>NC_138726.1:45160845-45880716 GCF_965113295.1 Leuciscus leuciscus | reverse complement strand
AGATCAGCAACAATGAAAATGATTTGAAATGACATTATATAAACAAGCACCGGTTTGGTGATTGTGGTGATTTTCTCCATCACAAGAGCAGCTCCTCTAAATTCAGAGTGGCTTAGATTAATTGAATGTTTGTGGTCTGGTTATCGCATACTTGTAGTGAAGACCACCACCTACGGTTCAATAAAGTAAACCACAGCCTGTCATTGTGTGTGGAATGCTAAAGGATTGGCATGCTTTTGCATTAGCGCCCTCTAGAGTTCCTTTTATGTTTCTCTTTGTCTCCTGTTCATCTCTTTTCTCCATAGAAGGTTCTTGTCTTATTTGCTAAAGACTTAGTAATGACAGTGCAGACGACAGAGAGTTCACACATCTAACCTCTCTCTTGTTTGAACGTGAGCCCAATGTTTATTTGATTCTTATCTGGATCCAAAACAGCATTAAGGTTTCTATCTGCTTTGACAGTCTCATTCATCTGCTCTAATTAAATAAAATGTTCTCTCTCTCAACCATCAGGAATACTGATCTAGTCGGATAAGAGAGAAGATTTGTCTCAGAATTCGCTGAGCCCGTTGGGCTCTTGTCTCCAGCATCTGTCTCAGACTTTGTTAGTCAGACTGTTTCTTTGGTGTTTTTTTTACGTATATTTGTTTAATATTCTCTCTCTTACTTTTCCCCAACTCCAGGTATCTCAATGCCTATCCCAGTGATCGGACTGCGCAACAGAGATAAGGTCCTTATAAACGACAACTGTGCTCTGAACGAGGAACGTTTCATACTGGTTGGCTCTTTTGTTGCTTTCTTCATTCCTCTGGTCATCATGGTGGTCACGTATTGTCTTACTGTCCAAGCACTTCAGCGTCAGGCCACAGTCTTCCTCTACGAGGGCAAAGCCTCTTCTCAGCAGCCATTGCAGCCTCCAGCTCCACCCACTTCCCAGTTGGAGCCGTCGTCGGCTCCATCACGTCGCAGCAGTCTGAACTGTCTACGGATCAGCAACAGCGATGGAAACGCGCTCGGTCTGACCGTGCCCCCTGACACCATTTCAATAATCCCAAGTTCAGAAGCGCCGTCTCAAATGAATTCGCCCGCTGGACGGGACCCGGGTGGAGCCCGCGGGCGGCGAGGCATGATGCAGGCCATCAAGAACGAGCGGCGAGCATCCAAAGTGTTGGGTGTAGTGTTCTTCCTCTTCCTTTTCATGTGGTGTCCCTTTTTCATCACTAACGTTCTATATGTCCTCTGCCGTGGAGCCTGTAACGAGCCTCTGCTCATGGAACTGCTCAATGTGTTCGTTTGGGTGGGTTACATCTCATCAGGTGTCAACCCTTTAGTGTACACTTTGTTTAACAAGACCTACCGAAGGGCATTTTCAAGCTACTTGCACTGCCAGTACAAACAGGTGGGGCTTAAACCCATCACTATACACGTTCCTTGTCCATCCCATGCTGTCACGCCTATCGTGATCTGCGAAAAAGTTTCGATTGACGGGAACAGTAACTGTCGCAATGGGAACGGGAATGGAATCCGAAATCTGGAGCCCCATGACATGGACACTGACCCCGGACTGGAGCTGAAACTGGGAATATCAGAGCTCTCCATCAGCAGCGGTCACAGTCACACAGAACACACCAGCAGTGTCTGAAAAATATCTTTTAGTTTGATGTGAAAAATAGGACAGGTGTGACAGAGCTCCAAGTGATGCTTAGATCTAGAGATGTCATACTTACAAGAACTTGTAACTCTCATCGACTGTATCACAGCATAGAATGTATGCTGAGTTAGCTACAGAAACAATAATCTGACCAAGGTTGGAAAAGGGAGATGTAATGTAATGTGTGCGTGCGTGCGTGTGTGTGTGTGTGTGTGTGTGTGTGTGTGCGTGCGTGCGTGCGTGCGTGTGTGTTAACAGGTTCAGATGTTTGAATGCCATTAAGTACTGCATGAGCACCCGGTCTCTTACTAAAGCAGCACTGGACATTATGAGACAGCAGTTCGTGTAAGATAGAGTCATAGCATCCTCATGTGGTCAGTTGAATAATTACAAACAGACCTAGTGTGAATCCAAAAAAGAGTAACTGTGTCATCCAAGCTAGTTGCATTACAATATAGATGATAAATACATTTGCAAGTCAGATAATTGTTTGTGTAACTTGTAAACACCTCCAGTACGATATGCTGAATTATTTGAGTGGCAGTAAAACGATTATACAGTTGGGGGTCACATCTTATTTCCTGGCCTAACAATACAGAGGAAAGGACTGCAAACCACCTCTCACAGTGACCTTTAACAAACCAGACCTAACAGAACAATGGGGTGAAAGTCATATGCCAAATTTACACTGGAAAGGTGGCACAGAAGCGCTTTTGAAGTGGTGGTTCGGTGTCTTTACACAAACTGTTTAATGCTGCTCAGAGGGGGAATACATCTATTTACACAGCAATTTCAATAGTATACATTTATAGTTGGGGCTAAGGTGGGTCAGAGCAGGCAAAATTTTGTCTGGCTTTTATACAGCATTACGTCTTTACACAGAATTTTGAGCAGGCATTGAGCAGCCTTAAATCAGTTGTGCAAAGATGCCTATACTTAACATAAAACTTTGATCAAGAATTTCAATTTGCATCTTTAATGCTAAAATGTAATGCAGTTTGAGCTTTAGTCCAGTCCAAACTGCTTCTTAATGATTTTTTTTCAGCAGGTATTAAAGTGATTTGCCCCTAGCTCTGGGGAACACTCTGTCCTGTGAATGTAAGGTTAGTTGTGTGCTGCCTCAAGTGGTCATGACAGAATGAGAGAAGCAGCAAAAGTGCACAACAGACAAGAGTACTAAAACAATTTACTTTTTTTATGAATGAACTCTCCATGACAACAGATATTGGTCAGTAAGACCAAAAATGCTCAGTCTAGGGACATATAATGTATAAAGCTGTACATTTTTGCTGTTTTCCTGTGTAGAACCTTAGAATTTCTCCTGTATCACCTGCCCTTGTTCAAACTCCCATGTTTATACCATAGCCTGTAAATGTTTTACCAGATCCTCTTTTTATCTTTTTTTTTTTTTTTTTTTTTTTTTTTTTTAAACATCCTCACATTGTTATCATTTGGTGAAGCTGCTATTTATTTAATAAAAAAAAACTATTATCATTCATTCTGCAGTACACCTCACTGTGGTTGTCATTGTGTTTGTAAAGTTTTGTAGATGTAGGCTACACATATCTTCAAGAGTTTGGGTACATCTACCTACAATGGAATCAAATAGATTCCAGGACCATGGACAGCGCATCAGTGGGCGGGACATCTTTACATCTTAAACACAATTACATATTTAAAATCGTTTGGTGGAAATGACATCTATAAGCCAACTGTTTAGATATTTTACCTCCGACTAGAAAAAAACGATTTATCTTATACACACAGTTTAAGTACTATGAACTAGCATGGAATTAATGTCAGTAAATTATATAATGTTAATACCTCTTTTATAAACTCTTAAAATGAGTTTGGTGTAAACTGCTGACAATAACACAGGTTGTAAAATTAAAAGCCACACGATGACGTAAAGTTAATCAAAATTGTGCTTAAATACAAGTATTGCCTTGGTATATGTGTATATTCATTTATAAATATTATATACATGTTTACTTCTAAAATATTTTACAGAAAATGTACGTCTTTGGAATAAATATGTATTATATGTAGGCTATTATATGTATATATATATATATATATATATATATATATATATATATATATATATATATATATATATATATATACTTAACGGTGCTGCCATCTACTGATAGAAATACAAATGTACGGAATAAGAAACAAATTATGCATAGGCCTACTCTGTGCTCAAATTTCCACAATTTGAATTTACACAGTAATTTACAAAAATATATTCCTAACATCCCCGCAGTGGGGACATTTCTGTTTAGAAAAGCCCATTAATTTGTCTTTACCTGTTTGTGCTTATAATGGGTTCAACCGTAACTGGCATTTATCAGACAACAGTACATAATGGAACTACGCAATGTAGTCTTATTGGACCGTCCTCACTGTTATTTTGTAAAGATTTCTGAGGTAAAATGCTATTTTTTTTTCTCTCTCTCTCTCTCTCTCTCTGCTGCTCCAGTCGGTCCTTATTTTGGTGGGAGGTGGTCAAGGCTAGAGTCTGCGCATGCGCGCAGGGCAGCATTTATCTTGCTCTAGCAGAAGACTCGACGCTGTCAAGGAAACGCGCACGCTGGGCACATCGTTCCGAGATTTACAAACAACTGAACCTGTCTCGCGCACCGTTATTCATATTAGCCGTTGCAGATAATAGCCGTTGAGCGACGCATGCGATGTAACAATACAGTGGGAGAGAAACATACGGACCGAAATCAGAGAGACGCCGCGCCAGTTCTTGATATACACAGGTAAACGGTCTTTTAATCGGTTTTGCATCTCTCATGGGCTTGGACAAAGCTGAGCTGCTAACGCTAACATCGCGCGCAAGTGCTCTGTTTTGATCACGTAAAAAGGCTGTGGTGTGTTTTGTTATGTGTGTTATTGCTGTAACGAGGATTAATGTAATACCGTGAAAATATTCGTGACATGGAGTGGGCATTTTATTATTATTTGCTTTGGCTAGAAATCATGTGCTACTAACAAATAAAATATGTTGTCAATTGAGACAGGAACTGCGACGGTATAACTGTTACATCCATATTTTTGTTTACATAATTTATAATAGGTCGATCTAGTTTGCCTAAGGGCTTGCTGTCTCCAGAATATGTATGTGTGTGTAACGTGAGTGATATTTCTTGCATTAATCTACAATAACAAAACTATGATAATTATAACTTTGATAAAACACAAAAATAATGGGTTATCTTCATTTTTTCTTTGTTTGTTTTCTGTCCACCCAAAGTCTGTCCATCTTTTCATACAAGTATTCTCTCAGTTTTCAGACTCCTCAGTCTCAATTAGGGCCTACCTGGTTTTGAGTAAATGTTGGACCCTGCACTTTGAGCTCTTTTCCAACATTTGTTGCCTATATATGTTGCATTTCTTATGAGCCTAAATATTTGGTTGGCATCATTTATTAAAATAAAAAAATAATCTTAACGTTATTATTATTTTTTTTATTATTGTTATGTACAAGTGAAAACATCTCCAGGGCCCCAAAAACTGCCCCAGACTCAGAGGGTGTCAATTTGATCATGTTAGCCCAAGTAAATGATTTGTGTCCACTGTCTAGCGTTCTCACCAACTTTGAAACGCCCCCCTTGATTGTGACTGTCATGAGCCGGAATGGATCTGTTTACTTGAACTTTAGCATTGATGTCAATTCGGTAAATGTACTGAATGGACATGTTCACAAGTCTTTAACGTCCAACAAGTCAAGTCTCAACTCAAGTTTCTGTTTAGCTGAAATGTACTGCCTGTATTTGTACAGCAGGCCACCTCTCTGCTTTGTTGTGTGCAAATGCGTTTGTGTGCAATGCCTATTTAAAAGTGCTGTTTACTGCTATTTTGCCTTTGCCTTTTGTTACCCTACACCAAAAAAAGAAAATGCAAGCATGGCCTGTCTTTTGAGCCCATCGAAAAAGGGCTTTCTAGGTCACACTACATATCAGGATACTAGACAGCTGGACTAAACCAGTGCCTGTCTCATTTTCTCTCTTTTATTCACTTCAGTTGTCAATATGAGTTGGTACTTCTTTAAATCATTTGTTTCCGGTTTTGTGAGCAAACCCAAAAACACACAGACATGCACATTGCACACGCACAGTCTGTTTTACCAGCATGCTTGCTTACTCAGTAATTTCAGGCAGCAGTAGGGCATGATCGATGCTATGTCGTTGTAGTTACTTCACATGGGTGTCACGGTGGTCATCATTGATGTTGTGAATCAATCCACTTCTGTACAATGTCATCAATCTCAGACTGCTGGTCTGGCTGTAGACTTGCTGTGGTAGTCGGTGTTAAACAGTGTTCGACCGTACACCGATTACATTACTTGCCCATCGCTGCACCGCCCCCACTGACGTTTTGCTTTTTTATAGAAATATAAACCATTTAGTACTTTGGACAAAGGACACTACAATTACACTATAAACTAAAAGGACCCTATTTTAACGATCTTAGTCTTCAGTCTAAGTCTAAAGCGCACGGTGCAAGTTCACTTTTGCTAGTTTAACAACAGGAAAAATGGTCGGTGTGCCCGGCGCATGGTCTAAAAGGGTTTTCCCTATTCTCTTAAAGGGTAACTAAACCCTAAACCAACTTTTTTTAGTTAATGATCTGTAAGAATGGAGCTTTATTAGTGCTGTTCATTGATTCGAGTAACTTTTTTGACATTTGGGTATAAAGTGTTTTAATTCTACAATATATGGTGTAAAAACGTCTGAGTGCTGCCCTCTTCAGGTTGAACGGTGGCTACTGAAGTTGAATTTTCCTATTGGATGTTTGCGGTACTGCGTGATGTAAGCGGTACTACGTGACGTAAGCAGGTTCCAGGTCACCACGCCCCTGGTACGAGCTCACCACGCCCTTGGTTTGAGCTAGCGTAGATTTATCTGTATTTAGTACAGTGGTCAGGAGGGTACGTAGGTGTAGTGTTGCTGGTTGCAACAGCACTGCTGGACTGCATAGCTTTCCAGCAGACTTGGAAATTAGGCGCCAGTGGTTGCATGCACTTGGCCTGGAAGACCGTGAGTGTGAAACCTGCATTTTACTCGGGATTGCTTCTCCAACCCAATAGAGGTGGAAATGGGCTTCTCCACACAGCTCGCGCTGAAAAGCGACGCAGTGCCAAACGCTGCTCCTCCTGCATGGACTCCACCACCGCAGCAGCGTCTTGATGTGAGTGATCATATATATTTTAATCACAATTTATGTTAATCCTCTGGGGTCGACAAACGCGCCAGCGCATTTTGCTGGATTTTTTCACATAGCGGCAAAATATGAAAATGCCTACAGAGAGCGCGCGCTATTGACATCAACTCGATAAAACTCATCACAGATGCATGTACTTTACGTCGTCTTACGACCCTGTGAGTCACTCTCCATTTTAGAGAGTCTGACAGCAGGTCTCAGGTGCACGCCCCCCCGCTCACGGTTCGTCCCCTCTATCTCCGCTGGGGTCTGCCCACTTTTCTAGCATTTTTCAAATATTGCCGGTGGGTGGAGTCAGGCTCTGACCAGGGGTTTAGTTACCCTTTAATGAGTAATGGGTGTCTGTGTTGGGTGTAACTTGAAATAAACCAATCAGAGTCTCACCGCTGAAACTAGCAAAAAACACTTGCCTGGCTCCGCATTGCACCGGATGTGGCGGAGAACCTGCGCAATATCTTGTAATTGACAAATATCTTATCTTGTATAATGTGCGGCCAGTGCTCCCTATACACAGAGTATGCGTGATCACGAATTCAAAAGCTAAAGTGAAAAGCAAGCGATTAGTCGATTAGTTGTCCATCAACCAAGTTGGTTATCGAAAACACCCAATTTATTTATTTATAAAAAAAAATTTTTTTTTAAAACTCAGCATAACAAATTTTGTAACAAACATGCTGTCTTCAGTAATGCATTTCAAGACGGTTATTGTCCGATTTCAAATTGCATGCTGTGAACAATGTTTGTTTTTTTGCATCTTATTCCATAAATCTTTCCATGTGTTTTTTTTTTTTTGTTGTTTTTTTGGGAGGACTATGATTTTTGGACAAGTTTTGTGCAATGACCCTGAATCGGCCTAATTATGTAGCACGTTTGGGACCTTGTCAACTAGTCATTTAGACAGCACCAACTAGCTGATTTAGATAATGCTTAGTTTTGCACATTCCTAATTTGTCCTTAAATTCCTTATCCTCAGTTTCACAGACAAGGCTTAACTGGAAGCAACTTGAACAGGAATTTCTTAAAATATGTCAGTGGGTGGGTGCCATTTGTTTTGTCTCAAGATGCAAACCAGTAATCTTTTTATAAGGCACATTTATAAAGGTACTTAAATGTCCTAAACGTAGGCCTAATCCTGACTTAATTTAAACCTTGTATGTGAAACCGGGCATCTCTATGTAATTGAAGTTGAAAAAAAAGAAAAGAAACAAGTAGGCCTACATGGGTGAATCGTTCACAACAACATTCTTTTAAAGAAAAATAGATGAAATTGCATTCATTTTAATTTCATGCTGACTTTAAGTTTTTGTTTGAATATCAAACTGAAGTAATCATTCTTTTGGGTCTTCTCTGGGCTGAAGGTTTCGTCCATCTCCATTCAGCCCACAGCCATATTTCACTCTCCAGTTAGCCCACCGCCTTCTCTCCAAACACCCCAGTTTATTTTTCCTGTTTGCCTGCCCCCTTTACACAGATGAAGGGATCCATCCATGTCCTAATAAATCTGGAACTTCAGATACAAAGCAGGTCACAGATCAGAGCAGTCCTCAAAGCACTGGCTCCAGGGAGTGACCCCTTTTGCTCCAAAGCCTTATCCAGCCAGGGGTTCATGCACAGGGACTCCAGCTAGGTCACATGGTGTCCTGGCTGATTTGTTCCGATTGTGCTGAATGTAGCACATTTAATTGTGTGTGACGGAGTGAGAAGAGTTCATGGGAGAGAAACAGAGAGCTTACCCTCAAGCCCATCCCAGTTTAACAAATGAACTCTTATTTAATGCTAAAGTTTGGGCTTTAGGGACCTTTTTTTCATCTAACATTAGGCTACAGCTTATATGATGGCTTAACATTAGGATACAGCACATGTAAATTATTCTCAGTTTTCAGACTCCTCATTCTGAATTAGGGCCTACCTGGTTTTGAGTAAATGTAAATGTTGGACCCTGCGCTTTGAGCTCTTTACCAACATTTGTAGCCTATATATGTTGCATTTCTTATGAGCCTAAATATTCGGTTGGCATCATTTCTGAATAAAAATAATAATAATAATCTCAACATCATTTTTTTTTTTTCAACTGTTAAAACATCTCCAGGGCCCCAAAAACTGTCCCAGACTCTGCAGAGTGTGTCGATGTTATCATGTTTATGTTTAAAAAATGTGACCAGTGTATAGGCTGTCCCTATTGCTAAATCATACACAACCACATCACATAGGCTAGATCTATGAATAATATTAGCGGTGGCTACAACCCTACAGTGTGTGCATGCACTGACACACAAACAAATACTCTGTTGTTTTTGTTGAAAGGAATGGCTGTGTTGTTCTCTGCTTTTCACCAAATCATTTGCACACTCGTCTTTTTAACTTTTTCTTGTTTTTCTATCCGAAACTATAGTAACATTGAAACCGTACTCGCATAGTGTATGCCCGCCTTTAGTCAACTTACTGAAATAAATGTAAGTTTAACTGAAAATAAATAAACTAAAACTGAAATAAAAATAAATTTAACCATATTTAAAAACAAAACTAATAAAAATGACAAAAGCACATGAAAATGTAAACATGAAAAAATATTAATAAAAACTACAATAGAAGGTCAAATATAAATAAAACTAAAATAACACTAGTCGGAAGTCATTGACCTTGGAGGGAATAATGTGCATTTTGTTCTGTCTGTCTTTCTGTCTGTCTAACTCTCTTGTCTGTCGAAGTGTTTGGCTTCTGCTCTTCTCTCCTCTTTTTTTTTGATCAAGCAACAATCGGGGGCATGAAAGGAAACCATGGCAACACTTCCTCTCAGTCTGCACTAATGACACTCTTGTTCTGTGTTCCGAACGGCACTGAATATTTAGGATAAGGGAACAGAATGCAGAATGTAATCGTATTTCCTTGAAGGTTTTTTTTATTTATTTTTTAAGGCTTTGGTTGAGGGTTGATCAGCATGGCTCACAGAGAGCATTGTGGAAGTCAGTGGAAAAGGGGAGTAGGGGGCTCTGGAATCTGAGCAGCACAAACACGTCTGCTCATCAGATCGACCTGCTGTTTGTGCTCCTCTTGATTTGACATTTAAAACATAATTTCCTCCTGAAAACTGTTGCTGGGAGAAGAGAAAGGAAGCAGCAATGAGTCTGATGTTGGACAGTGTTTGTCAGTTTTGTGTATATGGTCACAAATGTAAAAGATATCCGATATAAGTTTGATATTGTTGATGTTTGTACAGTTATGTTTGCATCAGCGTCTCTCTCAAACATGTAAAATTCGAAATTTTTAAGCAATCAAACTCGGGTTCGGACCAGGCAATCGAACCAAGTGTGAAAGCATCCTTGTCAAAAATATTGTTTTTCCGATACGTAGTCTATCGATACTGAAATATCTGAAACCGTTTCAATACAAATTTTCCGCACTATTGATACACTGATAGCAGCTGCGCTTTCTCACTCATACCCGCCTTGTTTCATTCGCTCCAGGTGAATAGTGTTGTTGTTACAGAGCCTGAATTTCAGTACGAGATTGCAGGTATTGCACATTATTTAAATCATTCTGCAGCTCGCAAGTACCAAATTGAGTTATTTTATTCACGTAAACACAGTCGGTTATGTTTGTATGTCTTAAAGCAGAACTCGGCAACTCTAGCGAACTCTAGTCACTTCTTCGCTGATTTTCCCTTTTGTTGTCGCATGTTTTCCCCACGAGCTCCCCCTACAGCTGTGGGGGGGCGTATATTTCACAACAAGGTCGTAAAAACTCACTTGCGGTGGCCTCCTCCCCCTCTCTACCGCTTCTCATGTGCGTTTGTTTTGATCGGAGCAAGCCAACTGTATCGTGTGGAGCTATGTCTACCGAGGTGGGTCATCTGGTAATACATCATACATGCGTGTGTGTTTATGTCGAATTGCCGTAAAGCAATTCGTGTTTCGCGCTCGTTCTAGTTCTCGCTTCTCACGAGACTTCCAATTTCTATCTTGCCGGGACGGTAGTCCCCAAGTTGCAAGGTTGGTTTTCCGCCTGGGAACGCTGGGGGGAGCTGGGAAAGTCACCAATATCACCAGAACAGGTTGTTTAACCATCCAAATGATTTCTAGACAGTTTTATTAAGTTAAAAAAGTTACCAAGTTCTCCTTTAAGTGAACGTTTACAGTTGAGAAAGAAAACGCATGTGTAACAATAGATGCGTGCATTCGCTCTTAAAGTGACAGCAGTCTAATAAACCTGCTGCAGTCTGCTAATTATATTATTAAACAACAAAAGAAAAGATAAATCAACTGCTCTTGACTGAATAACCTTTGTAACTTTAATTTGATTAATCTGTATTTAATATTTATAATAAAGACTTTTATTCAGTTTTATTTTACATTAAATTACTTTATTCAAATTCTGTAGTATTTCTTACCTTAATACTACTGTTAGAGATTCCCCAAAATCTTAAAGCACCTTTGATTTCATTTATCTTTATTCTGTTGTACCATATTTGCATTATCGTTTGTAATTGGGTAGTTGACAAATGGCCAAGAAAAAGTACTTTTTTTGGAAAACATAACTTTTTAAGAAAAAATACATATATTTATGGAGTATGAAAACTGCAGTTTCAGAAAATAGTAGTGGTCACTCATTTTGTCAATGACTTCACATATTTTTTTCACTCAACAGTACTGTAAATGTGTCCTATGGTGTGACATTTAAAAAGTACTAAGAAATTATATTAAATAACATAAAAAATACTTGAGACAGAATTGTTAACATTATTAAAACATTATTTTCTTAAAGTGATATTTATTTTACATGAAAGTACTAATTAGAATCATTTTCACCATGGATAGATGAACCTGATAAACTTTTCCCTACGAATGTCAATAAAACTTTTTTGCCAAACTTACAAAACTGTTTGAAATTGTACCCATTTAAGAGGAGATATTATTGTAACTCCCCTAATGCCAAACTTGACTCTTTTTTTTTAAAGATATTTTAAAATAAGTATATTTTTCTGTTGTTTTATGTTTGTCACACCATAGGACAAAACGTCACACTAAAGGACAAAGATAGTCATTGCATAAAAAGAGTCCGAATATATAGTGTTTATTGTAACAATAATAAAGGAGGACATAGTTTTTTTTGTTGAAACTTTATATATTCGTCTTAAAAGCTTCTTAAGGAGGTCTTGTCCTATGGTGTGACATCTGTGTCCTATGGTGTGACAGGCCAAAGTGTCACACCAAAGGACATTTCCAGTGACATTTTCTGTCACACCAAAGGACATTTGAGCTTTTGTGGCAGTTAATAACCATGCTAACTAGCTGAACTGTTATTAGCAATTGGCATGATACATTTGCATAATATTACATAGTCTTGCTGTTAAAAATACAAATTTTAATTAAAAAATTATATTTAGGAGTGTCACACTAAAGGACAAAAAAACTTAACAATTTCAGTGGTCTGAAAACATAGTTAAATATTTGAACAATTCTGAGAGAAATACTTGCCATGTGCACTGCTCATGGGCTTCATAGGGGTCTTCAGTCACATGACCTTGAATGGGGCCTTTCAACTAAATTTAGTTGTCCATGATATTGCCCAACTTAATATCAGGTTATTGCATAACACCAAAGTACATTTTTTTCTGTGACAAACTTTATTAAATTCCTACACTTTTAGAAATGTATGTATAGGAAAAGTGATGGCCACTTAGTGAAATAGACACTTGCACAATTATGCCAGGAGTGTTCATTAAGATGTTTAAACATTATTTTCTTTATTTATAAAAGTTAATATTTATGAAATAATGTTGTCTACCGTCACACCATAGGACGATTTTGAGATTTGGCTCAAAGTTGTAAAAAAATAAAAAATAACTCGGGTATTTAAACAACAAATTCATGTAAAACAAGAAAATGTTGAACCATTTATAGTATTCTAAATGATGAAAATGTGAAATAAATTATTTTTTATCTTCTGTGATGGTGAAAAAGCCACGTCACGTCAACTACCCAATTATAGTTTATTTATATTTTATTACTGACTGTTTACTTGTCTAATGTAAATTCAATTCAGACTTTGAAATCAAGCTTCCTTGTGCTGTTTGTACGCTATTGCAACAGAATTACTTTATTGTAAAAACACATACACTGAGTGAGCAAACATGTATGTGAGATGATGATAAAAGGAATGTTTCTTGATCAGATAATTAGCATATTATAATGAGAGCTTTTCCTTCACAGAAATAAATTACACACACTATACATTACCAATTTGAAAAATTTCACTGGATTATTACAATTAATGGCAAAATGAATGTTTGGAAATGTAAACTGATATTTCCTACTGAAACACTACAGCAAAATATGTAAATACAGTGAGTACGGAAAGTATTCAGACCCCCTTACATTTTTCACTCTTTGTTATATTGCAGCCATTTGCTAAAATCATTTAAGTTTTTTTTATTATTATTATTATTGTGTACACACCCTATATTGACAGAAAAACACAGAATTGTTGACATTTTTGCACATTTATTAAAAAAGAAAAACTGAAATATCACATGGTCCTAAGTATTCAGACCCTTTGCTGTGACACTCATATATTTAACTCAGGTGCTGTCCATTTCTTCTGATCATCCTTGAGATTGTTCTACACCTTCATTTGAGTCCAGCTGTGTTTGATTATACTGATTGGACTTGATTAGGAAAGCCACACACCTGTCTATATAAGACCTTACAGCTCACAGTGCATGTCAGAGCAAATGAGAATCATGAGGTCAAAGGAACTGCCTGAAGAGCTCAGAGACACAATTGTGGCAAGGCACAGATCTGGCCAAGGTTACAAAAAAATGTCTGCTGCACTTAAGGTTCCTAAGAGCACAGTGGCCTTAAATGGAAGATGTTTGGGACGACCAGAACCCTTCCTAGAGCTGGCCGTCCGGCCAAACTGAACTATCAGGGGAGAAGAGCCTTGGTGAGAGAGGTAAAGAAGAACCCAAAGATCACTGTGGCTGAGCTCCAGAGATGCAGTCGGGAGATGGGAGAAAGTTGTAGTAACTCAACCATTACTGCAGCCATCCACCAGTCGGGGCTTTATGGCAGAGTGGCCCGACGGAAGCCTCTCCTCAGTGCAAGACACATGAAAGCACACCTGAAGGACTCCAAGATGGTGATAAACAAGATTCTCTGGTCTGATGAGACCAAGATAGAACTTTTTGGCCTTAATTCTAAGCGGTATGTGTGGAGAAAACCAGGCACTGCTCATCACCTGTCCAATACAGTCTCAACAGTGAAGCATGGTGGTGGCAGCATCATGCTGTGGGGGTGTTTTTCAGCTGCAGGGACAGGACGACTGGTTTCAATCGAGGGAAAGATGAATGCGGCCAAGTACAGGGATATCCTGGACGAAAACCTTCTCCAGAGTGCTCTGGGCCGAAGGTTCACCTTCCAACAAGACAATGACCCTAAGCACACAGCTAAAATAACGAAGGAGTGGCTTCACAACAACTCCATGACTGTTCTTGAATGGCCCAGCCAGAGCCCTGACTTAAACCCAATTGAGCATCTCTGGAGAGACCTGAAAATGGCTGTCCACCAACGTTTACCATCCAACCTGACAGAACTGGAGAGGATCTGCAAGGAGGAATGGCAGAGGATACCCAAATGAAAAACTTGTTGCATCTTTCCCAAAAAGACTCACGGCTGTATTAGATCAAAAGGGTGCTTCTACTAAATACTGAGCAAAGGGTCTGAATACTTAGGACCATGTGATATTTCAGTTTTTCTTTTTTAATAAATGTGCAAAAATGTCAACAATTCTGTGTTTTTCTGTCAATATGGGGTGCTGTGTGTACAATAATGAGGAAAAAAATGAACTTAAATGATTTTAGCAAATGGCTGCAATATAACACAGAGTGAAAAATTTAAGGGGGTCTGAATACTTTCCGTACCCACTGTAACTGGCCTAGTGGCCTAGAGTGCCTAAGACTTTTGCACAGTACTGTATATTAAACCAGTTAAAGTAATACATTTTCACAATTTTTTGGATCAAATAAATGTAGCCGCAGATGGATTGCATTTGATTGGAACCTGTTAAGAGAATGAACATCAGTGTTTGTGACTAATGATTAGGGCTGAACGATATTCTGTTTTAACATCGACATCGCGATGTGTGCATGAGCGATAGTCACATCGCCGGAACATGCGATGTGACGGGTAGTAGCACCAGAGAATGTCTAATAGGAAGAGAATTGTTACTCTCTGGTTACTTACGGTTTCTGGACTGGCTGCACGTCTCTGTCCATGCGGGGGCGCTCGCAGGCGAGTGCAGAATGAATGGAGGTCTATGGCGCTATACCTCTCAAAATCCACTTTTCTCAGGATATAATTTTTTGTCTAGTAATTTGAATGTTGTATTCGAAAGGAGATGCAAAGAAATTACACATTGCTGGGTGTTCGATTTTTTTAGAGTCACTTATTTGCTTTAAAAAGTCTTTTAAAATGTCAATGACGTCATACACATCGTACGACCAGAGATACTACTTTACGGCAGTCCTTCAGTCACTTTGGTGCTTTCGCGCTCTGCACTTACTTTTCTCTCGAGGCATCGACAACACAGCTGACACAGGTAAATGCACGTGCTAGAAGAGTTTTTGTTTTGTTTGTTTCTGGTCCCGCTTCGGATGCCACGATGCCATCAAGCGGTATCTCTGGTCGTAATCAGTCCTTCACTGACCAATCAGCGTTCATTAGCAGAATGCTAGTGTGTTATGGGCAACAACAACTCAACCTGTAAGAAATCGAAAGGACATAAGTACTCGTTCATTCAATTTTCGACCTATAACCCATGTTGAACTAGCAAAACCTACAATCAAATCTGAGATTTAGCCGTCTAGCCCCATAGACTCCCATTCATTTTGCACTCATGGGCGATCGCCCCCAGTGGAACTCTGGTGGAACTACAACCAAAATTCGGTACAATAGGACTTAATAGAGAGTTCCCAGGCTCTCCGTAGACGGGCTCTGGTAGCTCCCATGGTGTATTAAGAGAACGGTAGCACACAGTAAACACGAGTTTGTTGTATGGCTTGTTGCTGGGGTGACATGCACGTTCCGCATGCCTGCACAGTGATTGGTTCACTGTGCCGCTGCTCACCGCTCACAGCCAACATTCACTGGCAATCCTATAGCTAAAAATCATAGACAGCATATAAACTAGACACAGCGACCCCATTGGATTCAACGGAGAAAAGTGAAGTCAATTAGAAGCACTCACTTCCTGATGGTCGAGCATACTGCGCAGACTCAAACTGAGCTTGACGACGTAGATGTGACGTGAGCAACCCGTCTGTCTTCTAGTAGCTGTGCCAAGAGAAATCTGAATCATTCCCTTCCGAAACTTGCAGAGACGGAGAGTGTGAGTAGGAGGTGTCCATGAGCTAGGAGAAGGATAAACTTTTGCTAAGTATTCTGATTAATTATTTAGTCATTTTGCCTCCACGTCCCCCTGATTGCCCGCGAGCTTCTCCTCCTGTCCATACGGTAATTCTCTACTGTGCGACAGAGAGTCGCGTGGTTATGACGCAATCGTTAGCCCATTTTTACAAAAACTGCATCTACGGGGCCATAACGTAAGATACAAGGTAATGGAGCATTTTATACATTTTCGTGTTTCTTTAGAAATAAATAATGGACAAATGGTGTCTTTAAATGCCTCAGATGTAAAGTTATTCGCTGTCAAAGTGACGCCAAAATGAATGGGAGTCAATGGAATGCTAACAGCAGGTGATGGTCCGCTAATCAATGGTGGCGCCCGGGGAAGCTTCAATATTTTATGAAACATTGCCCCCCTGCTAAAAATGGGCGACGAAGAGGATCCGCCGCAAAAAAATGATGATTTTGTGCTATTTGGGACTATTTCGGCTACAAAAAGGAGGATGTTGACGAAAAAGAGGTACTTTGCCTGGAGTGTTATAAAGTTGTGGCCACAAAACAAGGAAACACCACCAATTTGTCTGATCACTTAAAACGGCACCACAAAGCTCTTTTACGACGAATACAAAGTCAAATCTGGATGTCAACCAAAACAAAAAAATATTTGCGATGCCTTTGCCAGTGTGACACCTTACCAGAAAGACTCTCAACGACAGAAAGAAATAACAGACGCAATAACGTTTCATATCGCTAAAGATATGTTGCCATTAAACACCGTCGCCAAAGAGGGATTTAAGAAAATGATCCGAACGCTTGACAGGCGGTATGTTATACCATCCCGCACATATTTGTTCTAATTTTGGAATAAAATATTAAGTGACCTTTTTGTCACTTGTAATGAAGTTTGCTTATTAGTGAAATTATTAATATCATGGAATGGTAATTATTGACTTCAGCCTGGATTGATGGGTTGCAATATCGCAATATATATCGTTGGGAAAAAAATATCGCAATGTAATTTTTTTCCAATATCATGCAGCCCTACTAATGATATAGTGTGTGATATTTTGCAAGCAGTCTGCAGGCACTTGGCTCACAGTGGGAGATGATAGGCTAGCACTTGATAGCATTACATTGACTTTTAAACACATGCCCGTAGAGAGGAAGAGCTAGGCCTTTAATTCCATTATAAATGCTGTCTGTTTCACACAGAGCAGATGATCATGCACGCATACAAACTTAAGAAATGACACTGATGCACATCAAAAACAACATACATCCACAAAAGCGGGTAGTTCTGTCTTTAAAGTCCGCGTGAACCGGAAGTTGCAAATGACTTTTCTCCAGTGCTGTGACGTATTTCCCAGTGAAAAGGAATATTGAACAGAGGACAGGGTTTTACTCTAGCGCTCCTCCTCTCCATCTCTCGCTCATTACAGACTAACGATTTGAGGGGAGTGGTTAAGCGTTTCCCAACCTAAGTCCTCAAACCTACGTCATCAGGGAAGGTCCTCCAATGCAGAGGGGAGGGGCATTTTCAGATTTTGATTAAAGATTACGAAGCCAAAAAATGTTTTTGTGTGTTTTAACTTGCACGGATTAATTGTTCACCACAAGACTAGTAATATGCGCTAACAAAGTAAATACGGTCCATTTTGATTTCAGTTGGACTTTAATATCATGCAAACAGAGACCATACACGCTCACAGAGTCTGACTGAGTGTTTAGCGTTGGTTAATGAGGTGAACCTCATATGCTCATTGCTCTTAATATTCATATTAATATACATATTACATATTACTGCTTTACATCCCCACCACACACATTACAGCAACTCAACAATTCACAATGCTGCTCTCCCCTCCTGCTGTCAGAGAGAGATGGGGAAATTCAGACATGCTTGGGTAATCATTAAATAACTAAATGAATGGTGTGTGCAGTGCTGGTAAACCCTACGTTGTGGGGAGAAAATGTCCCCACAAAGATAAGAATATCAGTCATTTTTTGATCGTATGGGGATATTTTTTGGCCCATACTAAGTTTTTTTTTTTGTGTGTGTGATGTGTAGGGTTAGGGGATAGAATATACAGTATAGAAATCATAATGTCTTTGGAATGTCCCCATAAAACATGGAAACCCAACGTGTGTGTGTGTGGTGATTTTCAGATCTCTGTGCTAATGTCTGTATATCAGAGAGGGAGGGACTTACAAGAGTGGGTGTTGCTCCGCTGCATTTCTGATGTCTTGTTGAGATGTATAGAAAGGATTCTCTCTGCACCATTTTTCACTCTTCTCCCTCTCTCTCATTCTCTCTCTCTCTAATTCAATCCTTTCTCAGAAGCCATTTCAGTGTTGTTTCCATGGCAACATCATCAAGGCCCCTCCTGGCAAGGTGGCACATTTTTTGGCTCTCTCTTTCTCTCATTCATTGCTTTACGTTCTCTCTTTCATTGCTTTACGTTCTCTCTGTGTGTGCTTCCTATAATTGTCATCATTCTGACCATCATATTTTCCAGTTTGTGTTTAAGGGTTCAAGTTTTTAATATTATTATAATATTATACTATAGACCTCCAACCCCCCACCCCCATTTTTAGTGATTTGATTTGATTTAGTTTTAAAACTAAATGGAAATGTTGCTTTGGCAACTAGCTGAAATAAAATAAAATAAGTTTAAGTTTTTATATTTTATTTTTAATTAACATTTATTTTATTTCAAGTAACAAAAAAAGAAGAAGCTTTTTTTTGCTTTGGTTTTAGTTAAATAAAACCCTAAATTACGTGAAGAGAGAAGATAATGAGAGAGATGTGAGAGAGTTGGAACACATGTCTGTAATTGTATTTTTTTGTAAGTATAAGAATTCCCTGAATTGAAAATTGAGAATTTTCTTACACTATTGCACCTAACCAGGCACAGCACAGAGCGGCAATTCAATTGAATTGAAAATGTGAATTAATTAATTTTTTTTCTTAACCAGTTGCGACCACAAAGTCTTTGCAGGATTGAGCCAGGTAGCCACAGTGAAATCTTATTGGTCCAAAATCCACTTAATTGTATTTTATAAAAAAATTGACTCTTTCTGATTGGCTGAGATTGCATCAAGTTGCGCTGCAATTTCAATGGAAACTTGATATCCATCATGGCATGTTAGGATATGGTGTTGGTATCAGTGACTGTGTTTCCGATCTTAGAGATCTGCCAATCTAAACAGCATTTTGAATGTCCCGAGTCAGCAGCAAACTAAAACTGTCTTGTAGGTAACATTCCTGTAGCTCAACTGCCAGGCACCAGCAACGCCAAGGTCATGGATTTGATTCTCAGGGACATACTGATAAAATGCATTTCATGAATTTTTCGACGGTCAAAATCACTGAAAAAACGCGTCTGTTGAATGCATAAATGTAAATGTAGATAGAGAGCACAAGGTTTTTAGAGACAGCCATGATGAACTGTCCTGCTTCTGAGTATTTTTCAGTCAGACGTGTCCTTTCATTCCCCTAAAACACATAGACAGATATGATCTTATTCTCTCTCTCTCTCTCTCTCTCTCTCTCTCTCTCTCTCTCTCTCTGTCTTTCCATTAACCCATCCTTTTATTACTTATACACTTCACACAGTCCTGCCGAGCGCTCGAGGGAGTTAGGATTACAGCCCTGTCTCTCTATGGTCTCGCTCATCTCTACTGCTTTATTCATGAGCAGACTCAGAGAAGACAGACTGAAAAAGAGTGTGAATATTTCAGTGCAGTGTAATCTGTTATTGAACTGGTGTGTAATTGTTATGATGGTGTGTATATAAGAGATCAGGCCAGCACTTGATGATCAGCTGAGCAAAATTCTCAATTTTTACATTTCCATTATTGACTGATAAAATATACAGTATCTGGTGTATTGCTTTTCCCTAATTAATAAACATCACCACAGTAAGGGATGCTAATAGGGATTAGAAGTGAAGAATAGGGTAGAAAATAAAATTTTAAAGTGTCCCTGTGGAGAGATAGACTCGGAGTTAGGATTTGGGAAGAGAAACAAGAGATTTCAGGTGTATTCCAGTGGAATAATTCATGGGGTGTTGTTCATTAAATTGGATGACCAGATCACAGTACCGCAGTGTCTGCTTCACATTGAAAGAGCAGAATCAAATGAAAAAAAGAAAAGAACTCACAATCTCTGTGAATGATAAAGACTAAAAGAGCTCTTGCTGCAGTTATTGGCCACGTACACACTAAAGTTTGAATCCCCTAAATTATCATTCCGTCTGTTTGCGAAACAGGCGGGGAGATGAGTAGAAAATAAAACCTGAAAACAACCGTCGCAAAGGCATCCAAGTGCGTTAATAGCGGTCAGTGCTCTGCCTTTATTTTTCCACTGAATCTTTCTTTCTATAATATTTTGTCAAATTATTTGGTAGTCAGAGGTGGGGTGGGGTTTGGGGTGCAGAGAAAAAAAAAACAGTAATATTATAAATTATTATTACAATTTAAAATAACAGTTTACTATTTTAAGATCTTTTAAAATGCAAGTTATTCCTGTGATGGCAAGGCTTTATTTTTTAGCAGCCATTAATCCATTCTTCAGTGTCACATGGTCCTTCAGAAATCATTTCTTATTATTATCACAAAAACTGGTTAAACTATTGCGCTGCTTAATAATATTTTTGTGAAAACCATGCACAAGTTGTTTTTTTAAGATAATTTGATGAATAAAGAAGTTCAAAAGAACTGCATTTAGAATAGTATTAATTTCTTTATTTAAAAAAAAAACCTCCAAACTTTTGAATGGTAGTGTAGTTCAATTACTTTATTAGTATTTAGTATATAGATGTTTTTCCATTCACTTTCAGACCGAAATAATAACTAGACACACAAGAAAGCAGGAGCACCCACACACATGTCTGCTGTCCCACAGGGCTATAACAGCACTCTTTTTCATGTCTCATTAGTCCACTTTTGTTGCCAGGCGATGTTGTCTGCATGCCCAGGTCACTGAACCATTGTGCCTGTATCAGTGTGTGTAATGCCTGTGACTGTCTTTATTAGTGTTTTTCTGTGGTCTTTGGTGGTCTGTAAACATAAGCAGACCACAGTGAGTCCTGCTTCGGGTATGTCAGATGCCTGTATTAACTACAGGTGAATGATTTTTCAGCACAACACACTTAAAGACTTTAATATTTTTGAATTGGCTGTGAGGAAGGATTTAAATGTATGTTTATTTTATAGCTATTTTATACTTTATTTAATAGTTATTTATTTTTCAACAATTTTGTCTGTGAGGGCTCCGTTTAAATGGATGTTTATCCAAGTTCATTAGGTGGTTGGTTTGTGCCTTAACAGGTCTCTCTGTTTCTCTGTCTCAGCAGTAGTCAGTCATGCCGCTGGTGAAGAGGAGCATTGAGCCCAAGCACCTCTGTCGAGGAGCTCTGCCTGATGGAGTGCCCAGTGAGCTGGAGTGTGTCACCAACAGCACCCTGGCGGCCATCATCAAACAACTGGGCAGCTTGAGTGAGTGGCACCCTGCTTTTCATTTCTTTCTTGTTGAGTTGTTTGTTCTTTTATATAATAATGTTATCTGTTGAAATAAGTCCCATTTGTGTTATCTCACAATGTCGGAGGCTCTCACCCTACTGAAAAGTCAGGGAAAGAATCCTTCAACCAGACTGCCATTATAGCCAAGCTCTGTATACAAAAAATTGTCCGCTGTATTTCTCTCTTTGGGACCAAAATGCGCCTTTGGGTGTGGATGTGCTGGCACTCCCGTGGCCGAACGTGTTGCTATATGCATTCCCACCACTGAGTCTAATTTCTCCCACCCTAGACTGACTAAGAGAAAACTGATTATCTCTCCTTCTGATAGCCCCTCATTGGCCGCTAGAAATTGTCCAGCTCCTTCAGGGAGTTTCAGTTCTTATATGGCGTTTTATGAAGGGAGTGAAGCGTTTGAGACCAGTGTCGAAGCGGTTGGTCCCGTCATGGGACTTGTCCACGGTTCTGAATGCTTTAACTCGTGCTTTAACTCACTCTGGAGAGTGTTTATATTAATATACTATACTTCTATGGGTCTTCATTCCCCGCCGGGCTTAAGGGCTCATTCTACAAGGGGTATGGCTACCTCATGGGCATTGTTCAAGGGATGTTTTGTGGGAGTTGTGTTACGGGAGTTGGCTATATCATTCCCATAGTGAGATACCGAGCGATTGTTTGAAAGAGAACATAAGGTTACTTGAGTAACCCCGGTTCTCTGAGAACAGAGCGAGTTATCTCACCAAGCTTCCCTACTCGCATAACACAGGGGAAGAGCATGCTTAAGGGGGTCGCACACCGGACGCGCAGCTCGGCGGCGCGCCGCGCAGCGCCACGTCTTTTAAATTCGAACACACTATTCTCTATGAGAGTACACACACTGGCGGCGCCTTTCGGCGTCTGTCCGCGGCGGCTCAGGGCCGTGTTCAAAATCCTGCCGCGCCACAGAGCGCCATTTACATAGTTTTATATAAAATGTACATGTGTGTGTCTCAAATCGTAGTTAATGTATATACGGACTTCACCCTGTGCTGCAATATACATTTAGTTTTATATTTATTTACAGAAATCAGAAAATTGCTGATGTTATCGGATTTTCAGGTGACAGTTGTCCTAGACGTGGCGCGGCGCAGCGCTGAGCTGCGCGTCCGGTGTGCGGCCGCCTTTAGAATGCTGTTTCGGGGATCACAGCTGTATATAGGGAGGGGGTGGGCTCCTTGTCATGAGCTGTTATTGGTCCGTCAGACGTGACGTGGCGTAATTGGTCCTTCCATAGTCTATCATGTCTGAGGGCATTCCCATAGTGAGATATATCGCTCAGTTCTCAGAGAACCGGGGTTACGCAATTAACCTAACATTTTTATTTATTTTAAAACTTCCGTTTATTGTATACCGGTTCCCCATCCTTCCCTGCGCCTTGAACTTTGTTACATTTTATATTTAAAAGCATTTTAAATTGCACGTTAAAATAAAACAGTTGGAAAAAGAATACCTTAAGAGGTAGGGCCTAATCTTTTTATTTTACCTAGATGCGTTTTCTTCGTGTCAGTCATGGAGAGCACAGAAATTACCGCTCATAAGACAAATGAAATGCGGGAGTATTTTGAATTCGAAATAAAACAGAAAAGTTTTATGTAAGCTGTGCCAGTTCAAACTGGCATAATTCCACCAGAGCCATGCATAACCGTATTCAGGACATGCACGTAGACTATAGGTGTGATAGCCGAAGCAAGCAAATGTAGGGCTGGGTATCGTTAAAAAAATGTCGATACCAATACCGATACCGATACCTTGATTTCGATACCGGTTCCTGAACGATACTTTTTTCGATACCAATTTTATGAAATCCATTTTAACAATATTACATAACAGATTACCTCAGAAAAACTTTGGTTTTATTTGTTCTGTTTGACTCATGCTCCTTAGCCAGTGCACAAAGGAACAACATTTTTTTATAAAGAGCTCATGCTCACCAAAGCTGAATTTGTTTGATCAAAATTACAGTAGAACTTGTAACATTGTGAAATAGTATTACAATTTAAAATCTTATTTGAATATATTTCAGAATGTAATTTATTCCTGTGACGTCAAAGCTGAATTTTCAAAATCATTACTTCAGTGTCAAATGATCCTTCAGAAATATGAAAACAGTTTGCTGCTTAATATTTTGGAAACTATGATACATTTTTTTCATGATTCTTTGATGAATACAAATTTCAAAAGAACAGCATTTATTTGAAACAGAAATCTTTTGTAACATTACACATGTTTTAATGTCACTTTTGATAACTTTAATGCATCCTAACTGAAAAAAAATTCTGACTAACCAACACATTTTTGAACGGCAGTGTACATTCAGTAGGTCATTATTGCAATATAAACACAGTCAGAGTGATCAACAAGGTATCTCTTCATTTACCAGTCGAAGACGGAGCAACTTTCTGCTATTATATTTACTCCGTGCACTGTCAAGGTCTTCATCATATCTGTCGTGGTACCGGTCTTTGCAGCTATTATTTTACCGCAAAAATGATATCTCATATGAGTATGTGCGCGGAGAGTTCCGCACGTCTCGTGTGTGTAGAGTTTGCGTGTTTGTGCGTGAGCGACTCTAGGTGTGTCGTTGTGCATTTCATATGTATTTGTTTGAGCACTGACGTTGACGAGTTAACCCCTTAGGTATCGAAATCTGGTACCGAAAAACAAGTCATTTTTCGATACTTGATAGTATCGAGGCAATTCGGTCGGTACCTAAAAAGTATCGAACTCGGTACCCAGCCCTAAGCAAATGCCTATCGCATATTCACTTCAACTCCGAAAAAATCTGAATTAGAATAAGCTTTATTTGCCAAGTGTGCAGCGTTTAGTGGCATTTATTATGGGATTTGACTGTTTGATTAATAGATTAAGTGCTCAAATGGATCATGTATACACAAGGCTTCAGAGGGTTTCTTACTTTTGGACTAGTCGACTAGTCTGTTACAAATCTTCCGTTTAAACGACAAGTCAAATTAGTGGATGCGCGTATCCCTAGATTAAACCGAGATGACACAAGCAAATTGTTTCCTAACCAGGGTCTTTATCTAGTTTTATCATCCTGTTAACCTGCTTAATCTGAAGACACCATTCTGGTCCACCAGCTTGAACAAGTTTTGCTGGTCCACTAGCAAGACCAACACAAAACCAGTGTGAAAATTCATTTGATCTTTTCAGCATGCCATTCTCTTCTGTCTGCATTTGTCTTGCAGGTCGTCACGCAGAGGACATCTTTGGAGAGCTGTTTAATGAAGCCAACAGTTTCTACATGCGTATGAATAACCTGCAGGAGAGAGTGGACCTGCTGGCTATCAAAGTCACTCAGCTGGACTCCACCGTGGAAGAGGGTAACATCAAGCATTAAGCTTTATCTCTACATCATCTCCAGATCTTATCAAGCTTTCAGCTGTAGCAGGTAGCAGCTGGAGAGAGGCTGAGAAAGAGCATGTTTGCCTTCAAGTGCTGTCCTCTATAATGGTCTTCTTTTAGCCTGTAGTTAGAGGGATGACCCAGCTTTCTCTGCCGTGAAAGAGAGAGAAATCAAACTGTATCACTTTACTCCTCCCTCTACTCCTCTCATCTCTTTCTTTTGTTCTTCTTTCTGTGGAATAGAAGAATCCAGTGTCTGGTGGTACTGTCTTTTGTCTCAATAAATGAAACGGATAGCAGAGCTCAGCACATCTCTCTGATGTCAGGCTATGTGTTTTGATGCCCATCACAGAAATGTTTTATCTGTAAACACCCTGCCCGTATGTAAAATCTAGATTAGGGCCACATTACATGTTCTTACGATGTCCTCGTCTATTTAAAACATTCTGCCCAGCTGTGATCGATAACTGGAGATCCGATAAAGAGGGTTTAATATGTTCCAGCTCCCCTGTGACCCCTCGTTTAGGGAGAAGAAACATCGACGTTTCTTTTAAAGTCCGAGCGATCCATTATCACATCCTCATCCACACCCGCGCTGAGAGCCAAGGCCTGCTGGGAATGCACACCATGCAGTTTCTGGACCGTGTGTGTGTTTATAGCTCTCTAATGTGTGTGTGTGTGTGTCTGTCTGACCTGATGCTGATCTGGGGTTTTATGTGTGCTGCATGCAGAATGAAGGGTTGTGAAGGAGACAGAAGTGTGTGGTTGTGTGTGTGGTTGTGTGTGTGGTTGTGCTAGCAGAAAGGGTGATGGGGTTTGCTGGCATTCATGGTTGTGTCTGATCCAAAAATGTCACCCCATCCCCTCCCTTAACGTTCGTTCTAATTATTAATTTATAACCAGCCATCCACACTTAAAACCGAGTTTCTTTTGCACTCCAACAGACTGTGTACAAGGACAAAACAGATATTTAGAGATGTAAATAAAAAAAATTAACAAAGAGACAGACGAAGAAATCTGAAATTAATAAAATAAGGCCTGTAGTCAGTATGTGATGTGGAAAGCTCTATGTTAGAGAGAAGTACATCATTGGATATGAATATGTCTAACTGCTAGGATTATTATAGTTGATTAAATCTAAAGCAGTAACACTTTACAATAAGGTCTCATTTCTTAGTTAATGCATTAACTAGCATGAACTTACAATGAACAAAATATTTTTACAACATTTATTCATCTTGTTCATGTTAGTTAAATGTTAAAAGATACAACTTTTGAAATGACAAATGTATTAGTTAAATGCTGAGATTAGCATGAACTAATTTAAATAAATGCTGTAGAAGGATTGTTAGTTTGTTAAATAATGTAGTTAATGTTAACAAATGAACCCTTATTGTAAAGTGTTACCATTAAAGCAATAAAAAAAAACAAAAAAACATTTTTGTTAATTGAAATGAAATAAACCTTAAATAACTGAAATTAAAACTCAAACTTATTTTGTTTCAGTTATTTGCCAAAACATTTCTCATTTTCATTTAGTTTATCTTGATTAATAAAATAACTAAAACTTGAAATAAAAATGAATAAAAACTGTATAGACATTTAAAAAAGAAAAAGAATACAAATGACAAAAACAAAAATCAAAATGAATAAACTTCAAATGAATAAGCATCAATTTAAAATATATACAGTGCTATGCATAAGTTTAGACACCCATGCTAAAGTTGACTAAAAAGAGGAATAAAAAATCATCTTTTGGAAATTGAACTTAATGCCTTATTTTAAAAAATTTGGAAAAATCCAACCTTTAAGGACACCAATTTTCTTTGTGAATGAATAATGTATCGTAAATAAATAAATGTTCTTCCTTAAAATACAGGTTGCATAAGTCTGGACACCCCTATGTTAAATTCCCATAGAGGCAGGCAGATTTTTATTTTTAAAGGCCAGTTACTTCATGGATCCAGGATACTATGCATCCTGATAAAGTTCCCTTGGCCTTTGGAATTAAAATAGCCCCACATCATCACATAGCCTTCACCATACCTAGAGAATGGCATGGAGTACTTTCCATAAGATCATCTCTCAATGCAAATCAAACCAGCTATTAGGCTAACTGAAATAAAACTATGCCAATCTCTAGGTATGGTGAAGGCTATGTGATGATGTGGGGCTATTTTAATTCCAAAGGCCAAGGGAACTTTATCAGGATGCATAGTATCCTGGATCCATGAAGTAACTGGCCTTTAAAAATAAAAATCTGCCTGCCTCTATGGGAATTTAACATAGGGGTGTCCAGACTTATGCAACCTGTATTTTAAGGAAGAACATTTATTTATTTACGATACATTATTCATTCACAAAGAAAATTGGTGTCCTTAAAGGTTGGATTTTTCCAATTTTTTTTAAATAAGGCATTAAGTTCAATTTCCAAAAGTTGATTTTTTTATTCCTCTTTTTAGTCAACTTTAGCATGGGTGTCTAAACTTATGCATAGCACTGTATAACATACATGCACTGAGAGTTTCATCCAGTGCTGGCGCTAGCTGGGCGAAAGGTGGCGGTGCCCCAGAATTTTAGCCGAGGGAGAAACCCCCACCCCCCTTCCGAACCGATTTCAAACAAGGGTGAAAAATGGGGCTAATAACTCATAGTAAAAGCAGAAAAGCAGAAACACCTTGTTTTATAAGTTGTCCCAGGTTTGACCTCATATACCCCATTCCTGCCATCAGATCAGCCAGTATGCTCAGCCTTGAATTATTAATGTTCAATAAAGTAGTACAGTGGCCCCTGAGGCACAGCCAGTGCTTTAATATTGCGAGTGTTCTCCTGTGGCATACATAATTAGAGGGGTGATTGAGTCAGTCTATCATTCTTTACATCAAAACAAGCCCCGCCCCCTCAGTGACAGACTGCCCCAAGACTAATGTAGAAGATCCTAATAATTATTTAGTTTTGGACCAGAGCCAAGACATTAATTTTCACACAATGGCATGGATCACGTGCATCATCATGACTTTGATGTTGGACAATATCTAAATAGCTCTTTTCCACTGCTGTGCACTGCTTTCTGTGCAAAAACATAATTTGTATAAAAGAATTTTAGTCATAGCATATTTCTGTTGATAAAAAGGCCATTTAAATTTGTACATATTTACATTATATATATATATATATAATTTTTCTATTATATAAATATATTATATAATTTTTATATATAATTAAATTTAGATTTTGGATTATCAATATTATCATTAATTAAATTTTTTAAACACTTGTCATTAGTTTTTAGACCCACTGTGATGTCCCAGTTTTAATGTGTACACTAATGAGATTTGAGAGTTGAATTTGAAAGATTAGTCCCTTTTTCCATATCCCACACACGGTGTATAGATCCTTACCTTGGTTTTGATTTGGATAGTGGCGATATACAGAACATCTTAAAGCCACACTAAGTAGAAATTGTGTTTTTGTCAAACAGTGACCCCTAGAGTCGCTGTGGAATACTTGCACTGTCGTAAATATATTATAACGTTTTTACATGATTGCAGCCAAATCACAAGTAAATAGTCTATTCGGTTGTTAAGTCGTGACGTAACCAATACTCTTTCCGGGTCCAAAGTCCAGGTCCTCTCTACCTACCTACCGCTTTCGCTGGTGTTTTGGTTATTATTGAGTGTTTTTACAATGCCGCAGTGCTGTGTCCCGAGCTAACTCACTTCAACCTCGTAAATCTTCTTTTTCATTGAGGACTCTACCCTTAATTATGCCACCTGAGTGATGAGCTACACTAACCACTCTGTTGGTGTTAAAGGAATTTAAACCCTTTTTGACCGCCAAGGGTACCTCACTAAGAAGGACGTGATCGTAAATAAATTGACAGGTTCCACCGTTGTTATTTCTGGACCGCTTGGACCCAAAACGTCACGCGTGACGTCAGACTTAACAATCGGATAGTCTAGGCCTACTGTATAATTTAATTTGTGTTGTTTTTATTGGAATGTAAACATTACAAAATGCCAGATAACATCAATTAAGTTAAATGTACGTCGCATTATTTCATAACATTGGCCGTTATGATGTCATTAGACATGATTATTGCAATTTATCATAATAGTTTGCAAATTGTGCTCGTTTACACTATTTACAACCTCTACATTAGGCTTATTTATGTCCTGATAATTATGTGAGATATTGAAAGCTGTTCTCATGATAATCGCAGGAATCAACATCAAACGGCGTTGTCTGATATCCCTCAGGACTACGTGATAAATACACCTCACAACACCTGAGTTCAGCTGGCAAACTAATTCGTGAGGCATTTACCAAAACGATTCCATTTACACCTGGTCACATAAATGTATTTTTGCGAAACGGATTTAAATTCGATCTTCAATTTTCGCGCTATATGCAGATTTAATGGAGTGCACGTCACCGAAAGCAACAGACATGAGCTGCATTTTATAGATCATCAGCTAAAATTTCAAAATCAAAGACCGCAATAAGAGAGAGCAGTAACAGCCCTGGTAAGATCATTTCGTTTCTTTACTTTTAATGATGACAATTGTGTGTTAAGCGTCTGCGACTTACTTTCACTTTGATTTGCGATAGTTTGCATGTTGGCTTGATGCAGTTGCTCATCTGCGGTGATGCGTGTTCCAGCGCGTCGTCATATCTGGATATAACATATAGCCTATAATAAGCCTATTTTATTTTATTTTTTAGCATTTTTGGGAGGAGTACAATTTACATATGTGGTTTCAACAACCATATGCATTTACACTTGTCCAGTTTCGTCTGGAATGCGTCTCAGATCTCCTCCTGAAGTGGTTTGAGGGATCGGATTCAAATCCGTCTCAAATGCGTTTCGGAGGGCATTTAAACCTGGACTTTTCACGATCGGATAGCTATCCGATCTGAGAAAACGCATTAAGTGGCCAGGTGTAAACAACCCACATGACAAAAACATACGCACGAAAGCCGAAAACAAACGCTGGTTGGCCTCTCACGTCCAAATTTGACGAAGTGGTGGGGGAAGTGACGTATGCCGTAAAGCAGTCGAATTTTGTAGTTCTTTTTGTGCTCTGGTTACTACCCGAACGCCGAAGTTACATAGTGCCAGTAAAAGCGATACAGACCCTGTCAGGCTATGGCAGACGTGTCATTCAACCTATTGTAAGTCGATGTACCATCACAAGGATCTTGGAAATATATTATGAAGGTTGAAAAGTTACATAGTGTTGCTTTAAGTCACTGGTGAAGCTCCACATTCTCCAAGGCAGTCAATGTAATGATGTCACTCTTAAATGTGCATCTGATCTCATATTTGTCTGTGCCATTCCAGATTAGTCCAGGGTGAGAAGCAGAGCATGTGAATAGGAGAATGACCATCTGCTGTCTCCTGGATAGCTCTGTCCTCTCCTTAAGTGACTTAAGCAGGGATTTCACACAGCTCTGCTTTAAGGCCCTTTACTCTTTACGCTGATGACAGCTTGTCTTAGTCAAACCACAACTTTAATCACCATAATAGGAAACATTAAACCGATCTTGGGTAATGGCCGTAATTATTGGCTTATCAATATCCAGTCGTCAATGAGTGGCAGTTAACTGGCTGTCTTGTGGCCCACTGCACTTAACCGAGTGTGTATTACAGAGGTGACGGTTCCTTTCTGGTTCTGGTGCTCGTGTATAGTAGTTTGTCATTCATTATGGTAAGGATGAACCATTTAGCCTTACTTTGACCTGGCTTTTTTTGTCTTGTTTCATTGGTTCTTCATTCTGTAAAATCTTAATATCTTAGACAGTCTCAATAAAGAAATGAATGCATAAAACCTGAACTCTACCTCTGTCCCCCATCTTCAGTCTCTCTGCAAGATATCAACATGAGAAAGGCCTTCAAGAGCTCCACCATTCAGGACCAACAGGTGGTTTCCAGGAACTCCATCCCTAATCCTGTTCTGGAGCTCTACCACCGTGGAGACAAACCTCCCCCTCTCAATATTCTCAGCCCTTACAGGTGACATCATCATACTCACTTCCAGCTGACATTCCGTCATGAGACACATTACATGATGTTTAATATCAACAGTAGCGACAGTGCATCTTCTGTGGCACACACAAATTTTTTTTTTTTATACAAGTAATGATGTACTGTGGAGATGGCCAAGCTTTTTATTACAAAGGGCCAAAAATCTAACTTGATTGAGGCCCATGGGCAGAAAGAAAATATTGCATTATATCCAACTACTGTATTATGTTAAAAAATATATTTCTTTCAAATTAATATATGCCCCACCCTGGGGGAACATTTTGTACATTTTAAAGTGAAATGCATCAATCTGGTGCACTTTGGGAGCAAAATGAAGAGCTCTAACCCATTTTCAGTGACTACACTAAAAAAAGTACTTTGGCTTGTACCTGGCCTTCTTTTTAGTTGTGATAGTGTCTCAGTCCACTTCACCTTCACACTTGGTGGTTTTAGAAAGCCAAACTATTTAAATATAATAATCATTTTATAGTATTACGTTCATACGTTGCGTTCCCAAATGCGTGTTAAACTCAGAACACATGAAGAGATTAAGTTTACAGCATTTGCTGTTAGATTTTAGTTCAATTGACAAATACTTTGTCCAAAGCAATGGTGCAAAACACAACATTAGAGATGTTTTATGTTATTATGAGAAGTGCAAGTATATTTTTGGGTTCATTTTGAAACTTAGACAGATTAGCACAGATTAGATTGTGTCCCTGGTTTGTGCATCTCTGGTGTAGTGTGACAAAATGATAAATCACCTGCTGCTCATCAAGTTCACTCTCCTAGAATGTTCTCAATCTCAAGTGGTGTCTGAAAGACCCATTTGTTTTAGAAAATGAGTTTGTTTAAACCATTTCTACCGTTCGATACAATACTTCTACAACCATCATATGTTCTTTCTTTATATAGAGATGATAAGAAGGATGCACTGAAGTTCTACACAGATCCCTCCTACTTCTTTATCCTCTGGAGGGAGAAAATGCTGCAAGCCACAGAGGACAAGAGAAAAGAAAAGAGGAGACAGAAGGTGTGTGTCTACTACGTGCGCTTTATGTCCTGTTTCACTATCTGCTTTTTCCACAATCATGTGCTGCATTTGGGATGTCAAAAATACTGCAACTTTGGTACCAAGTTTGTACTAGAATAAATGTTGTTGCACATGTTACTAACATGGTTAAGATTGACTTTAACTTGTCAACAAGAGCTGGAATAATGCTTAGCACATCAGACAACCTACCTTTGATTCCATGGCACTTCCAGGCCCCTGGTAAAACCAGTTTCTCAGATTCATTTCCTCTCTACAAACCAGAAGCCAGTGTGTTTATATGCAAAGAAGAGAGCAGAAAGAAACACGTCAGTGGACGTGTCTTTATGTGTGCATGAATGAGAGCTCTAACCCCCCCAGAATCTGCCCCTTCTCTCCAGACCAGCGGCTCAGGCCAGACTCACTCAGACCAGACTAAGTCCCACTCCAGGCAGGCCCTACTCAGAAGCCCCCTCCTGTCCTCCGTAAGAGACCTGCATTTCTGTCAATCCCTCACTGCTGACTCCTGTTTATGCATCCACTTTCTTTCCCTACGGTCTCTTCACTTGCTTTTCTACTGAGTGCGTGTGTATGTTTAATGCATTCCCTGAATTATGTAGAAAACTTTCTTCACAGCATTTTCAGTGAAAGATGTGGACACTACTTTGCTTGCTTGACAATCTAAAACTCTTTCACCAAATGTGATTTGTGATGAAACCCTGGGCTTTCTGCAACATTAGCCTTTCTTTCTCACTCACTCTCATTTGATCTCTCTCTCTCTCTCTCTCTCTCTCTCTCTCTCTCTCTCTCTCTCACACACTAACTCAGGAGCAGCAGAAGCAGGTTGAGGACCCCAGCCGTGAGGTGAAAAAGGTTCGTAAGGCTCGAAATCGCAGACAGGAGTGGAACGTAATGGCGTATGATAAGGAGTTCCGCCCAGATGCCCGCTTCACACCTTCTCCTTACCATGGCATGTCTTCTGAAGGCTCCCTCTCACCGGACAACAGGTTAATGGTCTCTTTCACTTTGACTCTTTCATCAATACATGATCATTAAAGTGGGCTGCAGTTCAGCATAACTCAGTACTGCCATCTGTTGACACTTTGAGCTACCAACATCTGTTTGCATTTATAGAGACACCTACCAATTATTATATAAATACATAAAATAATAATAAACTTGATATGGTTGAGAACACTGAACAGTTGTGATTCATGACAGGTGAGCTCTTCTGTCTCTGGTTCAGCGCGCCAGACAAAGTGCCCGTTTTAAACTGTCTGTTTTAAACTGTCTTGTTTAAAAAAAATAGATATGATTCATTGATATTTGTTTGAGTCTCTGCGTGAACATGTTTCATATATTAAATGTATGAAGTATGTGCTTTAGATGAATTGTGCTGTTCATTGTTTTATTGGTGTGAAGAAAGGGAAGAATGGGAAATTTTAATTTACCATTTGAAAGTTTGGGGTTAGTAAGATTTTTTTAATACTTTTATTTTATTCATCAAGGAACGACACATTAAATTGATCAATGGTAACCGTAAAGACTTTTATATTGTTATGAAAGATTTCTATTTCAAACAAATGCTGTTCTTTTGAACTTCCAATTTAGCAAAGAATCCTGAAAAAAAGAATTATCACAGTGTCTAAAATATTAAGCAGCACAACTGTTTTCAATCTTGATTTTCTTAAACGCCAAATCAGCATATTAAAATGATAAAGGATCATGTGACACTGATTTTGACACTCTTTTAACATTTATTCTGGTGCTTTGGCTTGCCCATAGACTTTAGAAGTCTAGGGCAAAATCAACATTAATAATCAACATGATTATTTGTGGTAATAAACAACAGAATGCCACACAGATGCTTTCAATAGAGCTGAAGTTTGGAACCCAAAGCATTTGAATTGCATTTAATGATTTTCTCTTCATGTCCCCCCCTCCCCCCTCTCTGTCTCTTTTCCGCCATCAGGTCGGTTGCCTCAGACATGGGTGAGCACTCTTACCCAGGCAGCCCCAGTCACCCGGCTCAACAGATGGCTGTGACCAGTGCCTACTCTGCTGCTGATGGCAAAGAGCACCTCATGGCCCCCTCTCATGTTCAGACCCAGTCCCTGGACCGCGGTTACCGGCCGGCCCCTTCCTCCTCCGCTCCACCTGGGAGACAGACCATCGGCAGGGTTCAGACCTCCCATGGACAACCAGTCACAGACCCCGCTCTCAACGGGCCACGCCCCCTGCAGGCTAAAGACTACAGGTCTGTTATTCTTTGGCTTCTCTTAATACAGTATCTCCTGTGTAAAAAGGGTCTAAAACAGAGTTTCCTAACTTTGTTTTATATTTTTTATTTCAGTTTTTGTCATTTTAGTACTTCAACTTAAATTTTTTTTATTTCAGTATGTTGGCAAGTTTTTTTCAGTGAATGTCTTTTTTTTTTTCATCTTTATTCCAGTAAACGAAACAATTTTTAATCATTTCAGTTTTAGTTAACGATAATAATGATGCAAGAGCTTGCTTTATTTATTTATCTATCTATCTATCTATCTATCTATTTATTTATCTATTTATTTATCTATTTATTTATCTATTTATTTATTTATTTATTTATTTTAACAGCATAACATGGAGGGAGGGTTTTTGGTTCTTTTTTTGTATTAGCCAAAAAAGCATGCTCAAATTAATAACATAAAAAAGCAATGAGTTTCCGTCTTGTAGTGTGCTTTAAGCTTAAAGCTCATCTCTTGAGTAAAGTAGTTTGTCTGAACAATTTCCATCTCTGTTTGTATCTCAGTGGTCAGCAGTCTCAGCATCGAGAGTATTTCATTCCTCCTGCTCCTCCTCCACCTCCACCTCTCATTCCTTCCGCCCAGACTGCCTTTGACAGTCCCACTGGCCCGTCTTCTGCCCCGGCCAGTGCCATGCCATCTCTTACCCAGACTTACAACCCCTCTCCTCCGACTCCTGCCCTTCCTGCTTCTTACACTCCTTCCCCAACCCATCCTCCCCCCGCAGCCCCCCCTCCACCTCCACCTGGGCCACCCACACACCCTCACTCACACCCTCACTCACACATCATGCCCAATGCCCCTGTGGAAGCACCAGTTGTCAGGAAGGGCCAGGTACCTCTCATCCCAATGAGCGATGCACGCAGCGACCTGCTGGCAGCCATCCGACGAGGTAAGAGGTCACACATCAAGTGGGGTTTGGGTGTAAAGAAGTTAGGGGACTATAATCTACTTTTTTTCTTTCTCTTTTTTTCTTGTTTCGATAGTGACAATTGGCGGCATCATGAAAATAATGTCACAATGTAAAAACTCTTCATGTTTTTATTTAATATTATATACATTCTTAATATAATATAAAATTATACCATTCAAAGATTTAGGGACAGTACATTTGTTTTTTAAAGAAAATAATACTTTTATTTTAGCAAAGATGCCTTAAATTAATCAAAAGTGACAATATAAAGACGATTATAATGTTACAAGTAATGTTATAAGTAATGACTGCTAAAATCAGGGTTGTATGATAGGAATAAATTATATTTTAAAATGTATTCAAAAAGAAAACATTATTATTAGTTGTATATTAGTTATTTTAAATTGTAATATTTCACAATATTACTGTTATTAACAATATTAATAAATGCAGCCTTGGTGAGCATAAAAAAGACTTCTTTCAAAACATAATTAAAATCTTTTTTTATTATTAGTATTATTTTAGGGTAAAATTTCAAATACTTGAGATTTACAAAGACACTAATATTACTGCACTCATATTACTGTGAATAGGAGAAATATTCAATATGGTGGAATAAGTCCCGCCTTCTAAATAAAAGACCCAATCGCCAATTGGTAAAGTCATTGCACCTCTGCAGATGCCTTTAGAAGCTCCGGTTGGTATAGAATGCGCATTGGCTGGTCCAGCCTGAAGAATGCATTTTTTTGTCATTATTTCAGTGTTTAGAGACAATGAATGAGACAGTTGATGTTAGATTTCATTGGTGATTTCAAATATGAAATTTAATTCAGTCACAGATTCACTTTGGAGTATTTGGAGTATTTGATATTTCCCCATTCAAAGAGTACTTGCATGACTGAAATAGCTGCCCGAGAGGCGTTTTTTAAAGATGGCCGCCAAGTGAAATTACTTTCATTGAAGGAACTTAGGAAATGTGGCCTGACTCACATTTCTTAACAGTTCTTGAGAGGTTCACCCTTTTAGTTCTATATGAATTAATGTTCAGGCATCTTCTCTGGTCCTCCCTTTTCCATTTTTGTCTTATAGGGATCCAGCTGCGTAAGGTGCAGGAACAGCGGGAGCAGGAAGCGAAGAAGGAGCCAATTGGAAACGACGTGGCCACTATTTTATCGCGTCGCATCGCCGTGGAGTACAGCGAATCTGACGAAGACTCTGAGCTGGATGAAAACGAGTGGTCAGACTGAGACAGGAAAAACGACAATAGTGGAATAAAAAAAAAAAACATGAAGTAAGCGTTAGAGTGTAGGTTTCAGAGAACAGAATTATCACAACTAATGTAGCATGTCGATGTCTGTCTGCACTAATATAACATGGCTCCTGTGTTTTAAAAGAAGGGCTGCGTAACTACAAAGTCTCAAAGAGACAAAACCAGAAACTTACATCTTAAATTAAAGCCTTGACGGTGAAATTTAATGAGAGTTTTGACCCCGTGGAGCAATGTCTGTTAGAGATCGGCTCATCAACGCAGTGAGCTTGAGTCCTCCGCCTGAGACTATTCATCACTTACTCTGAGTGTGGTGGTCCTACCATCTGTCCTCTCTCCTGCACTCTTTCTCTCTCTCTCTCTAACCTTAGAACATGACCTCATAATTATTAGAACAGCCAGCTGGATGATCATGCAATGTTAACTTTAGCTTGAAGGACCTAGGGCTGTGAAATGATTAATCACATCCAAAATAAAAGTTTGTTTACATAATATATGTGTGTGTACTGTGTATAATTATTTTGTATATATAAATACACACACATGCATGTATATATTTAAGAAATATTTGCATGTGTATATACTATATATATATTTATATGTAATATATATTATATATAAATATTTTATATATAAATAACACATTTTTCTTAAATATATACATTCATGTGTGTGTATTTATATATACAAAATAATTATACACAGTACACACACACATTATATAAACACAAACTTTTATTTTGGATGTGATTAATCGCGATTAATCGTTTCACAGCCCTACAGGAAACGGTCAGAAATATATTTGAGGCTATATACTAAATGTTTAAGTAAACATTTTCATGTTCAAGCCCAAAGAAACAACTGCATTTTGACCTCTTGAATGCATGTTGACCAAGTATCAAGCAGATAACAAACCAGTTGAAAGTCAAAAATGCAATATTCTTGAGCGTTTCGCTCCAATAGAGCACAAATACACAGTAGATGTTTAGTGAAGATTTTAGTTTGTTAATTAAAATGTATCAAAGTTATTCATGTTTACATCCCAGCTAATTGAACAGTATGGATGGACAATCTGAATCAGAGAATTGTATCGAGGCCGTGTATGTAAGATATAATCAAATTCTGCTGGGAATATAACATATTTTCTGTATCTAAGGGATGGCGGGAAGCTTAGTGATGATGTTTTACGTACTTTATTGGTGATTGCTATTTCCCCAAATTTAATTAAATAATTTAACCCATTTGGATGGATTGGAATGAGTTTTAGGGTTTTATTTGCTTTCTTCTTGACTACAAGTCGAGCTTTTAAAGGACTTTGATAGTGCATTGGTGCATTCTGAATCCACCAATACATTAACATCACAAATTGTGATTGCTGCTACTTGTAGGCAGTTACTGGTAGTGCAACTACAAATTAAACAACTTTAAGACTTTGTTTTGAGGTTCAAGTGGTGCTGTGTTAGTAGTTATGGACTGTATCTTTAACTGTGTCAGTTCAAACTCTCTCTTTGTTTTTTCCACCGTCTTTTCAAGGATGGAAATAGAAAAAGAAATCATAGTCTTCTGTGTCTTTTCAAATGGATACAGTTCATGGTCATCTGTTCCCTAAAGGATCAAACCATTCACTTGTCAGTCATCTCACTCTGCATTGTTACCAAGGCAACAGGCACACCATAATTGAGCAGACAACAACGAAGACAGCTGTGCTTGTAACACAAACACAAATAGAAATTAACAGTGTTTTCTGTGTAATTGATCAACAGCTGGTTTGGGGTCATTATTTCATTTTAGTTTTGTTTGCTAGTTTTTTTTAAATTTGGAATCATCTTGCCCTCTAGGGCATCTGAAATGTTAAATATGCTAATTTGTACAGAATAAGAGCACTTAAGTATTTCAGCTTTTATTTGTATTTATTTGCTTAAATGTGTCATTCACTGCACAAATAGGGAGGCTTCGAGTTTAAACTCTCCCAACTTAACAGCTATCGTGAGCTGTGTATTTAGCTTGTGTTTTGTATGTAAAGAATGAAGTCCTTTGTGTTTTAAACAATGTGATGTATAGAACTTTGTTAAAATGGCAGAACTTTGATTTATATAGATAATAAACAGTATGAGAATCAATGTATCAAAAAAATAATATAATGTAAGCAAATGCTGCATGCATGTATGAACTGCCATTAAAGTGCTTCTTAAAACATTCCTCAGTGTGGTTTGTTTACATTTAATATTTCCATTTCAATCTATTTATACATTTAATGCATGTACTAAGCTCAAAGCAATAGTTTTTTTTTATGTAATGATTTGTCTTCATACAGTATTTTTTAAACTCAGGAACTATCCAGTGATCATAGAAAGCCTGGACTTTTTTTCTTTTTTGATTTCCAGGAATGAACAATTGGGATTAATAAAAAATCTCTTTTTTGTGTGTCTTTATAGTGCGAATAATATCTAAAACATTCAATCTGTTTCCCCATAGAGTCACATTCAAATGTCAGGGCATTTATTTACTTTTCTTATTTATTTACATATGTACTCTAATATGAATAAATTAAAACTATTGGTGTGAATGCTGAAATGGATATCCACTCCAGCAATATCTACACATTTTTTTAGTTATTGTTTTAATCATGCAGTAATCACAATCTACTACTAGAAAAGGACATTCATTGGCCAAAGTGAGTGGGAGAAAATAGAGCAAGCATCAAGTACCTTTTCTTGTATTACACAACCATTACTCTTAATCTCACTGTCCGTCCTTTCCTTAAACTCTGTCTCTATTGATTTATGGATTGTATCCTTCAATTTATCCCTATCATTTTCCAATTATGCTTTCTCATCCCTCATAAATTGGCAGAGAACTGAGGGTCTTGTTCACCTGATCCAAACTTTGAGGAAGGTCTGGTGTGTCTCTGTCACAGTCGTGACTTGCAGCAGGACTGATCAATTGTGAATCTGTGACGCATCTCTCTCCAGTTTATTTCTCTGTCTTCATTTTCTCCTCCTGCTATTTGTTGCTGACAAATTTGAGTTTTTAAAGTGAATGAGCCTGTTTGCTGTAAAATGTTTTTAGGGATGATGGAAATTACTGTGAACGGGAGGGGACATGTTAGGGGGCTCACTTAGTTTTGGAACGTGATACTGTATATGTCGTGGCCACATGATATTAATTTGTGGGAACGTGTTAATATGTTGTGGTCACGAAATAATTTTGTCGAGGTAACGTCATCCTAATGTTGTGGCCACACGATGTGAAATTATTATTCTAATTATATTGGTGTTGTGATGGGCCCTCTTGGTTCTGTGACCGGGGCCCAACATTTGGTGCTACGCCCCTGCACATGTGTATGCATATATAAAATGGGCTATGTGTGCCATGGCCAGGACAAAATTAAGAGAACCGAAGATGTCCTATCCCACTGGTCATCGTAGGAAATAGCTAGTGAGTTATTGTCAGAAAATGGTTTAGAATTGCTTCTTTCCTGTTTGAGTTGTTTGTAGCCTACACGTCTAATGGAGAATGAGACCATAAAGAAGGCTCAGTCTGATTCAAACACAATTATGGGGCAAACAGTAGCAGATGAGCTTAGTCATACCGTACGCCAGATGAACTAGCTCACAGTCAAGAGTGTTGTTTTCTTTGGTGGCTCTCAAGACCGTCTTATTTAAAGTTATTTGAAAGTGTAATAACTGTGTATAAAAAGAGGATATATTATGTGGCGTTCTATATGTTTGTGTCCTGAAGCAGTTCCCGTGGTGACTGTCTCAGTAATGCTGTAGTGTGACTCAGTGCTGTTGAGGCGGTGATACTGTCACCTCTCAGTTTCTGTCCGCATGCGTGGGCGCGCGCTCCCGGTGACTCATCCCTGCTTTTCACCGTGTGTTGGTTCGTGAGCGAGTGAGTGAATGAGTACGCAGGTTATATGTGGGTAAACCTTACTGTCCTGCCTCTTCTCTCATTCATTAGTTGTGATTCATCCAAATTACCAGCAGGAAGCGCAATTTCTCACTTAGTCAACCATTCAATCATGGGTGAGTTCATCGTGTCGGAACATCAATTTCAATGTTTTCTTTGTGTTTAATATACAGGCGAACTCCATTAACCACAGTCCACCAACCTTTTTTTTCTCCCCTTGTGTGCGTGTATGTGTGAAATAACAGGCAAGAGTTTACATTGCTGCTATAAGGGAAGCGAATCTTTACCTCAGCACGCGTTTGTTTTCAGTTTCAGCTTCCAGCGCTGCGCATTCACATTCCATAGGACATCACATTTCGCTGGCGTTTTTTAAAGAGTTTTTGTCATTTGGTGCCACCCAAATCGTTTTTTTTTTTTTTTGTAACAAAATTATATTTTGAAGGTGAATCATGGCGGCCTGTGACACAGGGCAGAAAAGCGTACGCTATTTATTTCTAACTCTATAGCCTATATATTTAAAGTTACATTTTATAATAGTTATAATTACTGTTTTGCTACGGTTGTGATATTATTAGTTATCGTATTGTAGCATTTAAGGGACCCCTACATAGGCCTATATGCTTGGTCAATTTATTTTCATCATCATCAGTTTTTTGATCTTCATCAAAATAGTTTCTTACACTATTTTCCATTTAAAGTTATTCTTGTTATATTTACCTTTTAACTTTATTTGCTTCAACAAATTTAGTGTCAATATTGCATTTCAGTTAATGTATTAGACTACCATTTATGCTATCTTACAGCAAATCAATAGGCCTAGGCTATGTTAATTGGATGTTGTCATTGGAAGTAGTATTACTATTCACTATTAGATTATAAAGATTTTAATTATAATATATTGCTGCATTTAGAGTACAAATTTAAACATTAATATTTGGTTCATAATTAGGGCCGGAACGGGTGAAGTCACAAGGAAGATTGTTGTTCAAAGTAAGGGAGTAACATAATAACTGAGCATATACTGTATGAAGAGTTCAGATGCAAAAGCCTCTAAGTGCCATCTGAAATGTTCTTCTAGAATGATCATTTGTATCAAGCTCGTATATTTAAGTTCAATAATTTCACTTAAATGGCAATGCAAATGACCTATTAATTGTCATTTAAGTGAAATCACTTAACTTAAATATGCAAGCTTTATAAAAATGATAATTCTAGAAGAAAATTTCAGATGGCACTTAGAGGCTTTTACATCTGAACTCTTCATATATAATCTTAAATCTTAAACTGTTTTGAGGAGATATCCTATTAATCTATTATGGTTTTATAGCAGTGAAGATAACTTCTAAAAAGTAAAAACTGTAATAGGCCTACATTTTCTACAGCAGGAGCTTCCACGTTGATCGCCCCTTCAAAAGGGCGCGAATTGTCCATTACCTCACAGCGTGGGCTCAGCAAGATCTCTGGTGTTCAGATCCCACACTCACCGTGATCCTGACAGCGTTACGTAAAACGGAACGGCTCAATAATTCATGCGCAACCCTTTTAAAGCTGAGCCGCCTTCAAACGATAACCCGTACCGGTGTGAGTCTGTCCTTCCCCCTCAAACACACACACAGATGATAAAGACACAAAACAACCATAGGCCGTGATTGAGTTTGCTGAATTTTATTTGACAAAGTATTCTCCTCGTTTAGTTTTTTTCCTTTACCCACTCTCTGTTTGTCTCGATATTGTCATATTTACAGTAATAAAAAATAAATCATTTTTAGGAAGGATTACATTCCACACTTACATTGCAATGTGTAGCATGTTCCTTTCATAAAGTGCATCGTATTTGTCAGATTTCAGTTCACAATACAAATAGAAACAAACAAAGCAAGAAAATTATCAACAACAAATACATCACAGTATCAGAGCACCCATCCACATCTCTGACCGCTTGCTAATAAGGGCCACATAATTGTGCTGACAGTTTACCTACACAAGAACTTTCCTTTAGCTCTATAAATGAGTACAAAAGTGATTGTGGATCAAAGTGAGACTTCATCAGTAACAAGAGATTTTGATTTTGGATAATGGGCTACATTTGGGTGCAGTGGTTACATAACCCCAGAGGCTCTTCTAAAGGCTTACTGTCTCTCTCCTCTTCTTTATTTTAGGAAGGCGCCTTCTCACTCTAATGCTGCTGTTGATGGGAAACACAGAGCTCTGCTTAATGGCCCAGAAAACGGATTTCAAGTACCCTAGATAAATGTAACATTTCATGCTCTTCAAGGTTATTTTTAGCAGGGCTAGATTTAGTGGTAATAGAGCTTCCATGCGGTTAGGTGCCGTCATTCAGATGACCTCTCTCCGTTTATGTACGCCAGCAGTGACGTCATGACAAAGGACTAAGGTACGCTAGTCTCTTTCTCTCTCTATAACTCTCAAAATAAGACCCCACCGCCTGTGCTGTAGCTAGGAATGCAGTCATCCTATATTTTATCCACTACTGACTGAAGATATGTGAAATTCGAGATGGCTGGCTGCCTGACATACTTCAATTCTGTGATGATATCTGTGGTGTTAGTAATTGGATAGGTCACTTTTGAGCATGAGGCTGGGGGTGGACCATCTGTCTGTAGTCTGGCACACTAAAGGGCTGTCCCATTCCAACAGAATGCTAAAGAGAGGACTGCACTGCCGGTAGCCGTACTGGGCTCCAGTGTCCAAGAGAGAGGGTGGGATGCAGCCGTTCCCTTGGCATTGAACGTGCACCACCTGGTTCTCTGGGTCTATTTTATAGCTTTTAGACCCTACTGTTAAAACTAGGGATGCACCGTTATGAACATTTTGGCCGATACCGATCATTCTATATACAGTCAAACCAAAATTAATTCAGACTCCTTCAACGTTTCTCACATTATCACAGTTTATTCGCTATAGTTTAGAAAATGGTTATAAAATATGACAAGAACTCAGAGTTATCAAATCAGTTGATATTTCACTGGTTTTGGCCATCCTTCTGTTAGACTGTCTCACAAAATGAATTAGGTTGAATCGCTGTCAGCTGTTAAATTTAAGTACACAATTAGATACTATCAATTTAGGTCAACTAATTACCAAGCAATACTTAATTATATCTGGTGTCTGAATAATTTTTGGTTTGACTGTATTTTAAGGCCGATAACCAATATATTGGCTGATAAATCAAAACTTTTATCATTTTTGAGAGCCTGATTACAAAAACAAAAGTCTCACCATTAAAACCCATGTCCCAATCACACAATTATAATGTTCTCATTATAATTTTATGTAGCCAATATGACAGCACATGTTGCACTAAACTGTATTTTCCTTTTTTTAAGTGATTCCAATCATATTTCAAGCAATTCAAAACCATCATGGCGAACAGTGTGCATCTAAAGTGTCAGCTGAAGAAAATAATTTATTATTTATCACTTTAATATATCGGTGAAATTTTCTTATTGGGCTGATAGCGATAACATTAAAAAATGAACATATATTGGCTGATACCGATATGGTGAACGATATACCGTGCATCCCTAGTTAAAACTATCCGCTACTAAACAAACGATATCTTGTCTGTCTTCAGTAGTCAAGCTGCCTATAATCTGGGCACAAAGCTGTATTTGGACCCCTGCAGGTTTGAAGGTGACTGTCGACACAGTCGGGTGATGTTAGAAACCATAATCCTTGCTTTTACTGATCTGATTAATGCATTAACTCAGTAAGACACTAGTAAGTGAAATTATGGCACTTTCTGCCTTGTCAACACTCTTTCTGTTTCACGTGTTAGTTTTTTTGTTTCGTTTTTGCTTTTTTTTGCTTTTTCTAGGAAACCATTGATAAGAATACAGGTACTGAACACACGCACATATACACACACACCAAAACGACATCATAAAACTCATGCCCTGATGTGTATAAAAATATACGTTTTCATACAGCATTGCATAAGAAAAATAACCGCTGCACCCCTGTACAAACTGAATCTATAGCATCCAATTGAGTACATTGTAGTGGAGATACATTACATAACGATAGAGATTTTCTGAAAAACATTGATATTTGCCAGGTGTCGTGTATTATGAGGGGTGGGTTATTTTTTATAAGTGGGCACAGTGTGACTGGTCACTGAACCCCACTCCTGACATAAGTGAGTGGTATATAAACAAATGGTCCGCTCGCTCTCGCACACAGACACACAAACAATCAGGCGTATCACACAATCGCACAAAAAAAAAAGACTGGAGAATTATTCCACAGTGTCCAGACTGTGAAATAACTCCATGTAGAAGTCCATCAGGTTTTGTACAGGTCACTAAGAGTATTGAGGTTAGTCAGAGGGCATCTGGATGGGCTCTCAAGGCCAACTTTGAATACTTGTTCTACAATGTGAAAGCGCATCCTAGAAAACAGTACATTTGATTTAAAGAGCTGAAACACTCTGGTATCACTAACCTATTCTCAGAATCTTTTTATCATGTTCAAGTCAGGAAGTAAAATTAGCTCTGTTGATGGCCTCATTGTGATTGTAGCTCTGTCGATGAACGGTACATGCTGATTCATTATTGCAGAAGAGAAATGGTAAGGCCTAAATTAAGATTCTCTGCTGCAAATGAGGGGTCGTCAAAGAACAGCTGTGACATTCATTCCCCCCTCCAAAACGCAAGGCTTTGTTATGGTCATATTTCAAGCTCCACAAATATCTATGCATATAAAATATTACAGTTAATCCTTTAGCTGTTAGTGGTTTCATTTGCGCCATTTTGAGAGTCATAGTGTTTCTCGGTTTTGTCTTTTGAGTTTCTTGTGTGTTTTTGGTTGTACAGCATATAAATCCAATTTGGTAGATTCAGTAATGTGTTTTTCAAATCTCACATGCCATTTCAAGGTCTTTTGGGCTGAATCTTAACTTAAGTCTCTTCTGTCCCATTTTGGCCTAGTTAACTGGTCTTTTAATAGGCCTGCATGTAGATCTATTTACACACAAGCCTGCCCCTTACACTGATTTCTGATCTGACGGAGTAACTGTGCAGTCTACACACTCAGTTATATCTGATAATCGCTGGAATCATTTTGCTGTAGAGACCCAAATCTTTTGTCTCATTTAAGCATTCCTGCCCCAGTTGGTCTTTTGCAGAATTGCTTTGAACGATGTTGTCTGCATCGAATTTACAGCATTGTGGCTGACACCTCATTTCGCGCTTAAACTTTCATTAACCCGCCGTTATGCACCAAAACGTGTGCTCGATAGATTCCAGAGACCAAAAATGTGTGAAAATATGATTTGCTTCACAACTTTGTAGCAGCAGATATTTTGCTGTCATTAGGGATGTAATAAACCAATTCAGTATGCCTAAACAAACTGGCTTTTCCCAGGGAATCTTAAATCTCAAATGACGTGTAGTAACAAATAAAAAGCATCATAATTTCAGTTAGTGAGATGAAAAAAAAAAAGTGATTTGATAAAACTGGCTGTAAAGCGACAGATGCCAGAAGCAGTATAATTTTCACTCGCGGGACTGTGTTTTCTTTCTGTCATTCATACATTTTTAAGTGAACACGGATATAAGTGTTAGAGGTGGGTTTGCAAGGGAATAGCCTCATTGTATCTGCCACTGTCCGTGGTTCTGAAAGCACTCCCATAGCATGAACGTGTACATGAAAGCTGTTTACAGCTTTCTTAACTCAAATCAGGTCGATTTTGTAATCATTTTTACTATTAATGGTGTTATTAATAGATATATAGTGTATTTATATTTGTCACTGGGCTTGTACGACATATCGTATTGTCATCAGATTATCCAGATTATTCAGATCATGTCTACTATTTGATATTTTGTGCATAGAGGTGTACTATGCATTAAAGACATGCAAATTATACATTTGCAGGTTGACATCTTGGATCTCAACAGCTACTGCACAACCCGCAACGTTTGACTGGGATCCCATCAAGGGAAAACATCATATCATTAACATTGACACGGTACAAACCAATTAAATGAGATAGACACAACTCATAGGTAGTCCGACCTATACATCGCTCGATGTCCTTGGCCGCAAGGAGAAGTTGGACGGCACGCATCCGCAGCAGGCTAGCCACAGGGATTTCTGGATGTCCGGATTTCTGTAAGCGTATATGATTGGGTTTATGACCGAGTTGCATGTCGCCGGCAGCACTGTTGCATATGTGTAGATCATTGGGTAGCTGGAGTCTGCCACGATCGAATACATAGCGAAGGGCATCCAACATGCGGCAAAGGTGCAGAGGATGACGGAGAGCGTGGATACACCTTTTGTGGTGGAAATGGCCATGAACTGGTGCTGAACAGCGATTTGCTGTGCGTGGCGGAAGGCAATCTTACAGATCTGTAAGTAAAGCTGCATCATGAGGGCAAACACCAGCAAGAACGTCACAGCGAGCACCACAGCATTGTTCTTGGTGACCGGCCGGCAGATACTGCAGCTGGCCTCGTCTCGGAGGCAGTTCCAACCAAGCACTGGCATTAGGCCCAGGATGATGCACACCAGCCAGATGAGAACCACCACGACATAGGTGAATGTCACCGTGCGCTCTGTGTGGTAGGTCAGAGCATTGTACAGGGACAAGTAGCGATCCACTGTGATGGCCAGGATGTTGAGCACTGATGCGGAGAAGGCGGCAATCAGCAAGCCGACGGAGATCAGAGTCGCGAACTCTTTGTTCAGCATATAGATGAAAACGAAGTTGAGAATGAGGCCAAGCCCTGCGAGCAGGTCCGCGAACGCGAGGCTCCCTATCAGAATGAACATGGGGGCTCTCAAGGTGGGCGTGTAGAAGAGGATGGCAATCACGATTGCATTCTCGCAGGAGATGAGCGTGCCTGTCACACACAATGCAATGTCCCACGGGCTAACGGGAAGAGGCCTCAGCTCTGCCGTCCGCACCGGTGATGAGTTCCGCACATCCAGGAGATTCCACGTGCCCGCCGTGGAGAGGGAAGAGGTGTTTTGAAGTTGGTTGCTCATTGCTGCTGCAAGAGAGTGAATCATAGCTGATGGTGGGGGAGGGAGGGGGTGAAAGAGAGAGAGAGAGGGGTGCGGTAGTGAAGATAAGAGAGAATGTGTATGTCAGTGGAAAGGCAGTGAGAATAGGATATCTGTCAAAAGAAATATGCCTGAAGCCTCTGAACCTGATGACACAGTCTCTTGTTCTTAGGGCAGTCAATAAAATTACTAGGCTGAGTATGATATTATGCGTTTACAAAATTTGTCAAGCTGGAATTTTCAGATTTTATAATTATTGCTGGCAAAGTGTTGATTTGTGGTTAATTAGAAATTAAATAGTCGTTGAACACTTGCGAGGCGCAATTATCACATTTTGAACCACCAAAACAATGTAGCAAATTGCATCCGGACGAGCTGTAAATATGCAATATGTCGCTTAGTTTATTGCTGCATGTGCATTTCATTGGGAAAGGGCTATTAATCAAGCACCAGTCCTGACAAAACGCACGCACTTCACTTTGTTTCTATTTTTAGTAATTGGCTAAAAATAAGACGCGCCACCTCAGTGCACGGGTCTCTTATGAAGGCATCGTGTATATGCTTCCAGAATCCACAATGATGCGCTTTTTCCTGACGCCATAGACGCAGACACATTTGAACTCGTTCATTCATAAATTTCCACTTCACCGACCTGGCTATATATAAACTGACCAAGAAAAGACTGCAAAGGACTCGGAGAGGTCAAGCCTCCGGCAATTTGTTTAAATACACTGGTGCCCATTGGAAACCAATTATTGCAATTCAATGACACGTTTAACTAAGACATATTCATACAAAAGAAAGCACAAGTGCGCATCAGCATACGGTACCTCAGTGCCATGAAGCTGCAATGCCTTTTTCTCCTCCGAGCTCGCGCGCAGTCCGTGCCTGTCATACGAGAGGAGATGGAGATGAGAGGGGAGATGGAGGACCCAGAAAGAGACGGAGAACAACATAAAAGAAGAACTAAAATGCGCTTTGTTTCACGTAGTTGAGTAAAACCGTCATCTTTGGCAAGTTAAGTCCTGTGGAAAAGCGAGGTGCCCGTCGGTTAACATGGCTAATTCTGTTGGTAGGACGATAGCTCTGCCTCGCTTGATATTCCCCCCATTGGACCTCAGCGATGATTCTCCCCTCTGACGTCAAGAGTCCTCACAACAGTCATGATCGAGTCTGTGAATCAGATATGCTGTGGACGGAATATTAATAATAAAACACGTTCAGACAACAACACGAATCCCACTATAAGGTACAAGAGACAAGCGCGTCTCAGTCTGTGTCATTCCCCCAGTACCCGACCCATTGTCGCCGGCAACTGCTGCCGCTTTGCGCAAAGCAACTCAATTATTTCTCCCTTTTTCTCCAAGATTACTGGACACACCAAACTGTCCAGCTCACACAAAGGCAAAGCACCACTGTCATTTGTTTTAAGTAACACAATCTGCCTACTTTGCGCGTTTATGTTGTTATGTGTCTCCCTTTATGACTTTCAGGTGTTTTTGCGGGATTTTACGCAAAATATTGGCACCCGAAAATTCTAAAAGTATATATTTTTAATCGTGATGATTATGTAACATCTCGATTCAGATATCTAATTTAGTTGTTGCCTTTGTTTTAAGACGGATTGTAGTGGCAAGGATGAGTGTTCAGTGGTGCGTCTCCCACTATGAGGACACTTTCAAATACTCCAACAACAGATGTCTTTACAAGGCTGTTTATTTTTAGAAAGTCGCATTTCCTTGAATTGTGCATCTGATAGCAAATACTGGCAGACGGTTATGAGAATTAGTTTTGGAGCTGAAAACGGCATACAGGTTTTACCTGCTGTGACACTTGGGGCTGTTCTTAGACCTCACATAAACCTGTTAGTCACAACGTGCAAAAGAAAAACTGGACAAGGAACTGTACAGGATCAGACAAACAATACATTGCTGGTGGCTTTTGTTTGTGTGCTGAAAATAGAGACACAGTGAGAAGGGAGGGCACTGAACTGTTTAAAGGAATGCTGTTTTCATTGCGTTTTCCCTGACAGACAATCTTATGAATAAGTAGTCGTGATCAGAATTACAATAAGTCTCAACATTCGTTGAGCATCGGCCCTGCAATGTCTATTCATTGATGGGAGCTCCCACCAATCCCCTTCACTCTCACTCCCCCATTCATCTTCTCTGCACAGAATTGTGGGTAAGCTATTACATCATCACTCTCTCACACCTTTCTTACAAGTATGAATGCACTGTTACAACAATAATCTACAACGCCTTTCTGCATGATCACACCCATATACTCATTACCTGATACACTTTACAAGTATTTGAACAAATTTGTATACATTTTGATGCACATTTGTCAATTAGCAATGCTGTTAAATCAATGCACACTCACATGGTTGGTATCTGAATAGACACAGGCCTATTTATTTGTCTCTTTAAAATCCACTTATATTTAAATCAACTTAATTTGCCCTAGTATGTTTCTTAGCTCTGTTTATCTTATTATTTGTAAGCAGCTACTGCCAACAATTTACTTTCTGTTAGACCATATAAATAAACAAGTGCATGTCAATATAGTGCTTAAGTTGTCCTGAGATACTGTATTGATGATTAAATAAATGCATTGCTATCCCTCCATTCAGCTGAGAAGACTATTACTGAACCCATGTCGACCGCGCAAAAACCTGCTGACGCTTTCCAAACGCTGGAACTCGCTCGTCAGCAGATGCTGTAGCATTGTGTGCGCGATTATGTGTGCATGTGACTGCCTCATCAAATGTATTTATCTGCTGTGAGCACGCCAGTGTGCTTCTATTCACTGTCTGTTTGAGAGCAGCAGCTTAAACACTCGCAGTGTGAAGGTTTTATTTACTGAGATTTTCCTCAGTCGCAGCTCTCTCCTGTTTCAAACTGTTTTCAGTCTCCAGCGAGAGAGGCTCTTTAATGCAGCACTCTGCTTCTTCCAGGCTTCTTTCTGCTTCCTGTCTTAATGACACTGATGTGTATCTCTTGAGTGGGTGGAGCAAGCTACACCACCACAAAGTTAAAAAAGGGAAGACGGCAATGAGAAATGGCACTGTTTTTGAGGTTTACACATTTTGAAAGCAAACATTACTCATGGTCAAGGGTTTAATGCTCAAAGTCAGTGTTAGTTAGAATCATAGATAGATAGATAGATAGATAGATAGATAGATAGATAGATAGATAGATAGATAGATAGATAGATAGATAGATAGATAGATAGATAGATAGATAGATAGATAGATAGATAGATAGATAGATACTGCTCTAAACAATGGCACCTGTGATGCAAAACTACTGATGGCTGATTAGAAATGTCAATTATATAAGAATTGACTATGAGATGTCATGATTTAGCTTAGTTACTGCAAAATGCTACAATTTTGAGGTTTGTAATGTGCATTGAGCGGATAATAGCAGTTAATTGTAGTGCATATTGATTGATGGATGAGTTATTAGTAAGCATGGGTGAAATTTGTCTAAAATCTCACATCCAAGAAAGGTGGGGAAAAAAAAGCTAGAAAGCTGTTTCCAGTCAAGCTTTTAAGCAGCCATCTTCTTCAAAACGTGACAGTCTGCTAGACAGAGGCTCGACCTTTTCTTTTCCTCCTAATTTTTCCCTTTTTGTATGCCTTTAACTTCAATTTTCCTGCATATCCATGTGTCAAACTGTAATCATTTCCTGTTTCTGAGAGAAGTGAGTGTGAGTGCATCAGATGGACGAAGAGAGCAAAGATGTGGATTTAATTTCATGTCGCGCTATAATGAATTGATCTGAGTGTAACGGATTAAGGCCCGTTCACACCAAGAACGGTAACTATATTAGCATCCACACAAGTAGACGGTATCGTTGTTTATTTTAAACAGGCACTGCAGTTAAGTGGTCTGTCACTTTAAATGCTGGAGCTCTTTTAAGCAGGATGGATTCTGATTTGCAGGTTATCGTTACATTTATCATTATTGGAGTGAATGGACCTTTTTTTTTGAAGAAAAAATGCTGGGCGGGGACATGGACAAAAGCATGCATACGTCACCAGAGGGAGGGGGGAATGGGTGCAATATCCGAAATCATTGACCTTTTAAAATCATTACTAAGTGATGTTTTTTTGAAAATGTAAAAATACCGAAAGTTTTCTGTGAATGAAAGATTTAGGGTTAGGGGATAGAATATACAGTTTGTTCAGTATAAAAATCATTAGGTCTATGGAATGTATGTCCCCATAAAACAGGGAAACCCAACATGTGTGTGTGTGTGAGAGAGAGAGAGAGAGAGAGAGAGAGAGAGAGAGAGAGTCAGTGAAAGTGAGAGAGTGAGTGTGAGTGTGAGTGTGAGTGTGTGTGTGTGAGTGTGTGTGTGTGAGAGAGAGAGAGAGCGAGAGAGTGAGTGAAAGTGAGAGAGAGAGAGAGAGAGTTTGTGTGTGTGTGTGTGAGAGAGAGAGAGAGTCAGTGAAAGTGAGAGAGTGAGTGTGCGTGTGAGTGTGTGTGTGTGTGTGTGAGAGAGAGAGAGAGAGAGAGAGAGAGAGAGAGAGAGAGCGAGAGAGTGAGTGAAAGTGAGAGAGAGAGAGAGAGAGAGTTTGTGTGTGTGTGTGTGTGTGTGTGTGTGTGTGTGTGTGTGTGTGTGTGTGTGTGTGTGTGTGTGTGTGTGTGTGTGAGAGAGAGAGAGAGAGAGAGAGAGAGAGCTTACATTAATATCTGCCCCGAGCTGGTAATACCATGGGTCTAACTGGGTCAGTTTTCCCATCTAATAATGCCACTATTATACCTATAGGCGCAAATAGCTATTTATCACTCCTCTTCTTTCTTTTTCCATCCGATCTCTCTCTAACTTTTGTCAAGATCTCTCCTTCACTCTATGGGGTATTAGTCTGCAGCAGTAAACTCATGCCCAGTGGGGTCCGGCTGGCTTGCATGAGCGGCAGGTCCCCATGTGTGAAGTGTAATCCCAAGGGGGGCAGAGACAAGTGTTAGCATCCACTCAGGATAGACTTTTCCACAGCTTTCACCCAAAGCCTCTCTGACTGATGAGAGCATGTCATTTCATATTAGCCCTAAGAGGGAGACAGCAGGGGTTTGGGCAATTGTGTATTTACGGAATGTGTGAAGATGATAGAGGAAGGCGGAAGTCAGATGAGGCAAAAGCCAGCCAGAGAGAAGACTGAGCAATTTTGTACATATACAATAAATACAATTAAAAACAAAAACTTTGCATTATACAATGACAAGACTTTCTGCATATTTTTGGAACCTATTGTCAGAATGACTTCTGTCAATCCATTATTCATCCGTTTATTTTTCTATTTTCTCCTTAGATTTCACAACAACTTTTGGTGCGTTCAAGTCATGTCGGAAAGATCGTATATACAAGTCGAGCGCACATGAACTCCACCGCAAAGTTGTAATTCCAGAAGCTCAGGATTTTCTTTGAGCCCAGATCAGAGTTGGGGGAGTGTCAGTGAGAAACATGTGCATTCTTTGTTCTTCCTTTTCTAGAAATATAGAGTTAAAAACATTGCTATGTTTTTGTGTAGTTAATTAAGAGTAGGAACATTGACATTATGCTCCAACGAAAGTGACTCATTTCATAAACATGACTTCCCAACTTGTAAATACGAGCTTCCAGGAGGACTTGAACACACCATTATTATCAGAGTACTCATCTGTTAATTCTCAAAAACAGCTCCACCACTTGGTTATTTTGCCCTGGAATTAGCACCCTTAGCCTCATCTTTATCTTACAATTACTGAAGAGATGGCAAAGCTGATCTCTAGTCAATGCAAAAGGGCAATGGCTGTTGTTCACTCTGTGGAGGAGTCCATTGGGAATTGTTCTAAACGATTCACTGATCTTTAGATAATATTCCTCAACTGTTGAACCAATTAGCGGTTTCTGCTTGTACAGTTCCCATGTGCACTGCTGTTAAAATTATAATCCTGTTCCAGTTGTGCTCTTTTGCATGATTAGTATTCAGTTCCTTTGAGACAGACATCCACACATTTTTAATATTTATTTTCACCCACCTTGCGAAGACTACAAAAAAAGAGACAAATGCATATTTTACTGGGAATCTGCATGCTACAAATGTGTATGTTTCAATAATTGTACATGTGTAATCACATTTTCACATCAAGAATACACTCACACATTCAGATAAAAACCTGTTTCTTTCACTGAAGAAGATCAAAGAGAGGCTCATTATTTCATGTCTAGTAAATAAGAATGACGTGCATGGCAGTGAATGGATTATCTATCTATCTATCTATCTATCTATCTATCTATCTATCTATCTATCTATCTACCGTCTATCTGTCTGTCTGGTTATCTATCTAGGCCTATCTGTCTGTCTGTCTATCTGTCTGGTTATCTATAAATCCATCTATCTATCTATCTATCTATCTATCTATCTATCTGTCTGTCTGTCTGTCTGTCTGCTTACATATCTGTCCGTATGTCTACCTATTGTTCTATAGCCTATATCGATCCATCCATCCCTCATCTGACTGAGGCAACTTTCATCTCACTGGACGCGTTTTCATGGCAACCGATAAACGGTGAAACAATTATTTTGCATGAACCATCTGATGATTACACGTTTTGTATAAGCAACCAATATAAGCTATACATTTAAGAGTTAATGTTGTTCGTAAGTGTAGCCTGCATGTGTAATCCTGCATCTGAATCACCGAGCCCCGGTCGTGCTTCTGCGTGCGCACGGCAGGTAGGGTGTTCTTCCTCTGCAGTGGTTTAAGTGCGCGTGGATACGTGAAGGATGACGTAGGCCTACCTCGAGGGGCACGGCAGCACTCCGGGAATCACGAAACTCTTTCTCTGTGAGATCCGTGTTGTGAGGCTTTCTGGAGCATCTTCAGATGCATCTCTTTTGATCTCATACCAATTATTGATTGCTCATAGCACGGTTGGAAAAACAAAATCTCTACTTTAAATAGTTTGCCCCACATCTCAAAAGTAGGCCTAGCTGTATTTTAAGACGCTGGATGTGGTGTTTCACTGCATCGACGCTGAATATAATTATAGTGACCTTGAAGATTATTTAATTGGGACCAGTAGCATTAGACAGACAGTGAGTTTTAATTTACACCGCTGGGTGGCAGCAGAAAGCTACATCCGAAATAATGACTCGGTCGGTAGTTTGTGGGGGTGCGGTGCCGGTGCCCCTTACTCACGAACAACTTTATACATCCTTTAAGATTGTAACTAGACAATTATGATCTGTAATTGAAGCATTTGTTGGCAGGTTTATTGGAAATTAGAAAATAGTCAAATACAAAATATATACATCACAGTCCATGTGCACTGACCATTCACTGTTCCCTGTTTTTTTTTCTTCAAACCTCCCTTCACTTAATTCTAAGTCTGTCATTCTTAATTGGTAGGTGTTTTTTTAAGTGTTTTTAAAAAAAAATTTTTTTTTTTTTTACTTTAACATGCTGAAAATACACATTAACTATTCAATCTATGATACCTCAAATAGGCCTATAACTTATTATGTGGAACAAAAATGTAATTTAATCACTTTTTCTGTCTACTGGTAGTAGCCATCATATTGTAAGTGGAATACTGATTGATACTGGAAATCATCTTTGCTACTATATAGTGGTTAATTTATTCTCTTTCTGTCTTTTTTCAGAAGATTAATGCTAGTAAAGCATAATAAATGCACATGTAACATACTTGAATTTGAATGAAAATAATTTCTAAGTCCCTAAGTCTAAGTGGCTGCAGCACGAGGTGAATGTAAATTGACTCAGGCAGTTAGATGCCACTCAGGTGTGTATTATACATGAAAGCACACGTCAATTTGTGGCAATTTCATATCTGTCTAATGACATAAAATTTGCATCTATCTACAGTATTGTGGATGTGAAAGAGCGCCTAGGAGCTAATGGCCATTAGAGCTTATAATGGTGATGGATGTAGATGCAAAACAAGAATTGTAGTACAAAAAGATCATAAAATTAATGTGACCGTTCATTTTAACGGCTATGTACAATCATACAAGAGAAGTCAGGGGAGATAACAGCAGTTTACAGAGAGTTCACATTGAATTTGCTGTTGCACTGGCCTTGTGATTTTAATCAAACATGATAGCAGTGACTAAACTGGTCTCAGAACAGCATGTATTTCATTGTGTATATATTCTATTTTCGTTTGAGAGTTGAGAGTGGGTGTTACATGGCAAGAGATGCTTTTGGCCAGTTATGGTTAATGTGTTGGAGAAACTATGGGACAGGGGAAAAAAAACAAGGGTGTAAAGCACTCAAACACACTAAAGTTTTCTCACTTTACTCCTACACCATTCTTGAACATCTTATTACGACTTAATTTCATTGTGTGCAAATCACTTAAATGTGTAAAATGGAAGTTTATTTCATCCATTCATGTTGAAACTACACACTTTTTTTTTCTTCTCGTGGCATTAACTGAAAATGGGAGGGGATTTTTGGTTCCCATGCCGCATTCAATCTGGGGACTAGATTTGCAGACTAATCGTACATTTGTGAAAGTAAGTGTGAATTTGTAAATGTAAGTTTGTGAAAGTGCTTTTTATTATTATTATAAATAATTAATAATAAAATAAATAATAATTTTTTGTTTATTTATTTATTTTTAGAACAAGATGCAGAAATAGAGAGACATGCTAGCGTTTAATGAAATGTTACACTAAGATTAAGAATAGTTATTGGTGAAGTTTTGAAGGGTTTGGTTGGTCAAGAGTGGAACTTGTGTAGTTGAAGTCGGGTATATAGCTGTATATCACTGTGCAAATATCAGTGGTGTAAAAAGTCTCTTCTCTCTTGCACTTCCTGCTACACCAAATAAATGTTTAGTATGCTAAAACTGTTGCTAGCTAGCTACTAGTAAACTGCATTACTTTGACATGTCTGATTGTTCCTAAATGCAGGTATTTTTCTTAAGAAACCTAATTACGGACCAAAGTCCACAATATAATTTATTATTAAACAAAAGTACGTCCACATTCTTGATAGCACATTAGACCTGATGCTGTGATTGTCTGACCCATTATTACCTGAATCTGAATGTTCAGAAGAACAGTCAATCAGCTCGATGTGTTGCAACAAGTCATATTTCTTCTTCGATTCCCCTTCCTAATAAACACCCAGCTCCAGTCTGAAGTTTCTGAAGCGTTACTGTAGTGTAGAGCATTGTGTCTGCATAGAGAACTGCAGTAAAACGATAATAGGTGAATAAGCATTAATCTCTCGAACATTTCATAGATATCTGTTGTCAAGCCATCCAGATGTGCTGACACACAGACGCTCTCGCGCTCTAGTCCACCCCTCCCATTCGATTCAAATCTTATCCGATGCTATGCGTACACGCGCGTATGAGCGCGACAGAAGCAGATTTGACAGTATCTAACCGCGCTGCGCGAGAGCCCACCAAGAGCAACAAGAACACACACATACACACACGAGGGTCAACGGGAGCAGACAACGCACTATAGAGGTAAAACACCACATCCACATCCACCTTTAGGCTACATTTAGTCGGTACAACCGCCGCAGACGGCATCGTGCGCGAGAGTGACAGTTGAGTCTATTTGTCCATTCAGAAAGTGATGGCCGAGCGCTGCGAGCGTTAAATGAATCAAACCGTGAACAGTTTTATTCAAATGACGAAGCCGGAGATTGCTGCTCGCGTGAGATCGCTAAATTGTTTATGTACAACATAAATGCTGCCTGCCCTGTAACACTGCTGTTTTGGGTTGGAAAGACACGAGAACACAGCTGGTGCTGGTGAGTCAGAGATATCTCTGTAACGTTAAATATAATCTCCTCAAATCCAAAAGCCCATTAGACGCCTGCGTTTAAGTATTAGTAATGTCATTATTGAGTCGAACGTCTCTTTATTGCTCTGCAAAGCGACTGGTTCGTTTTCACACGTAGACAGCTAACGCGCGACATCATAACAGGTAGTTATTTCATGTTTACAGGAGATGTGTGTGCTATAAACCGAAGTCTGTTGCAGAAAGCGTCGTGTTTTAGACATGGAGACATGTTAAGGCAATATGTTGTGGACAAGAGGCGTATTAATTTTATTAACAGACAGAAAGGTGATAACGGACTCGGAGGGTCGCGGAATCAGATGATTGTGAGCGCAACGAATGCGCAGCTGTGAACACACGCGCGGCGCAACAGTCAGCGAGTTCATGCATCTCTCAAAGCCCTGGCTGACAGCGACCGTCTGTGGATTATGTCAGATGGGTTTGTATCGATCCTGAGCGCTAATGGGCTTCACCGTCTGCATAAGGGTCAATGACGTGTCGCTCATTGTTTTGTCTGAATCTATTTTTATTCAAAATGCAATTCATAAAGTGACCTGAATAGGCTACATTACATTGTATGATGAATGTGTTTTCACTCTCTGAATTAAAAATCAGTTGGATATGTGATTTTGTGAGGATTAAAGTAAAAACAAATGTGTGATGGTTTAACTCTCTGGAGATAAAAAAAAAAAAGTTTAATCATTAAAGACTGATAAAAGGGAATTTAAAAAATAAGTTGTTTAGCATAATCGCATTTCTTAAAAAAGAGCAATGAAGAGATTTCGTTTTAAAATATTATTAATAGGCTATTTAAAAACTTTTGTCTGCCAAATCAGTGGCATAGCCAATGTGCAGGAAGCCCTTTTTGTAATGTGATGAGAAAAGAGTAAAATACGGAGGATATACACTCACCTATATTTAAGTATTTGTAACTTTTTAAAATGTATTTTTATGCACAAAACCAACATGAATACAGAAATCACAAGCACTTGTGTTTTAAAAGATTCACCCCCCTTTTTTTCCCCTATGACCCATAATGCTATTGTGCAATAGACAAAATAATCCCCTGCGGAGGGTGAACCAACTCCAGGGTAAGGTAGCGGCTAGATGTGCTTCCTCCTTATAAACACATTTAAATAAAATGTCATCAAATAGTTTCAAGTTACGTATCACCTATAGCAACAACATACACATCCCAGCTTAAACGTTGCCTTACCTATTGCAGCAAAACAAAAGTTTTATTAAAATCCTTAATGGATTATATATAATATTGAGCTATAATCAATGAAGCTGACTGCACAATGAATCTCTTATTTAGCCTACATAATGTCTACACCTTGTTATAAGTTAACTTATAACAAGAGGATTTGCGAGCGTGCAGAACTCTACACTGGACAAAAACTTTTCGGCGCTTTGAGCGGTGAGTGGATTGATTCTAATTTAAACACGTCTGATTGGCCATTGTGTTCAAGAAATCAACAGATATGTTTGTGATTGGCTACATTGCTCAACGCTGGAAAACATGTTGTAAAGAGAAACCTTTGAGACTCTCAAGAGCGGAAACACCAAAATCTGTTTCACCAATATTCTATTATTATGGAGAAAACTGATCCTAGACCAGCAGTTATAGGCAGCTCTTCCCTCTGAAAGCAATCCGAAGCAGAAGCAGTCAGTGGTTTGAGTGAGAAAATTCCATGCTAGTCTCAGCCTTATACACGCCCCTGTTGCTGTTAACTGGCCTTTGGTTTGTTCACTGGTATCTTTTGTTGGCCTCAAAACAAAACAATCAAAATAGAGGAAATGAATTTTCTATGAAAACTGTAGTTCATAGAGCTTATAGGTCTTTAAAATGAAAGCAGAAGAGGTCTCTTTGGGAATCAATACTGTTCCCAAAACTGTTGATCACTGCCGTTGAGCAATGCCTTCTCCTTTTCAGAGCTGACTTGGCACAAAGGAGGACTCAAGTGCAGTGAAAATCCTGTCCCCTGCACAGTCATGGCCTCGAAGTTTAATCCAAATGTCCTTTATGTCGGGGAGCCCCGGGAGTCCCTGACCTCTCCGGACCCTCAAGCCGAGGCCGGTGACGAATCATCGGACAGTGACGGGGAGCCGGAGGAGACCTCGCACAAACTCATCCGAAAAGTGTCCACGTCTGGTCAGATTAGAGCCAAGGTAGGATTTAGGGATATGAGAGAAAAAAAGATAACCACCCAAATCTTTTTTTTATTGTTTTATTTTAAGTAGAGAAGATTTTCTGTGAGAAAAGTTGCTGAAGTCACACTTGGACACCCCAAAAGATGAAGGGCTCAATACCAATGTGCACACACACACACACACACACACGCACACACATTGTATGGTTGTAGCTGGAGTGCATATTGATCCAGGGGACAGTCGCTGATGGCTCAGAATCAGTCAATACTTGGCATGCTATGATGACTAGTACAGTGTATGTACAATATCAATGTCAGCTTGGACTAATGTTTATTCCTGAAACGGCAAAAGGATATGAGACAGTCATTAGCAAGCTTATTGTGTTACACATGACAGAAACTAGTCTACAAAGTGGATGCACATGTTCTTTATTAATCAAAAGCTCAAATGCTGTTGATTAATTGAGTTCATTTTAAAATGGCATCTTCCTTGCAGAATGATTTTGACAGTTTGGTGTAGAGGCTACTCTGACCCTTACACCCTCACACATCCTTGTTTATTGTGTCAGCTTTGTGTTGCGTTGTGAAAAGATGAGGACAGAAGAATTGTTAGAATTGTTGAGCAGACAGTGTAAAATGTGTCCTAAATATATATAAACTTAATGTTGACGACAGACCCTGCAGGCAGAAAGTGTATCAGTATTTACTGTCTCACCTGTGCTTCCCACCCCCAACAATTCAGTATTCATGTGTCAGGTGACCTTTCTCCTTTGACCATGAGAGTCTGGTGTCATTGAAACAGAACAATGTAATGTTATAGATTGCTCTTTCGCCCACTGTTGAGCTTATAACTTAGTAACCAGGCCCATTGAACCCTTTTTCTTTTCTTTTTGTTTACATTTAAGACTCTGTATTGCTACTCGCAGGGTTCAAAGGTTTATTGCAGTGTCACCATAACAAATCATATCAGCGTTAAGCTTCCTTTTAAACAGATCTCAGATCAGGCCTTTATCTGTGTGCTTGAGTGCGTCACCTTCCATTCCTTTCTGTTAAATAGCTGAAAACTGACCTCAGATCAGTTTAACCTTTCTGATCTGCTTAGAGTAAGCAGATCTCAAATAAGCAATGGCTTTTTGTACGTGAACATTTCGATCATAGCTGTGATAAGATGAACCTGATCCCAGATCAGCTCATGTCAGTCATGTTTATCTTGACTGTGCGGTTGATGAAATTAGCAGAATATTAGTCAGTATCAGCAAGCCAAAGAAGCTCAACTAATTGAATCAGGCAATTACACAGATGCCAATTAAGTTAACGTTTTCATTCTGGAAAAAAATGTCTAACGCTTCTCTAATACTTTATGTAGAAATTATTTGATAATTCTGTTCTTACAACCTGTAAATTGTTGGGGTCATTAAGATTTATATTCTCACCAAAGACTGCATTTATTTGATAAAAAATAGTAAAAACAGTAATATTGTGAAATACTATCACAATTTATAACTGTTTTCTATTTTAATGTGTTTTGAAATATAATTTATTCCTGTGATGGCAAAGCTGAACTTTCAGCATCATTACTCCAGTCTTCAGTGTCACATGATCCTTCAGAAATCATTCTAATATGCTGATTTGGTGCTCAAGAAACATTTCTTATTATTATCAATGTTGTGCTGCTTATAATATTTTTGTGGAAACCATGATCTTTTTTTAGGTTTCTTTGAAGAATAGAAAGCTCATAAGAACAGCATTTATTTGAAATAAATTGTTTTTGTAACAATGTGAAATCCTTCACTGTCACTTTTGATCAATTTAATGCATCCTTGCTGATTAAAGGTATACATTTCTTTTTAAAAGATTTTTTACGGAAAACGTTTGAATGGAATTTTACTTAATGCTTGATAGTTTCACAAATATCTCAGTTTATCTGATTTAAATTTCAGACAAAATGTCCCTTGGGAGACATCTATGAAAATGTTTTTGAAAATAAATTTTTTTCACATACACATTCACTTTGACAGGAAATAAGGGTGTGCTTAGCACTCGCCTTACTACTTGAGATAAAGAGCTTTAGATATATTTGGCTGACAGCTGCTGTTTCATTTTTTTTTATTTTTTTTTTCATTATCTGGACCTGAGTATTTGTATGCAGCATGTACTGTAGGCCTGGTTTCACACTTCACAGACAGGGCTTAGATTAAGCCAGGATTAGGCCCAAGTTCAATTAGGACATTTAAGGAGCTTTTATAATAGTGTCTTAGAAAAACATTACTGGTGTGCATTTTGAGACAAAACAATGGCAGTGACATATTTTAAGACGTGTCAGTGCAAGGGCAGGTAATGATCTAATTTACTGAATCATTCTATATCACAAGCCATTGGTCGATTCCGATGTTCGGCCCAGATTATCTGGTAATGTGAGACGTTCTCAGATCAAATCTTAAACCTCCCGATAAGCTCGCGGACACATCGGGGCCACCTCGACCATATCAAACATGTTTGATATTTAGGATTTTAAATTGGGATGATTATGACTACATCAGTACTTCCACAATAGCTAATGAGAGAGACAAGTCAACAAGGAGACAGAAGTGACAGAACTTTTGAAATGGCAATGGAGATGGAGGGACAGCTGGTCGAATATGACTGCCTTTAAAGGGATGGTTCGGAGTAAAATCAACCTAGGGCGCTTTGCCTCGAGGACATGGTGCAAAGGACTCTAGGTTGATTTTACTCCGAACCATCCCTTTAATGTCTCCTCATATAATATCTACAGCAAGTTGACGCAACAATTTCCATTTTGTTTACATCCGCTTCCCCGGTAAGATCATGTGATGTGCTAAATCTGGCATGATAATCTTAGTCTAGCTTCAAATCTTGTAGCTTGTACAGGTTTGAGATTTGAAAGAAGAAAATCTGTGAAGATTCTCCTTATGTCTGTGATGCAAGCAGATTTCGCAGTCGGTTAAGATTTATAAACTCCTGTAGTCTGAGCCCGAGTTTAGGGGCACGTTTACCTTCAGTAGATTATGCCACAGAAGTTATTGCTTCCTGTGATGCGCTCATTGTGACAGCCCTATTTAAAAAAAACAGTGTGTACTCACACCCAGAGGTTGCGTAAAGCCAGCCAATCAGACCGGAAATGACCATTTCAATCAATACTTGCTATTTTTGTGTGCAATATGCATCAGACAGTCAATGAATGCTGATGGTTTGTTGGAGGGTCATCAGACAATGAGATGCTAATGACAGGCTAATACTAATGCAGAATTAGAAATTGAGTACAGTGATGAAACAATGATGAAAATGAATGGTCTGTTTGTGTGTGTGCTTAGATTGGTGTCATGAAACACTGAATGCTTCTTCCAATGCTCATTAGTGATTTCCCCTTCATTAGCATACTTGTTAAACCCTGCTAAGTGGGACATGTCATTTCAGCCTGACTGAGTTCATTTATTACCTGTTGTTGGCTTGCACACACTGACATTTAAATGTGTAGAATCGAAGTTAACAACGTGTTGTAGGCTACATTTTGTAGATATCTTAGACAGTTACCCCATTTTAGCATTTTGATTATCTCCTTCAAATAGAGAAGTGAGAAGTGATTTAAATGTATTGGATATAACAAAATAAAAATTGTGTTTTAAGTTACTACTGTACATTTGACACCCTGAATGTTAAAAATGGGTCTAGGCTTAAATTAATACTTTTATTCGGCAAGGACATTACATTTATGAAAAGTGACCGTAAAATTGACAGTATTTTACATTACAATTTATATGTTCGTGAAAAAAAAATATTCTGTTGCAAATAAATGATGTTCTTTTGATGAACTTTCTGTTCATCAAAGAATGCTAAATATAATGTATCAGTTTCCACCAAAATTAAGCAGCACAACTGTTTTCAAGATTGAAAACAATAAGAAATATTTATTGTGCACCAAATCAGCATATTAGTATGATTTCTGAAGGATCGTGTGACACGGAAGACTGGAGTAAAGGTGCGTTGTTCACGTAAATTCAGCTTTGCCATCACAGGAATAAAACACACTTTAGAATATTAAAGTAGAAAATTAAAAATTATATTAAAATAGAAATCAGTTATTTTAAATTGTAATAATATCTCACAATATTACTGCTTTTACTGTATTTGTGATCAAATAAATGCAGCCTTGATGACTTCATTCAAAAACATTAAAAACATTTTTTAAACTTTTTGAAATGGTGTTTGATATTCCATTGGCTTAATTTTTTTTTTTTTTAAGTTATATAATTATTACAGATAAACTCAAATCGTAATCCTAGAAAGGTCAAGCTGAACACATTTCATTTCAGATATGGTGCACAGTATGCTGCACACTACATTCATTACAAAAAAGTAGGTAATATGCCATTCCAAACATGCCCTGTGTGTTCATATGACATATGAATTATGATTATGGTAGGAGATGAGAAATAAGTGTGTGCAGGGCTTAACAAACAATGTTTTGCAAATCCTGCTCATTTGTGCTGATGTAAATCTTTTGCCACATTACATTACTAGCCTGAGTGACATTGATGATGATTTGGCAGTTAAAACTTGTAATCCTTGAACTGTGGTGTGAAGAGTGAAAAAACCAGAGACAAATTGAGATGTTGAAGAAAGAGTTTAAGTGTTTGTGAATTAGGAAAAAGAAGAGAGTAACAGTGATGTGTGTTTATCCTGTAACAGGTTTCCTCTGAGGGTCTCATTTATCAGTGCACAATGTCAATACTCTTTCTGTGTTAGATGGCCCTATTCTATTTCTTCCTCTCCAAGGGGTAAAGAATTACATAAGACTCTGTCTCTCTCGCCCTCTCTCTCTGCCCTTTTTGTTAGTGCCCTCATTAATTTTGTGTGCAGAAACTGGAGGCAGGCAAGGAGGAAAAGAATGTGTGTTGTTGTGTTTTGTGTGTGTTAGCTGGGAGACACATTCAGTCCATTTGCTGAGAAACAGAATGACACAAGACAAATTCAGAAAGGGCAGAATTCCCTGACAACTAATTAGCCCTGTCTCCTCAAGGTAGTGGACCAAACGAGGATGTGACCCCACCAGACCGGTGTCCAGCTATTTCGTTTTTTTCTTAAGAAAGAGGTCTTATACAAAAGCAGCACTTTATATTAACAGTTTGAAAAGCTGTAATTGTGAGAGAAATAGTCTCTTAAGGAGGAGCAGGAGATTTAGGGTGAGTAGCAACGTGACTAAATGATGTAGCAAAATTTTGTCAAAGACCAAACAAAGCATTTTGAGAAAAAACAACCTTCTAGTAAGAAAAAAAAAAAAAAAAAATAGAAATCATGGTTAAGGGTAGAAAAAGAGAAGTGAAGACGAGTTACACTGTGGGTGTGACACTGCGGGGTAAATATATCTTTTTCCTTTTCTTTTTTCGGTTAAAGTTGTTTATGGTGATGCTATTATTTGCCATTGGAACCAACATTGTTAAATCAAAATGTAACACAAAATGTGTTTTATTTATTTATTTTTCATTTAATCTGTATGTCTTCTTTCTTCAAAGGTGCATTTTACAGTTTTATTGGGTATTTAATTGTTCATGCTCATTTCTAATGCGTTGCCGAATGCTCACTTAAAAGTTCATTTTTAAAATAACACCATTAAATGCAAAAACTTTAAGATCTCAAAATGAAATGCTATAGGTTATTACACAATTTCACTTGTAGCATTTGAAAATACTGATTTTAATGTGAAGTGTTTTATGTTTAATTTAATAGTACAGACTTTTAATATCAGTGAATTCCTTGTCACAAGAAGGCACATCACCACTGTGTCACAGCTTCTACTGTATTTCAGTCTGTTCTTACTGTTTATAGTTGGTTTGCATTTAGGAACTTCTTCCAAGAAGACTGTAGCAATATGTGAAAATTTGCCTAGGTGTCTTGAGAAGCCTATAAATTCAGACCATGTGGATGATGAGAACTCTGTGATTGTTTCATGTGCTCCTGGGTGTTTTTGTTTGAACAGTCATGTAGTAGATGATACTGAAGACCAACAGTATTCAGTTGGAGGAGGAGGTCAAGGATCATGTTGAGTGTGTAAAACCCCTGTAGAATTAGTTGAGGATATGCGTAGTCTCATATGTCTAAGAATGACTGTGTTTTTCCCTTTGCTGCATTTCCCCGAAGTTGACCGTATGTGTGTTATCTGAGAGTACCTCACTGTGAGTTTAACCCTGAGTCTCAAACCACCACTAACGGCTCTTTAATGGTTTGGGTAACCTAAAAAAGGGATTTTATAGTTCATTTTGAGGATTCAAGACCTGTGCTTTACTGTAGCAATTGCATTTATTTTCTGGTATCACCTGCTAAACTATGTCAAATATGTCCTAGACTGAAAGAGCTGTAACTGAATTCCGCTGAACTTAATTTTTTTGTATAAAAAAACGATCTAGACGTCTTTACTCCACTTATCTTGTCTAAACTGGCATTTTAGCTTTAGGATATATAGACAGGATGTCATAATCACATTAGACCTAAAACAGAACCTTTATTGATAATTGTCTAAGTAAAAAGTAATTAGAAACAAAGACAGACTGAATATCTGTCTCTAATCACTTTCACCAGGAGACTTTAAACCCCTTTTGTATTGATGTTCTGTCCTAGTGGATTTTATGGGTCCATGTTGAGGAAGACAGCCTTAAATACATCATTACAAAGGACAAAGAGAGAGAATAGGATAACTAGTAAAAGAAGACACAAGGGAGACGTTGATGCATATTTTTTCGTGAACTTGTAATTACATCTCCCCAAAAAATCTATTATTTAGTGTTGTTGAAAACTGTATGCTGTTATTTGGTCTGTTCCTCAAATCAAACTGTCTGAAGATTCAGAAGAGATGGAGTAGTGCAAGTCATATAGACTACTTTTAGGGTGTATTTTTAGGGCACTACGAACTACGAACTGGCAAGCTGTGTAACAATTCTTTTAAAATGTGTTCAGAAGAAATAATAATAGCATATGGATTTGTAATGACATGAGTAAATAATTAACTGATCGAACAAATTAAAATTTTTAGATGAACTGAACCATAACTCTAAGTCCTTCGATTATTTTCTCCTGAGGATTTATCATTTGTTTCCCTTGTCTCAATGTACCTGTCTCATTTATCTTTCTTTTTTTATCTCCATTTTCTGTCTTTCTTCCTCTCATCACCCCTCTCTTTCTCTCTCCCTCTCTTTCTTTCTGGGTTAAACTTGAAAACCTAATTAGAAAAGCACCGTCCATCATTGCCTTGACAGTCCATTAAGGCAATGGAGCGAAGAAATTAAGAAGATAGGAGAAAGAGAGAGAGAGAGAGTTAGGGAGACAGTGTAAGAGAGAGAAAGAAAGGGTCTGACAGAGGCCTGAAGGATCTCTGGTTTGTCCAAAAGGTGCCGAAGCGACAGAAAGATTGCAGAGCATTTAAATAACAGGAATAGCTGTCAGATCGTGTCTGTCTGTGTGTGTGTGTGTGTGTGTGTGTGTGTGTGTGTGTGTGAGAGAGAGAGAGAGAGAGAGAGAGAGAGAGAGAGAGAGAGAGAGAGAGAGGATGAGATGGAGCGTTTTTTGTTTATGTGTGTTTGGAAATTTTTTTAGATAAAATAATTGAATAGCACTAGGAATAAGGAATCACAAGAATTTCAATAATTTAGGTTGTAATGATTAATCTTAATGATTTAATGATTTTGGTTCCTTAACAGTTCCATTAAAGATTTTTTACTTTTCAAGAAAAAAAAAATTGAATAACAAATGCAATTTCATTAACATAATTTTTACAAAATGTTTACACAGACTTTTTAATGACTTTTTCATGTCTAAAAATGCCTTTCTAAAAGCAAAGTTCTGTCCCATAGTTGGCCACACACCTATATATATATATATATATTAAAAAGCCGTGTGTAACAGACCAAAATGTAATTAGTTTTATTCTTTCACATTGGTCATGCTGAATGTCTCAGTAAAAAGAACCGGCTCATATGAATCATGAATCATACGTGATTTGTGGATCGTGAGACTGATCTTTCTTTCTTTCTTTCTTTCTCTCTTATGGTAAGTGCATGTAACAGGGCACACATGTTCAACATGCTTTATTTCCTACCATTTCTTTTTTTTTCATCTTCCATTCATGTTGTTTTCGTTCTGCTGGGCCCATAAGTGATCTACACACACGCTAGCAATCCTTTATCCTCTGAAGAAAAGCCTGCTATAATGAGCTCTCTCTTTCTCACATTGTGAGGGCATTTGTATGAGAGAGACGGGTGGCAGAGAGAGCAGAGGACAAGTGAACGAGAGGCACAGAGGTTCACAGATGCAGCAGGTAGCTTTTAGTTTCAGTCATCACAGCCACCCAGGGGAACCTGGCACATGCTTCTACTGTGCATCTATTTTTCACCCTAACTAGGTGCGATAAAGTGACAATTGGTTAATCAAATCTCTCCAATCTGCCTGTTTGTGTTTTGTCAGTTGTTTGCTTTCTATTTCTGTCGTGTCATTCTGGATAATCTCACCCAGAGTGAAATCTCATTGGCTGAAACACATAGCTGTATATAAGCATCAAGTACGTTTTGATTGGCTGTCATTTTGTTGCGTCATACAGCCTTTATTTTTTGCGTAAAAATTAAATGCTGTAAACTTTGTGGGTTTAAGACACAAGTCTCCATCGTATGAGTGAAATTAATTACCCCAGTCATAATGTTTAATGTGTGTCAGTGAAAAAGAGGAAGAATGAGCTACTGGGTTGTTAGTATGATTGATAATATAGTGTGTATGTCAGTTTCCATCTCTTTTCTTTGCTAATGAAGACCAATAGCACATCATAACATAGCATCAGTCATGACGAACACACTTAGCAGCAGCAGCAGCTTCTCCAGTCAGGACAAAATGGAAGCCATCAGGCCATGTTGACACCCACTCAGTATCTCTCATCTATTTTTTTTCGTTGTTTAAATGAAGAAAACTGAAGCAGGAAGGAAGTCTACTTCTGTGTTTCCTCTTTTGACACTCTCTGCTTTTCAGAGCATGTTTTGTGCCACTAAAAATAGCAACGGAGGGTTTTGATTCACACTACACACTCCACATAACAGGAAGCGTCCAGGGGTTTAATTCAGTCAGGACAGAGAGGCACAACTTTAGTGTAGACAGAGTTTAATCTGATGTCATTGTTGTTGTTGTTGTTGTTTTTGTTTTGTTTGTTTTTTAATCCTTTTTAGCAAAATTGGATGTCTTTCTTTTTTTCTATCTTTCGTTCTTTCTTTCTTTCTTTCTTTCTTTCTTTCTTTCTTTCTTTCTTTCTTTCTTTCTTTCTTTCTTTCTTTCTCTTTCTTACTATCTTTCTTCAGATCAATTGATGATCACAGATGGGTTCGCCAGTATGAGCAATGCACTTGCAAAGAGTCTGATCAAGGTCAGATATGACTGTAGTCCAATCAACACTTCTCAGATGTTATTAGTACGTGTATAGCACTGGTTCCATACAGCATTAATTAGGGTTGCATCGTTTACCCCCCTACTGAATCCCTGAGCCTCAAAATACCAGCAGTGCCACAGTATATTTCAAATGGTATTACATGATTTATGGTGGTATTTTGTGTGCAACAGAATGAAACACAATGCAGGAATTCAAAGATGAACTCCTTTTAAATGTATCAGCATCTTATAAAGCAAAAATTCAGCCTAACAATTCAAAATAGTGCATGTGGAATACAACAAAATGGCAGTGAACCACATAAGCACCTCCTGTGATGCGTTTGATGGACTTTAGAGAGGTTTCGGATTGTTAGTCTTGCTCACGTTCATTATTGCAGACATAACTTTATAGTTAACTTCAATAAAAGTTGCGAGTTTTTGAAGTCTCCCTTCAATTTTCAGTAAAAGCTGCATTGCAACGCTGTGTGAAACTGAAGACATTAAGTCATGTTCAGAACTATTATTTTTTCTGTATAATAATATTCACTGTAGTAGTAGTAGTAGTAATTAATTGGAAAAAAAAATAGTAAACTCATGATACTTCTTGTATTGTGATACTTTAGCTGGTACAGTATAATACAACCCTAGTATGGATTAACTGTTTCAAATGTATTATGTCCTGTTTATGAAAAAAGTAATTTGGCCTTTCATCTGCACTGTCATTTAGAAGAATAGTCACAGAGCATCTGAAATGGTCTGAAGAGTCAGAACTGGTGGTTTTGTGGGCATGAGCAGTGTCAGAGTGATATGGTGACAATCTACACATTCATGCAGGCCAGAAGCTGAGAGAAAGAGAGAGAGGAAGCAACAGGGAGGAATGAGTCATTCATCGCTCTGGTCCACTCGAGGAGTTTTAGAGGAGAGAGAGGCACAGACCTCTTCTCTAATCAAAGGCCATTGTTCTGTGCCCGGCTCTTGTCAAATCTGGAGCGGTCCAGTATAAAAGCTCTCAGAGGCAATCATATGCATCAGCACTGCACCAAACAACACCGCAGTGTAAACAGAGGGCACACACATACACAAGCCACTGTGAAAGCTTCAATGTACATGAATGCACACATTTAAGGACAGATGCATGCAAACTGAATGCGTGATGCAGATGATCTGGATTCCAAAAGAAGCTCTCCAGTTTCTTGATTGATGTTTAGATTAGTCTGATTTGAACACAGCAGGAATGCCAGCTGGTTTAGCAATGTTAGGTCAACTACTACTACAGAAGTGACATGTTGTGAAGACTGAGCTGTTTGGGGTGTGAGGTGGAAGGATCAGCATTTCTATATCTGGGCCATTGTCATCAGTACATGAAGGAAGTGGTTTTTGGTTTCATTTGTAAAGTTTCATATTGTTCTTCTTTCTCTCTTACTCTCTCTCTCTCGTTCTCTTGTTTTTTTCTCTTCCAGTAAGCATTGCTAGCAGGTCAGTCATTTTTAGGCTAGTGCAGGTCTATTTGTGGCTGTGGTCAGGTCTGCAGGAAGATGGTTTTAGTGTGCTTGTTATTTCCTGTGACGTTCATCCGAATCGAGTCCAAAAATGATCATACTGAGAAACACACAAAGATATGAGAAGATTTGGCTAGATGAGTGAAACAGACTGAAAGCAAGCAGGGTGCCGTGACACGTGACATGGCGGTCAGATTTCCCAGAAAGCCACTCATGAGAGGTGTGATTTAGCAGAGGGTTTGCTCATCGTGTCTAATGCATAGAGGGGATATTTCAAACTTAGTGCACAATAGATTAAACTCAAGTGCCTTATTTTAGAAGTTGTCCTACTTTACCTGTATTCACCTTGTAGGTGAACCTGACACTCTCTTCCAGGTCATGGTTACTGCATGAGCTAGAAAGAAAGATGGAAAGGGGAAGCTGAGGGAGAGATGAGAAGGAGAGAATGACTAGATTTATTATCATGTTCTGCATTATCATTGTAGGACAGCAGTGGAGTTAAATACCAGTGCCAAACCAACATCCTCGAACAGCATGGCAATTTGCAGCTGGGGAGAGAAAGAGGAAATTGGGAGATGTTGCAAGCCTGGGTCAAATCTGTTTCATCTGCATGAGAAATTCTACCCAGAAGAATTTAAATCCGTCTTAACTGTTTTATCACGCAGAAACACATTATTTGAATTATTAAAGAATTATTTCAGTTTTTCTGATGTTAGATGCTCATCTGTGAGGTTAAGCTCTGTTCGTGATCATTAGTTTAAATATTGACAGTGGAGCTGAAGATGCTCTTGTTTTTAAGACAGCCTGGAATGGGAATGTCGCCAAGATGAAACTAATCCCATCTCAACGTCTAATCTTATTAGAACAGGATACACATACTCACTCTCTCCCTCTGTGGTACCTGCTGTCAGGTTTGATGCCAGAGAGGAGGAGGAGTCTAGAATGATGTCTCATATTTCACTTTAAATCACAGAGACGTTTTCTACAAGTCCCTTCATCTTGTTAATTTCACAACACTAGCAGTGTTACTCCACATGAAGCACTTGAGAGTGTGTATCTCATCCATATTTCATTCTATTCAGGCTGTGTTTCTTGTCTGTAACTGTAGATGGTCTGTTGTGACAGCGATCAGTTCCTTGAGGTTTCTCCGTTGTGAATGGAGCAACATCTCATTGTTCAGAGGGCTCAATTGTAGCCGAACAAAGTAGGACGGTGCAGTTTTCAGTTCTCAGGGTCGAATTTGTGTGCAAACGGTATTATTTAGAAGAGTTTAGGTTTTTATTGGTTAGACTGAGTTTTATCCAGAACTGTTCTAAAATATAGTGAAAGAAGCATTTTGCTGAATGATGTTATGATTATAGCTCCAGGACAGAGGACATGTTTAGTTGCTGCATCTCTCATACACATACCATTTGCCCACACCCACACACATACACACCTACATAGACTGTACGAAGGTATCTTAAAGGTTGACTTTTCTCTCTTTCTCTTTGAAAATCGAAATTGACTTTTACCTGAACCTTTTCTCTGAACTTTTTCTAATGTCCCAGTCAACATTACATTCACAATGGTGTTTTAGGAAGCCAAACAATTAGAATATAATAATAATAAAAATAGTATTAATAATTTTAAGGTTATTATTCAGTAATAATTTTTTTTATTATATTTGTATTTATTATTATGACAGTAACAGCTGTAATGTAATAATGTAATGTAAAACGGAAAATACATATTTCATAAGTATATTATTTTACTTTACGCTACAGTATGGAAATTACAATACTTTTGTCCTGATTTCTACACTTGCGAGAGATAAACCCTCAGGTTTTATTTTGACGGAAACTGCAATTGAGCTTTTATTTTGACGGAAAACTACATTTTCTGTGAAAACAGGTTTACAAACTCATTACAAATCTAGTGAAATGCTGTAATCATCTTCACACAAAAATGTTGGAAATTATGCAAATGTGAAAATAACACGTAACTGGTGGCCGCTACATTCCCAAATGCACGCTAATCTCGCAGTACATGCAGAGATGGAGTTCACTGTACGTGAGCTGAGCCGTACTGAGACGTGGAAAACACCGGATCACGAGCTGATCGTGTTAGCAAAGTGCATACTTCGATTTGAAACATGCATCGCAAACAGATATACTTATTTGTATACTGATGTGTATGTGTGTGTTTTCTTTTGGTGTAATGCTGTATACTGAATACCGATGACTTTTTAGAGCTGAGAAGGAGGGACTGTGAAACAAAAGAGGTTTCAGGTAACGAAAACAAAAAAGGAGAGGTTTTAGAGAGAGAATGAAGTACTGTAAGTAGAAAGAAACTCAGAGAGAAGGAAAACACAGGGTTAGGGTTTGGTCTATCAAGGTGTAAGGCTATACGCTTATGGTTGTGCATGTGTGAGTGTGTGTATTATTTATTCTGAAAAAAGCCTGCAACTCTGAGGTCTATACTTAATGTTAGAGCGCATCCTGTCTGTGAACCCTTGAGCAGCATGTATCATTTACACCACATACTATAACACCTTTTCAGCAGAGTCAGGACTATATCAAATCTTAGTGCTTCAATTACACCCATCAGAAAACGAGTTCTTCTATTCAAAATCTCTGGCAAGACGTGAGCACTCATCATTCCTCCTGTGTTTCATCATAAAAGTCCTTTTCAGAATAATTGATAGTCACAGCTCTAGAGTAGACATGTTCAACTTATGTCCAGTTTAATTTTATAGTACTTTTCAAATAAATATTGTTTCAAAGCAGCTTTACAGATAATTGTCCCGTAATTATCCCTCATTCATTAATTCATTCGTTCATTGTTGTTTTGGACCCCGTTGACTTTCATTGAATGGACAAAAAATATTATTTTGTGTTTGGCAGAATAAAGTCATGAATAATGGCAGAATTAAATTCTTTGGGTGACCTATCCCTTTAATTGAATTGCTTAATTTGTAAATATTTTAAATAAATACACCCTTCAGTAAAGAGTAGTGACAGATAATTTCTTCCATATTCCAGATCTGCTGCAAATCTGCAGTTTCACCAGAAGATCGAGTTATGACACTTTGATTTAAAATTATGTGGTCAAGGTGCATTTTTCATTTCATGCTCCCACTCTTAGCTGGTTTTAGCCTAAAAATCTCTTCTCCTGGTTTCCAACTGGCATCTTTGATGAATCAAGCTTAAACATCAGATACTAAACATGGTAAAAACATTTATTTGGATTGATGGGAAAGGGAAATAACAAAGGAATTAATTACGAAGGAAACTGCAATGCCTTATAGGTCCCTAAGAAGATAAAAGGAACTGGAAGAGGATCTTATTATCATATAGCCATTGAATCAGGAAAGGCACAAAAAATCCTGAAAACCAGAGGAGAAATTAATAGAATGGGCCGTTGTGACGCTCAAAACTGAAGCACACTTTAATCTGAATTGTAAAAAATATGAATGTTTCATAATGTATGTCAAAGGGGATGACTGATTAGTGGATAGTTCACACAAAAAAGAAAAATCTGTCAAAACTTGTAAGACTTTCTTTTGCGCATCACCAATGAATTACTTTCTTCTGTAGAAAAATAACAGTTTAAAGGATATTTCAGTCAGAAAGAAAGTCATACAGGCAGAGGTGGAAGTAACGAATTACAACTACTCACGTTACTGTAATTAAGTCGTTTTTTTGGGTACTTGTACTTTTTTGAGTATATTTTTTAATCTGTAATTTTACTTGTACTCAAGTACATATTAAGCTAAGTAATCTACTTCGCTACTTGTAAAATCACATTTCGTTACTGAGTACAATTTGAATTGATATTCAAATCTTTGAAATGCATTTCGGTAGCCAATAAAAATATTCGATCGTAAACGGACCAATAAAACCCCTGATATTTGGACTGAATGAAAGCCACCGCAGTCGCAGCAGGTTTTGAAGAGCTGATCATGAAGGAGGCGAGGAGCTCAGAGTGATTAATGGCTGGACTGAAAGTTTGGAACAACAAACTACATAGTAGTACTGTCAAAATATCTATATTTTGATACATATCAATACTGAAATATCTGTCAATACTCATTTTGGCCTATACACCAATACGATACCAGCTGCGTGTTCTCATTCTCTTATCTCAACGACAGCGAGTTTGACACACCCGCCTCCCCTCAGCGCGGGATTGCAGGTAGGCCTATTACGCATAATTGTATTAATACCTGCAAGTTTCTATGGCATATTTTAATGGCAAATGTCACGAACAATATTATAACGCGAGGGCACATTCATGTAATCGCAGAAAACTGGACGCGAGCTCTCAAATGTAGGCTACGAATGAACTGGACTCGGATATTGAGTGTGCGCTCTCGGACTGTGTGTCATATCATGTGTAATCGCGAATCTCTCCAAGTGGTTCTCACTGCAGACTCAAATGACGTCCAGCTCCAATCTCTCCATGCTCTTGAATTAAACGCTGTCAAAAGTTATGAAAAATCTAGTCTTTTTGCAAATTAAATTCAGTTTGAATTGAAATCAAGCTTCCTCGTGCTGTGTGTGAGCTATTGCAACAGTTCACGTTACCCTATTGTAAAGACAAATACACTGAGTAAATATTAGATTATTGTAATGGTTATTGATCAATGTTTAAATATGTAAACAAAAGCCTGAATTAAAATCTCTCCTTATAAAGTGGACGTGTCTCTTCAGAAGACTTGAATTAAACTTTTCCATTCAAATAGATTACTGTTACAATGAGTGTTGTGCTTTTCAATGCTTGAAAATAATGATTGCCTTGACAAAATGGATGGACAAAAATGTAGATATTAAAATATTTAGTATGTAGTAGTTTTCCCGATGGTATTAAAAATTATAGGCTAGGCCTACTGAATATTGACATATTTCAAGGTGTCATATTGAAGTTAGAAATTCCAGTATCCACTAATTAATGTCCTTCGACAATAAGGTAAAAATGTGTTAAAAGTAGCTATTTTCTACATAAATCTATGATTTGGTTGTATATTTTTATTGGTAATGCATTAACTATCGCCAGCTAAAAAGTAATTAGTAACTAGTACTCCGAGTAGTTTTTGAGAAGAGTAATTTGTACTTTTACTTAATTACTTTTTTGACACCAGTACTTTTACTTGTAATTGAGTATTATTTCAGCAATGTAACGGTACTTGTACTTGAGTACAAATTTTCAGTACTCTTTCCACCTCTGCATACAGGTTTGAAGCAACATAAGGGTGAGTAAATGATAACATATGTGTTGTTTTGAGTGAACAATCCATTGAAGTATTCTTAAGCACAATCTACAAAAGTACAATATACTGTATTTTTAGCTATACTGTTACCCTTTACTGTTGTTCCAATAAAGCTTTGTTGAATCATACTCTGAGGAGAGTAAGGAGGGCTTCCTCGTGTTTTGCCGTCTTAAGATAGTGTCACCATCAAGAGGGTACACACACAAACACACACTGAGTGCAGGTGCAGATGATATAATACTGGGGAGGGATTCTGTGTCACCCTGAGATGAAAGCACTGAAGCACCCTCTCCACACACCCACACACACACACCTCCTCAATCAAGTGTGTTTGAGGGTTTGGGAAGGAAGAAGCATGCCTGAGTACAAAAACAGAGACAAAAAAAGATGAAGGAAAAGAAGACACCGCTGCATCTGTATGTGCATGTGTAAGAGAAAACACAAGCACCATATATGTTTTTTTTTGTTTTGTTTTTTTGTCCTGCACTGCAAACCACATCCGTGCTTCCTCTGCTCAAAAACGTCACAAACGTTTACGTTTGTATGTACCATCAAGGCTTTATGGCTTTACCTTTATGGCTTACTTTCTTCTGAAGAACGCTAACAGAGATATTTTGAAGAATGTTTCAGTCAAAAGAATTTACTCCATGAGGAGGAGTAAATCATGACAGAATTTTAATTTCTGTGTGAAGTATGTCATCTACCTTTTCTGTAAGAACCACTATATTTCCTCCCTCTAAACACAACTTTTAATCATTAAACAAAAACTACTTCTCATCTCCGCTAATGGAAATATGGAAGCCTGTTTCCACCTCAGTGTAAAAAATTTATAAAAAGACAATTGTGACTAAACATTGCAGCTGCACATTTATTTTCCTAATTGTGGCTTTACTGTACATTTGTGACTATTTTCACTTAATTGTGACTTATATTCGACAATTGCAAATTTGTCATATTTTCATAATTACCATTGTATGTCTTATAATATGACTTATGTTTCTTGCAGTTGTGACTTTGTGTCTCATAATTGCGAAATATATATATACAGTATATCTAAATTTGATCACAATTGCCTCTTTTTTTACTCAAAGAAAACAGGCTTCCTTAAAGTAAAGTCTTGTTACACGCACATTTTGCAATAGCTGAAACCCCGTTGCCCACTGGAATGACCCAGCACGGTTATGTTTTGACCTCTACTCTACTATCTACTTACAGTATTTTGTAACTGTCAGAAACTTGCCTAAGAGTGCAATGTAAGTGCTGGGTATTGCAGTGAGCACACCAGAGACCAGTTGCAACGAACAGATTTCACCACAGCATTCTGCTGGGTGGAGCAGGGGTTATTGGGAGTTGTCTTTGGTGCTCTCCTCTCACCCTGATGCTAATCAGTGCTTGCTATAATTTTTCATGAGTTTAGTAGATTAAATTTAGTCCAGCTATATTTATTCTCAGTTTGGTCCCTGTCTGTGGCCTCTGACTGACTGTCTCAGAAGCCACATTGTGACACAGAGGGTTGAAATTCTGTGTGTGTGTGTGTGTGTGTGTGTGTGTGTGTGTGTGTGTGTGTGTGTGTGTGTGTGTGTGTGTGTGTGTGTGTGTGTGTGTGTGTGTGTGTGTGTGTGTGTGTGTGTGTGTGTGTGTGTGTGTGTGTGTGTGTGTGTGTGTGTGTGTGTGTGTGTGTGTGTGTGTGTGTGTGTGTGTGTGTGTGTGTGTGTGTGTGTGTGTGTGAGTGTGAGAGAGAGAGAGAGACTGGTGAAGAAATAATATTGAGAAATGACTGCGTGTGGCAGAGAAAGTGTGGTTTCCTCTTATATGTACTCTAACATAGTTTAGCATCCTCTCTCTATGGCTAACTCTCCATCATTCGCTCTTTCTTGTTCTCTCCTCACATTGTTTATCACCTGCTGCTGGATATTGGAAAGATGTCACTGGTAAATAGACAGAGTGCCATTTATCCAGCCCCTTTCCACTTTCTCTTTCTGTACTGTTTTAACTTGTCTCCCACTGCGTTTCTAATCGTGTCAAGCTGTGTGTTGCACAGTGCCCCAGGGACCAGAGTGTGTGTTCCCGTGGTTAGATTATGTTCTCCTCTCAATCTTTACCACTTGTCCATGATTGCTTGATGAAACAAGGAACAATGATAAATGTTCTCCTAACATGAGACTGTTGGAGCTTTAGCAGAAGATTAAGGCAATGCTCCAAACACCTGCTGGGAGCATAACCACTGCTCTTACAATCTATATTTTCTATATTTATCTTCATATCTATCTCTGGTGTTCCCTCTCTGGGATGAATTTAGCATTGTAGTTTTTAGCGTACACTCTTAAAGTGTAACTTCAAAGATTTTCAACCCGCTTTCTATTGTTACAATGTTGGTAGTATATGTAAATAAGCTATGTTTACCAATTCTCCATGTTCCCTGGATCAAGAAATTCACACTTATTTGTCAGCAAAAGTCTGCCGGGTGATGTAAAAAGCATCATACTTTAGACAGCTCCAGGGCTTTCATGAAAACTATAGATTATACTTCTGCATTTTTGTTCCCCCACCCACACAGTCAGATTGGCAGAGGGTTATTACCAGAACAGTAATTGTAAAGGTATTGTATTCTCACTGAAAATGTATCGTAATTTTAAACAGCATTATGGTAAAAATGGAACACTATGGCAACAGCTTTCTTACCGGTACGTGACGGCGTTTTACTTCTGGAAGTTGGGTGGAACTGACAGTCACAGAACGGCAGCTTCTTTCAGTTTTTCCCTTCCATTTGGCCTTAAACACAGTATGCGTTGTCATCCAATTTGAAATGGAGACTACACACACAGAGGCTTTTCAGATTTTCCGTCACAATGCTATCTCCAAATTTGTATGATTCTTTGCAGCCTTTAGCCACTGCCTACAACTCTCTGGATCCTTCACTGGAAACCAAAAGTAACTCACTAAATGTTTACTCTTTACTTCTTGCGACCGGGAACAATACAAGTGACTAAAAGTTTGCCAGAGAGTATTTCCTACTAGAGCAAGCTGGTATTTGACTAGCAGACTGGTGGGAGTGGCCTTGGACAGCAACATGCATTATGGGTGTTGAGGTTTTCCTAAGACAACAGCCTTTTTTCTCTGTTTTCTCTAGTCAGGTAGTATCGATTAAAAAAAATTGTTTAACCTATCTACTGCATAGGCAGCCAAGTTTTATTGAAAGCCAATTTTGCCAGCATTGAAGTACCCCTTTAAAAATAAGAACCTCTAAAGAACCTTTTTCCACTTCATGTGCAGTGGATACGTATATGCCATGGTTGTTAAAGGTTCTTCATGGAACATTAACGCAAATAAAGAACCTCCAAACACCAAAACACACATTTGTTTTTCATTGACTTCTATTATTATATATAGAGAGCTAATGATATTTTCCATCCCATATCCTTTACTATGGCTCAAGATGTTTGACTAGTTAACTAATCATCCATCAACAAACTAGCTTCTTAGTATAATATTCTTTTTTGTTCTTTGCTTTAGCTTTTAGACAGTTAATGCACCATAAAACCCTCTCTGAAAAATGTACAGTTGTTCCCTTTTTTGAAACCCTTCATCTACAGCCATGTGCATTCAGATGGACAATTTGCCTGATGCATCACGTCTTGCGCACCACGAGCATCATGTCTTTAAATGTCCTTTCAAGTAAAAATAATGTCTCGAGATCCCACAATGGCTCGGCTGCTAACCCCAAACATAACTGTCATAGAAACCATTTTGCATTTTTATTAAGACATTATTTATATGTTTATTAAGCCGTTTGCCATCTGGAAGCTATAGGCTGGTCCCCACATTGTGATTTCAGGTTTTACTATCACTGTAAGGATATTTGGTCTCCACAATGTAGGCAAAACTTGACCCACACACATAGTTACGCTTAAAGACACTTGTGTTATCCCACAAATACAGTATACCACTTCAGTCATTATGTGTTTGTGTGTGCGACTGCAATGCGGTGGTTACACAACAGCAGGGCCTGAGGGGGCGGCCAGAGAGAGCACACTACACACCAGTGCTCTTCACACTGACCCTAACAAACTGCGGAGGAGAATACACACACACACACATGGTTATGCTTCCTCTCACTCACTATAGCTCCAAGCAGTGTCTATTTTTATTCACTTTCTAGAAATGTGCTCACATTGAGCAATGCCCTCTCTTAGAAAATCAGCATCATGTAGAATTCTCCTTCGAATATTTGAACCATCAGTGACTTTGTTTTCACCAACTAGTTTATAATAATTTTGTTTAGTTTATCTTTGTCAAACAAGAGTGATGAACTAAACTTACATTTTCTGAAGAAAATGTGAGTGGTGTTTGCAAATGCAGAGGACGCCTCCACAATGCTAGGGAATTGTGGGTGGTTGCCGGGGCCTTGCCGTGTGGTTGCTGAGGTGTTCTGTGTGGTTTTTAGTGCATTGATATGTGGTCGATAAGGTGTATTTAATATTTGATTTAGTTTTATTGTATACCAGGAACAGATCTTAAGTCTGATTGTTTAGAGGCACCTCTTTTCCACACAATTTGAAGTATCATTCATGTCTGCACAATACAAAGACACTAGGCTACAAAGACACACAAAGGCTAATATTTACAATCATGCATGCAGTAAATAAATGGAAAAAAGTACTTAGTAATTTAAAAAGTTTACGACTAAGGGTTAGGTATTTGAACAGATCCCTAAATATACACCACCATTCATTAGTTTGAGGTCGGTAAGATTTTGTTTTTGAAATGTCTCTTATGCTCTCCAAGGCTGCATTTATTTGATCAAAAATAAAACAGTAGTCTTGTGAAATATTATTACAGTTTAAAATAACTGTTTCTATTTTAATGTGAAAATGTCATTTATTCTTATGACAAAACAGAATTTTCATCAGGCATTCCTCAAGTCTTCCATGTCACAGTATCCTTCAGAAATCATTATATTATGCTGATTTGCTGCTCAAGAAATGTTTCTTCTTATTATTAATGTTGAAAACAGTAGCGTTGCCTAATATTTTTATGGAGACCGTGTTTTCATTTAACATGTTATTGAAACATGTTTTCATTAATGAATCGAAAGTTCAAAAGAACAGCGTTTATTTGTTTTTGTTTTTTTTTACGTTGTAAAAGTTTTAACTGTCACATTTAGGCCTGGTTTCACAGACAAGGCTTAGATTAAGCCAGGATTAGGCATTAGTTCAATTAGGGCATTTAAGTAGCTTTTATAAACGTGCCGTTGAAAAACACATTACTGGTGTGCATCTTGAGACAAAACAATGTCACTGACATATTTTTAGATATGTCATTGCAACTTGTTTTCAGTTAAAACCGCTAAATAATGCATTTTAGTCTGGGACTAGGCTTAAGCCTAGTTTGTGAAACCGGGGGCTAATGTGTTAAATTGCTGGAACAAAGTATTCACTACTTTTTTTTTTTTTTTTATCTTCCCAACCCCAATCGTTTAAAAAGCAGTATAATGCAAGTATGAACAATAATTATAGTGATGCTTTAGCGAGCACCACTAATAATCAAATTATCCAAATATTGTTTATGGTAAAAAGACACAAATGAAGAGGTGTTCATATGTAGCTCTTGCCTCTTGTTAGACGTCATATGATCTAAATTTGACTTGTAAATCTGCCCATTTTGCATGTCAAGGTGAACGTGAACGTGTGGGCCTGAGAAACAATTCCGGCCTTGACACTTTTATATCGTGTTCTGATGTGGGCTATATTTAGATGGCTATTTTTGGTCATAAGCTGGATTTTTTTATTTTATGATTTGAATAGTGCCGTCATTTTCAGGGTGGTCCTTGTCCTTCGACTCTGGTCGATTATTTGAGAGATCGTGTGAAAACATCTCTGCCTGCAAAAACATTATCATATGCAAAGGAAGACACACACTGAGAGATAGTTGGCAGCAGTATTGTTTTCTTCTTCGATTCCCTATTTGGCTTGTGTTGAGCATTTGCGGGAGAGAGATGGTGAGAGAGGTGTGGATTCAGCCTTCAGAACCATCAAGAAGGCCAAAGGAATGTCCCTCTTTCTCTCTATCTCTCTCTTGCAGTGGCCATAGGCTATGTAAATTAGGGCCTTGCTCTGCTAAATAAAGAACACTCAAGAAAACAAGAAGGTATAAAATAGGACAAAGACATGAGAAGAGGGGGGTAAAGAAATGAAATGATTTGCACAGGCCTGAAATAGACAGAGAAGATGGCATGAAAGTAGAGAGGACAGGAGAATGGGAGGACGGTGAGTGTCGGGTTGTGTGTGAGTGTTATTGAGAGCTGTGTATAGGGCTCATTTGCATGGTGGATGGAGCAAGAGAAGGGGAGAGCCTTTTACGCCCCCACTGAAGGACTACCACACTGGACACACAAAAACAGACACAACACATGCACTCAATTGTACTGGCATGATGACAACTTCACTTCAGGACTGCCAAAGTGTTTTTAGCATATCTGCGTACACTGAGAAATGTGCAAATAAAGTAAATTAAGAAAAGTAAACAAGTAAAATGTACAGACTATCATTAATGCCAAATTAAATGAAAGCACTAATTCATAGACGTTCTCTTCTACACCCATGTAAACCCACACACACTTAGTCACAAACTCACACACACAGATGGAGTTCTTTCTACAAGAGCCTCTGAGTGCTCTCCAGCACATATGTACTGTAATCTGTACACAGACACACGCTCAGATTTGGCTCTGTCGAATCTCTTGTACTAACACAGTTTCTTATTAACATCTATTAGCAACCGTGTGACTATTTGACCCGAGACTATATGCAAATCGGAATACAAATTAGTTTTTTGAGTATGCAAAGTTTGGCACTTACAGTGTGCTGTCACAGGCTGTTTACCACGTAAAATACTGTCTCTGCATTCTCATTAAAGTGACAGAGGAACTCCCTACTGCAGATTTGCTTCTTTTTTTTCAGATCCAATTATCCTATCAGCACAACAATTTCAGTGAAAAGTTGAATTGAAAAATGGCATGAATTTCAGAATGTCTTTGTCCGCCTTTTGTTTGAATGACAGCAGCACTGCATGAGCTCCACACGTTTGGAAGCAAGAACATGATTAATGTCACAAATGTTCTTTTTAGATTTTTTTGATTAAATATTTCTTATTCATTGCTAGTTGCTAGTAGCTTTGCCATCACAGGAATAAATTATATTTTAAAATATATTTAAATAGAAAACAGTTACTTTAAATTGTAATAATATTGCAGAATATTACTGTTTTTAGTGTATTTTTTGATAAAATCAATTTAAACATGTAAATAAGCAAAGTTTTAGGATTTTGAAAGAAGAAAACAAAGAAACGTTATGACTCAATGAATAAGAAATATTTAAGATTCTGCACTATTTCTAGGTCACTAATCAAAAAAGTACATTTGTGACATTAATCATGTTCTTGCTTTCAAACTTGTGGAGCTCATACAGTGCTGCCATAAGGGAAAGAGTAAAAGTCCTTGCATACTGAGTCCGAAATTTTCATATGCGTTTTTCGTATTCGTCATTCGGTAGCTCTGAATTGTCAAAACGCTCTCAAAATGCTTGCTACTTATGTGAAAAAAACTAAGAAAATCGAATCCGATCCAATTTTTTTATAATGGACGAAAGTTTCGGAGGCAGTGTGTAATCGTGATTGACTATAGATGAGGTGGTATTTATTTTTTAACGAGAATTTCGGACTCAGTGTGCAAGGACCTTAAGAATAAGAATAAGGGAAAGAGTAAAGGAAGCCATAGTTGGAGAAACGAAAATGTGATAGAAATAGAGGAGGTGGTATAAGTAGGTAGTTGCAGTGCCCACACACACACATACTAACTGGACATCACTAGCTGTGTGTTATTGCTGGTATCTGCTGATTGGAGTGGTTTACTGTAATTGAACTGGAGCAGGTTATATGATCCTGTCTGATTATCTTGTGGAAGATGATATCGGCACACATCCTGCTTCAGAGACCAGAGAGATGGAAGATCCTCATTGACGTAAGGCTGGGTAAATAAGTAGTTTGTATGGCTACACACGTATTCGTCACACATCACAAAGCGGAGTATTGGCTGTCAAGAGAAAGAAAAGGACAGAGAGAATGAGTAGTCATAATTAGCTTTCTGATCAATGAAAGGCCTGATCCGTTAATGAGCTGCTGGGACTGTCTGTTGGTCACACTGGGCAGTATGGTTTCCTAGAGGAGAGGGAGAGATCACAGGGTGCTGTGGAATCTCACAGTCTGGGCACACACTATTTGAATATGTGTGTTATCGTTTCCATTGTCGTGATGTCGGTGGTGGTGCCAGTTCTCTGGGTTCGCTCTATACTTTTAAAAGTACACTGCCGTTCCAATGTTTGGTCCGTTTTTTTTTAAGAAAGTCACATTAAATTTATAATGTTATGAATGATTTCTATTTTAAATAAATGCTGTTCTTTCGAACTTGCGATTTATCAAAGAATCTTGAAAAAATGTATTATGGTTTTCACAAAAATTATATCACAATATTACTGTTTTTACTCTGTTTTTGATCAAAACCTTGATCAGCCTTGGTGAACATATTAAAAGAGAAAACATAAAAAAATCTGACCGACCCCAAACTTTTGGACAGTAGTGTAATGTTGGATTTGCTTTGAAATAAGAGTGATTAGGGGAAAGCATGCACAATAGAATGTTAGCATGTTAACAATAGCTATACAGTAGTTAACCTAGCTATGCCACATCAGTTGGTAGCAAAGACTCATCTTAAGTGTAGATGTTGTCTATACCAATCTCTGAGCTGTGTAAAGATGCTGAATTAAATTTGTTTCTCATTTGTACTGCAAGTGAACTTATGGGTATACTAGTAGTTTACTATTTTAATACTTGTTGCAACTTTGAAGTATACTCTCTTTAGTTTTATACTACAAGTTTTCTTTAAGTGAACTTAACATTATACTTATAGTTTACTATTTATATATAATTTTTGCACTTGCAGTAGGCCAATATTTTTCAATTTTTTATACTTGAAAAATACCTTTAACTGTACTTTAATTTTAAAAACATTTTATTAGCTTCATACATCCTTTTTTATCAACACTTGCATGTTGGTAAGTTTTATAAAGAAAGGCAACATTTTAAACAAAAAAGATGAAAAAATCTCAATATTCTTGGACTTTTCAAGTACACTTAAAGGTATAGCGGAGGATGTTTTACTTCCTGGTGGGTAGTCTAAACTATTGGTCCTCCTAATTGTCAATCATTCTGGTGAATCAATCAAACTTTTCAAAAAGTGGAGAGGGCGGGTCTTATCTAAAATTTGGAAAGATCCTCCGCTATACCTTTAAGTGTAATTAAGTATATTTCTGAGAAGTACATAAAGTATATTTTTGAGAAGTATATCAAATGAAGACTGAAAGTCTTTAGTTGAAAGTTGAAAATGAAAGTTTTTAGTTGAAAAGAAGTATACTAATAGAACACTTGAATAAACTTATTTTTCGTAAGGGAATTATTATCGCTGTGTACAAGTTCAGGTTCAGTTCCATGCTTATTTTATTTACTCTCTAAGCTATTCCACCAGAAAGCTTGTTACTATATAAACTTGAACATGTTAGTTTATAAGACAGTGTGTAATATTATGTTTTAAAAAAAGTATTTAATAAGCTACTCAATCAAAATAGTAAATACAAGTACAAGAATACTTAAAATACTTAATTATACTTTTAAGTATATCTCGATCAACAAGTATAGGCCAAATATACTTAGACTTTTCTGTCAGTATAAGTCAAGTATACTTAAGTGGAATTTGAAGTATATTTCTGAGAAGTACATAAAAAGTATACTTTCTTATTTTTAGTTTAAAAGAAGTATACTAGTAATAGCACACTTGAATAAACTTCTTTTTCGTAAGGGACGGGCCCCTGAAGAACCCAGTCATTATAAACCTTATTCATAATGCATGTTGACATTAAGAGGATGTCATTTGAATGTTTGGAAAATTCCTGTTCTCTTCACTTATCTAGAGATATTTATCTTTTATAGAGATCATGCTCTGTGATTGATTAATTAATTCAGCAGAAAATATTTTGCTGCCGGAGGTAGCCGAGCGCTGCCAGTAAAGGGAAGAACTGCTGACGAGACACACACAGAGCACACACACACGCTGAAATATAATAACATTCACGTATGAACGCAGTCAGGAGAGGAGATGACACAGGTGTACAGCTGCGACCTGCGCACACAGAACAGGTGCTGGGTCAGGTGTGTGTCTCTCTCACTGGAAAGGTTAAGTGGAATGTTAGTCTACAGCTCTCTCTCTTTCTCTCTTTCTCCGCTGTGTGTGAGTGTGCCCTAACATTCACAACAGCTGTATGTGGTTTCACTGGTTTGTAATCTATCTTTCCCACTGGACCCACTGTGTTCAGTGTGTTTATGTGTTAGGGATTTATTAAGACTTAATTAGGCTTGTTGTGTTTTATAGTTTCCCTTTCAAGCTAATTTTTGTGATTGTTGATCTGGCAACGCTGCCAACAGCACACGCACACATACACAGTGGGACTGTTAAAGAGATGTACAACCACGAGCAATACTTCACTCTTTTCTTCATCTCTTTATACAGGGCTGGCATTATATTATCAGCTATCTGTTATGTTAATATACAAAATTGTAAACAAAGATTATATGAACTATGTTAACTAAATGTTCATTTATTTACAGACAAATACAAAAAAAAAAGTGAATTCAGTTGGATTGAATGAAATAGAATGGATCTGAATCAAATCAAATTCAACTGAATACAGGGGGTCCATTTTGGGTTGTTAGGTTAAAGTCAGCATGAAATGAAAATTCACCCTATTCATATATTTTGTAAATATTATAGATCTTATTGTAAATTATTCATCTATGGTATGTTTATTTTTCGTAACTTTTTTGGACCTTGTGATTTTTAATCAAAATGTCCAAATCTTTCGAAGAAACGTCAGTCTCTCTGGTGACGTATGCTGGATTTCTTCAGTCATTTAGTCTGCTTAAACTGTGCCCCTTTCTTACAATCGACTGCAAGCTGGCATTCATTTTTGATGGAAAACTAATGAATAACCGATGAAAAAAAAAAACGAAGTTTCTGTTTCACTCGGATGTATGTCACAATAAGTAAGAAAAGATTGCGTCTTTAAGCAATTAGTAGATGCTATAACCACATGGCAAAAATCTTCTCCATTGAAACCCACTGTAAAGTCCTTATGTATTTTGACCAAATTAAATGTAAACATTAAAATATAAATTGCAAAACGTTCATTATAATATATTTTTGGAGTGCCTCTTAACATTCAAATGAACAAAATATTAATTTAGACTTGTGTGTTTTCCCTCTCTGCTACAAGACCTTTTAATAGAACCATCAGTCACATGGCATATTTGCATGCTATAATTTTAGGTCATAGTCTAAATGCTCATTCTTGTAAAACTTTTTTTAAACTTTTTTAAATAGTTTTTTTCTTCTTCTTTTATTGACAGTATTTCAACCATTTAAACTTGTGCGTATTTTGTGGAGCAGACATATTCCACTCACATGTGTAATGAGGTGGTCTGGAGCTTGTGTGAGGCCTGGAATGTTGTTTGTGGAGGGACAATGGGCTCTTTAGTGGAACGCCACTTGTCCCGCTGCCGCAGAAATGGCTGAGGATTGTTCCCGTGGAGATGGCACAAGCGGCAGAGACCTCGGGGTTGAGGAGGATGTCGTGACTGAGCCCAGCGTTTGCGTGTATGTCATGAGGGAGCAGCAGTGACAGGACTTCAATCAAAAGGCCTTTGTTCAGTCCAGCCAGCGCTCATGACACGAGCAGCAGGTGTTCACTCTGTAGGTGTTGTCACATCTGTGGGACGTCTCAATCCCTTTCTTCCTCTCCCTCAGCCTCAGCCTCCATTCACACTGTGTGCACACTGTGTTTCTCTAGTCATAATCTGGTCTCTTTCTTTTAGCCTTGCTGATGTTTTTATTCATAGTATTGATTGTTAATCTGGGATTATTCCTTATGTTCATTAATGTCTGGTTGAACTTTATTTATTTGTGTACATAATATTTTATATTATAATTTCTGACACCTTATTTTATAATGTACATATTTTTATTTTTATATGTAAAATATATAATATAAAATATATTTTAACTATTACATATTTTTTTCATATAATAAGATAATATAAGTACAAGGCATTAATGAATAATACCTTTGTACAATGTATTTATTTTGTACAATGTATTTACATTTTATTTACATAATATTATATATATTGTATATAAGTATTATTATGTTATATTTATTTATTACATATTCTATTTATATATCATATTTTTATTTATTACATCTTTAGATTTATTAGTGCCTTGTTGTAATTGTATTGTATTTTATTTACATAATATTTTAGATTATAAATACAGAAACGTATTTTATTTTTATATTCAAATTTTATTGTTCCTGTCACTGCTTTTATTGTGTGAATAGATTTTTTTTCTTTTGGGCAAAACATTATTTTGAAATGATTAATCATATCAGTTTTGACCTTCACTCTTTATTTTACTGTAAGACCTTTTTTTCTTCCTCAGTCTTCATTTCATTACTTCATTGTCTTTAGTCTCTCTTTCTCTGTCTCTCTCAAGGGATTATGTGAATCAGTCCCAGAGTTGTGGCGTATGCTGGAAGCAGTCATCAGTAATTCTGCAATGAGATTAGAGTGATCTCCCACAGTGTGTGTGTGTGTGTGTGTGTGTGTGTGTGTGTGTGTGTGTGTGTGTGTGTGTGTGTGTGTGTGTGTGTGTGTGTGTGTGTGTGTGTGTGTGTGTGTGTGTGTGTGTGTGTGTGTGTGTGTGTGTGTGTGTGTGTGTGTGTGTGTGTGTGTGTGTGTGTGTGTGTGTGTGTGTGTGTGTGTGTGTGTGTGTGTGTGTGTGTGCGTGTTCATATCATATGTTCTAATTTCCCAAAGTGTCCTTCGACTTCCTCTTCTAATTTGAATCATAAAAGCACACAAAAATAATCTACATTTGGAACCAGTCATGTTTAATCAGTCAGTAAGGAGGATCATTTCGGCAGGGAATCGTGTTGACTCTGATGCAGACACTAAATCTGACGCCGGGTTCATTAGGTTTAATGTTGGCAGTGGGCTCTGTCTCTCCATAGTCCGTACACAGATTAGCTGGCTCAGCTCCATATGTCGTGTGATTCTAACAATCCCCCTGCGTTTGATTCGCTCTCTCGCAGGAAGTGACATTTTGTGTTGATTTACAGTATGTATGTGTGTATGGCCTGGTGGCCCTTCAGATCGTCCGTCTCCTCGCCAACCGGGGGGCCAGAGTAGTTGCTATGACAACCCTGAATGCCATCATAATATCACGGACCGCCATGTAACATCAGCTGTGAAAATCCATGTTTCACATGTGAAATTGCGCCAGTGTGAATGTTGTGTTTGGGTATGTTGATGTGTGTGTGTGATAAGCACACACTTTAGTGTTTTTGGGCTCAACAGAGACAGTAACAGACTGTTACAAATAACTGCAGTACTGCTTTAGCTCCAGCAACTACCGCCCTCTAGTGTCTTCACTTTTAACTGCAACCCACAAATGCTCTCATTCATCCTATTCTCATAAACAGAGCCATAAGGAATGATGTCTTCCTTCATTCAGCCTTGCACTGTAGTTAGGAGATGTTTTATCTTATTACAAGGCTGTAAAACAGCAGACACATCAAGACAGGGAGGTTTAGAGCGACAGTAATATGTGAACTGAAGATATAGAGAATGGGTGGAGGTTTGTTCAAATACAAGATAGTGGGACAAATGATCTCTCTCTGTCTATCAGTGTTTGCTGTCAAAGAGATGAACATATCGTTTTGATCATTACAATGTCTCCTTGCACAGCACTCACGAGAGAATCACATTAGAGCCCACTCTTCATGCTTATTTCTGGCTGTATTTCCATCTTTTTCCTCCACTCACCAAATGCATCTTGCTCATCTTTTCCACATCCCACTTGTTTCTGTAACAGACACTATAGGTATGTTCCACAGTCAAGATAATAGATCTTTTTTTTAAATGTTCCACTTAGCATGTTGGTTTGCTTTGGAACAGACTTGTGTACATCAGATGAGAAATAGGAAATATTTATTTAGGTTTCTTTGAAATATCAACTTTGTCTCAGATGTTTATCAGATGTACTGTAGGACATTTTTATGCTTATGTATATAGAGAAATTTCAAAAGAACAGCGTTTATCTGAAATAGAAAGCTTTTGTAACACACTACCATTCAAAAGTTTGGGGAAAGAAATTAATACTTTTATTCAAAAGTGACTGTAAAAACATTTACAATGTTACATTTTTCTGTCCTGATCCAATAGGAACATCTGTCTTGACCTATAGGTGCTTGGGATTTTCAGTAATTCTGTGAATAAAGACGCTTACCAAACCAGTTTATCTAGTTCTAAATATAGACCTTTACACACCTCTGTGTGTTTTCATTCTCAAAGGGTAGGTCCGGGCATAATAGGATGGGCGGTCTTATCACTTCACCTGTAAGAGGAAGTTCTTTTTCAGAAGAAGGTGTGTCTTTCAGTTGCAGCACAAAGGAAGTCAGCGTGTTACTGTGTGAAAGTGTGTGTGTACATGTCGATGGTTGAAGGGACCCATCATGCCCAGGCTGTGTCCAGGCAGTGTGTGTTGCTTTTCTCCACTCTTGTTCGGCTGTGATGGGGGTGGGCAGGGAGACGCCAATCGCTTGAGAGAGGAAGACTTTTTGGAAACCTCCTCCAACAGTTCAGTTAGAACAACAGAAGGACAGACAATCAGCAATAGCAACTTGTCACAGGTTTGGATAGGCTACTCCTTATATCACTGTGTAGTTTTCTCTAGAGTGAGCACTGCAAACTGTGTTTCTGTGATGTTATTTTAGTGATAATGTGATTTATTTGATTGTGAGGCTCATCCCGGTCTCATCCGTCTGATGATCTCTTCCTGTCACACCAGTTGACTCATGATTGGCTTTGTGCATTCATGCATATGTGTATTGGCTTAGATTTATGAGCAATGATGCAGGATGTGTGTGTGTTTGTTTGTTTGTTTGTGTGTGTGTGTGCGTGTGCATCATAAGGTTTATCTGGGCTAGCAGGAGATGCTTGTTTGTGCTGATCTGATTACCACAGCATTAATGCTAAGCCTATAATGAATGACAGAATTGGAAAGTCTGGACAGTTAAAGACACATGCATAAAGTTCTGTTTATGTAATTCATCAAATTTATGTAAATATAGCCATGAATGCATGGGGAAATTACTCATTTATATCCATGCATCAAGTATAGTGGTTCTGAACCAGGGGGCCAGGGCCCAATAGGGGACCTCAGCAAACTTCCAAAGGGGCCTCAAGATGACTTAGAATTATTTAAAATAAGACAAAACAAGCATGAAAATAAGCTAAACCAACTAAAAATCAAGATATTTCTTATTATTTGATTATTTTTTATAACAAATATACATACTTCAAGGTATGGCAAGCTCTAAAATATTTTATTAAGTTTTATTGAGTGATTTGTGGCCTTAAAGTCCAAAAGGTTGACGCTTTTATCCAAAGTGACTGACAATAGAGGAACATAAGCAATTTGTCTCAGAGCCATCAATATTCAGTGGACAATGCCAGGTTATTCATATGAGATCTTTTTAATATCTCAATTGTTTCACCTAGATGGAAATTTTAATAAATGGAGGGCTTTGGCTTAAGTCTTTTATGATTTATTCTCCTTGACAAAAGTCTTGTTCAGATGGAACTAGTCAGGTAAATTCAAACATGTCTGTGTTTTAGGAAAAACGAGTCCTGACAAGAATGTATATGATTGCAATTTGTTTGCAATGCTTCTCTTTTATTTTGGCCTCTGTTAAATACAGAGCACCTCCATTATCTTTTTTGCCAGCTTTCTGAGTACGATAACATTTGAGTGCTGTTCAAATGTAAAAAGACAATTAATCCAGGAGAAGAGTCCAATCACAGGCCGGGTCATACCTGAGTATGATCCTCACCTTAATTAATTCCTTTTCAAATTGTATACATAATGTACATGAAATCACGGACATCCTAGGTTAATTAATGTAACTGAAACATTTGTTTGGAAGAATAATCCCCTTTTAATAGTGCTACAGATCTTGGTAATCTTATATGAGTCTCCTGTATGGAAGATATCTCAGTAATGTCACAAACTGTGCTGGGATTTGCTATGATGCCAAAATGGATGTCAAACCTTTCTTATCAGATTCTTCCAATATCAGATTATGTGAGCTATGCTAACCACATTCATTTTATAGCTCTGTACTCATACTGAATACTCATACTTTTTTGTTTCATTATCCCCTAAGGTATTTTAGGAGCAACTTCTGAGACCAACTGACACTTAAATGAAATAAGCTATGAATAAGTAAGAATGAGCTCGTGGAGCAGCATCCAAAACAAAATAAATTAACCATTTATTGTGTATTCAAATAAAGTTTAAATATAAAACTTAAGAACATTTTAAATGTCGCCTTGGCAACTAACAAAAAAAAAATCAAGTTGAAGTAGTAAAGTTATTCAAACTAAAACTGACATAAAACTAAATAATTAAAAATAACACTTTTTATTCTAAGATGATACCTTTTCATACCTATGAATTAGCATTTCTATGTAAAAAGGAACATATCTGCCTCCTGACTTCTGTTTTTATCACAGCATAATGAGATAACTTTGAAAGTCTGTTGATGGAGAGATCAACATGAACACTATTGTTCTGTGGCAATGGGTTATGTAGGATTAGCATTTATCAGCTCTCTCATTTCTGCTGATTCGGTCACTAGCCAAAACATACATATCTCTCAAACACCACTTCCTCCTGAGGTCTGAAACGCACCCCGATATGGCAGCTCATTCAGATTTAAATGCATTCATTTTTAGCATCTAACAAACACTAATATCTAAAACAGCATGCAGGCTGACGTGGCTGCAGCATTAGATGCTCTCTAGGATGTGTGTGGGGTAACATCTACTGTGTCACTTGACAATTTTACCATTCAAAGAACTCTGTCTTTTATGCTCCTCAGTCTCCTTTGGCTTCCCCCCGTTTACAACTTGAATGCATTTCTTTCTCCTTTTCTCTCTCCCATAAGCTGATATGATGCAATGATGCTCTGATTTTTAGTACAGCTTTTTCAGATCAATTAAAGTTTGAATTAAGGTAAAAATTTAGGTGAACTCAAATATAAAAGTTTTGATTTGGACATTGCAAAGCCCATATCAGTGAATGTGGAGGGTTGTCATCCGTGTCTGTGGGTACAGCCCTTCATAACAAATGCACATTCAATATAGTCAAATAGTGTGTTACATGATATTTTATTTATTCATCATTTAGTAAAACTAATATGCTAAAAGACATGTGAATTGTTTGTGTGCAGCAGTTTCCATTAGCACACTGCATGTGTAGGATCTGACAGTGTTACTGAATGAGTCTTGGCTTCTTCAGGGCGACACCTCTGAGGTATAAATTCTCAGGCTGTGTGATTTAGTCTCTAATTAGATCGCACATGCACATACACACTCGGAGGATGTACTGCAGGGGCTGTAATCATTTCATTAGGTTAATTACTAGCTGTGAAGGGGACTCATCATGGTCTCTGTGGGCGCTTTGGGTAATTGGTCTGGCTCTAACTCAACTTTAACCAGACTGTGCCATCTCACCCTGACTGGCTCATTGGACACACATACATACAGAGCCTGGAATCAAACACACTGCACATTAATCCGATCTGATCTGATCTTAAGGACTGTCATGTTGTACAGTAAATTATGCAATCTGATCTGTTTGTTCAGAATGTGTGGTCAATATCCGGTACATCTGCATCAGTTGCTATAGTGATGATGTAAGCGTCAGCACAATGTCAAGAGACTTACTCATATGACAACTGAGAGCAGCTGCCAGTGAGGATGGAAAAATGGAAATTTTTGCCTGTGCTCATAATGTGAACTCGCAAGGCACATGTAAGACATTGCGGACTTCCATGCACAAGTTTTCAATATGACAAAAGTGTAAGTGAATATGAATGTATTCAGACACTGCTCCAGACAATACTGAGCAGTTTGTGTAATGTTACATAAAGGCCATACAAGCTTTCTGTGGAAAGCCACAAAAGAAAATGAATTACTTGAAATACAATCTGACCTTTCAGACTGATTGTGACATATTCAGAAAAAAAATCTGATCGGATTTCAAACTGTATATAACTGTGATTTTTTAAAATCTGATTTGATTTGGTTCTCTGTTACTGACAGATGAGTCAGAACTACATCCAGAATACATGCCAGCCTGAACAAAGCTTTAGATATCTCAGCATCAGCCTAGTTCTGTAATTATTTATGAAATGTCTAGAAGGAGGTAAAGATTGTTTTATATCTGAATCAACAAGGGATTTCTTAAGGGAAAAAACAGTCTGGGTTTTTAATGATTAGGATCTGTGTATTTGACCAGGCTTGGCTGAACAAAGAAAGTGTCTTCATTAATTTTAAATTAATTATTGTTTTTTCTTCAATGTTTCTTGGTAGTGTAGCTTATTGTCCTGCATGCTGTTAGTGCTGCATAATGTTTGGCCACGTCTTTGGAACGCTGATCGTTTGAATGACATCTTTGTTTGCTTACAGCTCATTGGTGTTTCCATGGCAACTGATAGATAAGGGTGATTGGCTGATTGGGGGATTTTCAGGTGATTGTATTCAGCCATTCTAGAACACATACAAGCAGTGTTATTTTTTCCATTAAGGTCAGTAGGTCAGTAAGGTCAGCTTATATATATATATATATACTGTATATTGATTTACTTATTTGAAGCATTTGGTAGTAGGTCAAATCTCAGTCACTCTCTGGTTGATTTCTTCTAAATGGACACTTAATTAAGATTCCCTGCATTTGATTTTATTTATCTCTCGAATGGACAAAAGAATAATTTTTTTTGGAGTGTACAAATTTGTTAATGATGCTTTTATTTCTCGGGGATTCAATATTTCAAGGACCTTGCTATGCTTTCTTTTTCATTTTCTCCCATTGCTCCCTTACATATTTAGTGGAATGATCTTTCTTTTTCTCTCTTTCACTATCACAAATTGCTTATTTGTTCAACTGGGTTGTAGTCACATTATGAGTATAATGACACATGATTGTCCTAATAGCTGTTACAGCTTTGACTTAAAAAGCCACTCAGATCCACTTTAACAGCAATTCAGAGGTCAGAAGATGACATTCATCCCAAGTTTTTTAAAATGGAGTCTTTCTATAATATTTCTTAAGCAAAAGCCATAGCTTAGAAAAAAGTAGGTTAATTTCAGAGCAGAGAAAACCTGAACTGAATTGAATTATTAGTATTCGCACCACAGCAGCACCACAAGGCCATGCGTTTGCATGGGAACAACACTTGCGGTCTTTGCACTTGACTTGACCACTTGTTTACTTACATCATATATTTCTTGTATTTAGCCCAAGTGTTCAAGTGGGTTTGAAGACCGCAAACGTGTGTAGAACTTTTGATTACCTGAGGCTTAATCATTTCACTTTTGGTGTGAAAGGGCCTTTACATTTGCCAAAAACAGAACTTTTGTTTTTTGTTATTAAAAAACAAACAAGCAAGCCCAGCTGAGGTGAGGTGAGGAAAACGTTACGCAAAAGTAATGTAACAAATTACTTTCCTTAAAAAGTAACTAAGTGAGCAATTAGTTACTTTTGTAGGGAGTAATATTGTAATGCATTACTTTTAAAAGTAACTTTCCCCAACACTGGGCATGAATACACGATTATGGGGCCGGAAAACATCTTTCATTCCAAAGTAGCCATTTATTCTGAGTAAATAAATGTTTTGCCAGACAAAAACAGCTTTACAGTGGTAACAAGAAAATGATTCAATGATGCAAGCAGAGAGGATTTTGGCTGTACAACAGCTCTAAAATAAAATTGTGTCATTGTTCAGCTGAAGTCAGTTCAGTGTTGCGTTGTAAAGATCATCAATTATTAAATTAGTTAATTTCATCTATAAAGCTGGGGCACGTTCAAGTTCAAAACGGTGCGCAACGTTTTGCTACGGTTTCCGGGTTGAACGTCATGTTTCCTGGAAACGGCGTGCACCGGTGTGGAACGGGGTTTGAGATACGTTTTCTCTTGTTTGGTGGGTGTGTCAGAACTGCAGTCCAATCAGCAGCAACATGTATATAAAGCACGCGGTATTAAAGTGAACTCGCACAATGGGTTCAAGGAAAGTCATTTTCAAATGTGTTCGATGCAGCTCGGTATACGCAACAACTGAGGATATTAGAAGACATGTTTGTCGTAAGTTTTATTGTAAAAATATAGGATATCAACATAATGATGTAGTTGTTTATATTATAGCTTCGATCATTGCAAGTGTATGACATTTGGTATAGAAATAAACAATGGTAATTAAGTGCTTTTCCTAAAAATGAGAAAGAAAATACAGGCTATTTAAACAGTATGAACTACAAATAAAGTCAGTATGTGAGGCTAAATAGATGTGTTTTAGTCTGAATTAAGTAAGATGTGTGCTTCCATTTCAGTTTCAGCAATCCCTTCACTCGATTGGGATGTCCTCTTTTGTTCTGGGTGGCAAGTGCAGTTACTGTAACATCGGGCATATTTTGTAGTATTAAACACATATTTATACCGACTTCATCAGGCGAAAATTCTTCACAAAGAACACAAAGAATGGCCTTCTCAGCTGCCATAGTTGCAACTCTTGCGTCTTCAGAACAGTGTGTTCAACGCATCACCGTTTCTGTTTAAAAAACGTTGTGCAACGTTTTGTCGGGGCTGAACGCAGCCCTGATCTGTGGAAAACAGTGATGTCATCATCCAGCTCAGTTCAGTTCTCATCCAATAGTATCAGTGCAGTCAAATCAATAATATTGTTAAATATTAAGTGACCCCCAACTAAGCAAGCCAGTGGCAAGGAACCCAAACTCCATCAGGTGACTTCCAAATCAGGCATTCGTTATTACGACATGTCTCACATTCAAGGAAACACAACATGGAAGTCACCTATACAATGATTATGTTGTGAACCATAAACCCAAATAACTTAATTTAAAAATCATTTCTATCACTTTTGTATATCAAAACATGCTAAGAAAACCATGAAAGTTGAGTGATTAACACCATTCGCTAAAGAATTGATTTATCTATATATACTGTGTGTGTGAGAGTATATATATATAACATCACAACTCGTACCCATGAAGTAAAAATGGCAGCATCCAGTCTGTGTACTTCTGGGCTGCACACTAGCCATTGAGATAAATGGGAATGCTGACGGATAGCTCACATGGTTTTATAACTCCTTGGATCTAATCAGCTTTGCTGTAAGGAATCATGGGATTTGTAGTTCTAGCTCTATGTAGGGCATTGCAGAGGCACTGTGCCCTTCAGATGAGAGAGAGGACAAAAGAGGAGGATAAAAAAGAGAAATGAGAAGAGAATGACAGCAAACAGAGAAGGGAATTAACAGGGAGAGCCGAAATGACGCAAGAAAGAAGAGAGAAAGGAGAAATAGAAGAGCAGGGTGAATACAGAAACTGATGATTTGAGAGGAACTAAAAGAGAGAGAGAGGAGGAGGATTAGGAGAGGAAGAGGTAGAGATTAAACAAAAATAGCAATCATTGTAAGATTCCTCTGAGTCACCATCTGACATCACTGTGTGTGTGTGTGTGTGTGTGTGTGTGTGTGTGTGTGTGTGTGTGTGTGTGTGTGTGTGTGTGTGTGTGTGTGTGTGTGTGTGTGTGTGTGTGTGTGTGTGTGTGTGTGTGTGTGTGTGTGTGTGTGTGTGTGTGTGTGTGTGTGTGTGTGTGTGTGTGTGTGTGTGTGTGTGTGTGTGTGTGTGTGTCTGTGTTTGTGTTTGTGTGTGTGTGTGTGTGTGTGTGTGTGTGTGTGTGTGTGTGTGTGTGCACACTGTGATGGATCAAAGATGTTCTCATTTTTGTATGAATATGGAGCCAGCTCTGTTCTGAAAGGATGGAGTGAGTGATGTCTGGGTCTGATGTTTGTCTTGCTGTACAGGGAGGCTTCACTGGCAGATATCCTGAAGTTTAGTCTCTCACACACACTTATTTGTTTCGTCATATTACATACACACCTCTTTTTATGTATTTTCTGTGACTTTTTTTGTTTAAAATTTTTTGACCTAATTATATTTTCTAGAATATATATATATATATATATATATATATATATATATATAGGGGTTTTTTTTTTGGTTCCCATAAAAATAGCAAAACCTGACCCACATACAAACATACATGCATACATAATGAGAACATACTATACATTTATTTTTATGTTATGTTATTTTTATATTAAACTAAATATAATAACTTTTGACTCAACTAATCCCTAAATCTACTTCTCCAAGAAACTTGGATTCTAAACTTTATTCTATCAAAGGGAGTTTTAACAGATTTAACTGCCTTCTGAGGGCAATTCACATATATTTTTGAGCCCTGCTGGGAGTCACTGGGAGAAAATGAGACACCTGTTGAAAGGGATGTAGAGAGTATAATCACCTACAAAAGTGACTCAGAGGTTACATTGACATTGCAACTGAATGTGGCTCAAATCCTCACGTGACCTAACATTTAAAATTCTGATCTGAGACATTTGAGCAGATTTACTAAACAGGGCAAATTTGCTTGAGGGTGCAATCCCAAAACAGTGCAGATGGGAGTGGAAAGTTCTGCGTGTGATCTATTGACGACAAAGCAGAGATGCAGTCAGATCATTTCCATAATGATTAACGCAATCTACCAGGTAGTGTCTGGTCTAAGACGTAGATAAATAATGGCACAAACACCAGTACATTGGTGAGTGCAAACCATAGTAAATCACCTTGCGTGATTCATTTAAATGCTCTCCTCCCATACATTTTTCGTCTGAAATGGAAACTCCTACAAATGCATATGCAATTAGGACAGCCGCAAAAACAACTGTGTCGACGCCTTTTCAGCGCAAACTTTTCACTGTGTGTCTTTAGTAAATCCTGACAGTAGTTTTTTAACGCCAAAAGAGTGTTTGTGCTGGCACAAGCTGTTAGTAAATCTGGCCCTTAATATGTAAAGCTGTGTATCTGATTGTCAAGTGTGAGCACTCATGATGAAATTTAAAATGCAATTTTGTACACGTTAATTCTATTTCTATTCTATTCAAATGATAAGAAATTATATTATATTATATTATATTATATTATATTATATTATATTATATTATATTATATTATATTATTATATTATATTATATTATATTATATTATATTATATTATATTATATTGTGTAACATTTCAGGGTAGTTTGTTTAATGTATTGTGGTCCCTTTAGGAGAGTGTGAAGTAGCCAGTGAGGTACAGATATACTTTATTTCCCACTAGACCTTGCAGGGTGTTTTTTGTGCAGTCTCTTATTGTCTCTGTGAATTCACTCCCTCCATGTGTACGTCATCATGACTCTTGGCATATTGTCTGGCTAGGTTACTCACTTTGATTTCCTTAATGATTAGCAACAGCACTCTCACTCTCCTTGTTTTCAGTTTGACAGCCACGAGAGACAGATATGCTGTCGTTTCTGTCCCATCAGCCTGTCTCACTGCTGAGCTGCTGGCGGTGTTCTGCCACGATACACTCATGAAATCCACATCTGACGTTATCAGAGGGCACAGAATATGCCCCTACATGTTTAGACAAGGACAAACTACATTGTAATTCGATTGTACTGCTTAAGTGCAAGTACAGATGTATTTGATGACGTCTAGAAAGTCTGTTAGCTGCTCTGCCCTTCAGACCAGATTAAAGTGTCAAGGTTTATGATGAAAGTCAGCCATGAATTGAACACCAGATCATGTTTTTGAGGCCCATAGTGAACTTTATGGAAATGTTGCAGCTCCTCCTTCAGTGTTGTTGGCACTTTAATCAGGAATTTCACTGGGTGACAGATCAGGTTTTTTTAAATGCTTTACCGTAACGCCTTTACAGTAAACCAGTGTTTCTTAGAAACAAAAAAGGAAGGAAAGTGTTCGAGAGAGAAACTGGTTTTGACTGTGTTGTTATAGTAAATCTGACAGAGGCTGATAGATAGTTTTAATGTGCCAATAAACATGCAAGTCCACATAAGTGTTTTCCCTGAAGTCATTGACAATGTGACTAACAATCTGTTATCATACTTTAGTGAGAAGTAGAAATCTCTGCAGATTTCCAGATTCCATCAATGACAAAGCTATTAAACGGATAGTTCACCCAAAAATGAAAATTCTGTCAACATTTACTCACCCTCAAGTTTCAAACCTGTATGAATTTCTTTCTTCTGCTGAACACAAAAGAAGATATTTTGAAGAATATGGTTAACCAAACACTTCCATAGTATTTTTATCAACTGTTTGGTGTAAAATGTTCTTATAAATATCTTCTTTTTGAGTTCTGCAGAAGAAAGAAATTCATACAGGTTTGGAACTTGAGGGTGAGTAAATGATGACAGAATTTTAATTTTTGGGTGAACTATCCCTTTAACCAAACCATGCATGTTTGTTTAATATAATATATTCTTTCTAATTTTATACTCTTGTCTATCAGTAAGAGTATAAAGCTCTGTTCAATACATTTTATCATGTTTAAAACCAGAAAAAGCAGAAAAAAAGTCCAACAATTCCATCTGGGCCTGGTGATAAGCCATTGTTATTGAAGTAGGTCTACAGGATTGCTAATGCAAGTTGGAGCCGCAGGGGTTTGTGTGTGTTCATTTCTTATTATGATTTAGTATAACAAACTGAAAACTGAATTTCATGCACATGCAAAGGAAGCAATTTATGAACACCAGTAAATCCACTGGGCTGTGAAGCAGTTTCTAAAAATAGCCAGTTCTAACATGGCATGAAAATGTTTCATTATCAAAAATGTGGCAGTAGGGATACATGAACAGAACACTATTATAAAAACAAATCAAATCGTTGTATTTGCAATAGCTGTCTTGTACACGTTTTAAATTTATTTTCTCTTTCTCTGCATTGTTTTGTAGAAGAGTGTAAAGGAGGGTATTCTACTCAAACAGACCAGCTCTTTTCAGAGATGGAAGAGGAGATATTTCAAACTGCGAGGCAGGACTCTCTACTATGCCAAAGATTCAAAGGTAAAAGCATGGCCCCTCTGGAGTAGATTGAACCTCAGGTGGTGCTGAATGTAGGTGCTTGTTTCAGTGTTTGTTTGTGACAAAAACATGCTACTTTATTGTTGTAGTCTCTCATATTTGATGAGGTCGACCTCTCAGATGCCAGCGTGGCCGAGACCAGCACCAAGAACATCAACAACAGTTTCACAGTAAGCAAAACCTCTTTTCAATGGCTTTATTTAAACCGTGTGAACCATTTTTAGACATGCCTATTTTTATGTAGGTATCTCAATCATTTTTCTCAATCATCTCTTGTTCTCTCCCAGGTTATTACTCCATTCCGTAAGCTGATGTTGTGTGCGGAGAGCAGGAAGGAGATGGAAGACTGGATCAGTGCTTTGAAGTCTGTCCAGAAATGGGAGACTTATGAGGTCAGTGTCTGAACCTTCACCTTCAAACCCCTCCAAAATCATTCAAAGCTTCAGTTAATGTGTATTGATGCTCATAATGGCAGTTTAATGTTCCTTCACATGGATTTATCTTCCCTCTTTGTTAAGTGATCAATAAATGAAAGCCACAGGATTAACTAATATAATTGTTAATTGTGTTTATGTGAAATATTGATGTAAAGTAGTTAGTGTGTCAATCCATGTGACTTTTAAATCTTTAGAGCTTTTCATGAGCCAAAGCTTTTTTTTAAAGTACTCCTAACAGATCCCAGGCTAGTCTTTGTCTATAACAGTAGCTTGTTGTATTTGACCCTATATCAGTGGTTCTTAGCCTTTTTTACTCCTCAGTGCTCATAATTTCTTCCCAATAAAATATTTTAGAGATTGACATAATATAAAATGCCCATTGCATTTTAAAATTGTATTACATTACTTTTGAATTTACTTCGAATTGAATTTACTTAATTTTAAATTAAAATTTAAAACATTATGGCCATGTTCACACAGCAACAGAACACTGTTGTCAGTCCTCCATTTGAGTCTTTAATACAGTTACGTTCACACAGAGATCAGTTATTTATGGGAGTGACAACAAGTATTCCATAACCAAACTCACACCTGTACATTTTCAGGACTCACAACAGCATTCTCAGAAAACCTGCACTGTGTGAATGGAACCTGATTGGACCACTAGTTGTCTTTCACATCACACAGTGCGAGAGAGCCGCTCTGCGCTGCACAAAGGCGTGTCTAATGTTTGTTGTGGGTATTTGTGTGAGGTTTTGCTTTTGGTAACTTACAGAAATGGATATATGATCCATGTCATCTGAAGGTTTTAGATCCAGTCACTGTCCTCTACCGGAGCGGCTCCTGTCAGTTTTGTGCTCCACACGTGGCTCAAAAGCTCTGCTCTCCACCTACTGTAGATATAAAAGCTGCTGTTGGTTAATGAAGATTTAACGGATTGAACTCTTGTCATGTCGAAAGTGATAGTACTTTTCAGTTTTATGGACGTCGCTATCTTTGATATTACTTTGGTCACAGTCGCTATTGTTGCTGGTAAGAGAACACTGGATTGACTCCTGTTGCACGTTCATACAGACCATATTCGAGATTCTACTGTAAGTTGTTGTTTGAACGGGACATTTCGAAACTCACACCTGTAAGTAAATGGAGTTGTCAATCTTAAAAACTGTCTGTGTGAACGTAGCCTATGGGTCATCTTGAGGCCCCTGGTTGAGAATCACTGTAGATCTTATTATTTGGATGTGTATTCTTTTTTATAATGCAGTGATGTTGACATGATTTTTATGATCACAGGCCAGTCAGTTTAACATGGAGCACTTCTCCGGGATGCATAACTGGTACGCCTGCTCTCACGCCCGGCCCACCTTTTGCAACGTGTGTCGAGAGGCTCTGCCGGGGGTCACCTCTCATGGTCTTTCTTGTGAAGGTAAACATAAACACAAAGCTTTTTTTTTTTCATGTTTCCCATATTTGTTTTTTTCTCTCTCTCTCATTCATTATGAACAATTTGTTTGGACTTGCCCTTTTGGTGCCATTTACCTTTTCATGCGTTGTTTATTCTGCTCGTAGAACGAACAATGACGTTGTTTGTTTAGTGCGTAATCAATGACTCATGAATGCGAACATTCAGCCTGTTATCACGTTCTAGTGATGACCTGTTTAATGTCATCTTTTCTCTGCTTGTGTGTTAGTTTGTAAATTCAAAGCCCACAAGCGTTGTGCCGTACGATCCACAAATAACTGTAAGTGGACCACTCTGGCGTCCATAGGAAATGACATAATTGAGGATGAGGATGGGGTAAGTCAATCTTTTAAATTCTACATGCATATGGTCTCAGTGGTAATCTGTACCTAAATTAGCATGTTTGTGTATTCAGGTGTCAATGCCTCACCAGTGGTTGGAGGGAAACCTGCCGGTTAGTGCTAAGTGTGTGGTGTGTGATCGAAACTGTGGCAGCGTCCGCCGACTACAGGACTGGCGGTGCCTCTGGTGCAAAGCCATCGTACGTCACCTTCCTGCCCACTCAGTGCTGTATATCACACACACACAAAATATTGCATCATACCCACTTCACTCTGTAAACATAACAACTAGAAATACCACATAAACACAGTTTACAGGAAAGACTATGACATCAAATTTATACAGGTGTGTACCTTGTGTAACCAGTGTGTCTCCATCTGTTACACTGATGGATGTTAGCTGTCTGTGAGTAGCCAATAATGTATGTCTCTTTACATTCCCTCTGTGTAGGTGCATAATAGCTGTAAGGAGCAGTTGGGAAAGGTTTGTCCTCTGGGTCAGTGTAAGGTCTCCATCATTCCACCCACTGCACTCAACAGCATCGACTCTGACGGTAAGGGTTGCCCTGGCAACTGCATCAGCTTAGCTGTCTCCATAACGCTTGTATACATTGTCATATGTTTTTTGTCGCGAATTACACTATTTAGATCAAGTATAATTATCACTGTGTCAGTTAAAAATACCATTGAATAAAATGTTATTCCAGTTATTTCATTACTTAATATATATATTTACACTACCATTCAAAGATTTGAGGTCAGTACGATTTCTCTCTTTTTTCAAAAGAAATTATTACTTTTATTTAGCAAAGATGAAAATATTTTTCAAATAAATGCTGTTCTTTTTAACTTTCTATTTCTTAAAGAATCTTTAAAAATAAAATTTAAATATAAAACAGTTACTTTAAATTGTAATAATATTTCACAATTGTACAGTTTTTACTGTATTTTTGATTAAGTACATGCAGCTTTGGTGAGCATAAGAGACTTATTTCAAAAACATTAGAAGAATCTTACAGACCTCAAACTTTTGCATACTGCATTAATCTGGAGATTTTATGGGAACAAAGTCATTCTTAATGTTAGTAATTTTCTTAAAGAGACAGTGGTTAAAGATGGTTACATTTCCAAACATGACACCCCTCCCAAGTTCTTTTCCTCTCCTCTCCTTCTCTTATTCCCACTCTCCTTCCCCCCTCTCCAATCCCACCATTGTCCTTCTTCATCATCCCTTGCTCACTGCAGGCTTCTGGAAGGCCACCATTCCATCCTGCTCAAGTCCTCTGCTGGTGCTGGTGAACAGTAAGAGTGGTGATAACCAGGGCGTCAAGTTCCTGCGCAGGTTTAGGCAGCTTCTGAACCCGGCGCAGGTCTTTGACCTCATGAACGGCGGCCCACAGCTGGGGTGAGATCAACGTCCGCTGATAGCACACTGCAATATCAATTAAAAGACTTTGTAAGGCAGTTAAAGAGTCAGGAAACATTCACTCTAGATTAGCTTTTAAAACATGTTTATCTGATTGCTGTAACATTCTCAATCATTATGTACTTTCAATCTTAGTGCAGCTTTTAATAGTATTCTGTTTTGAACGTACAATTTTGTTGGCAATGTGAATTTGCCCCCTGAGACATATTTGTTGTTTTTTATTTTTGTTGATGTGTACAGGCTTCGCCTCTTCCAGAAGTTTGAGACCTTTCGTATCCTAGTGTGTGGTGGAGATGGGAGCGTGGGCTGGGTTCTTTCTGAACTGGACAAACTCAGCCTGCACAAACAGGTCAGAATAACCAGAATAAAGTATTTTAATGAAAGCTTATGAAAATGTGCACTAGGGGTGTGCAACGGTAGCCTGACTACGTCAGACTTCCTACTTCCGCTAATTTCATTTTGCTCCTGTAGTCAGTCTGAGATAGCAGCCTATCTTTCAGTTTTCCACCGGCCTGAAAACAGCCGGGCCAATCAACGAACAGAGGGCGGGCTGAGAGGCGTGACGTAGACGCTGATTGTACTGTGGATGCGTAGATTTACTTCACATAATCTGCAAAAGTCATTCACAGCCATGTTCACTCCGGTATTTCGCTCGATGGTTTAGTTTTTGCTTCATACATGCGTTTACAGTGGAAGTTAGATGCGGCTGAGCATGCGCATAACACACGCCATAACCAAACGTTATGTGATTGGCTTACGGGTAACCAATGATTTTAAACTTCAGACAAGCGCCCCCCCGCGAGAGAGAAAACACTTCTCTATTATGCCCTTCCAGACTCTGTATACGAAGCAAAGTGAAGTATCAGAGTCTGGTATTACCAGGCTAGTGCAACGGAGCCAATATCTGTATCTTTATCTGTATTTCTAACAATCTTAATAAATCCGGAAGTGGGCAGGGCTTCAACCGGAAGTTCGTAAAATTGCATAAGAAGCCCGTTTTAAGTGTAATTTTGGTCCCTTAGTTTTCATTTAACAAATGCCTTGTATAACTCGTAAAAAAATTGGTAACGCTTTATTTTACAGTGTCCTTGTTACATATGTTACAAGTACTTACCATAGTATTAACAGTAAATTATGCATAATTACATGCAACTAACCCTCAACCGAACCCTAATCCTACCCTAACCATATAGTAAGGAATGTAGTTACTTATTATTATTCACAGTACTTAAATATATAATTACACTGTAATAATGACACCTTAAAATAAAGTGTAACCAAAAATGTTTTATATATAATTATAAAATGTATTGAAATGTATCTTCTAATTAAAACAATAATTCTAAATATTAAATAAACAGGTAAAATATATATTTTTTATTTTTTATTTACAGAGGATTCATCCACAACCTCAAATAAAAAGACTCTATATAAAATAGCTGATTAGAGAACATGAAAGAAAATGTTCAATAGTTAAAAACTGATAAAACAACTTTTACTATCCATACAAATGCAAATCTGAACTAATTATAAAGAATACGTAAATGCCTCCCGTCTCTGGGAGAGAGTCAGAGAAACATATCATATTGTTTAAGGTTTAAAACATTTAAACAAACATATCAAGTAGTAAAAAAATGTGTGTGATGTTGTATCTTAGTTGATATTACTCTTGTCAAAGCTCTGATTTCTGAGAGACGCACAGAGACGGCAACGCAGCTATTGGATTTGGTCCTTATTTAATTCATAAAGTTTACAGTAATTTGTGTATCATATTGTACAAGGTTTAAAACATTTTAAAAGACATATTAAATGGTAGAAAATGTGTATGATATAGTATTTGATTTGATTTGATTGATTTTTAAAACCTCTTGAATGGTATTTTACATGTGGTCCATTTTTATATTGTCGTCTTTAGCTCTAGAAGTATCCAGAAATACACTCTTATTGTGTTGTGTTGTGTGTGTAACAGTGCCAGCTGGGCGTGTTACCGCTGGGCACAGGAAATGACCTGGCACGTGTGCTGGGCTGGGGAGGACTCTGTGATGATGATGCTCAGCTGCTACAGATACTGGAGAAACTGGAGAGAGCTACAACCAAGATGCTGGACAGGTGAGAGACAAATAGAAAGAAGGAGAATGAATGAATGAGTGGATGAATGACTCTCATCAAACTCATCTCTCGGTTCCTGAATGTGTGTCACAGATGGAGTGTGATGACCTATGAAGTGCCCACCAAACAGACTCCAGCGATTTTAAAGGAGGAGGACCCATTAGACTCCCCCCTACAGGTGACCTTTATTTCTTAAGCATTTACTAAGAGAACAGTACTTTTAAATTGTAATAATATTTCACAGTATCACTGTTTTTTCTGTATTTTTCATCAAATAAATGGCATGGTAGTGCTACTTCTTTAAAAACAAATAAAATCTTAAATTGTATTTAAATGAGATTTTCTGTTTTTAAATGTTTTTAAAATCCAGATTACACAATATGCTGATTCTGTTGCCACTCACTTGACCAAAATCCTGGACTCTGACAAACACAGTGACGTTATATCATCTGCTAAGTGAGTAAACAGTTGATTTTTGTTTATGAACACGTGCAGGTTATGTTTATAGAATATGAATATAATTCTTTTAGTTTTTTAATTTTTAAAAAATCCTTTTGAACCTCTACATTATTTATTCCTATCTCTTTCATTCACAGGTTTCTTTGTGGAACAGTTAATGAGTTTGTGGCTGAGGTCGGCAAAGCTTATGAACGGGCCACAGAGAATAAAGAGGAGGCCGATGCTATGGCAAAAAAGGTAAAGCTGATTTTAAAGGTGATTTTATTTTATTTTTCAGTTATTGTGAGCAAACAGTTCAACAATTAGCCAAAAGAACATGTGAATGGTTAAATAGACAAGTGATGAGTTAAACGAACAGTCAAATAATAAGCCAATGGAACAAACAAATATTAAGTCAAATCAACACACGATGAGCCAAATGAACAGTTTAATAATGGGTGAATTAGCAGTCAAAAGATTAAATGAAGAGCTAAACAAACAGTCAAATAAACAGTTAAATGAAGATTCAGATAAAGAGTTAAATGTGTTTGGTTCTTTATAAACTGTTTGGATTTGTGCGTGTGTGTCTATCTCAGTGTGCCATGTTGAACGAGAAGCTGGACTCTTTGGTTAAGGCTCTCAGCGAAGACACCAGTGCCCAGCTGGTACCAGCCGGGCCCATCTCACCAGACCAGAGCGACACTGATCAGTCCAGACCCTTCAGATCAAGAGAGCAGCTGATGCTGAGGGCCAACAGCCTAAAGAAAGCACTCCGACAAATCATAGATCAGGCAGAAAAGGGTAATTCTTTACAATATATGAGTGCATTCATCTGTGGAAGTGGAAAGTCATTGGATTTTGGGCCAGTGTTAGAATACATAGAATAAGCATAAAAAATAAAATAATTCAAGCATTGTATAGTACTCTTAGGCAAAACTTCTGTACTTCATGAAGATATTTTTGAGATAACATTTTCAAAACATGCCCAGAGAGAAAAACACGAAAAGGCTTCAGTAATTAACATTTTACTTTTTTTACTGTGTTTAACGCTATTGTATTTAAATAAGATAAAACTCAAATCTGTGGTTTGCAGATACAGGAATGTACACGCATGTTACAGTGGCTTCTGGGAAACCTTACCCAATATTTAATTAGATTGCTATTGATTGCTTTCTTTCAGTGGTGGATGAGCAGAACAGACACACACAGGTACAGAGAATGTCATCCTCCTCATCAATCAAAAGAGGCAGCAGTGAGGACCTCAAAGAGGCAGAGCCACGTGAGTGACAAACTCTTATCGATTACATTTTCCACTGCAAATTCTTATCTCTACTGTAGCTCATTCAAACATTGGCATTTTGATCAATTAAAGATATTCTTAGCACAATTGCATGAAAATTGCAGTTGGCCTCAACCTGAGAATCAACCACCAAAGTCCCTGAATAAAAACCCCACAGTTAGAGGATCATTACTCATTGTGAATATGAAGGTCAGCTATAGAAATTAAGACTTAAGAGCATTGCAAATACAAAAGACATAAAATTTAATTATGAGGATGCAATATAACTATGTGTTTGCATGCCCTGGTGGAAGTAAAAAACTACATCATGCAACCCAGACACTGTCTAGAAAAGGTCATCCCTCAGAACTGTCTTTGTGAGCAGGGAGATGTGAAAAAAGAAAAGGCCAAGGATCACTTGAAGGAGCAACAGAGTTAATTAACATCAACTATATCAACATGCATAACACTGCATTAGCTCACATAAATGGCAGCACTAAACCCGTTTTGCATGAAGAACTGTTTTATTTATTTATTTTTATATACATTTTGATTTAGAAAATATTTAGATTTTTATGTAATATTTCTCGAAATGAATCACTGATACATGAACGCATGAAATGAGTACTCTGAAAAAATTCTTTCACTGATGCTAGTTTTTACTAAATCTACTCTTGTCAGTGTTACTAAACAAATGTGTGTAATCAAGTGAGCTTCGTTTCATTTGAATTCTTTCAAAGAAAATAACTTTAGCTTTAATTGACAAGTATTTGTTCAGTCAACTGGAAATGAGTTTTCTTAACTTCAAATTCACATGTAAACTACTCAAATACTTTGGGTAGTGCTATAGACTTTAAGAGATTTGTTTGTGTTAAATAATGTGTGTTTAATTGGTTTAACTCAAATCAGTTACGTAGGGTGTTACTCAAGTAACATTTAGTAACAAGTAAAGAGTTTTATTTAGTTATAAGAAATATTCTTTTTATTAGACTTTAAATTTACAGTTCACAGTGCTCAAATATTTAAACTCAAATGGTTTAACAAAATCTGTTTTCTCACATTATTTAACTCATTGGATTTACTGTATGTATATGTCAAATTAAGACAAAGATAGTCTTACACAACTAAATTTAAGTAAGCTAGTCATAATTATATTAAGCTTTGAATAATTTTCAAGGAGTACATCATACACAAAATAATTGAATTGAAACTACCAAAAATAAGTAGTAGCATGAACTTATATCTAAAAGTAGATCATTTCAGTTCATTCAACCACTTATTGAAAAAAGAAAGAAAAAAAAGAAAGAAAATTCAAAAGCTTTTTTTTTTTTTTTTTACTGTTCATGAGGTTTTTTAGGTTTTTTTCTTGGCTGCATTTTGCACATCACTCTCTCACTCTTCGATTGCTTTATTTCATTGACAGGTCAAAACACATTGAGTCCAACCACTACAACCCCTATATTACTGGAGAAGTCAGAGAGCTTCAGCACTGTGCTTTTCTCTGAAGAGTCTGTGTAAGACTGTGCAAACGCACACACACACACATACACACATGGCTCTTATCTTTCTCCAGAGAAGTGCAGTAATGACATCTGAGGTTCCAGTAGCTCTAAAACCATGTTGACAGTGTAATATACCACAGTGTTTGCTATTCCACTCACCAACACACAAGTCCATCAAAGTCTCTGTGGACATAAATCTGTTTTTATCCCAGGCCTTTATGTTTCCATTTACAGGCTGTAGGGCTCACGTTTGCAATGTTAGCATTATTTACATAATTATAGAGCTGAAAAGAGTTGTTCTAGATTAGCTGAAAATGTAATATTTTTAATGTTTTTGAAAGTAGTCTCTTATGCTCACCAAGGCTGCATTTATTTGACAGTTACAGTAAAAAACAGTAATATTGTGAAATATTATCACAATTTAAAATAACTGTTTTCTATTTTAAAATGTAATTTATTCCTGTGATGGCAACGCTGGATTTTCAGCATCATTACTCCAGTCTTTAGTGTCACATGATTCTTCAGAAATCATTCTAATATGCTGATTTAGTGCTTAAGAATTTTTTAGTATTATTATCAATGTTGCAAACAGCTGCTTTATATTTTTTGTGGAAACTGTGATCTACTTTTTTCAGGATTCTTGACTAGAATAAAATAACAACATTATTAGAATTAGATATCTTTATTAATGTATTATATAATGCTTAATAGATCATTAGAAGCTTAGCACTCCTCATATCCATCACTATAAGAGACAGTTGCTTATGTGACATTGCAACAATTTCATCTATAAATGAATACATTTTCCTTGTGAATGATGTATGACGAATACATCCACCTTTTCTGTTTATTTAGCACTTCAAAAATCTTTTTTTATTCATAAGTCAGTCCTTTTGTGACTCAGACAAGGCATCCTGCTTGTCTCTCTGTTCCACAGGCAGTGCACAGAAAAGTGTGTGATGAATAACTATTTTGGGATCGGGCTGGATGCCAAAATATCTTTGGAGTTCAACAACAAGAGAGATGAGCACCCAAAAAAGTGCAGGTAAGAAAGAAGAAATGTTTGATAATTGCTGAATATAATCCATTAAATCCGAATGAAAATGTCTTGCAGAGATGTGGCATTATTAGTTACAGTTTTGCTTTAATGTTGTTGGTTTTTTCAGTGAAAATGTTGTTTATATAATGCTGACTAAAACAGTGAAATTTCATTCTTTTTTTTCCCACAGTAGTCGCACTAAAAACATGATGTGGTATGGAGTGCTAGGGACCAAAGAACTGGTGCAGAAAACTTACAAGAACCTGGAACAAAGAGTCCAGCTTGAGGTATGAGCATGTGTTGGATAGACAGAGAGAAAGGGAATGCAAGATGCTGACATTTGGGCTGAATACATTTCTCCCTTTTCTGACCTTTAAGGGGAAGAGGAAGTACTCTTTGTGCCATTTACTTCCCTTCACACACTTTGAATGATGCTTTGTCACTGTGTGTTTATGTGTAGATGTACTTTTCATCTAAGTGGTTATGGTTTCATGTTTCAAACGTTGTTCTGAGAAGCTGTACATTACTTCATGTATCTCTCTCTCTCTCTCTCTCTCTCTCTCTCTCTCTCTCTCTCTCTCTCTCTCTCTCTCTCTCTCTCTCTATTTGTGTGCAGTGTGATGGAGTGCCCATGTCCTTGCCGAGTCTTCAGGGTCTTGCCGTTTTGAACATCCCCAGCTATGCAGGAGGCATTAATTTCTGGGGTGGCACCAAAGAGGACAATGTGAGTCCATCAATGAAACCGAATTTCAGTTCAGAACTTATAACTTTACTTTCCAGAGGGCAGTTCAGTTCAACAAAGTGAAAAATCAGCTCAGAGTTGAACAGATGAGTCTGTGCCTTTCATTTATCCTCAGTGCATCTTTTTAATGTTCTGAGCTGTCAATAAACAATGGCTCCTGGCCAGACTTTCTTCCTGCAAATGTGACTTTCAGAATGCATCAACCATATTTACAACCATTCAATCCATCAATATCCTTTCATCATTTTTCAAAATGCATTGTGGCGAATAAACAGGAAGCAATATGAAACTGGTGTGGCGAATAAATGGTGGAAAATAGAAAAAGATGAGAGTGTAAAAGAGCAGTGCAAATGTAACAAGTATGATAATTTACAGTACACTGAAGTCTAGTATATAGAAACATTTATTTCAATATGTAAAGAAACACATATTGTAGCTTTAAGGACACAGTGCAATTTTATTTATTTTTTAAATACATATATTACAGAGGATAGCCAACCTGGAGTGATGCTGTTTGGATATCTGATCAGTATCTTACTCGCGTCACGGTAACTGATTCTTACTGGGAAATTATATCATGGTTTTCCAATTTACAGGAAAGAATCTGAGTGCACACATAAGACATCTGGTCTTTCCTGTGTCTCATGTTTCAAGCTTCTTATCTTAACATATATATTTAGATAGATAGATATAGACTTGTGTAAATAAAGAATAGTTCAGATGATGAGGATGTGGTTCAACGGTGGACGTTATGAAATATTGTCTGCCATTGTATTTGTTTGTGTAGAATTATGGAGCTCCATCGTTTGATGATAAGAAGCTGGAAGTGGTGGCTGTGTTCGGCAGCATGCAGATGGCCATGTCTCGAGTCATCAACCTACAACATCACCGCATCACACAGGTCTGAACACTAGGATACAATGCAGAATTTAACAGTTCACGGGTTGGAATATAAATTAAATTCAACTACACCCTAACTGGAATTTGAATCATAGTGACAAGATGAGGAATTTACTGAATTGCAATTCAAAGAAATTCAACTGTCACACAATGGAGAAATTAGTCCAAAACTAATTTTGTGACAACACAATGATTGCATCAGTAATTTAGACTAATTATACTCCATTTTGAAGAGAGTAAATTAGAGCATTCTGGGAAAAGTGTTTTTCCACCGTGGTAAAATGAAACTCAATTTATTAAATATAATGAAATATACAGAACTGAAATATGTTTTATGTTATGAGAACTTTTTTATGGGTCATTTCTGGTAAATAATTTAATAATATGCATCATCTGGTAATTTAATGTCATTTTTAAACTATTCTTACATGAGTCATATGAGTTCGGATGTGCTTTGACACTGGCTGTTTCCTCAGTGTCGGCAGGTGAAGATCACCATCCTGGGTGATGAAGGCGTACCTGTGCAGGTGGATGGTGAGGCCTGGATTCAGCCTCCTGGCATCGTCCAAATTGTCCACAAGAACCGAGCCCAGATGCTCACCAGAGACCGGGTCAGTGTGTGTGTGTGTGTGTGTGTGTGTGTGTGTGTGTGTGTGTGTGCTCATCTTCTTTAAAATCTTTGTCAATCTTTCTGAACAGACCAGCTTTGCTAGTCACCCCTATGTGTTGCGTGATCACTTGTGGGATACTGGTTATCTACTGTCCCCAGTAGACTAACCTAACCAGCAGAACCTCCTGTCAGTTTGACCAGAAAAACAAGCTTTATCAGCTTAGTTTTGCAGATGAACATGCATACACTATCATTCAAAAGTATGGGGTTGGAAACATTTTTTAAAACAGGAAATGTAAACAATTGATCGTATTTAAACCCGAAATTGAAAGGTTGTGTGCGTGTGCAATGACGTAGAAATTGCGTAAGGATGTATTAGATGAGCTGTTGTTGTTGAATATGTAAGGTATAATCCATGGCTAGCTGTGTATTAAACTATTTTAATGCATGACGTGGAGGCAAATAACTGCCTAACATTAAAATAGTTTAATTCACTGCTAGCCGTGGATTATCCTGCTTATACCGTGGTCATTTGCCAGCACTGACAATTTAAGCTGTTATTGATGTTTGCAACGCAATATTTGACCAGAAGGGTAAACCTGATGGTTATTTTCGTCAGTTACGGCTCGTTAGATCTAGCATTCTGCCCGCTTTGAATCAGACACAGAGACAAAGTAAGATTACATGTATTTGAATGAATGAATTGCATTTAGTTGAATTAATTATCGAGAGAGAGAGAGAGAGAGAGATGAGATATGCGTACCTGCGTCTGTTTAGCGTCTCTCTCTCTCTCTCTCTCTCTCTCTCTCTCTCTCTCTCTCTCTCTCTCTCTCTCTCTCTCTCTCTCTCTCTCTCTATTAACAAAGAAACTGTGAGTTGAATTACTTCAAAATAGCGATGTAACCCCCTCATTGCTGAGAAATATAATGTAGCAATTCAGTAGTGAAGCTATTGTATAACTAAAAGTCGCGGTACAGCTTTGATAAGTTTCTGTACTCCTGTTTTGCGTGTGCGCAGCGCGAACTCCGCTCTCTGTGTGCGAGTAACATTTGTATGTGTGCGCTTCAGTGAAAACAGTGCATTAATATAGAACGGTGATTAAACTGACTTGGAACTACCTGTGCATTAAACAGTTTTGTTGGACACCCTCCAGCCAAATCAGAATCGAGTATTCAGACAGAACATGTTATCAAGTGTCATAAATGACTGTGGTGTCATTCTAAAAATCTCCTTCCACTCATCATCTGTGAAGAGCTGCAGGACAGTCCTTGTCTTCGGACTCTCATCCACAGACGCCTTGTTTTGGGCTCAGGAAGGGGTGTATTTACTGCTTGATAATATAAGCAGCACGGCACAAAGCTTCACGTTCTTGTCATCTCCTAATTAGGACCTGAAACAGATCAATATTAAGTCTGCTTTTTAAAACAAAGAAAAGGAGGATGGTTAGTATGCAACAACAGCGGGAAACTGTATATTCGTGCAGTGTGCGCATGTCAAAAAGATCAAATCTGCACACAAACCAAACCCGGTCACTTTATTTAGCGTTCATGTGAACACTATATTTGGATTCAAACAAAATCCAACCCATGTAAATGTAGCTAGTGTTACATGATCCTTCAGAAGTCATTCTAATATGTTGATTTAGTGCTCAAAAAACTAATTATAATTGTTATCAATGGCAGAGGCTAGTAACTAGGCCATTGTACTCAACTTTAGTGTAGATGCTCTGCATTCTGTCAACATTGTATGTTGCTGTGACACAAGGCATTCGAGAGCACGCTGAAATCGTGGGAAGACAAGCGGAAAGGAGACAGCCGCCCGGCCCGGCCCCGACTGAACTCCCAGCAGTCCATGGAGTATCTGACGGAGGAGGAATGCGCACAGGTTCAGCAGCTTGGCTTAGTGGCAGACTCACTCATATACAGGTGTGTCTGTGTGTGCCTGTATGAAGAGTCCATGACACCTACACAAAAATTGTTTGTAACCCAACAGGAATATCACACCACAGTGAATATCAATGCATATGTATGTGAGAAGCTATTTCATAACTATTTGAGGACTATTAAAGAAATGAACTGTGTCCATTTTACCTTGAAACCGCACCCATAACTGTAACTTCTAATTCTTAGAAATGTGACACTTCCTTGTATTGATTCACAAGTAATTTTAGAAAATATGTGTTATGCTGCTGCTGAATGTGTGGTTATCATGTTTTGTAGGATCCGGGAAGTGGCAAAGACTCATAAGGTGGTGGAGCAGGAATTAGCTCATTCTGTCAATGCCAGTGCTGCGGTCCTGAGTGAAGCCTTCCCCTCCAAACCCTCCAGCCCTGAGGTGAGCAAAACACACTTGTAACTAATATATTTAACAACTACATTTAACACCTAACAAATGTATTCATTCCACTTGTTTCATTCTGTTTGTATGGCAGAACTGAAATAGATGCGAAAGTTCGTAGAGACAAACTTTAAGTTGGCTTGGAAAAGTTTGGACGAGAAGTTTAAAGTAGTTTGAAGTATTACATTATTACTTGATTTTGTCTTTCTCGATCCTTTTATAACAATTACAAATATTTTGTTGCCGTCACATGAAAAACGATCAAATTATCTAATTATTGTTCTGGATGGTTGCTAGGTGGTTGCCATTGTGTTCTGGGTGGTTGTTATGAGATAGATAGATTAGAAACATTAGATAGAATGGAAAATGAGGCCGTTTCTCAATATGCGTTCTTGTCTGTACTTGTGTTCTTGTGAACTTGTGCAACGTCATCATTCGCTGCCCAAGTACTGTCCCAAAACACAAGTTTGCATTTTGGCAAGAACGGTTAAAAATCCCGGAAGTGTTCTTGACACGGCCATTTTACAGAGGATGCAGCGGTTGAACTTGTGTGAACTTGACGGCAGAAATATCCCAGCATTCATTTCGGCATTCGAGGAAGGAGTTATGTTTGGGTTATTTAAACCCGCTATTAAACCCGTTATTTAACCCGTTTAAACCGTTATTTAAATCGTGTTATGTTTGGGTACTGCAGACGGCGTCTGTGCGGGGGTATTATTGCGCAATACCAGCAAGAACACATCGTCTCAAACTGTCAGCAGCGTTCTGTGTGCTCGTCACCTTGTGAGTTCATTCTTCCAAGAACAACTAGCAAGAGCGTTCTCCCCAAGAACACAAGTCCGTTCTTTGCATTCTTGGTTTTGAGAAACAGCCTGAGTCTCGATGGATTAGAAATAATACATAGAATGGCAGCTAATGAAGTCTGATGAGCCTCTCCAACTGTCAAAATTTGAATTTAGTTTAGAGTTAGAAAGAAAGAGAGAAAGAAAGAAATATAAGATAGATAGATAGATAGATAGATAGATACAGTGCCCTCCACAATTATTGAACCCCCTGGTAAATATGATCAAAATTGGCTGTAAAAAATAAATCTGCATCGATTATCCTTGTGATCTTTCATTCAAAAAATGTGCAAAATTCTAACCTTTCATTGAAGTAAAAGAATTGAAAGTGGGGGGAAATCACATTATGAAATAAATGTTTTTCTCCAAAACATGTTGGCCACAATTATTGAAACCCCTAGAATTTTTTACGAGTAAAATATCTCTGAAGTATATTCCCATTAATATTTACCTTTTTTAGTACACCAGGGTGACTAGGAACATGAAACTGTCCAGCTATGACTTCGTGTTTCACAGAAGTTTAAATATGAGGAAACACAAAGGCCAAATCCCCTTAATCATCCATCACAATGAGTAAAACCACAGAATATAGTTCTGATGCGTAGCAAAAGATTGTTGAGCATCACAAACTAGAAAGTGGCTGTAAGACAATAGCTAAAGAATTGAAAATCCCCATTTTGACCATCAGGGCAATAATTAAGAAGTTATAACCAACTAAAGATGTTATGAATCTGACAGGAAAAGGACGTGTGTCTATACTGTCTTAATGCACGGCGAGTATGAAAGTTTGACTGGCCAAAGACTCTCCAAGGATCACAGATGGAGAATTGCAGAGATTAGTTGAGTCTTGGGGTCAGAAAGCCTAAAAAAAAAAATTATCAAACAACCCCTACATCCCCACATGTTGTTTGGGAGGGTTTAAAAAAAACCCTCCTCGCTCATCCAAAAACAAATTCCAGCAAATTTAATTGTCAGACACGACTGGATCTTCAAACAACACAGGGTTCTGTGGTCAGATGAGACTAAAACAGAGCTTTTTGGCAGCAAACACACTAGATGGGTTTGGTGAACACAAGGATAAAAAGTACCCCATGTGTACAATTTAATATACCATTGGATCTTTAATGTTGTGGGCATATTTTTCTGCTGGAGGTCCTGGACTTCTTGTTCAGATACATGGCATTGTGGATTCTATCAAATATCAACAGATAAAAAATCTAAACCTGACGCCTTCTGCTAGAAATCTTATAATATGCCGTGGTTGGATCTTCCATCAGGACAACGATCCAAAACAAACATCAAAATCAAAACAAAAATTTGTTGTGGAGCACAAAATGAAGCTTCTGCCATGACCGTCTCAGTCCCCTGACCTGATGAGTGGGCTGAACTGAAGAGGAGAAGCACCAACATGGATCTGGGAATCTGAAGGATCTGGAGAGATTCTGTATGGAGGAATGGTCTCTGATCTCTTGTCAGTTATTCTCCAAACTCATCAGGCATTATAGAAGAAGACTCAGAGCTGTTATCTTGGCAAAAGGAGATTGCAAAAAGTATTTAATAAAAGGGTTTCAATAATTGTGGCCAACGTGTTTTGGAGAAAAACATTTATTTCATAATGTGATTTCCCCCCACTTTCAATTCTTTTACTTCAATGAAAGGTTAGAATTTTTCACATTTTTTGAATGAAAGATCACAAGGATAATCGATGCAGATTTATTTTTTACAGCCAATTTTGATCATATTTACCAGGGGGTTCAATAATTGTGGAGGGCACTGTAGATAGATAGATAGATAGATAGATAGATAGATAGATAGATAGATAGATAGATAGATAGATAGATAGATAGATAGATAGATAGATAGATAGATAGATAGATAGATAGATTAGTTTGGAAGAAAGAAAGAAAGAAAGAAAGAAAGAAAGAAAGAAAGAAAGAAAGAAAGAAAGAAAGAAAGAAAGAAAGAAAGAAAGATTAAATGAGTCTCAATAAATTAGAAATAGTATATAGAATGGCAGATGATTGAGTCTAACCTCTCCAACTGTCAAAATTTGAATTTATACAGTTGAAGTTTAAATAGTCTTGGCTCAGTTTGAACATTCCGCAATGAAAGTCTATGGGATTTTTCCAATTTTTGATCAGCAATTTTAGGAAAACCGTTAGTCTGATCAGTCTGAAAAGAGCAAGCAACTCGAGTCAGAACAGTTTGAAGGTTTAGTCTGAGTTTAGTGGTCCAAGCCAACTTAATTATCATCAAGTTCAACATTTTTGATAAATCACATAGATGCAAAATACACAGTAGATGGTAAAAGTTTCTAAAAAAATAAGTTAATGCGTTATCTGAATTCACAACATTTTGTGAATATACAGTATGTATATCACATCGCTTGAGCACTGTGAACTCCACACATTTGTGTAAAACCTGATGATCCTGTTCTCCAGCACGATTTGAGAATGATCCAAAGAGCATCTTGAGCAAGCAAGGAAGCAATTACAAATAAGTTAAGTTGAATGTTCTTCAAAAAAAAAAAAAAAATATATATGGCAGGTTTAAATTTGGCAGGTTTAAATGTCATATTTTCAGTTTGAAGCCCTCTGTATATATTCTTAGTTCATATGAGTGAGCGCTATGATGAAGATCGGTTCAGTCTACCTCTGCTTTAAAGTTTAACAACTGCACCTTTCAGTCTCCAGTAGGAATAATAGCAGGTCCGTCCGTCCTGCTGTGGCTTTCAGCATGTTCAGCTTTGAGCTTCTCATGCTGTTCTCCACGGGACCTCCATTGATCGGCGAATGGAAGAATAACTGAGTGTTAATCACGGAACAGCAAGAGTCTGACAGAAAGTCAAGCTGAACTTGAGCTGTGATTGTGTGTGTGTGTTTCTCTGCAGGTTTTGAGTCGCAGTACTGCTGTAGACATTGTCAACAGCAGTAAAGTTCTCCAGCAAGAGACCAAGATGCTGCTCGAGGGAAAACTGCTGGTGAGCGGCTTCACTGTCTCTCTCTCACTTTCTCTGGCCTGTTCTTGCTCACAAGTAATTCTGTATGAAATATGATAAAGACATTTTCTGTGTATATGTGTGTATGTAGCAGTTGGAGTCTTCTCAAAAAGAGGAGCTTCTTTCCACAGTGGATAGTCTCGGCGCTGAGTTACACAAGCTGGAGGACATTCACTGGATCTGTCCCAGCATGCACTGCTCTGAGGAGGTTTGTCCTACTCCACTTTCATGTCTTTAGTCTAGTTTGCATTACTTTTTCTATAGAACACAATAGTTGGATTCTGAAAGTAAAAAATACTGTACATACATTTTCTCTAAAGAGAAGTTGTTTAGATATGGTGTGATTTAAATGTTCTTTTAGATCACAACGCTAAATTCCTGATGGAGTATTACTAGTCAGTATTAGGACAAGGACAAGACTACTTCAGACAATGTTTTTAGTAAATGCAATGTTTTTAGTAAAGCCCTGAATGTTTGGTTTTCCTTGTCTTTCTCATAAAGCTGAAAATATAATTGTAAATATGATTACAGCTGCCTAATCGTGCCGGAGATGCTCATTGAGTTCTACACTTTCGCAAGCATGTCAGAATCATTATAGCCAATAACCTGTAGTTGCAAATAAAAGATTCACTGCGATGTAGTCAGTTTCTTTGTAAAAAAATATTTTGTGAGAATGCAGAAGAATCATGCTGAAATGATTGACAGCTTCAGATTATACACCAATCGCGTTCTGAATATAATCAATTCACAATTTGAACAAATGCTTTATTTTTCATGCTGCTAAGAGGAATGGCCAGTGCACAGTGCAAATTGTGACAACTGCATTTAAATGTGGCTGTGAATCCAGGAATATATTGCATGTCACTTACAGACGTAAAATAAGCAGAATATATTGCTTAAAATAGAAGCTCTCTTCTTTTATTTCTTTTTTTTTAAACTTTGGTAATTCCAGCAACTATTCAGACTCATTTAAATGGTCTAAGAACTTAAAATGCTGCTTGGCGAATTGTTATATAATAGCCTATTATTATAATATTAAATCAAAGGATGGCTCAGTTTGCATCCACTGAAGTCTGGGCTAAAGCCCCGAATATCCACTGACCCTAGAACAGCCCCTGCTCTTTAGATTCCTTGTTCTTGACTCCCCGTTCTTGGTTTCACTCTAGGACCCGTCCCGTGTGTTGGTGAAAAGCAGTATGAAGCTGAAAATCATGCCCAAGGGCAAGAAAGAGAGAGAGAGGCTGCATAAGCAGCGGTCCAGCAGCTCTCTGTCAGGTAACAGACACAATCACTAGTAGAAACAGTATTAACCAGCCTCATAATCTCACCGTCATGGTACACTCATATCCAGCTGCAGTGTAGTGTAATATGTGGCTCGCCCATGTCATACTAAGTGCCAGTTGCTTGGCCTGGTTGTGAACTAATTATTTCTAATAATCTCATATACCAAATATGTTTTGCATTATATTCCTTGTGCCATTTACATTCATTACGTTTACGTTTGTTTGCACCACTCAGGATCTTGGGATATCAAAGGCGGGGTGTATGATGTGGATCCTGCTGGCAACTGAAGAGCTGAAGTTGTTTGTTGCACCTCAGCTGCGAGGACACACTCTGCCACGGGACGCTGCTTTACGCCCAGTGAGGGAGGGCCTGAGATCACCTGTGCAGACACATGCCCTATCCCCGTGTTTGTGAGCTTTTTTTGGAGGGGCGTGGCCCGGCCCGGCACTGCATTACTGTGCTTCTGTTCTGTTTCTTCTCTGCCTGCGGATGGTGTCATGGGAAATGCTCATCATCAGGGAGTAGGAAGTGGACCGTCCACCATCTCTCTCTGTTTTCAGCAACGCCACTCCCATGCATGACCAAATCCGTTCTCTGTTTTGTTTAGATTTTTCATCTCATTTTATTATCTTGCTACTTAGTATTCCAGCCGTCAGACACATACTATAAACTTTTTTTCACTCTCCAAAGGGAAACAAAAAAAGACCCCGTCCTTTCGCCGCCTGAACAACAAGAAAGGAACAAACTAAATCAAACAAAACAATTGTACTGAAATGAAGACAGTTAAACACATGCAAAAAAAAAGAGGAATATCCTGATGATGAATGTATGGTGGACCTGTATTATTCGTCAAACTGGCTGAATAGTTACTCTGCATCTAGTCTCTGTATCTATCAAAGACCATCTCAGTTTCTGCATGCCTTTCATGCCCTTATGCAGGAAAAAGGTCTATTTTTTCTTTTTACTCTCAGATCGTCAGCCAAGTCGTGGTGGTGTATCACTAGTGTCAATTGAGCCGTTGTTCTAGAAGCTTCAGTACCGTAACTCTTGTGCCAAGTGAGTAAATGGAGCGCAGTGGTTTTAAAGTGAGCTGTTTCTTTACTTTCTTCTGCAGGGAAATCTTGTGAAAGAAAGTGATGCTGTATGTCGTACATTTCAAGATGTATTTTATCTCGCCTTGCACTTTAATATAGAAAACAAATGTTTAAAAGAGGCAAACTAAACAGGTTGTGTGTTCTGTTTTATCATATGAAAACTGGTATCCCATTCATGGAAAACCTATGAGATGTTACATATATGGCAGTATATAACCAAACTTATGAATGTTATTCAACTGTCGCCCCTTTTCAGGGGTCAGTCTGTATATGGAATACATGAGGTAAAGCAAAACTTGAACTTGACTAATATATGGTATGGTTCTCAAGCAGTATTTATCAACACACTCCAATGGTACAGTTTTTCCATTAAAAGAAACTAATATACACAATACTGGACAACTTAATTGTTTTCTTGATAGTTGTGAGCCAAAGTCTAACAGTGTTGCTCTGTAAAAAAAGAAAAAGACATTGCAAGCGTGGTATTGATTCGAAGTCAAGGTGCTGATTGTGCCCCTAAAAGCTGAACTGTATTTTTTTATTATTGTTTTGCATGTCTTTGTTTTAAAGTTTCACATCTGTGATGAACTGTTGCCGTGTGCTGTTCATTTTGGATTGACAGCAAACACATTACTTGACCATCTCCACGTATCAGCGCATCGATTATGACCGTGGCAATCAGGTACAAGCGGAAGGCAATGATTTGATGAACAGAGAAAAAGAACCAAAACAGAAGAGACTAACTTTTAATTTGCTGGTACCAATCCTCTTCATCGTCAAGACTACTGTTTACTTTTAAGATGTATTATTTATCCTTTTTATTTAAAATATTTTTTTGCCATATGGGTTGCAGTCAAGCTTCCATGGCCTTAGACCCTGTCTGACTGCAATCACCTACTTCAGGATTGTTGCTGTTGACTTGACGCAAAAATAAAGTGTGGCCATTGCTGTTTGAACTCTTGCACTTTCTTGTCATGATTTCACAGAACATACTTAATCTAAGCTGCGATGGTTTATCGCTCTTATGATGTTTTCAGTCCAATTGCAAACATGCTTTATCAGCGCTAAAAATTTGTAATGAATCCACAGTAATGCTTTGGGGTCAGTAATGTATTTTTAGTTGTTGTTGTTAAAAGAACGTGTGTACTTGTATTCAGCACAGATGCTTTAAATTGCATTGTTAAAAAAAAAATATTCAAATAAATGCTGTACTTGTGAACTTTCCATTCATCAAAGAACACTGAAAAATATGTATGACATCATCTACAAAAATCTGGTTTCAAAATTGCCCACATCAGCATATTAGAAAGATTTCTGAAGGATCATGCGACACTGAAGACTGGAGTAATGATACTAAAAATTCAGATTTGACATGCCATAGGAGTAAATTACATTTTAAAATCAATTGTATTAAAGTACAAAACAGCTATTTTACATTCAAATGTTTCACTTTGTGTGTGTGTGTGTGTGTGTGTGTGTGTGTGTGTGTGTGTGTGTGTGTGTGTGTGTGTGTGTGTGTGTGTGTGTGTGTGTGTGTGTGTGTGTGTGTGTGTGTGTGTGTGTGTGTGTGTGTGTGTGTGTGTGTGTGTGTGTGTGTGTGTGTGTGTGTGTGTGTGTGTGTGTGTGTGTGTGTGTCAAATAAATGCAGCCTTGGGGAGCATAAAATACTTATTTCAAAACATAAAAAAAAATCTTACCAACCCCAAACATTTGACCAGTGGTGTGTATTTTCAAAATCTCTATGAAACTGTGTGCACAACTGGAGGATACGAGTTTTAAGACTTCTCTTATTTATTTTAGCAGACAAAAACAATGAAAAACTACATTTACTTAAAAAAATGGCTACATGCACGAAAGCAGAAACATAACTATTGCACCGCAGAGTAAATGTTCATTTTTCTGGAGGGACATCAGCAGGCTCTTCTAGCTCAGGAGGTCCATCTTCCTGTTCTTCTTCTTTCTCCTCACTCTCTTTCTTGTCCTTGTCACTCTCTTTCTTGTCCTTGTCACTCTCTTTCTTGTCCTTGTCACTCTCTTTCTTGTCCTTGTCACTCTCATCATCATCATCATCATCCTCCCAGTCAGACTCACTGATGTCATCATCTGAGATGTACCAGTCGGGTTTGACGTTTTCCTGTTCTGTGTCGTTTATGTCATTGGTGACCTCTGGCTCTGGTTTGTGTTTGGGGTCCTCAAGTTTTCCCCAGGCGACAGCGTGAGCCTTCCGCATGGTCACCTCCACTTTAGAGGGCACCATGTTCACAAAACTGCTCTTCTCGTCAATCACCTAAGAAACCAGCAGTGGACACACGTCAGATTGACTGCATTCAGGGATTAAAGAAATACAGGAAAAATATGTATACCTGTGTTGTTATCGTTAACTTAAATGGTATTTTGAAATACCATACCTGTTGTTTTTTTTTTTTTTCATACTCAAATTTCCAAACCTCTTCTTTCCAAAAAAAAGAATATTTTCTCAGGGTTTTTTTCCCCGGTGATTTACTCAAAGTGATAACATGCGCTTAGATAAGAGGAAACCTAAACGCTTTATAACCTGCATAAAGTCAAACCAAAAATTATTCAGACACCAGATATAATTTTTTATATAGTTTTTTTACTAGTGGGTGCAGGACACTATAGTTCATTTATGTAAGTGAGGATAGCAAAATAAAGTAAACTGTGACATATACCCAAAAATCCTTCATACAGTGGACTACCAGTAAAATTTATAAAAATTTGGACCAAACATTACTCAGACACTTTGACCTGACCATGTTTTGCTTAAATGTTTTTTCTTTAATTGCTAATGCAAGCTTTTTACATCACGGACTGAATAAAATTAAGCATTGCTTGGTAATTAGTTGACCTAAAGATAGTTTCTAATTGTGTACTTAAATTTAACAGCTGACAGCGATTCAACCTAATTCATTTTGTGAGACAGTCTAACAGAAGGATGGCCAAAACCAGTGAAATATCAACTGATTTGATAACTCTGAGTTCTTGTCATATTTTATAACCATTTTCTAAACTATAGCGAATAAACTGTGATAATGTGAGAAATGTTGAAGGAGCCTGAATTAATTTTGATTTGACTGTATATTCACCTTTGACACGTCAGTTTGATACCAGCAGCAAAGTACTGTCTGATTTAGATGATCGTTTGCTCTTTTATCTGTTGCTGGTTTGAGTGGCATTTGAGTTCAAATACTTTATTGACATTTAAAAGAAACTCACTTGTGTTTTGCACAAACAGTTTTGCATATTGAGGATATGCACCTTGAATTTATTCAGTCGTGTCCGACAATCACTAAAGGATCACAAAAATGTTGCCATGAAATCACTCTGCTTGTATGATCATTTTAATTTTTTGAAATTCGTAATTTTATATTTAAAAAAACTAAATATGGGAATAGTCTGGAAACAAAAAAAAATGTAATATAAAAAAATGTGGCCGATATATTAAAGCTGATTAATAATGGATTATTTCCTTCAGCTGAGACACTTCAGATGGTTTTGCTTTGTTTGAAATATGATTGGAATCACTTTGAAAAGGAAAATACAGTAAAGTGCAACATGCGCTGCACAAGTCTATCATATAGGCTACATAAACTTATGATGAGAACATTATAATTGTGTGCTTGGGACATTGAGAGAAATTATATAAAAATTTGGATTTAGATTGATCAAATATAAAGAATTATCGGTTATCAGTATCTGCCATAAAAATCATATTTTTTTAAATATAAAAATAAAAGCTAATTCAAAATATGAATATATAAACTTTAAAAGTATTTTTTAACTACTTTTGTAAAATAGTTTCTTATGCACTAAAAAAAAATGCATTCATTTATTTTTGCCTTTAATATGATTCTATTACTAAATGAAATTGTCATTGCTAAATCATAACAGACTGTGAATGTAGAGCAATCTTACCCCCCATAAGTGGATGTCCTTGTGAAACACTTTGTCACCCTCAAACTGAATGTGGCATGTTAACTGCAGATTGATGGAAAACACAGAAACATGTATTGATGGACAAGGACACAGATTCGTTCATGTTTTTAAGGGATGAGGTTACAGGTTCATTTGAACTCACCACTGTGCGGTTTGCCTCCACATAGGAATGCTCTGGACTGGAGTTCTTGGCGTAGATTGTGACCACGACCTGGTTTCCTGTTTGGTGCCAATCATGCCGGCAAGCCACTTTCTTTTTGTCCTTCATACCAAACACAAACAAAACATACAGATAGTAAATACATGTTTCCAGAGAGGGTTAGTTGGTTGTTTCCTGATTATACAATGTGTGTCCATGTCAACAACTATCAAGTGATCTGTGATCATAAAAAGTCGAAGCTCTTACATGTTTGGGGATCCAGCAGTGTTTTCCTGCTGTGCAGCCCTTCTGATCCAGGAAGGCGTTGAAGTCCGTGGTTTTTATGCAGCAGCAGTTCCAGTATTTGTATCTAGACAATGAACAGCAGATGTGAATTATAATGCATTTGCCCTCTCATCTCATAAGTACTGATAGCAAGAGCACTTTTGTGTGATCGCTTCATGATCTCTTGTTGAAATGGACTGCACATGTGGATCTGAATCCAGAATGGTTCTCTGAGAAAAGCTTTATGAAAACAGGCCATGCTTGTACTGTAGGATTTTTAACAGATAGAGGAACTGTTTGTCTGTACCTGTTTCCAAATAAAGACTCCGATTTTGCCGTTTTCTTACCCTTCATGAAAGACAGGGGCCCCGGGATGATGTAAGCAGATGTCCGCATCAGTCTCTGGACCCTGGTAAATCTGAACACACACACACACACACACACATTTGAACAGCTACTCAAAGTAAACACACAGATGTACCTCACACCACCACACACTAAAGAAAGACATTTCTCATCGCTCCAGAGAAACACTCATAGTCAGTAACTCAGCATATTTACAAAAGCAAATCTTTAAAGTGCTGATGCTCCTAAACTCAGCACAAGCTCTGTGTCATCCGTTTACTGCCTTCACGCCTGAAAATACACTCATTTTTCTACTCTTCCAAATAGATAAATGAGCAGGAAGCTGTAATAGAGCTATACGTGTCTGTTTCAGTGGATAAAGGAAAAAACACCATTAACTAGTCTGAGAGATATGTCATTAAAGGTACACTAGTAGGCTATGTAACTTTAAAATTAACTAAATTGAATGAGTCGATACATCAATCTTTCTTCCAAAGCGTGTTTTTGTCATATCGTGATTCACTATGCACCTATTCTAAGTGTTTAGACACAGCGGGATGGTTTTCGCGGGAAATTGCGTACATCCGTCATTTGCCCGTGTGTGTCTCGTCATATATGGCAAGCCGTTTTAGCTTAAATTGTACCCAGCGTTACTCGTCGTAATTGCATTTTTACTAGTAAGAATTCAATTAGAGAGCTCTACAATTCAATTCTTACTAGTAGCAATTACAATTAGAGAGCTCTCCAATTCCATTATTACTAGTAACAATTACAATTAGAGAGCTCTCTAATTAAATTATTACTAGTAAGAATTACTATTACAGAGCTCTCTAATTCAGTTCTTACTAGTAACAATTCCAATTAGAGAGCTCTACAAATGAATTTTTACAAGTCATATGTCTCCATTGACTTCCATTCATTTTTAATTACGGAGCTGTACAATTGAATTGTTACTAGTAAGAATGCAATTGCAGAGCTCTTTAATTCAATTCTTACTAGTAACAATTTAAATAGAGAGCTCTCTAATCCAATTATTACTAGTAACAATTCCAATTAGAGAGCTCTCTAATTCAGTTGTTACTAGTAAGAATGTAATTGCAGAGCTCTTTAATTCAATTACAGAGCTCTGCAATTATACATATCTTTAATTCATATTTTTACTAGTAAGAATTTAATTAGAGAGCTCTCTAATTGTAATTGTTACTAGTAATAATTGAATTAGAGAGCTCTCTAATTGTAATTCTTACTAGTAACAATTCAAATGTAGAGCTCTCTAATTGTAATTCTTACTAGTAACAATTCAATTGTAGAGCTCTCTAATTGTAATTCTTACTAGTAACAATTCAATTGTAGAGCTCCGTAATTAAAAATGAATGGAAGTCAATGGAGACATACGACTAGTAAAAATTCATTTGTAGAGCTCTCTAATTGTAATTGTTACTAGTAAGAATTGAATTAGAGAGCTCTGTAATTGTAATTCTTACTAGTAATAATTGAATTAGAGAGCTCTATAATTGTAATTCTTACTAGTAATAATTGAATTGGAAAGCTCTCTAAATGTAATTGCTACTAGTAAGAATTGAATTGTAGAGCTCTCTAATTGAATTCTTACTAGTAAAAATGCAATTACGACGAGTAACGCTGGGTACAATTTAAGCTAAAACGGCTTGCCATAGTATATTCATAAATAGATAAGTAAATTGATTCGGCTACTTTGACGAGTTTATGGTGTGGAAGAGGCTTGGGCTAGTTGTCACAACAAGCGAGAAAGATTGACATGGAGCAGCTAAATCTCCAACCTTCAGGGAATCACTAGTTTAAAAAAAACACCTGAACAGAGGAGAGTCTGCAGGCGAACAGAGAACGTGACAAATCAACATTGGCTTTTCGGAGATGGCGAGAACTGAGGGATTTGAAATGTTGTAAAAGCGATGCATAGATTATGTTTTTATTACTCAACGGGTGAGTAAGGTATTTTATTGAACAGATGAAACTCTCTAACAGAGTTCATTATAAATATGGCTGTTGTAGAGCTGAGCTGGAATTTATTGTCAAGGAAGTAGCTTACCATGTCTATACACAACCGCTAGAGGGCCATAGTGTACCTTCAATTCTGAACGGTTCTGCTCGTCAGGTTTAAGAATTGGCTCCTTTTCAATTCAAGAGATGAAATTTCTATTTAATTTGTCATGATCGACAGGATACTAAAATGGAATGACAGGAAGAGGAATTTATTAAATTTGCAATTTAAAGTCTGTGCTCATGTTGTCTGGGATGGATCCATTTCAAAGACTGTTCTTCTACCATGGTGCATAAAATGACATTCAGTGCAATATATGAAATATCCTAAATTGAATTCCTATTGGTGACATTTCAAACAATTTATGATAATATGCTTTCTGCTTATTCATAGTAAAATATTAACAATTATTTTAAAACTACACACTACTACACTTACATTTGAATAATAATATATATAAAAAAAGTAGGCTAAATCATTCAGTTCTGAATAGCACACGTCCCTGCTGATACAGGTTTAGTTTTCACCTGGACTAAAGAACAGCTCTGCTGAGTAATTAACATGATAAACTTCTGGGATTTCAGAAAACTAATCCATTAAAGATGATCCTTTCCCGGAGAAGGGAAGCTTTAAAAGAAGGCATTAGGGTCAAATCCCAGTAAGGGATATTAAGTCATTAATTCTTTCTCATCTGCTGCTCTGTCTCCATTCAACATTCAAATGCTGATCTAGAAGCTAGTTGTAAGGAGCAAAGTTACACTAAAACACTCGAGATTATTAATTATTTTCTTCAGTGAAGTCTGTCTGTACATGAGTGTCATTCTTTAGTAGGACCACTAGATGGCATTAAACTATGTAAATATCAGCCAGCTTAAGCAAGCTGATTTGTTTCATTGTGATTTACATATTTCATGAGCACCTACTGTTTTGCATCCTGTGTTTTTGCACTTAACACCAACCACGACGATTTGGCTCTCTGTGGGACAGAAGAGGTGACAGTAGGAAGAGAAGACAGCAAAAGTCAGATAGTTGAACAATAAGAAAAACTGTAAAAGACGTCAAAATCTCAAAATTTGCAATAGTCACACTACTTCTTAAAGTGACAGGACAACACAGCAGACCTGAGAGACAGCAGTGTTTCTGTGCGTGTTTTAACAGGGTCCTATAAAAGTGACAGATTATGGACAGGACAGGTGGACCTCATTTCTACAGCTATTGCCAAGGACTGAAATGACCTTCTGCATAAACACTTCACTAGAGCAGTGCGGCTGACTGCCAACAAAAAGAAATGATAAAGCAAATAATATGATTAAAATCATATCGTTGTGCATGAGTAGAATCAATAAATATGCTTATTAATGTATAAAAGGGAGGAGAAAATTGCTTCATATATATTTGGACTCGAGACCAGTGTTATTTTTAGTATCACTGGTATTCAATTATAATTTTTGTTCATATTTTGAATTAGATTTTATTTTAAAATGGTCTGTTTTCACAAGTTTTAGGAATTTTGTTGTACATTTTTGTCTCTTTTGTTAGTTTTTATTAGTGTTTTTATATATATATATATATATATATATATATATATATATATATATATATATATATATATATATGCCTACATACAGTAGTTTTTATACATTTGTATTTTTTTTTTTTTTTTTATTTAGATTTAGTTATTTTGGTACTTCAAGTTAAACTAAACTAAATGAGAAATTTGACCTTGGCAACAAGCTGAAATAAAATAAGTTGAAGTTGTTTATGTTATTTCATTCAGTCATCAGTCAAGTTGCAAAATGGTTTTAGTTTTATTTTAGTTAATGGTAATAACCCTTACTATATTAAATACAGGCTTACTTGCAACGTCATGATTTATGCCAAACATAGTATTTTGGGCTGCAAAGATAAATATACATTTATTTATATATTTTTTCATCTTCATTCATATAAAAGTATGATGTTAATATAAATTCAATATTAATAATAATGAATACATTTTTTTTTTTTTTTTGGACTGCAACATGGATAAACATTATTTTTGATGAGCCCATTGTAAGTTTTTGACTTCAAAGATTAAAGTTATGTTATTACTTTCTTTTTTTTTATATCATTAATATTAAATTATTTTATTAATATGAATTCTAATGAATTTCATTTAATCATTTTAAGGACATTAAAGGTATAGCAGAGGATCTTTCCAAATTTTAGATAAGACCCGCCCTCTCCACTTTTTGAAAAGTTTGATTGATTCACCAGAATGATTGACAATTAGGAGGACCAATAGTTTAGACTACCCACCAGGAAGTAAAATATCCTCCGCTATACCTTTAATGCCCAATTTAAAATCTGGGTTCTGGAGCAAAAACCAGTAAAGAACCACTGCATTAGTATCAATCTGCAGTGAAAAACTATTTGACTATTTTAACAGCCGAAACAGTATTTCCTTGTAAAACACACTCTAATAACCTTTGTTTTGTTTTATGTGGTGTGCTTGTGTTGCAGGTGATCCTGAGCATGATGACCGATAGGAATAATGGGATTGCTCACCTAGCTTCTCTCTCTTCTCCCTCTCAGTGATCTCCATTTTCTCCAGGATCTGAGCCAGAGAGGGAGAGACCTTCACCTGCAGCTTTGCCTTGGGCTCTTCTGAGCTGAGAAGGAGGGAATCGAAAAACATGTCACTGTCTGTATTCAACAGTCAGAGGGAGCATGACTTCTCTTTTTAAAAGAGACACAAAGAAAGGGCTTCAGAGAAGGAAACCGAATGAATTTGTATTCAGAACAATGTGTTGGTGGGTGAGAGCACGATGTGCGTGCGTGTGTGAGTTGCAAATTTACCTGGGTCTCTCTTTCTCCAGGGCTTCAGCAGACTTGGGTCCCTGGTAGATAATCTCTTCTCCAGTGCGCTGCTTCACGTCTCCCTTCTCAGACGTCACCTCCGGCCGCAGAGGCTCCTGAGGCTTCTCATTACTGTGACGCCCGCGGGTGCAACCCTGAGAGGACAAGCACAAGACAGGACCTGTCAATCAACATGTGACTGGAAGAAAATAATTAGCAGACCCAGAGCAGATAAATGACATGTTTGAGACTGAATGAATGTGAATGACAAAAGCGTTCAGTAATGTTTGATTATTAGCACTGTTATTACTTGTTTCTGAGATTTTGTAGCACTAGCTCTTAACATTCCGTAATGCTAATTTTGGCTGCTATATGATAATTTGGTATTTGATAAGTCACTTTTAATAAAAGTTTCTGATAAATGAATGTAAAATGTCCAAAGGTGCCTCAAGATTACTTAAAATTATTTAAATGTACGGTAAATTTTAAAGTGTGATTTCTAGACCTGGCAAAAGTCTGGTAAAATACCATAAACATTGTTATGTTTAATATAGGCCTATATTTATAGTTATGCCAAGCACTACCTTCTATGCCAGGTAGAAATTATTTAAATGAAAAAAAAAAAATCCTGCATTCAAATTTTTGTTGTGGACATTTGGGCTTTTCAGTCACTGTAATAAATGAGCATATTTGAAGACATTTTTACAATATGATTCAGTTAGTTAACAACTGCTATGGTGTCATCATAAAATCAAATTTTACAGAATTTATTAATCTACTACAGTAATGTTACTTTATAAATAAACAATTGTTAATTGATTTCCCTGCTAAAAAAAAAAGAAAAGAAAAAAAAGAAGCTAAAACCAGCATAGTCGGCTGGTCTTAGCTGGTTTAAGCTGGTCTCCCAGCATGACCAAAACCCCTCTAAAACCAGTCATGACTCAACCAGCTTTGTCTCTCTCTTTCTCTCTCTCTCAATGCCCATAATAAAATAATGTTAATTTATACTATTTATAAAGTGCATTAAATTGAGCTTTATTGTTAAGTGTTACCAAAGGATTTTTGTGTGGCTGTCTGAGACATTTCTGTCACTTTGTTCCAGTCTGTAGTTACTGCGCGTGCAGGGCATGGAAAGCAGCGCGAGACGAAACCGTCACGATTATCATTATTAGCATACCTTGATTGACAGGAACTCTGAGAAATCTGTCGTCTTCTTTCTACAGCAGGACCAGCCCTGAGGAGAATAACCCAAACAAAGAACCACATCAGACAGCCAAGAATAAAATAAAACAAAAACGCATGAATATTAGGCTCCCTACGAAGCAGGCAAACGCGCCGAAAATGTGCTTATCAGGTTATGCCAGCGCTAGCCGAGCAGCCGGCGGTCTGTGCACACAAAGATACAGTCTGAGCTCACCTTTAAGGCATCGTGGAAGATTGGCACTCCGGGGTGAAACTGACAGGCATCTTCAGGTGGCGAGAGAGAAAATGGGTTAGCAGGAGACATTTATCTACAGAAGTCCATCCTCATTACCTTTTTTTTATTATTTTTTTATGAGCTCGACTCAACAGGACTCAACGCCTTGCTTACTGGCATAAATACATAGACAAACACATGGACAGCTTGGAGATGAGCCATTTATTTAATTTGATTATAACACCCCAAAACGTGCTGGGGACTTTCTATCAATATTATAAATAAAACAAAGAAAACATGTTATAAATGGTAGCTAGCTGGAGGCCTAAATGAAATCAAAGTTAAGTCGTGGCCCCCGAGACCAGCGGCTCTCATTCTCACAGCAATCAGCTCAGCTCTATTTATATATTTCAATTTCTAAAACAGCTTCACAGCAGATCTAGCACAAAAAGTGATAAAACACTTCGTCTCTCTCTTCGATCTCCTGCAGTTATGTCACTCTTAAAAGTTGTTGGTATGTAACATTAGGCCTGTACCAACCATGAGCTTCACATAGACAGTTAAATTATTCAGTTTACTTTAAAAAAGTAGGCTATATGATTTTTTTTACAATATAGATTGATAAATAGTAAAAAATTTAATAATAATTACCATCTGAGTTTTTGTCAGCATCAAATCGATCCCCGCAGCCTCTGTTGTAACACAGTAGAGCCATGTTGGCCTGTTTGATATTCTGGTTGACTTTGACTTTATGACAGGATTCTTCCTTGATATGCTCTATCCTGCGGTCGTCTCGGGTACTTATGAACTTGCCCGGCCCCTGAGAAGCCTGTCCAGAACTTTCAGCTGAGGAGAGATCCAGAAGGAACAACCACGTCCAGGGAGAGATATGGAGAGAGATGTTTGAATGAGTTGGCTGAATGAACTCCTAAAATAGCCAGTGCCATGTGCTCTCTCTCTCCTTACAGCTGTTGGGGTCAGTCTGAGAGGGTGTCACATTCCTGAGGGAGAGGGGGGTGGGGGCACAGCAAAACCATCTACAAATGCCACAGAATAAACTGAAACCTGTCTTTTTAAAAGCTAATTTCAAGGTGGGTTAAGGTTTTTTAAACTTTTTTTTTTTACTTAACTTGATTATCAATAAATGGCAGACAAATCAACATATTGTGCACTGCATGTTGTTGTATTTTTATTTCTCAAATGAATACATGCATGCATATTAAAATATAATATTTAAACAATTCATAAAATGTTCTATTCTGCAATTTCTCGTGAACAGCTGTGTACTATTCTGGTCTCCTATTAAAATTCAGTGTGGCATATTGTGGCTTCTTTAATTTGATCGTTTTCCAAGTTTTTTTTTTTTTTTTTTTTTAAATAAATGTATCTGCAGTATCTGATTACATTAGAAATCAACCAATGTTGCTGTTTTACGCTCAATAATAAAGATTTTTACGTTCAAGTGTTCCCATAACTGATAGATAACTGATTATTTTTGTATAATTTATTTTATAACTTAAAAATGGTGCCATTTATTGAACGACTTGAAAATGACATATTATTGATTTTAAAGAAAATAAATGTATTCAGCAAGGATGCATTAAATTGATTAAAAGTGACTTTTTAAAAAGACTTTACCAACAAAAAAAATAAAAAAAATAAATCAAATTACGTTCTTTTGAACTTTCTTCATCAAAGGATGTTTCTTGAGCAGAAAATCAGCATGTGACACTGAAAACATGGAGTAATGAAGCTGGAAATTCAGCTTTGCATCACAGAAAAAAATATACAATTTCTAATAATATTTCTCAATATTACTGTTTTACCGTATTTTTGATCAAATAAATGCAGTTGAGGTGGGCAGAAGAGAAATTTTTTGAACAGTGTATACATGGGACAAACCAATTATCGAAAGCTTTTTTTGCAATACGGTCAGTTTGAGTCATGAAAGTCGAAAGGTATAGCACTTACAGCTTGGATGCTGTTTTAAAAGGTCGTGTTCTGATAAGGATGGGATTTAGGTTAGAGAAACAGACCCACAGCCACAGTGGAAGCACAAACTTTTCATCGAGCAAAAAAATTGATTTCAAACTATATCTAAGAAACAGCTGACAGGCACAAACTACAAAAGTAAGGATTCTCAATGTAATTAATAAACAAGCTGCAGAAGAGAAACCTTGAGTAATGGAGTCAGATACAAGTCCTGACTGCGAGATGAATATTAATAGATGTTCAGAATAAGCAGCCGAGGTGAAATCTGTTAAAAATGTCCTTTATTAAGAAACCGGTGAGCGCGAGCGTTAATTCCATTTATTCACCAGGCATTCACTCGTGGTTCAGGTTAGAGGCTTGCAAGTTGCAACCATACATTTTCTTCACAAATACAGACAACAAAACAGTCAGAGACTGAGACAGAAAGTAAGAATTAAAGAACTTACAAAAACTGACTCAAGCAAAAATCGCAAGGAGGAATATAACATACCAGATCAGCACAACCAACCACTGATAAATCATAAAAGTAACAGATATACACAGAACCCGTCCATCACTACGACATCGACTGCTTACTAAAAAACAGCACCATATTTAATAGAACTTCGCAAACGTTACATGGAACTGTGAAACTTTCCCAGGCATGTCAGATACAAAAACATGCAAGAAAACAGGTACAAATTATAAAGCGATCAAAAGAAAATGGAGTGAAATCCATCACATCTCTTGGTCCTGGGTTGAGCATCTCAATGCAAGCGTACAAAAGACAGTTCAGGAGAGACTGGCGTCATAAGATCATCGGCTTCAACCAGTGCTGTGTGGTTCATGAAGCTCACGGGGAAACCAAAGGCAGTTGCAGATGAAACGTCAATGATGAGGAGGTTTGACTCGGGTTTAGTTACAGATTAAAGGTTTCACTGACAACCGATACAAGCATTCTAGCAGACTTGAGAGAGTTGGTGTACAAGCACAACCAGACATGTCTGATTCTGTTCCCCAACAATACATATTCAAAAAAAACATTGCCTGCACTAAGCGGCTAAGCTCAAGTTACTGCTTCAAATCAAGAGCAAAGGGTTAAATAATCTAAACCACATTTAGTTACTTAGTAACTAATGAAACCGAATTGAATGTCTGGCCATATATTACAAGAATCCCCTTAAATGTCGTGATGTGAATAGCAAAGACTAATTGAACCTCTCACAGAACCATTTTATCATGTAGATGGACTGTAAAGTTGGGGAAAAGGACCACAAGATGGGAGGTATTGCTGTACATCCTTTTCCACACATTATATCCAGCTCCAAGTTGGTCTTAAAACAGAAGATTCACAAAGAAACATTGGATGAATTTGCAGTTTCCGAGTCCACTGTCAAAAAGTGCTACAAAGAAATAAACAGGTGGTTCCTGTTGCAGTGAAACTCGTGCAATAGATTCAACAGAAATCACATTGACAGACGCGAAAACAACACAACACGGCACTATACAAACTCGACCAGGTATTTAAAACGTGCGTTCATTAAAAACCCTGCATTATGGGCCATGAGGCAGGCATGAAGTGCAATTTCAAGAGGCCGGAGAAGAGCAAACAAAGAGAGCCGGACATCAGGTCATCCAAAAAGAACTCGAGAGCAATGATCTTCCTGTCTGGGATTTAACAGGGCTTCAGTCTGATAAGATGAACAAAATGGCAGAGGAAGAAAAAAAAAATAATGAAACTAAACAAAAAATAAACAACAACTCAGGAATGAAAAGGGACTTTATTTATGTCAATGAAAGACAAACAAAACAAAAAAGTTAAACACAATCCCACAATTTCTGCTTTTAATTTTCACCATGCTGAATAAACTCCTTATGGTCTGCATCAATAAATTACAAAACATACAGTGAGGAAATCAGCATAAATGGAGGTTCTCCTTTTTTTTGGCATTTTATGATAAATATAGATAAGAAAAAAGTTGCTGCATTGCTCCCCTGGGCTGATACACGGGGATGATGGCGCTTCTACTGATTACATATTTCTATTATATACTGCATATATCTCTGTAACAGAAAAATAAGGATAAAACGATGCTTATATGAATGTAGCGGACGTATAGCCCACTAAAAAAGCCATTAAAGCCAGGACAGCTCCATGACAAGACAACGCAAAGGTGAAGAGGATCCTGAACACCAAGCATCCCCACTAGAGGTCTAAGACACGCTGACACATCATTTCTGAAAGGCCGCTGCTGAGCTGAGTTTCCCAGGCCAGATAATGAGACGAGCCAAGGCGTATGAAATCAGGCTAAGTAGTTCAGAAGTACTCTGGATTTGGCTGCTCTTCAGTCTGGCTGAGTGCTCAAGATAAAGGAGGTGAGTCTAATACACTCAGACATTTGCTTTGTGTGCACAACCGCCCCATAAACACCAAACAAAAGACTGGGGTCAAAGTCTACCAGCTGTTTATATGAAACATGGCACACAGTGACCACAAGGGGGAGCTGTGAGAACAGGAACGTAGGAAACGTCTCTCTGCATAGCAGTGGTGGTGCTAAATATACATGAAAGTTTATTTCTTGAACTTGGTTTAACTTAGCTAAACCAAGTATTTTATTTTTTAAAAAGGGCCTTTGGTGTAAATAAACTCTCATAGCTTGCCAAATAAACGTGCATTTTAAGACACATTCTTCACCACAGGCAGGGTTTGCTAATGCATGCTGAGCTTTTAATTATAGTTTTAAAAAAGACAAAATATGGCTGAAAGAAAGAAAATGTGGAAAAGCTGTGCTCAACGGCATGTGCCAAGGACCAGAAACTGAAGATTACCATGGAAACCCCGGCTCGTGATAGAACCCTTGCACATCTCGAGATCTTTCACCCTCCCTGAAGCTCACAATCATATATTCACTCTCTCGCTCACGCACACACACAGCCTCCGGTGACGGGATAATAGAATAGTAATAGACCCTAATTAAACAACATCGCTCCTCAGTGCCCTGTTACCTTGCAAACCCAGCGAGAGTATCAACATTGAGCCTGCATATAAAAAGCATTCGGTCTGAAGCAGCTGGACCCTGACAGCGCTCAAAGGAGAATAAACTCACAAGCTTATTAAGAGTCACTCAACAAGGAATTAGTAACCCACTCACACACAGAAATAAGCAAGCAGAGAAACACGATGCACATTGTTTCTTCAGAAGGGAACACACAGCACGTATTACAACTTGTGCTGATGATTTTTAGCAACACACACACACACACACACACACACACACACACACACACACACACACACACACACACACACACACACACAAGCAAGCGATGACCACACTTGACCTGCTGGAAGGTCAAACTCGGACTTAAAGGTATAGTTCACCCAAAAAAGAAAATTCTGTCATCATGTACTCAACCTTATATCGTACCAACTTAACCTAACTTTCTATCTCACAAAAGATGATATTTTGAAGAATGTTGGTTACTATACAGTTTTGACTATTTTTGTATATATATATAAAAAAAAAATCGAAGTCAATGTGAACCGAAACGGTTTGGTATCAACATTCTTCAAAATATATATTTTTTGTGTTCAACAGAAGAAATGCATACAGGTTTGAAACGACATGAGGGCGAGTAAATGATGACAGAATTAACATTTTTAGGTGGACTACCCTTTTAAGAGGGCTGAACCTGGTGCAAATAAATGCGAAAGGATGCATGTCTTAAGCTTACAAATCCCCAAAACCATTCTGATAACAATGTGCACATGACTGACTGTTATAAACATGTCATAACAGCTCTATAACATGCCTTACAGGTGTAAAGAGTTGTTTTTTCTCTTATAGAAAAAGGCTTATCACAGGTGGAACTGAGAACTACATTGCTTGGCAGAAGGATTATTTGATATATCAATAAATTAAATGTTTGAAACGTTTCTATCCTGTTTTATAAAAACCATGTGAATCCATGGTTTACAGTGATTTTAGACCAGCTAAGCGGCGTTGTTAAACACAATCCAGAGTGGAGATTCTAAAATCACTCTAAATTCACTGTAAGATTATAAAATCACTGTAAACCACGGGTTCACAGGGCGGGTATTGCTTTAATTTACTATGGCACAACCGAAACCACACTGTATCTCCACTGCCGTTCCATCAATCCATGCAGAATAAAAACTAAACATAGCATGAAGAAACAAAGCAGGAATTATGGGATGATGTGAAGGCTGGAGTGGAAACCTGCTCTATAAAGGGTTAAAGGGATTTCAGGAGGATAGAAAATGCTTTGGCTGCAAAAGCAAAAATAAAGATACCCTGTTAACAGTGCCCCGCATTTGAGGAACTGAACGAAAACAGACTAAAAGTAGATTTTATCTATTGATTTTGGTTCCAAAGTTGGCAAACTCCAAACACGAGTAAGAATCGTGATGTCAGGCGCTGGGTACAGGAGCTAGCTTATGGCATTTTTCGAATTACAAATGTACATAATTTGGCAACATAAAAACAGACCAAGATTCACGTCATTCTCCGAAATAATCATGAAAAAAAAAATATATATCTATATCTATGTATAACATGCTTTCTAGAAAACAAAAAAAAAAGATAAAAAAAAAAGGATTGAACAAAACCCTTATTAGAAACAGATTTTTCTCCAACGCTTCCGGTCACCTGCTCCCAGGGTGGGCGGTACATGTGGGAGTGGTCTCAAAGTGTGAGATGTAGTCGTAAATACATGCATGTTTGGATAACACACAGAAGAGCAGGAGCAGATATGTTTATCAGTGTCCTGGAAGTGACAAAACAAGGTGGGAGGCCAGTAAGAGGTGGGCTCTTCATGTGGCTCATGTAACAACAGTTAATGTGCGTGCGTGCAAGACCACCATCGTGTCTGAAACGACAACCCCTAAACCAGAATAAACAAAGAAGAAGCACAGACGCCATCAGTAACAGTAAGACATGTTAATTGTTAACATTAGACTACTAAAGTTCTAGATATAAGAGACAATCTCAATGTTGTATATTATGTTACACATAAATGCATGTGTAAAGTGCTTGGGGGTGCAGAGCACCTTAAATAATGGGTCAAATTCTTTCCTTTTCTGTTCTGAAATGAGAAGCCAGGGCATTGTGTTAATGAACCATTTAAACATGTTTATGATCTAGTAACCTGCATTTTCCTGAACTCAGCACAGGCATCTTCATAACACAGCAAAAGATGAAAGTACCAGAAAGTCCACTGTAATGGGCTTCAGATTTAATTAATATTAATTGTGAAGAAAAAAAAAGAAGAGTGCTTGGTGCCTGGTAATTTAATACTGGCAATAAAATCCACGATTTCCATGATGTATCACACCTGCCAGTAGACACAGTGCCCCAGGAAAGAAATAAACCTCAAGAGATGAGAAATGAAACACTGTGTGCACTCTCATTTGGTGTGTGTGTGTGTGTGTTGGGTGAGTCGTTTCAGACAGTGAGGTAAGCATTCTTGACACAAACACATTTCTCTCAATATGCACACTCTTTCTTTTTGTCTCGCCCTCCTTTTATCCGGTGGTATTCGGATCCTCCTCTCATTTGCTTGGTGTTCCTTTCAGACGTCTTGTTTGGCTCTCTGCTGAAGTGCTGCTTACATGAACTGCATCTGTAAAAAGACACACAAAGAGTTATAAATGAAGAAAACGGCATCAAATCGCTCAGTATTGACAGTGTGAATGCAGCAGTACTGAATGTCTGTCAATGGAGCATCTGTGTACTTGCCTGTGTGTCTGTGTGTGTGTGTCTGTGTGTGTGTGTGTGTGTGTGTGTGTGTGTGTGTGTGTGTGTGTGTGTGTGTGTGTGTGTGTGTGTGTGTGTGTGTGTGTGTGTGTGTGTGTGTGTGTGTGTGTGTGTGTGTGTGTGTGTGTGTGTGTGTGTGTGTGTGTGTACCTGGGCTCCGGGGATGGGGGTAAAAGGGTTAGTGGGTCTGAGAACAGGCTGGCTGTACAACATGGGTTGTTGGGTCATCACTGGAACCCCTCCCATCTGTCCCAGCTGAGGAGGGACCTAAATCCACACAAACATAACATCCAGTGTTAATTTCTTTTCAGCCACTGGCCATTTAATTGTAAGGTTACAGTGCTCACCATTCCATACACAGGCACTTGAGGTGTTGTCATGGGAAACGCCATGGGAGCAGGAGCCTGTGGGTAAAAAAAAAGTCACAAATCAACCATCAATGCGCTGACTGATCAAACAATGCTGCACTGATTAAGCGAACAACGACATACTGATCAAACACTACTGTATGCTCATTCAACACCATTGTGCTCACTAATCAGGTTCATTTAAAGATCTGCTTTAATTGCACTCTTTTGTACCCACGACAGGTCAGGGGTACTTCAACTTTCCTGCACAGAAGCCTGGACTGGCCCACTCAACACATGCAACACTGGAGCAAAAACATATGACTCAAGGATTTGACACGTTCCTATTACTAAAAGTTTCACTGAACAATGGCCCTTCAAAAGTTTGGGGTCAGTGTGATTCAAAAAAAAGAGAGAGAGAGAAGAAGTTAATACTTTTATTCTGCAAGGATGCATTAAATTGATCAAAAGTGAGAGTGAAGACATTTATAATGTTAATAAAGACTTCCATTTCAAATTAATGCTTTTCTTTTGAACTTTCAATTAATCAAATCAATCATATCAATCATGGTTTAAACAAAATGATTAAGCAGCAAAACTCTTTTCAACATTGATAATAATAATAATAATAAATGCTTTTTGCGCAGAAAATCTACATATCAGAATGATTTCTGAAAGATCATGTGACACTGAAGATTGGAGTAATGATACTGAAAATTCAGCTTTGCATAAATGGAAACGGTTACATTTTAAAATGTTGATCAAAATAGAAAAGTTATTTAAAATAGTGATTTTTTATTTTTGATCAAATAAATGCAGCCTTTCCAAAACATTAAAAAACAACTTACCAACCCCCAACTTTTGGATGGTAGTGTATGCCTGAAAGAGTTTTCCCTAAAACACTTACTTAACGAAATAACTGTCATGCACTTAAAAGCCTAACACCTCATTTGACACCTTATTCTGAACATGACAAGCATTGATTTTTACTCATTGGCATATAGCATGTATTCATCAGTTTTGAATCGTAAGCAAGTTACGTAAAATGCAGTACCTAAACACACATTTGCACAGGTCTGGTTTGCAAGTCAAAAGATAAAATGCATCAAATGCTACAGAAAGGGCACGAAAGACCGAACAAACATCTATATGTCACAGGGAAATCAACATATGACATTTTCTGTGTTTATCAGGCATGAAGTGGAAAAAGAGGGTGTTGGAAGTCAGAGTAAAGGCCTATTCACACTAGGGCTGTCAACGAATATTCTAAATTCGAATATATATTCGAATAGTTTTAAAAAACAGAAATTCGAATGTGAAAATTAATATTCGAATGTGAATTTCGAATATGGAAAAACACGCCCGCGGAAGCAGAGGCGCGGCTGTCTGCTTTGCGAGTGGGCGCGCGCGCTGCCTGAGGGACAGGTCACACGAGTCGCACTGTCTAGCACAGCGTCACTGCTGAAAGTTGACAGTGCACTATTGACAATGGAATAAATTGCAGTCAGTTTTTCCTTTTTTTAATACAAGCACCAATAATGTAAGTAGCCTTTTTCTTTATTAATAGCACTTTATTTTTTATGAACCTCAGGGTAAAAGTTCTTTGTTGTCACATTTCTCGGAATTGTGTGCCTCATTTTATTTAACGTTAAACAGAAAAGTTCCATGTTTACCACAGCACAGCTCGCTCGGAGCGTTCAATGTCGGTTCTATACTGTAAAACTTCAATTAATGTTAATACATTTGTTTCAATCACTGAATGAAGCCTGCTATATTTGGGACAAGAGTCGCGACCTTAAATTGCTTGCACAAAACTCTTGATCAGCACTCAACATGTGCTTATTGTTGTTCATTTAAACCGTTATGCGCAGAGAGAGCGTGAGCGCGAGGGCGAGAGAGAGTGTGCCTGCGAGTGAGCGAGAGTGAGGTCTGCGGTCTTGGCCATTAGTTTTTTTACTTGGTTTTGTGTTGGTAATACATTGTCAAATATGTTTAAACTTAAATTAACTACCTATACAAGTTATGTATGTCTCTTTGTATTAATTTGTCCTGTTATTGACGTAATGCGCGTCATTGAAAAAATGTGCAACCAGATGTTCGAATAGTTCGAATATTCGTGTGTTTTTTAGAGGGAATATTCGAACGTCATTTTTGAGCAATTTTGACAGCCCTAATTCACACAGAGTATCCATTTTCAGCCTCTTCACACAGAATGTAAAAAATGCCTTTAGGTCATAAGGTCTGGAACCAGAGACTCAAGGAGACATCAAACTACTGTTTTTTAATTAGTCTCAAGAGTGCATGAAACAAACAGTCACTGTGGTAAAAAATCTCAAGCTAAAAAAAAGTCACGTAAAAAAAACAATGCACCATATTATTAACAGCTTTGCCATAATTACTATTATTAGTTAAGGATTCGCCAATATAAAAAATCTGTCTAATGCTGTGATGTTTTATGTTACGCTTTTGTTTTAATCTATATACTTTTTTTTTTTTACTATTTTGTCTAAATACATTAAAAACGGTAAAAACTAAAATCAATCATTTTAAATTATACAAGTGATTTTAGGCATCACAACATTATAATTTGACAGGGATTTGTATGTTGCTTCAAAGCATATGAACATATTCATTTTCGTTCATATACGCAAGCTTTTCTAAATAACTAACCATTTTCACCCATGATTCATATCACTACTGAAAACCTATTTCATTAGACTGAATAGGTGTAGATAAAAAAATAAAAAAATAAATTGGTGTGGAGAAGGAGAGTGTAAAAGAGAGAGAAATGTGAGGGAATAAAAGTCGATTCCCTCTCAAATGATACTCAAGATAATAGAATTTTCAGTTATAGGAGGTACTTACATAACTAGTATAGAACATTCCAGTCTGCTGGGTTAAGCACAAGAAAGAAGATAGAGAGAAAGACAGAAACATACAGAGTGAGGAGAGATGAAGACGTTAGACGCGGAGAGAAACAGGCCAGAAAGATGCAGACCAAAGAAAAGGTGGAAGGAGACAGAAAGAAAGACATTGAAGGTTAGTCATTCACAGACATCTGCTCCCTCTCAACTCATGCAGTTCAGAGCTCAATCTACACTGAACGCCCTGAGTGAGACAGAAGAGGCGCCAAAAACACATGTAAACAGCTAAATCATCTCATCTCCTTCCTGTCTCAGAACACACTAACATCTCACCTGCCCGACTGGATCAATACACACAGCTTGAGAACAGGAAGTTAACACACTCACACTCATATTTCCTGAAAATACACAATATAGTACAGTAGCAAACAAGAGTAGAATTGCCATCTCAATACTACTGACATCTAAATTAAATCTGGATATTTGCTGTGAATTGAGCTTCCCAGCAGATTAATTCCTTTATGTTTATAAGTTTAAGAGTAGTTGAAATTATGTGTGTGTGAGAATAAGTCTGTTTACATATGCAAGAATGTCTGTATATATTAAGTAGTGGTTAAATGTACAGTCATCCGGTCACAGGGTGATCAGGACAATTTGGCTATGACCCTACTTGCATGGCTACAGTGCTAATAAATAAATGGACATGAAATATTGAGTGGAAATTATTGTTATGTGAGAAGAAATAGACTGCAGAGTGATATGAGAGACAATAAACACTGCAGAGATGTAGGAAATCATTTGCCTTGTAAATTATAGAGAGAAATCAATCTATTAGTGTTTGAATATACATTACCATTCAAAAGTTTGTGGTCGGTAAAAAATCAACACTATCATTCAGCAAGGATGCATTCATTTGATCAAAAGTGACAGTAAAGACTGTTAAATTGTTACAAAAGATTTATATTTAAAATAAATGCTTTTCTTTTTAACTTTCCACTCAAAGAATCCTGAACAACTGCATCAGGGTTTCCACAAAAATACTAAGCAGCACAACTGTTTTCAGCATAAATAAGAAGAAGAAATAATAAGAAATGTTTCTTGAGAAGCAAATCAGCATATTAGAATGATTTCATTTGACACTGAAGACTGGAGAGATGATACTGAAAATTCAGCTTCGTAATCACCGGAATAAATACAATTTTACAATATATTAAAATCGAAAATGGTCATTTTAAATCATTAATATTTGACCTTCTTTCAAAAATCTTACTGACCTCAAACTTTTGAACAGTAGTGCAAGTATGTTTAGATGGCTGTATATTAGTGTGTGTGAGTGAGTGTTTGTGGGTTGGTGTATTTGCATGTGTGTGTTCTCACCATGTGTGGCATGGGCATGGCGGCAGGTGGCATGGCAGCGGGTGGCAGGGGGGCGGGGCTCCAGGCAGTGGTGCTGCTCATTGTCTTTGACTGCCAGTTAGTACCACCAGTCAACTTCTTCTCTCCAGGCTGAGTCCAATGCATGTCAGATCTGCATGCAAACACACAAAGAGAGTCAGAGAAGCTAGACACTGCCTCTTATAACAGGTTGAAGCACGCAACCAGAAATGATTCAGATAATTAAATGTAAATCCTCACTTTTTGACTAGTGTTCCCCCAAACTGCAGGTCTAAAAAGAGAGCGCGAGAAAAAAAGAGACTGTTAAAACAGCCTCACATCAGCGTAATGTTGGAAGACTTACAGCAGTGGAGGCATCAGAGACCTATTCATTTCCCATAAGCTGGGTTTAATTCATCTCTGTCCCACCAGCACACACACACAGCATCTAGCACCATATGGCTGCTGACTCTCTATTCAGTAGAGTAGCACAAATGCAATTTGAAGGTCAGGGACTTATGACCAAGTAAATAAAACAAAGCCACACAAACAGACAAATAATGCTGCGAGGGAAAGGGACTCACTGCCTACGAGGTGAGCCAGAGACGAGTCCAGGTCATTGGCCAGCAGTTTACTGTCTGTGTGATGGGACATGACCGGCACCTGACTGTGAACCGGCACCGTGGGCTTCAACAAGTCTCCTAATGCATCATAACCTGAAAAAAAAAAGACTGATTATTCCATTGATGAATTCATTAAAGTACTATAATAATGACAAACCACTTATTTTTGCTGCAGACTGGCACCTAACCAGAAGCGCCACATCAAGCGACCAGCAATAAAAGCTATTAAGGACGTTTCATCATACGTTTGGTTACCAATTCTGCAGTGTTGAGTTTTTTTAATGAATTAGGTATCAGTTAGACTTGACCAAACCAAATTCGCTACTGTGTGTTAGCCATGATTGTTACGATTAAGGATTGTTAAGGATCAAATTTAATTTGTACAGATGAACAGCAGTATCAGATCAGTGTTCTGTGTTCTACTGGTCTTGGGAAAGAATAAAACAGGATCAGCGCAATCAGCTCAATATAACTGTCCATGAAATATAATATACGCTCTCAATGGAGGTGAAAGTGTCACACTGAGTAGCTGTAACACTTTCAGCATGGACACATAAATTGCTAGTTGCTGGAAACTTAATCGCATTGGGCTGGTTAGATCATAAGTGTTATAGAGCAGACAAACAGGAGTAGGAAGAGAGAAAGCGTGCTGAAGTCCTGCTGATCTTTATAATGATGTGAGCAGCGGGGATGAGCCCCTGTGAGCCCACTCATGGCATGACAAAAGACCCACAGAGATGTAGAGTAGAGCATGAGGTCAGGATGGGAGGAACCACACTGAGATCTAAGAGGAAATAACATGGCAGGGGTCCTTAAAGAAACTGGAAATTTATGACATCCCCTTTTTCTTCTCATTGAGGCGTTAAATTCAACATGAAAACAATATGTTGGCCCCATTTACCTTCTTAATACATGTTTCAGGTCTTATTGTGCATGATTAAAAATGTAATAAATCTTAAATGATTTTCCCTTTTTGGCTGACATCACATAGGCAACACAGGATATTGATTAAATGTTAACCAATAGGTATTTAATCTTCGTTTTGGACTTCTATGGTAGGTAATGCAGCCTGAACTTTAGCATCCACACATTTTTTTACCCTTTCTACAACTGACTGCAAACTATCAGCTGTGTCTATATTTTTTTATATATAGATAGTCCAACATTTTACAATTCAATTAATATCAAAAGTCTTATACGGAATATAAAAATAAAAGCCAATGCAAAATATGAACAAATATTCTACTATATTTGTGTATAAACAATACTAAAATAGCACTGTTGTGAATGTCATTTCATGTTGTCTCAAACAGTTCCATTAATTGAAGAGGCCTTTGATGATTTTCAAATGGTAAATAGCACAGGGCCTTTTGCTAATTCTTTTAGTAAATGAGAGAAAGCGAGAGAGGCAGTCTGCTGACACATGCCATATTTATACAGTTCTACTTCCTGCTTCGCCAGCAGGGACAAGGAGGCCAAAAAAAAAAGAAAAAGTAGTACACTCACCACATCAGATCAGCCATCACAACCCAGGAAAGAGAGCAAAAAAAAAAGAGGAAAAAGGGGTGGTTGGAGACAAACAAAAAGAGCAAAAGGTAAGAAAAAAAAGAGGCCAAGGAAATTAAAAAGAGGAAGGAAAAGGGGCAGAGAGAGAAAGAGTATATTGGTGAGTGGAAATGTGTGTGCGTCTGTGTTCAGATAAGGAGTGTAACAAGCGATTAACAGATGGAGAAAAATGCCAGTCAGCACCACTAACACACACACACATATAGTGGATGGATGAAGGGATGATAACAGACTGTCCACAGCCACAGAGCAGCGAAGTGAGCGAGTAAGTGGGGGAAAAAAGCATGAGAATTTCCCCAAAGAACATTCCCAATCTCTCCAGAACTGAGTCGGGCGGGCAGGTGCTGCAGCCGGCTGCAAAATTCGTTTCAGCTTTCCAGCAGCAAAGCTCCACAAACTCACCATATAGCAAAACCAGCAGAAGAGATTTATTTTGGGTGAAGGTTACTAAGTTTTGCAGATTTTAAGCGCCACAGCAAGGATCAAACTTTTAAAGATTAATAAGCGCAGTTATGAATAGATCACACTTGTGAGATATTTTACCAGCTGATGGCTTCACATCACTATTGGAAGCTTTAGTCCCAAATACAGCATCAAAATCTACATTCATGGTGGGAATGGAAGATGGGATGGGATGAAGAGTGCTGCTCTCTAGACCTGAGAGTAACACACACACAAAACATGGAAAGATGTCACACAACACATTAGGATTGTTGCTCTGCAAAATACCTATGATACTGTTCCCAAATCTTTAGACCACTAAACTCCCATGACTTTTCCAGGCATCTGAGATTATTGGATAAGGATTGAAAAAGTTTTCTTGATATTCTATTGATTTTCTTGGATTTTTTTTTTTTTTTTTTTTAACCTGGAGGGGAGAATAAATCAATCAATCAATCACAATTGCACCAAAATTAAAATTGTTTAAAATTGTTTAATTCTCATCAAACATATGTGTCATTTATGTATACTATCGTTGAAAAGTTTAGGGTCATTGAGAATTTTATTCAGCAACGGTGAATTAATATTAATAGTGACAGATATTTATAGTTATAAAAGTAAATGCTGTTTTGAACTTTCTATTCATTAAAGAATCATGAAAAATATATATATATTACGGGTTTCCACAAAAAAATTAAGCAGCACAACAAAAAAGTACGAGATTTATTACTGTCCCCAAACTTATAAACGGTAGTGTACATGACCTCTTTTCTGGCAATATCTCACAGATGAGCCACCATTTAAATTTATTCTAGAGATGCACAATTCATCAAAATAAAATCTGAGTAATGATATGGCCTATTAAATCGCTGGCTTGTTAAATGGCCTATTATTAATCTTCTTATTTTGTAGTTTTTGCACATGCTATTTTAAACGTGATTTTATGTCTTTTTGCCTGGATATCTAAATAACAGCAATAAAAAAAAATTCAAATGTTCATCATATCACAATTTAAATCTCAATGCGTGTCATAGTAAATCGCAATATACATTTTTTGGGGGCCAAATTGTGCAGCCCAGTTTTACATGCATACTGTATCCTGTATATTAAAGTTTCTGATAACAGTTTCCATCCATCCAACAATGCCATTAAATGCCGATTTTGTCTGAAAATGTTATTAAATACCATTTTCAGCCCAAGTGCTTCAGACTGCCGAAAATTCTGTGGATTCCTATAGTTATTGCACAATTTCTAACGTAAATAACAATATACAGCTTAAATCTGTGCCTGTGGCTCTTTCTCACTCCTCTGCTCATTACTCAGCAGTCCTTCCCTTTTTTAAAACACCTCATTCCTCCATCTGTCTACATTGGTGTGTGTTTGCGCTGTTAGTAGTATATGTGGGTCTCTAGAGGCCTGAATCTCATTGTGCGTCTGGCTAGCCCTCGGCGCACCTGCCCACTAGCTGTAAAGCGTACGCTCCAAGTGCATGCTGTGACCTACAAATCCTGGCATAGTTAAGAGTCTGGCAGTGTGTCTACACTCTGTACCTTGTGTCCTCAATTCACACTATCCCAGCAGATGTGCTGAACTGCTGAAAATGAACTTCTGACACTAAGCAAGGCTCCCAACCACAGAGATACTTGGTACTAATACTAATGGTACGCAAACCGGTCATGCTTCAGAATATCTAGAAAACTTTGTTCTAAACCGACACAATTGGATGGATGGGTACGAGAAATAAAAAAATAAAAAGATTGGTTGGGTTGCAAATCCTAGCGAGCTGCTCATCTAGACAGCACTTCAGGACATCACTGGGCCTACGATGCTCTAAAATGATTCCTACAGCACTTTCCTAAATGACGCACTTGATGTGGACTTCTCTCAAGTGTTCTCGTGAAGTCCACAAAACTGTAGGGTGTCTCATTTGTGATCTTATAAACTAGAAGAGTGCTCCCTTTGTGGTCGTGATGTACTCATATTATGCATTTTTGCAATGCAAACACCACTGCACACAACAACCCAACAGTCTATACAACCATTACAATACCTGTCAAAAGTTTGGAATAATTAAGAGTTAAGTTTTCAAAAGAAGAATCTCACTCACCAAGTCTGCACTTATTTGATCGAAAATACAGTAAAAACTAAAATATTGTGAAATATTAACAACATTTTAAAGACCTGATTTCAAATGATTTTAAAATGTCATTTATTATTGGCACTGATTTTAAAATGTCATTTATTATTTAAAAAATATTGTTCATTGAACTTTCTACTAAAAGAGTTAAGATTGATAATAATAAGAGCCATTATTAAAAACGGAGCGCCAACAATTATTGATAATAACTGAGCAGAAATCAGCATATTAGAATGCTATCTGAAGGATCATGTAGCGCTGAAGACTGGAGTAAAGGCTGCTGAAAATTCAGCTTTGCCATCACAGGAATAAATTAAATTGTAAAATATTCACACACAAAAAAAAAAACATTCTTTAAATGGTAATATTTCACAATATTACTGTTTTACTGTAAATGCAGCCTTGGTGAGTATAAGAGACTTCTTTCAAAAACATTAAACAAGTATTTATTCCACATTTTAGTGTACAAAGTGTGAACTTGGAGGACACCCAGGGCTCATGGCAGCATTTGGGGACACAAACACAGCTTGTAAGGATTTGAAACAGGTACATAAATGTACATAGGAATGAACTAGCAAGTGAACAAATAAATAATTAAATGAACATTTACTGCAAGTTAACAAAGGATTGATCTGTTCTAATGATTTTTCTGGGACTATATTAAAGGTCAGCGATCTAAAGTGGTAAAGCAACAGAGGCGGCATTAGTGATGGGTGTGTGTGTGTGTGTGTGTGTGTGTGTGTGTGTGTGTGTGTGTGTGTGTGTGTGTGTGTGTGTGTGTGTGTGTGTGCGTGTGTGTGTGTGGGGTGGGTGGAGTGGGCCGCACCTCCCCAGGCACTGCTGCTGTTGGAGATAGGAGCGCTCTGCACAGCAGGAACGAAGGCAGGCTGGAGGTCAAACAAGTCACTGGTGAGGTTTGGCATGCTGTGGGAAAAAAGGACATAAGTTCAAGAGTAATATTCAAATACTACCACAGAGATTGTGTATATTTTGTAAATATATTGCGGTATTTTAAGCTATTTTATAGAAAATGTAGTGTTGTGTGTGAAAATATTTGAAGGTTTTCCATTAACTAGATCAGAGGTTCTCAACTTACAAGACAACTTATAAGCAACATTAAGACACACTGCCTTTAAAAAAATTTGGGGAGGGAGTAAGTTTTTTAATTTTTTTAAAAGAAATTAATACTTTCATTCAGCAAGCATACATTTAACTTTTACATTGTAGATTTGCATTTCAAATAAAAACAATTTGTTTGAAGTTTCTATTCATCAAAGAATCCTGATATAAGGAATTCCGATATCCACAAATATATTAATAAGAACCATTAATATTAAGAACCATTATAAATATTTGATCGCCAAATCTGCATATTAGAATAATTTATGAAGGATCATGTGACAAGACTGGAAAAATGGCTGATGCAAATTCAGCTGTGCCTTCACGATAAATTAAATTGTAACATTTCTTATTTATATAACAGTCATTTTAAATTATAATAACGTTTGACAATTTTCACTGCATTTTTGATCAAATAAATACAGCCTTGGTGAGTGAGACTTCTTTCCAAAAAAGAAACTTGCTCCAAACTTTTGAACGGTAGTTTATGTATACAGCGCTCCCCCAGTTTGAGAAATTATCGATTTACTGAGTTCGAGCGAGTGCCAAAATACGCACGGGGACATCGAGTATCAGCTTTCCGTGACAAAAACGCAAGTCAAACCGAAAAATATCAGGCTTTTTCAAAGCCCTCATCTCTATCGAGCAACAATGCTGATGGCTGTGCCAGCATGAGAGAAAACAATGGAGACGTGTCAATTAATGAATTTGCAAGTACTCTAAAAGTGCAGGAAGGCAGCATCTATTTCGTGCGCACAACGTGGATAAACTACAACAGATACACGTCAGCTGTGTGGACGAGATCATCCACAATTCTTGTTTTTAATTGATACTGATTTGAATTCTTGTCCTAAATATCTTTTAATCTTTGCTGTTTTCTGTTACTGCCTGAACTTCACATTATTTGTAGCGCAGCTATCCGTAATCACAGAAAGATTTGTACTTAACTGTTACCTTTAATATGTCACTTGTAATGTGTTTAAGTTTAGTAAACAAATAAACTTTCAGCTTTCAAATTCTGTCAATTTCATCTCAAAATACAAGCAATAAATGTAGTTTTGGTGCTCTTTAATGTCCTGACAGATCAGACAATCAGCATTTCGACCTTGCTAAGAGCTTGTACAAAACAACTTGAGAACTTGTTACCTCAAAAAGGCCATGCTTAAAGGGATAGTTCACTTTGAAATTCATTTTTGGTATGTTTTAGCTTACCTCAAGGGCATCCAAGATGTAGGTGTCTTTTTTTCCGCAGTAGTTTCAATTTTGATATTTTTAGGTCAAACCGTTCTTGTCTGTCAGTCATATAATGCAGGTCTATGGTCATTATCTCAAAACACAAGCACAGAGTCCAAATTAAAACAATTCCCCGTCGTCCAAATTAAACAATTCCCCATCGTAAGTACACATTGATGGCCTAAGACACGAAACGAGCAGTTTGTGTGAGAAAACGAACAGTATTTATATCGTTTTTACCTCTTGAACACAGCCGCGTCCAAATGTTCTGATCTGACGTGTGCGCAGACTGGTGCATAGATATATACACACTAGATGTCGCCTTGTCTACGGCAGTTCATTGGAACGAATGTCTTTAAGGCGACATCTAGTGTATATATCTATGCACCAGTCTGCGTACACGTCAGATCAGATCACTTCGACATGTCTGCATATAAGAGGTAAAAACGATATAAATACTGTTCGTTTTCTCTCACAAACCGCTCGTTTCGTGTCTTAGGCCATCAATGTGTACTTACGATGGGGAATTGTTTCATTTGGACGACGGGGAATTGTTTTAATTTGGACTCTGTGCATGCTCTTTGAGATAATGACCATCGACCTGCATTATATGACTGACAGACAAGAACGGTTTGACCTAAAAATATCAAAATTGAAACTACTGCGGAAAAAAAGACACCTACATCTTGGATGCCCTTGAGGTAAGCTAAAACATACCAAAAATTTATTTCAAAGTGAACTATCCCTTTAAACTCGTTAGTCAGCTAGAAAAATAACTATAGAAAGGGGCATTTTGCTAAATATATGCACTATATATCACATAATCCTTATATTTGAAACATGAGAAAGAATGGAATGGGCAAAAAAAATTATTCAATGCCGGCAATATAATTGCATGTGAAGAGAAGCCTATTTTTTTCCCTTCTAGGAGGCAATGGCTCCTTAATAGATTTTTTTGTCTGGAGCACTGTACAAGGCTTTTTCCTTCTCACCAATGGCACATTTGGATTATATTACTGAGCACCTTTGAGTCCAGAGTCAAAAATCAGCAAACACCTCCAAAAAGCATTAAAAGTCAGACTGGGTGAAAAGATTGGGTCGTGACCACCTATCCACATCTTACGACAACCAACTCGCATCATCGGCGAGGCTGACTCACACAACAATCACTAGATTCATGATGCCAACAGGAGTTTAAAACCAGCATTCAACCCAAAAAGAGCCAAATGCAGTGTATAAATTCAACCAGACATCTTTTAGATTTTTCAAAATCTCAAACTTTTGGACAGTGTGTACTTGTCTTTTTTATGCGTTTATGCTGTGTGTCATACATATTGTAGACGTATTGTGTTTTGTATTATCGTCTGGTATAATATCTACTGCAGTCATGTACAGTATGTCAATGACCTGTTTGTTGAGGGTGGGCTTGTGGTGTTGGTGAACAGGTCCATGCCCGCGCTGTGGTTGTTGACACCGCCCATAGACTGTGTGCTGGGGGAGGCGGAGGGGGTGTGTATGCCGATCTCCTTCAGACGCTGGTTCTATACAAACACACAAAGCACAGGAAAAAACATTCACAGAGAATGTAAAATATGTAAAGAATGGGCTGTTTGGCGGAATACTTTTGTAATGGTCACTGTAGAGCATTTCCTTTTCTGAGCTCTGTGAAATCAGACAGATTACAGCAACTCAGGCGGATGAAGTGGGTCTGTATTGTGGCTGTATCCACCGTTTTCCTGACGAGCATGTTGCGTTTTGAATTATGGGAGGAACTTCTGGATTGGTGAACTTCCACTCAAAAAGAATGAAACAAATTATCATGTTGCGCCAAAAATAATCCTTATCAGTCAGTTTGACTAAATGAGCGGTCAATTTACCTTCATGTTTTATTATCAGACGTCAGAAGAATAATGTAACGCTTGGTATTTTAATGTGATATGGTATCAGAAAAATATCTGTGACAAGAGCTCTTTACAGTCTGCTGCGATCTTTTCCTTCTGATTCTTTTCTTTTTTTCTTTGTATTCCGCTGTAACAGTATGAAAAAGATAAACTATACAGAGCATTTGTAGTCAGCTCTCCCGATTTAATTTAGGATACATCCCACGAATGATTCTTTGGAATGCACTAAGAATCCCCCCAACAAATCCCCCCTTTGTTTTCAACTGATGCTTTAAAATGTAATTGTCTCTCTTTTTCACTTTTCATCCCTATTAGCAGTATGGTTCTGGAACGTTGCTAAAGCAAGTAAATACAATATTTGCTATCTGTCAAAACGATGGGAAGAACTTTGAAAATATTATCACTCAGTGCTAACATTATATAATATACAGTAGATAGACAAATATTACTATAGTTGTTTCACTCGTCTGTAATATAGATTTTGGGGTTATTCATGGTCTGTTTTAGTAATCTGTTAATGCTTTTACACTTTTAAAGTTTCCTTTTCATGTTCAATGGTTGAAGGGTGAGTAGAAAAATGTTATTTCATTGTACCCAGCTATTTAAAAAAAAAAGGGGGTTATTGAGCTGCCACTAATAGAGCGAGCATTTCACTGATTGTTTACAGTTTAAAGGAAGTTACTCCCATAATTCACGGAAAGCATCATGGGGCGTGGGAAAAAGGTGGATAAGAGATGGCTGAAATCAAAGATCATCTCCCAAGTTACTTCCCTTGACAGAAACTAGAACAGCCTAAACCAACCATATGAAAAGAACAAGAAAAGTCATAAATCAATCATATGTTGGACCATTTCAAGCCAAGCCAGTCACTAGAGTAAAATTACTTTAGATCAACCAAAACCTAGAGTCATGTCTGGTCTAAAGTCTGTCCATGCTGCCCAGAACAACATTAAACCAGGAGTGTCTTAAAAATGCAACAACAACAATAGTTATTATTATTAGTTATAGTCATATCGACACAAAATATTTGGCCAAATGCAGCCCTGCAAACGATCACAGCAAACCTGGAGCTTTTTTATTTATTTAAAATCTCATTTTAAAATGACAGTTTTAATAAGAAAAACAGAATTCTGTTTTTCTAAAGAGTTTTTCTCCACAATTTCTAAAGAGAGAGGAAGTAGGTTGCGACATGTTGAGGTTTTATGCCTTTCGATATGCCCTTTACAACACTGAGAAAATGTGGAAAGAAAATAAAACACAGAAAGAGAAAGCGGTAGCTAGAAAACTTGCCCCTCCAGGAGTGTTGAGAAAACAATGAATCAAAAAGAAACACCAGTTCAATTTCACACAAACTTATTCGAACATGGGCTGTGTAAATATTTTGATGTTGGACTTTGAAATTGCTCTGAATGTTTGCACTATTCAGATACGGAGCCACGGTGCATCTGGGGATACATTGTACATTGTGCGAGTCTGTGTGTGTATTTGTGTCCCACAAGGTATGACAGTACCTCCTGATGGGGACAAAGAAGTTTGATTAACCTCGCTCACCACTTACTGCTGGAGGCTAATCATTGAAGGTACAAGGGCGTATTGTATAAACAATCACGTATGTGTAGGACACAATGTTCCCAGAACACCAGCTCCAATCCAGCCAAATCTCAGTTGCAACCGCCTTCTCTAGGAGGAGTTGGGATATGCCTATATTGTATACGCTTTACATTCTCTCTATCTCTTTTATATAGAGAACATGTTCATTCACAGATAATAATGGGAGAGATCATGGCCTACCTTGAGTGCTTGCAGACGGGCTTGCTCCTCCTCCAGGGCTTGTTGCTTCTCCTTCTCGTCCATCCTGCTGGATGAGAAGGAGAAGGACATCCCGGTGTTGGACAGGGTCGACACCGCATTGGACAGAGTGTTGGCTCTGCAGACAAAAACACAGATCCAGTGAGATTTCCCTTTCATTTCTTTAAGACCTGATCAATTTAACACTGTTCACAACCCCAAAAGAAGTCAGTATGTGCCTATATATATAAATCTCTTGCTAATGGTTGTTGTTGCAGTATCAAGTGCTGTTAAGAGGTGGCATGAATTTGACTACATAATTTAGTTTTTCTGTTTTAAAATGTTGAGATAATTGAGATGCCATTAGCCTCATTAAAATTTTAAGTTTATTGCCTAATAAAAGCTGTTTTATTTTACACAAAATGGGGCACTTATTGTGCCCACCATATGTTATTGTATGACCAGCCTGCAACTCAATTAATCTTATTCAATCAAGTAACTTTAATTCGCTATATTTATGATCAAAATAGCAGTGCAAAGTAATGGCAGTGAAAACCAAACACATGGTACCACCAAGAAATTTTTTTTACAGTTTTAAAAAATATAAATGTCAGTGAAAGTTAGATTTGGTAGGTTCTGTAAAAAGGCTTTCTGGGACCTGTTATGGATCAAATCCAATTATCAACGCTTTTCTTGTTATCTCTTTTCATTACCATTAATTCATGGTGATGCAATCCTTTTTCCCCCATCTATTGATAAATATTGTAAACATGGAAGGTCAACGGTGCTTGCTTCATGTGCAAGAACGAACCTCATTGGTTCTCGCGCATCATGTCAGCGCAGTTAAGTGTCTGTGTTTACCATATTTGATTAGCTCTAAGTGAGTTGTGTGAATCAAAGCCTAAATTAAACCTGTTCAACATGTAAAGCAGTCGTTTTTGTTCAGAAGACTTGGATTTACAGATTAAGCGTGAAAGTTTTATTTGGTTGACAATTACTTCACAGACAAATGCCCAAATAGGGCTTTGCAATGCGATTCTGCATTGTTTGGATCTGTAATGTTTCGAACCTGTTGTCAGCGGAGAGCTCCTTGGTTTTCTTTCCCTCCAGAGAGGCCAGGTGCTGCTCAAGAGCCTCCAGGAGACTGCTGGGAGCCTGCAGGAGAAAAAAGACGAGTCAAGAACTCAAAAAAAACATGCAACAACCGGTTTAAAGAGTACCACACTCACACAGTCAAACACACTTAAAGGGATACTCCACTTTAAAATGAAAATTCTGTCATCATATACTCACCCTCATGTTGTTTCAAACCTGTATGCATTTCTTTCTTCTGCTGAACAGAAAGGAAGATATTTAGAAGAATGTCAGTAACCAGACAGTTTCTGGTCTCATTGACTTCCATAGTAGGAAAAAAAATATACTATGGAAGTCAATGAGACCAGAAACTGTCTGGTTACTGACATTCTTCTAAATATCTTCCTTTCTGTTCAGCAGAAGAAAGAAATTCATACAGGTTTGAAACAACATGAGGGTGAGTATATGACGACAGAATTTTCATTTTAAAGAGTATCCCTTTAACACACACACACACCCACTCGATCAACCCAAGTTTCAGCAAATAATAACAGGAGCATGCTTTAAGCTTTTGTGAAGAGGAGTACAGGCAAAGGATAAACAAGCTCAGAAAACAAGAGAGAGGAAGAGTACAAATATAAAAAGAGAGGAAGTGGCATGCACACTTGAAAATCCAAACCTCAAACTCATGACAGACCCATGAGGTCACCAATATAAAAATCCATGACATTAAACTCTTTACACTGGCTTTTGGAACTAGCACTTCAGGATTTCTGCGAGACATTCTTGTGTTTTTGAGTCGCAAATCTAACTAAAACCTTCCTCTGAGCCTTTTATACCGATCTAGGATTTGTTTCCTTCGAAAATAATTATCTTAACGACATGAGGAATCATTAAACGATCCAGATCAGCAAACACGGAATGTGTATGTTAGCACCTAAGAGCAGAGCACACACACCTCGTGCTGCTTCATTCAAATGAGAGTAAATGTTAGCACAAGCTCAGAGCTCATGGTTGGTGAAAAGAGCAGGTGCTTTGAGCCAAGTTTCCAGAACAGACAAATCGTGTATAAACTGCTCTTACGAACTAAGGGGAAGGTAAGCTCTTTGACTGGGCCTAGCTGGCAGCGCTGGCCAACATGTCTGGATCTGATCTAGGTTGGCTTTTTCTCCACATCGCTGAGAGGGCAGTTTGGGTTTAATCCATCCCACAGAAAACAGAAGCCAAAAGAGAGGAAAAATACATGTGCAGCAGTCTACAATTCAAATAGAAGTAGAAAACGAACATTTTAACTAAGCGGGAAAATGTATTACTTCCACAGAAGTGTGATAAAAAACAGAGATGAAAGGGTAACAGCTTTTAATTTGCTTCTTTCCTGTCTGATTTGATTTCCTCGGAGAAGAGACGACGAGAACAGGCTTTTGATTAAATGGCTACATTATAGATGTGCGTGCCGTCAACGCAAAGGACAAAGTGAGGTTACATGAATACTTCATCACAATCCTACAAACGAAGGGCCGCTGGGGCAGTTTTCTCACGTAAAGGCGAAACCAGGCATCGGGTAAAAAACATACAGTATAGCTCTCTATCTGTGCTAGAGAGCTCCACCTTCTCCAACTTTGATGGCCAGGGGGTTTACAAGCATGAAGCCGCCATGCAACCCAGCAGGGGATTTGCTTTTATGCTGATCTGAGCCAACGATTTGATCAAACCATAAAGAGACAACTGCACGTCTGGTCTCAGATCAGCAGAAAAAGCGATGTACAGCCATGCCTGCAAAGTGACAGGGCAGAAGATGGCAGTTTGAGACACATTTAATCAGTTAGCCTGGTTTTAAAGGGATGAATCTGCTGATGCAGTCAGGAACAAACTAGGGCTGGGAGATATAGCTAAAAAAGTTAACTCAATATTTACCATTTGATGATCTTTGATATCTCAATATATACAATATGTATTTGCTCTTAAATGAGTGACTTTTCATTTAAGAAATAATTATTTCGACCAGACCATTCAGATTTAAGATTTAGACTCTAAATAAATAACATTTAAGAAATTACAAATAAAAAAAATAATGTATTTTTATTATTTATTAATACATTTTATTATTTTACATACACACACACACACACATATATATATACACACACATATATAGACTGTATATATATATATATATATATATATATATATATATATATATAAATATACATACATATATATATACATATATACACATATACACACACACATATATATACACACACATATATAAAATTATTAATCGATATTACATAGTACTATTATTATTATTATATAAATATGCTTTTATATTATTATTATTATTTTTAAATCATTCTTTTCATTCCAATACTATGTGGAACAGCCCAACAATATATAGTAATAGTAATAATAATGACCCAAATATTATCAGTTTTATTTTTTATATGCCCCTGGTTTCATTCAAAATATTGTATTATAATATTTTTGTTAAAATATGAACGTATTTATGTACCCATGATGAGTGCAAAACTGCCACAGGTTTCTTATAAACATAAATATTATGGCTGGGCATTAACACAAATTTCACAATTCAATTTTAATTCACAAGCTTGCAATTGGTTCAATTTAGATTAGATTCAAAATCGATTAATTGGAGTCTATCAGGTACAGTACATGACAAATTTTCTCCAATGCTGTAAACTATACAGGGAACCCCCATTGGTACATCACTATAATATTAAAGGTTAAAATTAACTAATTTGTAGGCTACTTACATTTAATTCATACATAAGGAAGTTTTTATAGTAATAACGTTATAATATTTTTTTGTAAAGACATATGTAAATTATAAACATTTAAATGGTGGTTGTCATAAAAACATGACGTATTTATTCAAACATATTAAATATTAAAGAACAGGTTAAGTAAAAATTCTATGAATATGCAACAGTGCATATATTTAGCAAAATGCTCCTTTCAAGACAAGAAACGGATTTCGGTAAGTTGTACTTTATCTTTCAAAATACCTTTTCATGTCCTTTCATGTTTACTTTGTGCTACAAAGTTCTGTTCATTCACCAACTGAAAACAGCATAGACTAAAAGAATCGATTCTTGGGATTACCTAGATTAACCTAGCACTAATAAATATTAACGATGCTGGTTAACAACATTTTTAATATGTGGTAAATATTTGATTTATCACCCAGCACTAGTATTAGCCCAGATTATGTCAAATACAAGCAGTGCAAATAACCCACCACCTACAAGGTAAGATCCTCTAGTCGTCTGAAAGGAACAATAAACAATGTGTTACCACACAAGGAAATAACCTTTCATTCAGTGCGTTAACCCCTCTGTAATGTCAACACACTCAAACACAGATATCAAATTTGCAAAGTGTAGCTATACTGAAATAGTGTGATCATCACTAAACACACAATTGAAAGAGAACTAAACAGAGAGGGAGTGTTTAATATTTGATCGAACTTTTTAAAACCAAACCTAAGAGAGAACGTCTAAGGAACAGTGAGCATGGGTACAAAAACAGCACATCAGACAACAAGAGATAGGACGAAGACAGGTGGAACACAGAGAGAAAAGAAAAAAGGGAGAGCGGTGGTGTGATGGACGACACAGCAGCAGCATAGTGAGGAAGAAGAGGGAAAAACAGAAAGTGGAGATGAAATGTACACTGACCTGAGTGAGATCTGGGATGTCACCCTGATCAATCCCAACTTGCTGTGTCATAAACAAAACAACAACAAAAAAGGTAAACAAACAAATAAACGAGGGGGAGGGGGGGGAATATGAAAAAGAACAAACATAACGGATCAATACCTCATGCAGTGACTTAAAAATGAAAGTAATAAAAATAACAGTGGTGTGGCATGCCGAGAGCCACGGAGGACCAATGGGAACGGACACAGACATTGATAAGATCTCACACAGCTGACTGTGCCGTGTGGAGTGGTTAACATTCAAAAACAATTTTGACAAATGATGACTTTTAAATGAGACCCAATGGGGGTAAAACAGCAAATTAGACAAGCATCTTACATTGTGATGGATACTGACTCATTTTCAAATCAAATCCCTGAGATATTTGACGCATCAGAAGAACAGCCAGTCTGAAAATAAACCAGACAGTCTAACGACTGGCTGAATGGACGGAGCGGGGAATTGTGGGAAAGAAGGCAGCAGCATGGAAATTCATCAGTGTCAGAGAGAGAAGAGGGAGTGAGAGTCCTATTAGCACCAAACACAGATCTTCTTCTGGGCCAGAAGGAGAGAGAGACAGGACTCTGAAACTTTAAGGGTCTCAACTTAAGCCGCGTGAATCCACAGTACGAATGACAACCATCAACGACCACAGTATGACAGGAGACAAATGATAAATGTTTCCACACTGTACACGGCAGACTTAGTGGGGTACAATCCATGTGCAGTGTTCCCGCACTTTTGGACCAATAACTTTCAAAGATAGCTTTTCCAGTCGTTCATGATTACTGGATTAGGATTGTAGAGATTGCTGGGGGTGAATTTACATATGTGCACTACCGTTATAGGGTTGGTAAGATTTTTATTTAATGTTTTTGAAAGTCTTTTATGCTCACCAAATGTGCATTTATTTGATTAAAAAAAAATACAGTAAAAACATTTATATTGTGAAATATTACAATATATAATAATCATTTTCTATTTTAATTTTAATGTTTTAAAAAGTCATTTGGTTCCTGTGATGGAAAGCTGAATTTTACTCTTCAGTGTCACATGATCCTTCAGAAATCAATTTAATGTCTTGAGAATCTTGAAAACAGTTGTGGTGCTTAATATTTTAGTGGAAACCAAGATACTGTTTATGTAGAATGTTTTTTGTTTTTTTTACAATATAAAACTTTGGATAGAAATATTTAGCAAATTGAAATCTTTTGTAACATTATAAATCTCTTTAATTTCACTTTTGAAATTAATACTTAATTAATAATTCATACTTTTTAATTTTTCGTTATATCAAATATATAACAATATCAAATCAAGGTGAATATCAAATGAGACGTCAAATGCAGTGACAAACAAATCACTTTTGGCAGAGAAGGCACATGTATATGTTTTATGGGCACAGTCCATGAGGATTGTGCAAGGCAATGTAATGCGGTGCCGCAACACTAAATATGGTCTCTGTGCATGCAACTATCCAGAGAATATGAATGCCAGAGCATTGTGGGATAGAGAGATATCAGAGAGGGAGAGGGGGAGAGAGAGAGAGAGAGAGAGAGAAATAGTGGGAGCAGAGGGCAGAGGGGTCTAGACAGCCTGTGTAATCTCAGACCTGTCACATCAAAATACCCTTGATTGTGTGTGTGTGTGTGTGTGTGTGTGTGTCTGTGTGTCTGTTAGGGCTGGAACGGTACATGTATTCGTATTGAACCGAAAAGGTACGGGCGTCACAGTTCGCTGCATAAATTTACACGGAGAATACACAGTATAAAAATAAATAAAACTTGTGTGCAAATTAATCAATGTAATGCGGAACTACTGTTAGATACGCGGGTTCTTTAGGAACACCTTATCTGTAGCCCCGCTTTAGCTCTGAAGCAGGCTGCGATGTAAAGATTGCAATGCTGGAATATGTTGTGTGTGTGTGAGAGAGAGAGGGAGGCGATCGACGATCGAAAAATCGCAAAGTGTTTACTTATATTTGTGTGTATGTGTGTGTGTGTGTGTGTGTGTGGCGGGCGCGATCTAACAGTGGAAACATAAAAACATACTCTGTCATTTTGTTTATACAGGACATCATTCAAACTGCAAAGTGTTTAAGTTACTGTTAATTCAAATTTTAAGGAAAACAAATATATTAATCTCAAATGTAGCAAATCAATTTTCAATTCATTCAGGTACAATTACCAAACATATCTCAAGGACTTTTTGTAATTAATAAACGAATTATATAAAACTATCGTCAGTGCACTACAAATAAACTGGTTCTAACTTCTATGCCATAATTTTATTAATAAAACTTATTTAAAAAATGCAAGGCTTAAGCAATTTATTTTCCTTTGGTGGTACAGCCTGAGACAGGCACAAGCCTTCAGCATTTTTTTTTTGCTTTTCCCTCCATTGTACCGAACTCGTACCAAACCGTGATGTCTGAACCGAGGTATGAACCGAACCGTGACTTCTGTGTACCGTTCCACCCCTAGTGTGTATGTGTGTCTCTGTGTGTCTCTCACTGGTACCTCAGCCACTTTAAGGAATTCTGACAGCTTGGTCATCCTGTAGAGAAACTTTTTATAGATGTCCAAAGCATCTTTACACTGGTTTTTCTTCATATCAAAGTATTTCTCTGAAAAGGGAAGAGAGAAAGAGAGAGAGAGAACAGAGAGAACTATTAGCAGAGTGACTCAAATAGATAAAGACTGCAATTACCCATCAGAGGACTGTCAAAACACTCTGGGCTGATGGAGCCAGGGGCATATAAAAGCTGCTGTAATGGTTTGCTCAAGGACAGCTAGTACTCTAATGTCTTTTCAAATCATCAACCTAAACGCCGTATGTTACAACATAAAACAAAATAATTAAAATCACGGAAAAAATACTGGCTTAACGACTGAATAATCGAGCTTAAACAAAGAGCTTAAAAAAAATCTAAAACTAAGGGCGCTTTCACACTGGCAGTTTAGTGCGGACCGGGGCACGGTTCACATGAAAAATCGCTAATGTGAACGCTGTCATCGGACCCGGGTGCGCACTAGAGTACCGAACCCGAGACTACCTGGAGGAGGTGGTCTGAGCTCGGTTGCTCCCGAACCGTGGCGCGGTTCGCGTTAATGTGCAAGCAACACGGACTCGGGTGCGCGCTTGTTCAGGAAGTATAGTATCCTGCGCATGCGTATCACTGTCGATATCATTGTTTCCTCACACACGACAACCATGAGTGGCAGGGGAACGTTGTGGGACACTGAAGAGGTGATGTCCCTCACTATGTTGTGCATAATAGCACCAAAAAAACTAAAATTACAGCTATGCTCAGTCGAGTTGTATTATCCATGCATTTTCCGTGTGCGTTTGCGATGACGTAAGATCACTGCAAACGCACCTGGGTTCGATACAACTAATTGAGTGTGAAACCAGACCAATGCTGCGGGGGGCGCCGGGAACGAGCGCACTCGGGTTCGGACCGCAGCAAATGAACCCAGTGGAAAAACGCCCTTAATCTGACCTCACTTCATTAAAGGGCCATGAAACCCTAAAACACATTTTTTTTATGTTATCAGATATGTACAGGTTGCACATCAATGCAAACAACAATAACACTCATTATGTTTATTATTGAATATGTTAGCCTTAAAGTAATCTATAAGCTAATGTTCTCCAAAACAATGACAAAATTCGCATTTAGAAGATTTAAACATTCGAAACTTACTGTCTCTCACTTCCGCCAATACGGATCAACGATTTTGATGACATTGCCCTGCACTTCAGCTTCTCATCAGATTTTTTGTCCAATCAAATGCTCTCTAGAATCTACAGCATCCCGCCCCAAATAGATGCCGAAGCTGTGGCTGAAATCAGTCACTTGTTCACACTATTACTATTTTATATAGAAGATAGGAAACAATTCATAAAGTGTAAATACACTTTCCATTGGGGCAAATGTAGTCTAGTTTGGCATTAGTCACGCAAACCGCCGGAGCATGCACAGTCTGCCCCAGTCCACAGACACAATAGCTAAAAGTGCTTATTTTTTTCTTTTTCTGAGCCATTTCGTTCTTCCAGTTTAAAAAGCAAAGCTGAACCAATGTCACGAAAACTGAGGTTCAACATCAACTGTACGGTTCTTTGCTCAGAAAGCAGAAAGACTTAACCCCTAAAGCAGAGCGTGAGAGAAGAACGCTCTCTAGAGTAAGAGGGAGTAGATTACTCTTACCCAACAGGTTGATGACGCCCTCATTATAGGCAGCAAACAGACGGATGGAGTCTTTGAAAAGCAGCATGAAGGCAGCGTTGATCACTCCGTTAGTCAGCTCATTAGGGTTAGCCTACAGACACACACCCACACATCCACACGAGAGAGTACATATCATACCAAATAGCTTGGACTGAATCAACATCAATGTTGTTCTGTTAAAGTAGGGTTTTCCAACCTGGGGCTTAAGGGTTGCCAAGCCTACTTGAATTTATCACTTCAGTCACAAGAGTAATCAAATAATCTGCAATGTAAACATTGACCCATCTTTCCAAACAGAGTGAAAAATCGCTTTCATTAAAAGAATAGAATAAGAAGCTTTTCACACTGTACATATTCATGCATTCTGTCTGCACAGATTTGAATTGTTTAAATATGCACCACTGTTCAAAATTTGAGGGTCAGTAAAAAAAATGTTTTGAGAAATGAATACTTCAGCAAGGATGCATTAAAACGGATCAAAAAAGACAGTAAAACATTTATAATGTGTCAAAAGATTTCTATTTTAAATAAATGCAAAAATAGAAAAAAAAGAACTATTTTCACAATTGATAATAAAATGTTTCTTGAGCACCAAATCAATCATATTAGAATGATTTCTGAAGGATCATGTGACACTGAAGACTGGAGTAATGGCGGCTGAAAATTCAGCGTTGTCTTCACGAGAATAAATTAAACTTTAGCATATATTAAAACAGAAAGTAGCTTAATTAAATTGTAATAATATTATTATTTCACAGTATTACAGCTTTTACAGTATTTTTAACAAATAAATGCAGCCTTAATGAGCATTAAAGACTTCAGAAATGCCCAATATTTTGAATGGTGCTGCATGCATTTTTTTAAATAGGGGTTATGAAGCATATAACTAGTAAAACAAAGACAAGAGAAAAATCATTGGGAAGTTTTAAAGCATTTATGCATGTTCTCCATCACAAACCTGGAAATCCAGCAGCGCATCCAGCTGGTTTTGAATGATAGGCAACGTTTTGATCAGCTTCTCTGTGTTCATGGTGCGCATGACTCCATCAATACTGCTCCATAAACAGATAAACAAACAATCAGTACTCGCCACTTACTCGCAATCTTAATTAGCGCTTAAAAAAAAAATCAACTTTAAAAACAACTTAATTATCGGAGTAATGAGCTAGCATGATTAGATTGTGTCCTGCTGAGACAATGTGTTTGAACACAATCTTGACTCCAGGCAGAAGTGAGGTTTACCCACCCTCTTTTCATCTTGGTGAAGTCCACAGCCACCAGCCTATAGGAAAGAGCCTTCTCGTTGAGATATCTGCTGTATCGCCTGATGAATGTGGACATGTCATAACCTGAGGGACAGAACGAGGGGTTTATCATCAGTGTGTGTGTATGCATACAATGCTTTAGAGACCGTAAAGGTGTTTCTTACATACCTTGCAATGCACCTTTGTCAAGGAAATTGTTCAGATTGAAGAGCGTGTTTCTTGAAGCCAGATACTGAATGAAACGCTGCGGGTACAGAGAAGAGATGACACAAAAGTGTAAAGTTATATACTAGACGTAATTCTGCAGCTCTTAATCTGTCACTGTGCGGGAGCGACTTCATCCCTGACATGCGGAAACTCCCCTCTGCTGAATTTGCCGTACACTGTGTGAAATCTAGACCTGTGTACAAGACCAGACTCCTCTGAGCTCTCTTTGAGCTGCCAAGTATGTCTGCTGCTGCTCCTCTCCTCCGTACAGCCCCATCCCACCAGCTCAGACAGCTGTGGGCTGAAGAAGAGAGCAAAGAGAAGCACACAGCATTCTGAGTGCTGTTGTGAACAGACATGATGGGAGTTTTGGGAATGCAGGAGATTTACACTAAGATATGATGCATTCCGACATGACGGGCACACAAAGTAAAACAGACTCTAGACCTGTGTACATATATAAATTAAGGTGACTGCGTACATATATAAATGAACGTGACTCTTGAAAGTTCATTGTACTAGGGGTGTAACAATACATCGATATGGATCGATGCATCGATCAAACGTCTAACGATACAATGCATCGATGCCACACATAAAATATCGATATACGGTTCCTTTATTTTGACACTCCACATACTCATGTATCTTTTCTCAGCTGAAATAGACGCCTGACAAGATGGACTAAACCATAAACACATTTTGTCACAAAAGCCGGTAGGCATCGCGAGTTCATGTTTTTCAGCAGAAACCGACAAGCAGCACCCTTGTTGTTTGTAAACAACCCAAAAAGTCAATTTTAGCGAATCAGCGCGCATTATTCAGGTCAGGTGACAAGGCTGTTAGTCACTTCGAAAATAGACTCGCTAACTGAGAGGAGTTTTGTCAAAGCTAACTAAAAGTGATCGAGGATGGATCATTTCAACGAACTTGATCGGAACCTTGCTAAAGCAGCACGGTAGCTCCCTGCGCATCTAATCACAACAACAAAGTATGTCAGGCGTCTATGTCAGTTGAGGAGATTAACGTTACAAAAATGGACTTTAAATATATAAAAAAAACACTTTCAATGAATAAAATTTTTTAAGTTACCTGTATTTTTTTGTGTGATTATTACTTAATCAAAACAACCCAGCTGCAGTTTGATTGATATTACTTGGAATGCACAATAATAATAAAAAAAACATGATTTATGAAAATGAACAAGACCAGAGTTATCTGTTTTGCAAATTAACTCTTCTGTTGTAAATGTCCCAATTGGGAGAGGGTGTGCAATTTTCAAAGTTTTCAGGCAATGTGCAGAGTTTAATTAAATGTTCATGTTATATATTTTGGTTGCATTTGTTAATAATTGTAACTGGTTGTGTAAACTTGGCAAATAATATCTAAATATCGATAAATCAATCGATATAGCCCTGAATCAAATCAAATCGTATTGCAGAATTTTTTGAGGTATCGGCAAATATCATCGAATCGTGATGAACTGTCCGATTTACACCCCTACATTGTACCCTTACACAGACCTCAAAACCATCTGGTATAAATATTGTTAAGTAGTAGTTGGTGAAGTAGTTAGTGATGAATAGAGGAATAATCATGTTCTAAAATGTTCTGTGGTCTGATCATGCTTATCATATTGTAATATAGCTAAAAATGCAAGAGATCTTGCATTTGTGACACTGATCTGCACAAAGCAACAAAGGACCGCCCACTCACCTGTCAATCAACCACTTTACTAAAACAAAGGTTTAAAGTCATAATGTGACGGAAGGAGCAACAGATCTTTTCTGCCGTATTGTGACGTACATCCGAGTGAAACAGATTACGAAAAAAAGATATAAGTGTAGGGCGAGGACTTAGTTGATTAGATGGAGGCATATCTGAAGCTGATTGTAAGAAAGAGTTTAAGCAGAGAATTCCAACACAAGTCATCAGAGAGAAACATGTAGTTTCACAGGAATATTAATTTATGATATTTGAATGAATAATTACAAGATTAAAAAAATAAAATGAAACGTATGCCTGGATAATTATTCACAATAAGAGCAATAATATGCATTAAAAAAATGGATAGGGTGATTTTTAAAAAAGAAAAAAAATCTAGAAACGACTAGAACGCTTTACATGATAAGCAGATTTAATTTAAGCTCAACCGAACCTGCTTATCACGTGAGAACAAAAGATGCAGAAGCTCAAACGTGCTGCGTAACACACAAGAAGGAACCTCATTGGTTCTTGTATGTCAAGCGAACATGTTTGAGCTTCTGTTTACCATAACTGATGTGTGAGTTGATGAATTTTTATATGTGAAAAAAAGCCTAAACTCAATCTGTTCGTCATATAAAGCAATTCGATATCTTCAGAAAATGTGGACTAAACTGCTCAATTTATATGGATTAGTTTTACGATCACTTAAAGAACTTTATGAAGCGTCAAAGTGGTAGTTGCGTAGCTGTAAATCGAGGAAAGATCTTATTTGCGTTCCGAAGATGAACAAAAGACTTACAGGTTTGGAACGACATGAGAGTGAGTAATTAATTACAAAAAAATATTTCTAGGTTAACTATCCCTTTAATAACAGGTGCAAACCATAGACAGTATAAGAAATAGACAGAGTCATCTCATTGGAACTCAATTGAGGCAAGTGAAGCCCATTTTCAGCGATTTTTTAGGACTTCCGTTCCTGACGCGCAGACTCAAACCGAGCTTGACGACGTAGATGTGACGTGGGCAACCCGTCTGTCTTCTAGTGGCTGTGGCATGAGAAATCTGAATCATTCCCTTCCAAATCTTGCAGAGACGGAGAGTGTGAGTAGGAGGTGTCCATGAGCTACGAGCAGGAGAAACTTTTGCTAGGTATTCTGATTAATTATTTTGTCATTTTGCCTCCACGTCTCCCAGATTGCCCATGAGCTTCTCCTCCCGTCAATACGGTAATCTCTCTACTGTGCGACAGAGAGTCGCGTGGTTATGACGCAATCGTTAGCCTACTTTTACAAAAACTGTTTTTACTGGGCCATAACGTAAGCTACAAGGTAATGGAGCATTTTATACATTGTCGTGTTTCTTTAGAAATAAATAATGGACAAATGGAGTCTTCAAACGCCTCAGATATAAAGTTATTCGCTGTCAAAGTGACGCCAAAATGAATGGGAGTCAATGGGATGCTAACAGCAGGTGAAGTTCTGCTACAAGATGGTGGCACGCGGCCGGCTTCAACTTCCGGTCGACTTCCTTCCCGCTTGGTGCAAACAGCCTTCAACTAATTAGTACGTTTTATTCTGAATAAAACTAATTGTGTTTCCTGGAACTGTATTCGTCAATGTGATTTATGGGACACTACAAAGTTATCAGCCACCAGAATGCAGTAGGTGTAACCTTGATCTTATTTTGTAAATCAGTGCACCAGAGAAAGAGTCAGCAGGAAATGTACTAGTTTTTACGTACTGGGATGGAGCCTTAGGCTTGTTTCACCTCAGGGGAGAACCAGCATGAGGACCCGGTGACAGGCCCAGCGGTCAGGCAAAATCTGCTTGGCGCAGAGGAATAAAATAGACCTGGCAGTGGCCATTTCTGCCCGTGGCAAAAGTATTCAAAGGTTGAGAGTCACTGAAATCACAGAAGGTTCCTAAAATGCATCTGAAGGAACGGGAGGTTAAAAAAAAAAAACTGCATTCCTAGAGCTCTGCTTAAGTTGGAGGATCAAGAGTGGCGATCCACAGAACAGTGGGCTGATAGTCTTGTGTGTAAATAGAGGGAAAGAGGCCACCCACCATTTGAAAAAAACAATGATCTCTGATCTCAAAGGAGCTCCTCTTGCCTAGGGTGGCCCTGGTCATGTGATGGCTTTGAGTGAGTTTCCTCAATCTCTTTTACAATTTGTGCAGCTCCATTTTACCATCATTCTAATATAAAAAAACAGACAATGGGGGAAATACTGATGGAATGGAAAATATCAGCAAAAAGTTTTTTTTTTTTTTTAAACGTGCACATATAATAAATATTATGACTTCATCCACAGTCAGTTATTATTGACATCAGTCACAGTTTTAACAGCAGAAAACGAATAGAAATCTGCAATGAATAGGAATCTATTTAATTTTGCAAACAAAATGTCAAAAATCACACTTGCTATTTTTTTTTTTTTTTACACGGTATAAAAGAAAATATACAGTGTAGCTGTCTTAATAATTTTGGGAGTCCCTCCCTCGCAAGGTTATCAAATTTGCGGGGCATTAGCATCAAACCATTTGAAAATCCCTGATTTAGCAGTGTGTTCCCAATCATTCTCAAAGAAAATACTGGCAATACTTCTGCTTTGCACCCGACCCGTGCCTCAAATGCTGGTCTAAAATCTTTCGGGATCAGATGAGAAGCGGAGTGAGGCAGACCGCATTCAGACCAAGAAGAAAATCCCCAGGAAAGCAGCTGTGCGGAGAATGAGCAAGCTCTCTCTCTGGCACCATGGCTTAACCTTGGAGAGAAACCTCTTGGAAAATCCATGGCCGAGCCAGTGAGCACCAAAATGCAGAGAATTTTGCTCAATTCCGGAGCGTAGATCAATATGGATTACTAATTCAGTAGAGTCTGCAAATCCACGCTCGCTCACCTGCTACTCTGCATGAACGCCTCTATCTTACATTGCTTAGGTAATTCAAAATGGATGTCAGAAGTAAGGACGATAAATATAGATTGATAGGCCAGGAAGGGTCCTGCATTCTCTGCTCAGCAAATAATTAATGTGAGAACAAACCTCAAGTAGTGTCAGAGTGAAGCATCATTTATTATTAAGGCAGGAGGCACTTCGGCAGGGAGCTTTCTCTCCCAAACAGAGGAGCTTCTATTAACACAGCAGCTCAGGCTGAGGGAAGATATCAGCAATCTGGGAACAGGGATTGCTCATGTTTTAGCCGCTGATTTTGCGCGTGCAGTCGGGAACTGATCCAGAAGCAACGCTTGAACTGCGTGTGAAAACTGTATGTGTGCGTGTTTGTGCGCGAGAGCACTAACCCTGCAGGGAACATGTGTAAATATGCTTGCTGCATGATGATGCCCTGATAATGTGCCGGCTGCTGGTCTTCGCTCTCTCGATCCATACATGTTCTGAGGTTTCTATGGATACGGCCTGAGCAATTACTACGGTTAGAAAAAAAAAAGCTTAAAGAAAAATGGCGAGCACAAAAAGATAATGACAGGATGTGAAAGGAGGCGAGTTGTTCGATAGCGATTATTTTCAAACACTAAACCCATTTTGTTTGTAAAGTTAAGAGCTGGAATTGCATCTGATTGAATTCCTGGACTAGAAAACAAAGTGAAAATGGGTCACTAAATTGAAAAAAAGAACCAAACTTACACACCATGCAAAGCTGAAGTAGTTTCACGCTCACAAAATCTCACCAGTGAAAAAAAAGAAAAAAGAAGTAAATAATGTAAATGTAAACCATTAAAATAAAACAATAAAAATGACCCTATCACACATCAGTGTGGGCAACAGTTTTTTATAGCAATGAAGAAAAGTGACAAAGCATCATGGATAACTCTGCCCCCATGTCATTGCCACTACGTCGACTACCACAGAAAACAAGTGGTCAATGTTTCGATCCAACAAGGTGAGTTCACCAATTCCCACATGTAGTTTATCCATACTCCCTACTTAAGCATTACTGATTACTGAGAAGCAGGTGTTTGTTTTCTGCCAAGATTTGCCATTCCTGCCTGCAGGGTAGAGAGGGAAAAAGACATCAGGGGAGTGAGAGAATGTTTCATAAAGGTAATAATTACCTTACCTAGCGCACATCACTCACAAACAGCATCCATTATGCAAACAGATCCCACACAGGGACCTGAACTCAAGAGTCAGCACATGGCCAGAATGCTAAACAGCCCAATTCACAGCTATGTCAGAAAAGCCTTCGAAGTCAACATTTGCAGTCCATTCCTTTAGCATGTTACTTCAATAATGTGACGCATTTCCAAATTTGACTGGATAAACCAATAAATGTTTGTATGTATTTGTATGTACGAGTGTGTGTATGTAATGCATGTATGTGTATATACAAATCTTTTTTTAACATGTTACTTGACAGATTTGGTCAGATCTCTCGAACAGACAGAATTAAAAGCCCAGAAAACAGAAGCAATTTCTTACACCCAATTACATGCACTTTTGAATTATGAAGGGAGGCAAGATCTTGCAACTTCCACGACTCCATAGATTATACATTGCATAGCATTATATACAGCAGCAACAAATTAATCAAGAGACCGTTCTCTGTAGTTCTTCAGAAAAATGCACCAGATGTCAGACGCAGAATCCCAGAGCACGCACCTGTGTTCACACTCGCAGAGCATATTCAAGCCTGACATTTACACGGACTTAATAAAATTAGATCTTTAAATGCTGAAACTCGGTGGTCTTGTGTTGACATTAATCTTCTGTGTTAACTATCAGCGAGATTTCAGAAAGGCTGCATTAATTACAGCAATAGCCTTAAACAATGCCTACAGCTATTTGGCTATTGATTAACATTATCCAGGAGCCCATGCGACCTACGTGACATCAGCAGCGCAAGAAAGACGTTTCAGATGTGGAAGTTAATTAAATTTCGATGAAAGATAAGACAACCATTTTTTTCCTTCTCTGGATTAATATGCACTGCATAATGAGACCAGGAGTAAATAAAGTAAATAGAGTCAATTTAGATTTTTTTATAGACACAGCTGCAAGTCCAGTGATGAGACAACAGTGAATAGATCAACTGATCACACTTTTTTTTTTGCTGAAGCAAAATTATTAATTGTAAGGGACAAATGTTTGACAAAATGTTTATAGTACCACATTCATTAATTCCATTCAATCTTCTGGTCAATATTTGTGTATTTCCAATTGTTAACAAGTGTTTGTTTTGTCTGAGGGGAAAATTTGTCTATTCAACTCAAATAGTAGGGCCCTATGATTTCAGCAATGAGGAAAGCGTGGACAGAATTAAGGAATCCAATTCATAAAAATGGAATTCACAGTATAATGTGGAATGTCACGAAATTTGGCAAATAAAAAGTGGGAATGCACACTTAAATCGCAATATTAACCAGTGTCTGTGAATATTCAAACGCAAAAAGGATGCTATGTACTTCTGAAGTCTGCATGTTTTGCATGTCTCTGTGTGAATGAGTGGCGCGGTTTCGTCAAGCACACACATACTGAAACACGTGTGACGCTCGTGGTGTTTTCAGCATCTGCGGTCTCAAAAAATAAATAAATGTTTAAAGTTAGTCAGGATTAGTCCATTAAAACGTGATTCAGAAATATTAAAATGAAGAGAAAAAAAGGATTTTGGAAAAAAAAAATCGTTTTATCATTTCAGTTAACTAGACATGGATTTTGATCACTAAAATTAAATTTAACCACAAGAATCCAGTTAAATTTAAATGGAAAAAAGGAAACCAGACAAATTAAACCTGAAAAAGAATAAAATAAAACTATTTTACAGGGCCCAAAAAAAGTATTGACAGAGAAGTTAATGATGAAACCAAAAGTACAATACACTCTTTATTAAACCAACCTTTATTTGAGCCTCCAGCTTCTAATAGAACCACTGATCTTCCCTCACACACAACCTCTCTCAATCTTAAGTATTAGCTCACTCGTACACTCAGTCTTCCTTCGGTACCCGAAACGAACCAGTCTAGATGGACAGCATCTTGCTTAAAATACAAGGTTAAGCAATTTGTCTACTGTGTGACCCCGCATGAACCAGCTGATTAAAATTCCACCCGCTTCTCTTGCTGTCCCTTGCAATTTCTGTCTTTCTCCTCTTTCTGCAAGTTCCTTATCCCTAAAGTTATCCTACCTAGATGTTTTTTTCAAACCCCCCCCTTCTTCTCCTATCTCTACCCTAGACAACATACAATCCCAGTGACGTCGTCACTATAGCAAATTGTACGTTCAGTATCTGGGCCATCGTTGAGTGACATCGCCCTTTTTCTGTCCTATTCGCACAAACGCATGGGCAAACGCCCTTATCAACAATACCTTATCTGTGGCCCTTCCTGTGCCCTCTCACAGGACTACTGCTGACAAGACAAATGTCCTCCAAATGTCTCTGCTCCTCGACAGACAGTGATAACCAAACGTGTGTTTTTGAAACCATAATTGGGTAAAGGATTAAGACCAGTCCTGACCCGGGCCAGACGTTCAGCTCCGATAACAAAATCCACCCCTGGCTGATTAGTGCCCCGTCATGCCATAGAACAGGGTGTGCTGAAGGACAGTCCTCCACGCTCACTATCTCTGACACTTGCGAGCACAAGACGTATAGTGAAGGACTTTTTATTTTATAGTCCAAGGGAATGAACAAGGACACATGTGAGAGTCACTAGCACTGCCATTGTTTTCGTGTGTGCGTGTGCCATTGTTTCCTGCAGAATCTATTGTGCCAGAAAAAGTAATTATATCCATCCAGAGTTGTGAGCTTGCAGTCTAAATTGAATGTGATGAGATAAAAAGGACAGTTCACTGCGCAATAATGCCAGGACAATACAACAGATGCGTTTTCTTCACTGGCTCCCCTTTAAAAAAAAAAAACAGTGCGACTAGTGTAGTACTGTATATTTCACAAAGTAATGACTCAACTCTTTTAATGAATCGTGCAAACTTCTGACTCACTGAATCCCACAAGTTATCTAACTGAAAAAGTAACGGTGAAAATGAGTCAAAAATGTGTTCTTTTAATTCTAAAAATGCCAACAATTTGCATTTCGAAGTAGTGTAGTGTAGTGTAGTGTAGTGTAGTGTAGTGTAGTGGTAGTGTAGTGTAGTGTAGTGTAGTGTAGTATTAGTAAGAAATTGTCATTATTTACTCACCCTCATGTTGTTCCAAACCAGTATGTCTTTCTTTCTTTTGTGGAAAATAAAAGAAGGTATTTTAAGAAATGTCGTCTTGTTTTTTTGTTTGTTTTTTTTCTCAGTACAATGGAAGTCCATGGTCAACTTCCATTAACATATCTTATTTTGTGTTCCACAAAAGAGAGAAATTCATACACATTTGGAAAGACATGTGGGAGGGTAAATGATGAAAGAATTAAACATTTTAGGTTAACTATACCTTTAAGGTCTGTAATAATTACAATTAGCTTTAGATAAAAAGAGAACAAGTATTTGGTATATTTAGATATTGTAGCTAGGTAAACGTGAGTGCATTTCTAGAAGAGCTTATGTAGTAAAAATGCATTAAGCAGGCCATGTGCACATCTAGGTCACGTCCTACTGTATATATCATTAATGTGTGTGTGTGTGTGTGTGTGTGTGTGTGTGTGTGTGTGTGTGTGTGTGTGTGTGTGTGTGTGTGTCATGTTCTCACCTACCTGCTGTTTATCATTAGTGGACTACATGTTTGTGCTTGTATACAAGTATCTATTTCTATCTAACTCTTGTTGCTGCGCATAAACTGTACACACTTTCAAACTCAAACACTGTATTGAACAATTAGCACATAAAAATGAATACTTTTATTCAACAAGGAAGCATTAAATGTATCAAAAGTGACAGTAATGTTACAAAATAAACTCAGCAAAAAAAGAAACATCCCTTTTTCGGGTCCTGCTACAGGACTGCAGATGTGGCCAGAGCAATAAACTGCGATGTCCGTAATGTAAGACGCCTAAGACAGTGCTCCAGGGAGACTGGAAGGACAGCGAATCATCCTTGCAGTGCCAAACCACGTCTAACCATATGTCCCTCCATTATTCCTTTTCTGTTCATCAGATGTCTCGTTTAGTCTTTCCATGATTTTGCAGGTCACTTTGACTCATATAAAACATCACAGATTTAACACCAACTTTTCAGGATGACAATGTAAAATGCTTTCACTGTTTGTCACCATGTCTCACACACATTGTGACTGCTGAGCTGTGATTTGTCATGTAGGATCAATTTGACCGAGCTATGCTGGATCTTCAATGGTAACTGCACAGAAGGTTGTCTGATATGAACCACAAATCCCCCCCCCCCAAAAAAAGTATGAAGTTGAAGTGCAGAATCTCACCTCATTTCCATACATCATTAGGTGGTGTGTGGTGATGAGCGCTTTGAAGACCACAACCCAGCTGCTGTTGGTGGTTCTCTCAAACAGTGTGTCAGCCAGCTGGGGAACATTCACATTCATCTCATTGGTGCAGTGGATCAAGTCTGAAAACACACATGACGCACACGTTAGAGCAACACACATCACTGATTCACATCTCGAATGGTTCTAAGACCCTGCACAAGATGTTTCAATAAACACAGCACATAGCAGGGCCCTCACATTGCGTGAAACATATGAATGTATCTGCAGCGGGTGCTAATGGAAGCAGATCTCAGCGGACTCTCATAATATCTCTCAGTATTCTACACAGAGGGTTAGACGGGCTTCTAACCAGTCGTTCTGTTATGCAACTCACAGACAAGCAGAGAAGATCCATAAAGAGAGTCGCATCTTTAAATATGCACGAGCACCCCAGTTTTGCTTTGCGTACTCGCATACGAAAGCAGCATCTTTTGAACGCCATCAGATGCTCGAAAACTCGTTTCTGTTCTGTCCTGTTTGCATAATGAAGACATTCCTCCTTCAACCCAGTGTTCTTTTTAGTTCTTCAAAGGCAAAACTCTTCTCTCCCTTCCCTTGAGAGAAACATTCTTTTCACACACAGAGCAGGTAATGAGGGAGACGACTCCTCCGTATCTGTCGGATTTTGGCCCTGTGGGCCTGTCTGTTGTTCTAATAGGGAGTTCTAGTAGTAAGTAGTGCAGCTCCCAATTGGAGTCTGATGATGAATCACAAGGATCTGGTAAAAGAGACAGCACACTAGTATGTGCTATACATCTACAAAACACACTTACAGAATGCAAGCAAGGCACAAATGGCCTATAAATTGAGGATGTAATGCACTACAGTGCGTGTTGATAAGCCTCAGCCATGTTTTGTATACATAGTGGATCATTATAATGAATGCCATAATTGTTATAATTCTGTAAAGAAATGCAATTTAATGTTTACTTCAGTTGGCATGAACAGCAGTTATTTGTTGAGATCATTATTATGTCCGTTAAATAAATAGAAATTAAATAAATAGCAGCAAAGTTCATGGGTTTGATTCCCAGGGAATGCATGTAAAATGCATACCTTGGTAAATTGGTGTATGTACTAATATAACAATACATACGAATTTGAGATTGTTTGATTTTGCTCATTTGGTAATATTGTATTTAAAGAAAGGCAATAAACAGATTATTGTGCAGACAATAAAAATATATATAAAGAATTAATGTGTTAAATAATGTTTTACTCTTTCCTTCCTGTTGCAATAGCCCAAAAGCCTTTTGAAGTGTAAAGAGATAATTCACCCAAAAATGAAAATGTTGTCATCATTTACTCCCCCTCATGTTATTCCAACCCTATGATGAACACAATAGATGACATTTTTCAGAAATGTTGGTCATCATCAAACATTTCCATAGAAGGAAAAAAAATACTAGTCAATGGTCAATGGCTATGGTCAACTGTCTGGCTACCAAACTTCTTCAAACTATCTTCCTTTGTGTTCAACAGAAGAAAGAAACATGAGGGTGATTAAATGATGACAGAATTTTCATTTTTGGGTGAACTAATGATAAAAATTTATTTTTTATAATATACGATATAAGATTTAGATATAAGACTTTCAATGGCCTTAAAATTGTTCAAACTGAGTTTAAGACATTTTAAAGACTTTTTGAGGAGCTGCAGGGACCCTGTAACAGTATCTGCCAAATGCATACATGTATTAACAGCATAGTTTGAGTTGTGCGACTTTCTTTTCTTTTGTGGAACAGATAGATAAGATATTTTGAAGAATGTATGGAACAGCCGAAATAACTGTGGAAAAAACTTTGGACCCTATACTGACTTTTACTGAATAATACAAATAAAACACTGAGGCATTTTTCAAAATATCGTCTTTTGTGTTTCTCAAAAAACAGGTTTGGAATAAAAGGAGGGCAAGTAAATGACAGAATTTTTATTCTTGGGTGACCTATGCCTTTAACTGAGAGATTTTCTTTCATACATTTAAAACGACTAATAACTGAGCTATTTTGGAAATTTGGAATTGAATTGAGAGTTTTGAATAGGAATCAAATCTGGAGATCTGTAGCAATACCCAGCCTTAGTTGCTAGGGTGTTATGGGTAGTTTCTAGGTGGTTACTAGGTTATTCTAGGTGGGTGTTTACTGGCCCAAATGCAAATGATATTTTGATCTCTATAAAACGCTCAGGGGTCCCTCTTTAGTCATGTCTGTGGTATCACCCACCAGGGAGAAAAACCTGATCACTTAGAAAAGTAATAGCACACAGAGGCACGCTTTGAGGTATCATTCATACCCGTAGCACAAACGAGTTACGTGCCAACGTTTAGTACTTAGGCTGAGCAACAGTAATTGTATTGCAAGCAGCATTAATAAATCTGTGCGATCCTGAAGATTCAAGTCAACTCCACTGAGCTATTCAGCATCTCTTCCCAAGATTAATGCATATTCACGTACTGTGACTACTATTAAAAACACACTGCAGCCTGTTGGGGGATGAGTTACGAGATTCCTGCCTATTCAACAGTGTTTTTCCCCATTTCTCTCTCTCGCTCTCTTTCCAGTACTGAACTGCACCATGGCTTTTGCTTCAGAGCTCGGTCTCCTTTCTTCTGTCTTGCTTGTTTTTCTATGATGTCAGAAGGAGAGCCTACGAGCTGATTGGCTCCTTTGGCAGGAGGGGGAGGGAAAAAGAACGAGAGTGAAAAACTCTTCTGAAGTGAGGATATGTGCTGATTTAATCAGATAAAACGGGGCACATTTGGTGGCATTGATCAAAAATGTCATTGTCTTAATTGGAGAAAGACTAAGAGAGGCACAAATAACAGTTAATGCGAGCAAGAAACTCCCCACTCTGACCATTTGAAGCACTGGGAATGTATGTGGTTGTATGGCTGATTACACCCTGGATCAGAGCTTTCAGACATTGCATATCAGGGCTGTTTTCTTGCAATATTGTAATAATACTTTAAATCCATGTATCAAATGTATTTTCACTAAACCAAAAAAGCAGGTTGCCTAAATAAGCACAAGCTATTAAACAGGCATTCCCCAGTCCAGTTAGAGATAGTTTTTTGGTCAGGTTACGGTCCACATATTTTTGTCTCGGTTCCCTTCAGAGATACATTCATATAATTATTTAATTCTTATAATTTCCCTCAGCATTTGACTGTAAAGGTTGTAGAGTTTGTTAAACGTTTTACTGCCTTGTGCCATGTTTTCACACAAAACAAAACTAATGTTCCCCCTGCTGTTGCTGTCCCATAATGAAACAGTAATACAAACCATCAGAGATTTTTATCATGGTTTATCATCAAACCGGTAACCATTTCCTCCCTACTTCAATTCCGATCAAATTAAATTGTGATGCAAAGCAATGTACTGAATTATGACATATATTGTATTATACAACGTGTATCGCATCATGAGATAGTTAGCGATAGCACATGATACTAGTCTCCAATTATGTCCTTTACAATGCTTCTGAGTGTCACACACTAAGTTCACAAAAGTAGATTCCCAGAGTGACAGAGAACAGGCAGCGTTTCACACCGCAGCCTTTAAATAGAGTTTCTGACAGTGTTTCACAAAAACATACAATCACACTTCCATGTTATTCCTAACAAACACACACACACACACACACACCTGCATGGTTCCATGCTGAGATGTGTGCACCAGAGCATGAAATGATGTGCAGTGGCGAGAATCGAATCCGAGAAAGGCGGTGAAAGGAAGCTGTGGCCCAGTGATGTCACTGCAATGCAGCAAATGAAGAGTCTTTGAGCGATGAGGTCACACACTTTCAGTCTGCCTGTGTCAAAGTCTTATTGTTAGCCTGAAAGACAACGAAACCCTTTGGAAACGTTCCTACCGGGCTGAGCCTGCCACCAGTCAGAGTTGACAGAGGCTCAAAAAATACTTGAGTTTCAAACGCACGTCGCTGCCATAATTGGCCGGTGGAGACTGGTTTGGAATTAAAACCAGCTCTATGCAAGAGTGAAAAATGAACAAAATTACAAATTAAAGCACTTTTGATTCAAAGCATGATTTATTCTCGGCTTACAAATTAATCTGGATTGAGCCTTGATGAGGCACAGGAAGTTTGGCAGGAAGCCTCTCGTGTTCGTGTGCGTGAGTGTGTGCGTGTACGTGTGTGTGTGTGTGTGTGTGTGTATGTACACAAGGAAGTAAATTGACCAGGTGGCCTGACAGTCTGTCCAGCTGTCAGCCAGAAGACCGTAGCTGGTGCTCACCTCTGAACCGCCACAGCTGCCATGCAAATTACATGATCCAAGTGTACTAATCACTGACTCCAGGTCAGTTCTCCATGGCCCTCTGCTTCTGGAATAATGCAATAGAGGTGGAGTGGGAATTGACATTTCAAAGTATTGCAATGTTATTGCACAATATTCTCAGACAAAACCAGATCCCCAAACCAGTCTCATTCACTAAGCATGCATGAAATCTGCAAACAAACATTTTCACGAACAAATCATGATTCACCAAAAACCTTCGTACTAAAAATGTATTCTAAATTTACACAAATATTTAGGAACTAAAACCACACGTATGCAAAAAACACTTTCTATGTGCGGCCTTATGTTTAAAAGTTATATTTCATCTTAACATGACTATTAATTATATTTAATAATTTTAATATAAACTTTTATCATAACATTCATAAATAATACAATTTAATTTCATGTTATATATATTTCATAATATACAGTGAAAAAGTAAGAAAAGCTGCATTATAGCTTCAGCTTCAAGGTTTTTTTTTTGAATAATGCAGGTTTACATGCATGACACTTGGCATTGCTCGAGGATCTGTCGAGAGCAGTTTGCAGAGTTGAACTTATGTTTAGCAACGAAAGCCGTGAAGTAAAGGTTCTGCGGAAAGCCCTTATATGGAGATGGTTTGGGCGTGTTTTATGCAAACGACTAACCTTGTGCACGTGGCGCTCATTTAGAATATTCCAAATTCACAAACATTAGAACGAGATTAAGAACAAATTCATGTGCGTATTAGGCTTGCTGCAATAGCCTGTTACCGGTGTTCAGCTGCAACACCAGTTACTTCACTTGCCCACAGTGTACAGACATGTTTACTGACTATATGGACCTCCAAAGCAAGAGCATGAAAAGATTTATTAAAACAATAATTTCACTCGAATAAAAAATTCATATAAAAAAGACTTATTTCCTTTGTGGAAAAGCTAATCACGAAGATTAGAGGACCTCCAGACCTGTTGAGATTTAACTCTATGCTCAAAAACAAATGCTAAACTCTCTAACCTGTAGATAAGAACAGCAAACCATTTTGGATTTAATGAGCGCAGAGAGTCTTTTATCGGCTAACCGCTTCAGCTAGCTTGAAGGAGAACAGCAAGGAGAATTCTTCTCCAAATAAACAACTGTGCTCCCTCTGTCTGGGGAACCTGGGACCTCTATTAAATATAGCTGGGATTCTTTTTGAGGGCTTGTTTGCTATGTTTGTATCTCTGCCTCCATTTCCTTCGAGATGTGTGTTGATGGCCTTGTTGCTGTGATTGCACTGTGAAGTGCTGGAAAAGGAAATTATGCTTATCTGGTGGATGGTCTGAAATGTGGTGAGACGAGGTCAGTATTTGATCAGCGTTCTGGGAACATAAATGTGATGATGGTGACATTTTTGTAAAAGGCCTATATGGGATTCCTGAACAGTGAGTTCAGTGACACAGTTCTGTGGAATACCACAGCTATTCCTCACATGTCATTCCCATATTTCTCCCTCTCTCCCTCTCTTTTCATTTTCACCACAGCTTTGCAACTAATCAGCAACCTGGGAGCACAGCTTGTAGAATTCTATAAAGCTCCAGTCTATAATAAAAAGGACAAAAGAAAGCCACACAATCATATATAAGATCAGCTGCCCTTTATTTCTCACAAAGCCCAAGAAATGTCATTTAAGGCAAGGAATACCAGAAAGTAGAAAAATCAAATGCAAATCTTTAAGCATGAATGCTGACGCATTAATGTCTAATGTCCAAAATAGCATGATCAAATTAGGAAAGGTCAGGAAATTAGGAAACTAGAATTCAGATTATTTATATTTGTAGCCTATATATTTTATATATGCTTTAAAAAGGATAAATGAGAGGTTTAAGCTTATTGGAAGTCTATAGTTTTATGTGAATGTGCGCCTCTATATTCGCAAACACCAAAGAAGTGTTACATGGTTGTCTACTCAACCAGATGTCCCAGGCTAAAAATGTGGATTTTTTTTTTTCTGCTGAAAGAAATACATAAATGAAGAAGAAAAGCTGAAATCTTAAATTTAGTGAATGTATATTGACCAAGTAATCCACTATTTTGTAGAGGAGGGTCAAAATGACCATTTTAACCTGAGATTTGGAGCCAAATTACAGGGGGGTAAAAATGACTTTAGAAAGATGGCAGCATCATCATTTTATTTTTACACGGAGATTGGGAGGTCTGTTAGTAAAATCTGTTGACTTTAACAATCTCTGTTGCATTCTATGCCAACAGTGACAGATCAAAAATGGGGAAAGCAATTCTTGAAAAAAAAAAAAAAAATTTACCCCAAGTTTGCATGCCCCCATTTGGCTCCAAATCTCAGGTGAAAATTGTCATTTTGACCCCCTCTACAAAATAGTGGATTACCCAGTTAATATCCATTTACTACATTTAATATTTTGGCTTTCATCACTATTTATGTTTGTCTCTCCTCAAAAAAATCAAACAAAATTTGAGCCTGGGAAGTTTCTGAAATTTGGTTGATTTGACATGGAATGACCTAAAACGGGTTTTTGTTTTTTTACTGTCTTCAACATTACATTTCAAGGATTACTCTAAGACTTCAAACTTCCAATTATTATGCTTCTTTAAGACTGTCTGTTTTTTTTGTGAGGACAAGGATAGTTTTGTGCAATAAAAGGTTATAGTTTTGTAGTATCCGAAACTGAAAATATGTAGTTTCGCACATATGGGCATGAGAGAAAAAAAAAGAGCTTTGAGATTTCTCTCCTCCGAGATGCGTCATAAATAAAGTCCCAGGTTTTGCAGAGGAGATGTCAGAAGACGAGCCAAGGGCTCTTATAAGGTACAAAACAAGCTATCAAACAGAGCCAAAGGCCCTCAGCAGCTATAAATAGGCCACATCAGCACTATGAGCGTGAAGGGAACAGAAGCAATGTGTCATGCAGCATGTGGAAGCTCTCTTAAAGTGGTGCAGTTGTGTCCTCACACTGAACGAAGCTCCACAAACATTGATCAACTGCTTCTCTACCTAAAAAAAGCTCCACTGAATCTGTGCTTCAAAGACATCCTCTTTGATCAGTCAACGGTAGCTCCTGGTTCTATTTCTGCTTGATTGCTTCTAATACAACATGCTTCGGTGCTTAATAAATACAAATACAAACATCCATCATCCACAAAATTACAATGAGTTCATAAGTAAAAGCTACTTATCTGCGGAGCAGTTTGCTCTTGCAGAGGACAAACTGTTGACAAAGCATCCTGAAGGGTAATCTGTATTCTGAAAGGCTGGGTGGTATTTCCCAAGACATGTTTGAGAATGGCTGTTTTTGTCTTTGTTGCACAGCATCATTTCAGCTGTCTAGTTCTAAATCAGAAGCACTTCACCTTTAACCCTGACACACTCCAGATTCAGACTGCTGCTAGTTGGATAGTCTCAGGATTATTGACTATGGGCGTAAAAGTCTGCTTTAGGCATGTGCAGAACCACACACATTCAAAATCAATTAGTCTGGTGGGTTAACTGAACGGCTAGTTAAATGATCAATCTTATGAATGGTATATGCATCAAATGAAATGCTTTTTAAGACCTGCATAAATAAAATTAATACTATATTAGGCACATTGGACAGGGAAAAGCAATGTTTATGGTAACATCGTAAACCATAAAATGACAGTAAAAAAAAAAAAATCAATTTTCAATTCAAATACAGGTTTGATAAAAGTAATTATTTTCACTATCGACTATTGTTTAAAAACAGCCAATGATCAGAGACGATTACATCCTGTCAATCAAAATCCGCAACTCACACTGTGTGAAGAAAATGTCTCGTTTTGAATTTAGGGCTGTTGAAGTTAAAGGCAGGGTAGGTGATTTGTTCCAGAAACATTTGTTTGTTATGCTGGTTAACATCCTGATAGCAATCACCAAGTTAAATGGTCTAAATGTATTTATATCTATATATACATATATATCATCTGTGGAAGGCATATCTTCAGTTTTTTCAGTTTCAGAATCATGAATATTTTTTAGATTCTGGTGTCACCATTGTCCTGTGCATTGTGTTACCAGCACCAAGTAACTCCCAACGTAATACCAAATTTAGCATTTTAATCAACAGTACAATTTTTGTTGACCATTTACCATATGTCTTGGAGTATAGCAATAATATTTTATCAAGAGTTCAATATCGTGATATATATCGAATCGTGACATGAGAGTATCGTTACATCCCTAATATAGACTGATCGTTATACTTGCCTTGACTGATTGTTATACTCTATTGCCGTGACATAATCGTAAACGCGACAAACAAACGTGCAACACAGGAGCAATGGAGCATATCGATGGAATGGTGTTCTTGATTCTCGGCATGTGGATGTTTTTCACTGCAAAACGAAGAAGTTTGTTTGTTCAAGTTTGGTGTCTCGTGTCGCAAATCCAATGACGCTGGTAGTGATGATTCTCTCTAACCAATCAGTGATCTGCAGTGTTTACACGTCACATTTTAGTATCGGTTTGGCTCGCTTGGAACCTTAACCGAGGTGGTACTATTTAAGTGAGCCATAACGAGCCGTACCATGCAGTGGAAAAGCGGCTTTAGACAGACGTCACTAACCGAGCACTAGGGTCGGGTACCGAACTTGGTACTTTTAAGGACACCGACCGAATTACGTCGATACTACCGAGTACCGATTTACATTCAATTAATCTGTGCCAAATTTCAGTACCCGAGAATGCATCTGGGCACGAGAGTAAGACTATCTAAATACAAATCCTGCATGTCTGTGTGAATTTTTCATTTACCCCCACACACACACACACACACAGAAGCACGTGTGACACTCGCACTGTTTTCAGCCTCTGCCGTCTCACTATATGAGGACATGAATGCATGAACTCAATCTCCAGAGCCGCTCTGAGAGTCACTTCATCAACATGTTGCAGTTTAATTTGAGAAAAACTATCGTCATGTCAAAAACACACGGAAACTCAAAGGTCTTCACGGCAACCCGTCAAAATAAATGTTTGGTTTAACTTGACAAATATATTACTGTTGTACAGTAGAATTTAGATACGTCTCAATGTAATAATAATACTAACACTAATAATACTAAATTATTATTAACACCATCAACGCCGAAATGAATCTGCAGCGGTAAGGGGGTACAGATCAGTTCTCTACGTTTTTTCTTTGTTCATCATTATTGTAATGTTATGTGCTTTGAGACATGAGGTAGTTTAACGCCATCTCTCGTGACACTTCTGTTTGCTCCCTGCTGTACGCGTTCACTTGTTTTGAAGGATGCGTGGGTTTAGACAGCGCTATAAAAGGGAGGGTGGGATCTTCTGCTTTCAAAGCTAGCTTGCTATAGACAGCCTGATTTAAAATTGCCTACCCTACCTTTAATTGGACAATGCATTAACAATTAAAAAACAGCAGCGTAAAAGCAGGCTCTACCGAACCACAGTACAAGCCAGGGTTGCCAAGTCCATGTTTTTTACCTACATCAAACATTATTTATAGCACGCCTCCCATCCAAAACATCGCAAAGAGTGTTGTGCTTTGTTACTTCTGATAAAATGATGTCCATTTCATCACAAAATTGTGTTTTGATGCTCTTAAATGTGAAGTGACAGATCGTTGTAGCACTTTATTTCAAGCAGCAGCATGGAGCCCAAGTCTTTTCTTTCACTTTTCTAGCACGAAAAACATCAAAAGGTATGTCGAAAGATTCGGTACAGCTTACCAAAATGTATAATGTCTCGTGTAATCGCTCAATCAGAGTTTCAACCGCGGAAAGATGTCAATAAAACAGCTTCTGGACAATGTCACTTGACCTTGCATTTACCCCATACAAACATTTAAGTTTTAAACAAACATTTTTATTAGAGTGTAATTTTATCTGAAAATAAATAGCAGTTAAAAATTGGTTGGGCTCTGTTATTAACTCTTTCCCCACCAGCGTTTTTTTTTTTTTTTTTTTGTTGCCAGTCACCACCAGTGTTTTTGATAATTTTCACAAAAATGTCATGGCCCCTAGAATATTTTGTTGTATATCTGAACACACAATACATCAGAAGAAAGAACAAAGCCACAGCTTCATTTATTCTTTTTTATAAACACTTGAAAGTGGGTAAGTTTCATAAAAAAGCAACATTTTAAACAAAAAGCTGAGATAAATTGAGTTTTTTTCCCCCAAGATTACAACGTGCATAAGCAATGTTTTTAACGCTTGTTTTTGCTTCTGCTTTGCCTGTGTTTTGATCCGGAGATTCTCTACTCTTTCAGAAGACGCATAATAACGCCCCCTACCGTACAACAGTGAAAACACGGAAATTCTGAAAATTGTCAATGGCGGGAAAAGAGTTAATTTTAACCTCTAATGTTATAGCAATGTACAAAATGAGAGGGTTTGCCTATATAGTTTACAACATTAATTGGGTGAGATTTTTTCCTTAAGAAAATCAAACTATCGGTATCGGCCTATCATTCTGAATAATCGGCTATCGTATCAAAGGAAAAATGTAGTATTGTGCTTCTCTATAAATTATGATATTATGATTATATTTAAAATATATGATTAGCCTATATGTGATATGATATGCACCTTCTGAATGCACATTTGCTTCTTTACGATGCACCAGTTAACAACACTGCGTGTAAAGGGCTAAATCAAAATCCAAATTTACTCTGACAATAGGTGGCGCTTATGGAACAGCAGAAATATAACAGTTGCCCTTGTAACCCCTGTATACAAAGCATCTGTGCTTATTAGAACACAATTTCTCAGAAAGGCAATGAGTTTGCAGGCAATATAAACACCATAAGGAAAACAATTTTATAATTCACCAACAGTAGATCATTAGCAATTGCCAATCGCTTGGCATAAATCTGTGGTATTCATTGATTGCGAATTCATAGCCTTTTGAAGTTTAGCAGTCAAACTCAAATTAAGCCATAACGCGATTCTCGTTTCTGTCCCCAAATTTAAGACCTCTTCAAATGGTAATTAAGAGTTACATTTTTAGCCTGAGCACCATAAGAATGCAACATTCATGACAAGGCTCTCAAAAAATAAAAAAAGATTATGTGTGCCTATTTGCAACACAATTGTCAAAGAAACAGCTCTTTACATGAACAGAAGAGAAAATACATAAAAATATACATGCTTTATATATACATATATATTTATAATTTTTCGTGGCTTATTGTGATTAATAACACTCTAACGTGTCAATAACTTTAAGTAGTACAGCGAGGTTTAAGAAATGAAATTTGTGAATCAATGCAAATGGGCAGAAGATTGATTTTTCCCCCACCCGTAATAAATATATAAAAAAAAAGAATATATATACACATTTATTTTATACATACATAACATATACTCAGAAACAAATGAAACTCTTGAAGAAAAATACGATGCTACAAAGCTTCCAAATTTAGCTATTAGTTCTTACTCAGAAACTCTCATTAAAGCTGCCTAGTAATTTGTAAACACAACATTTTCCCCAGTGGACTAATAAAATCCAGTGCAACCTGTCACCCAAAAATTTGTAAAAGTAGCCTAAATTAGATTGGATATGTTGATTTAAGCCGTCTTTTGTCATTATTGTGTGCAATAGCCATCAAGAGGTCCTGTAAATGTTCAATGGAAAGTGAGAAATCTGAAACTGAGACATGTAGCAGTGTTATTTCTGTACCAATCCGAGAACAATTCCCCAGTTAGCTTCCTGGTTAGAATGTAAGACTGAGCACAGATCCCAGTTCAGTAAGCTCAAGTTCTACCAAAAGACACTGTCCCACTCACTGCTTCCGAAGAGGTCACAGTGCAAAATCTGTTTGTTGACTCAGTACAAATCTCACTGCTGTTTGCACAGAACAGGAAAGTGAATGCAAACTGGACAAAACTACATAATAAAAGATAGAATCTACAAGAGAGAGAGAGAGAGAAAAAGTGTCACATTAACAACTTTGTTGTTAGCTATCTAAATTTCCAATCTCACAGACTGCTTTAGCCAGAATGAAAAAGCAATGAATAAACACTGGGCTTATTCTGGGAGATAGCTATGATAAATTATAGGGATGCAGTAATATTACATTTCTGGCAGATACACAACACATAAACCAATCATTATTTTAAAGTTATGGCTAATAATAATCAATAAATGTTGATACATTAAAATTGTACTATGTTGTCTAAATAAATAAAAACTAAAACTAAAAATTAAACCATTTATAATGTTTGTGTTGCTCAAATACAAAATTATAAATATAGGCTACAGATTACAGAATTAAAAATAGATATTCTTTTTAAGATGTGTTAAAGATTTCATGTTATTAATTTTTTTTTTAAATAGTACCTTTAATTTAATCTAAATGTAAAAAGTGGGGAAGTTACCTGTCTCAATAAAATTTCCAATTTCAACAAACATCAATAAATTGAAAAGAAAATCTCTAATATCAGCCGATAACCAATACTAACGCATCCTAATAAATAATTATGACGTATAGGCTATGGTCTTGGCACAACTGACGTCATTCAAGTCAGGCTTCTGAAATTCCCCAATTCTAAGAACCGGTTTGAACAAGTCATGTAGAAATGTTTCTGGATATAATACTTCTCTGCTTTGAGCAAAAAAAGAGGAAGTAAGCAACACTTGACCTTGTGTAATTCTGAAAAAATATTGTGTTATGCAGTGTTTGCAAGATTAAAACAGAAGCAATGAAGCAGGCAGATCGGCACAGACTACCGTACTAGGCCACATAACCCAGTGGCTAACACAGGAAACAAATCCAGACTAAACATGAGGCTGTATTCTACAAACACGGATGAATCAAAGACACAAACATAAAACAAACCAATCAGGTTTTTTCGTTTTCTTGGCTGCAAGTCAGCCTGTGGTCTTACAGCACGACAGGTGCCGAAGCAGCCAGCCTCCCTCATTCCATCGGGGAATCACAGATAAAGGTCTAATAAGAAACAAATCCCTTGATGAAGAGCATTTTGCACCAAGATGCATTTGGCTGCGTTCAGAATGTCAGACACAAGTCGTACAAATACTTCAGCAGCCCTCTGTTCGTAATCTCTTTAGACACTGCCTATGCGAAAATGAAACTGACGTGCTGCATTCTGCATTAACTCTGCTTTTGTCAAAAGAATCAATGCCTCAATGCTTCAATGCACACACGCCTGTGTTGACCTTCATCACTCCCACACCATCTCGACAATGACTGTTAAAGAGGGATCACACAACAAGACGTGAAGACATTACGCACACCACATGACTTCAAACACAATGTATCAGAAACCCTGACAGCTGCATTTACCGATTCAAGCAGAAGTGGTTATTATGAAGCAGATATTATTAAATATAAGCTCTCTGTATGATGACATAACTGCTTCAACGTTGCTGCAATAACGCATGTATAATTACAAAAAAATTAAATGGGCCACAAAGTCAGTAAATGACCCTATACTGCCGCGCCACAGTGGCATCAGCTCCTTGAACTGACAGCGTCTGAAGAGAGATCAGCATTCCCATCACGAGCATGTTCCAATTCATCACTGGTGTCCAGACAGCTGAGGATGTGCAAGCCAAGGCTAGTGGAACTGCATGCCAGGGATGCAGTAACACTTTGAGCTTTTAAAAAGCACCCAAGAATACCTGCGAAGAGACTGTGCAAGTACAAATACAAGGATTTTGTATCTTTTTGGCATACTCACAATCAAGGTGTTTCTTTTTTGGTCCACTGACTTCATGCGTTGTGGCCTTGCAGAGAGCTTTGCTGATGGCTGATCCAGTCATGCTGTGCTGGGCCGCAGCGATGCGATCCGTGATGGACTGTCCTGACATTTTTATTCAGCTCTGAGATACGAAAAATCAACACTAAACTTGACCTGGTCTCACTGTAGACGTGTGTATTCTCACAACGATCTAGTATAGGAGTTGACAATTTTACAAAAATACACTGACTTGATGCAAACTGTTGAGTTTGATACGTTTGAACCGCCACCAAGTCAACCTGCACTAATTGATACACTTGTAGTAAAAAAAAAAAGGGAAGGAAAAGTTGACTTAACTAGTAAAAATGTCACAACTAGATATGCCGTAACTAAATTGGAGGGGCGATCTGAACTTTTGTTAGCTAATATTACTCATAAACCATTGGCACCAAGAACAGATACTGGTATTACTGAAGTCTGAAGATACAAAACAACTGTTGGAAAATGTCATAGCTATCGGTCAGGCCAGCTCAGAGGATTCAGGCAGAAAATATCACCTGTCAGCCAGCTTGAGCCTCACCAATTAAGACCTTTTAAAAGAAAACAAACTGGATATAAGAAGCACCAGCAGACTAGATTGAGATCAGATAAGCAAAACTATTCTGTGGGTTTTCTTGCCTTTATAAACCTGCTATTACACTGGTACCAAGACTTAACCAGTCAAGAACTCTGACAGGTTTTCTTGCGAGAAATATGCATAGACATACAAACCAAACCCTATAAGTGACTTGGCAAAGAGGCGGTAAGAAAGGTGGATTAACTCAAAAATGTAACTATACAGGTAACTAAACAAAAGTATTATGTAACCAATCAATTTAGGCGATTTATCTAATCAACAACCTAAACTATCTGCCCAGCCAGCTGAGTAGATAAATCACATCTGAGCTTGAATTATTGCTCCAGCTTTCTTATATTTAGACAACTAACCTTACTAACAAAAACCAATCCTGCTCGAGCCTAAGCTATTCCTAAATACATAATCTTCAAAAAGAATGGTAAATGTTGTTAAAAAGAAGTCCAGCGTGCATCGCGACGAAGACAGCTGAAAGTGTCCGGCTCAAGTTGGACTCCAGCCCGGTGAGCCAGCGCGTCTAACCGGATGCCTGGTTCTCTGCCCTTCCGTCCCGCTTAAAGTCTCCTTTTAGTCCGCGTATACGACACGGTTCCGCCCGTTGTGAGAACGAGAGACGTCGAGTTGCTCGGGACTGAATTGAGGGGTGGTTAAGCTATAAGCCCCCTGTCTGTCGCTGTATCTGTGGTTCGAACTGTCAGCTCTGTGTTATTCCGGTTTGGTGAAGAATGCGCTGGCGGAGCCGTTCAGGACAAAATGGCTTCGCTGTGATCAGGTGAACGAAGAGCTGGAGTTTGATTGGGCGGGAGCAAGTGGCGTTCACTAGTTCGTGGGAAATAGCGTTGCCACTCTCTACTTAAACTCTTGTTGTCATTCTTTTTTGACAGTTATTCCATAAACCGAGATTGCTTTTGAGAAAAACATTTGAACAAATATAACGAATAATATATGTAAATATATATATATAATGATATATATATAAAAATATTTAAAAATATATATAATATAGCCTATTTTCTTATTCCTCTACCATTTTATTTGTATTTTTTTGAACTATCAAAAAATATGTGATTTAATTTGCCATTTCCAGTTGACATCACAACTTCGACATCGAACTTCCTGACCTGCAGTTCAATCATTAGCCGTTAGGGACTCGAAAATCCAGCTTGGGAATCAATAATGTTCATGATGAATGACATGGCTTTTTATCGAATAAAACATATTTTATGTTTTCATGGGATACATTTTAAAGTAGGCTAATGTAATTTAAGTGGAATGTTTTGTGCAAGGATCTTATCTGCATTCCAAGTAGGCCTATTTGGAAATCAGAATCAAACAATCAGAGAAGTCGCTGAGCTATACTCGTTGTCCAACAGCGAGACAATCGAGTGTGCCTCTGTCGAAATATTCTTACATTTTTGGAGTAAAAATCTATTCAAAATTAATAATATGTGACCCTGGACAACAAAACCAGTCACATGGGTCAATTTCTTGAAATTGAGATGTATACATCGTCTGAAAGCTGAATAAATAAGCTTTCCATTGATGTATGGTTTGATAGGATAGGACAATATTTGGCCGAGATACAACTATTTGAAAATCTGGAATCTGGGGGTGCAAAAAAAATAAACCATTGAGAAAATCACCTTTAAAGTTATCCATTTATGTTCGTGCTGCATTCACTCACAAAAATAAATGTTTTATATATTTACAGTAGGAAATTTACAAATTATCTTCATGGATCATGATCTTTACTTAATATCATAAAGATTTTTGGCATAAAAGAAAAATCGATCATTTTGACTCATACAATGTATTATTGGCTATTGCCACAAATATAGGCTACTTGTGCTACTTATGTGATCCAGGGTCACATATTTAGAAATATGTGTTATCATAAGGCCTATTATTATTAACCACGTAAATATGTTTTATTGTAGGCCTATTCTATTAGCAATAATATATCAAGGAACTGTAAACATTCTTGCATAATTGAAGTTTATAAGCTCATCAGTATGTTCAAAATGTATCATAGAAAAGCTTTTTAGCTATTTTTATGTGAGTATGTCTGTCTTTCTGAAAACGACATCAGAAGCACAACAAAGCTTCATGTCTCTTTGCCCTTAAATGACTGACATAAATGTCTTGTGCTCTTCACCATATTAATGGAGCAAAGCACAATGAAATTATAAGAAAGTGTCCACAAGCATGAACAGAGTTGTTTTCTTTGTTTGCCTATATACTTCAGAGCAGTGAGACCATGTATTTTGGTTTAAAATGCCACAATGTAATAAAACAAAAAAAGGGAGCTGCCTTAATTTTTTTAAGTACAATCAACTTGGATGTTTAAGTCATTTCAGCTCAAATTAGCCTACATTAAAAAAAAAAAAAAAAAAAAATATTTGAATATTGTATAACTTGTAAAAAAACAAAAAAGTTGAAAATTGATTAACTTATTTTGATGAGTTAAAGCAATGTAAAAACATGTTGTCAACTTACTGATCATATAATTTTTTACAGTGAAATAATACTTTAATGAAACACTAACTAGACAATTAAATAATTCAAATACATTATAAATACACATAGATTCCACAAAGGGCATCATATGGCCAGTTACAAAATGCAATAGATAAACAAACATTTCACACATTTTGCTTGAACCTTTTTTTTTATATATATATATAAGATTTATAAATACCATAATTATGTAGTGAACAAATGAATATCAGTTAAATAAAAACAATGACCTGTGACCTCTAAAGCATTAAAACCCAGTGTCAGAGTTGGTGTGAGCAAAAGGAAATGTTTTTAAGGGGAAGTACAACATTCAACACACCTTTCTGTATGAGGAAGTGGTTTAAAGAGCAAACCCACAATGGTGTCAACCATCGACTTCACTGGGGAGGAGCAGGAGAACATATATTGTTTTGAAATAATACACTTTTTATGTATAAATAGCTTCATTTGAACTAGTGTCACATATGGCTATATAGTGTACTTTAAAAACTGATGACACTCTGGCTAGAAATCAGAGCTAGCTGAACAAAGACAAGATGTGTGTAGCTGTTTTTTACATCACTGACAAAATTACTTTAAAATGACTAAAAGACTATTCACGCTGTGGTATTCTTGTGCACAAGGACAATGCATTTGCAATGAACATTCATGTGTTTACACTGGAACACACACACGCAACATTTAAGTAATCTACAAAAGTATTTCTACAAGATCTAATCTAGTCAGTTTTTGAATAGGCCTACTTGCAGTTAGGCAATCTGAACAGCTGATGTGCCAGCCCCATCTAGAGGTAAGCAGATGCAATTATTTCCATGGCAACTAGATCCAGCAGTAGCCCTTGGCAACTGATCACTTCCCCAGGGAGCATCCTACTTAATGAAACAAGAGATGTTGATATGTAAATAACATGTTATAGTTCAGATTCTGTAATTAAATGTAATAGAACGATGCATTGCATCACTTTATGGATCACTTTATTCTAAAATATATATATATATATATATATTGGATCACTTTAAAGAAAAAAATACATAAATTCTGTGGACCAAGAAATTAGAAAATGTGCATTTTTTCACATAAATGGTTTCATTTTTGTTAGTCCTAGTTTTTTTTTTTTTTTTTTTAAAGCTCTTTACATTGACTGAAAGTACAGGTGGCACTGACTGTCATACCAATGCAAACAGAGGATTTGTGAGAAGGATTTCTCTTGATTGACAGAGCATCCAAAACCTGCTTAAATGGTTTACCCCTCCCTCTCGTTCAGTCAACATTTGCATCATCCATATAGTCACATGTCTGATTCTGTAGCGGCTAAATGAATGCATTCACTGCCAAAATACAGTCAGGCTTTTGAACTGTGAATTTAGTGATCATGTAGCAGGTACTTTTATCTAAAGTGACTTACAAATGAGGGACGTCACAAAAAAATGATTATGCAAATTCTATCTTACAATAACATTCTGATGTCCTTAAGATGAGCCTTCAACTCTGTTACATGAATGAAAAAAAAATTATGATTTTTTGTTGCACGCAAGCTAACATAAACAGTCATGCTATCACACCACTCCAGACATGCTCTCATCTTCAGGTCCAACAACTACAGGCTGGCAGCAGCCGGTGCAAATGTACTGCAGCACGCACAGTCCCACGGCCAGGACCAACAGGATCAGACTCAGGTACGATGGCCCAGGCTGGTATGCAATTTCAGTGAGCATGTCACTGTCCATTACAGCGGGTAGTTCAGAGATCTAATTATTAATATATTTTTAAAAAGCCATCTTCTTTTGTACATTGTATTACATAATGCACATGTATTCATTTTATTCCTTTATAAGGCTTGTATATGTGTTAATGAAGACATTCATTTTATGTTTTAATTTTGATGTGTGTTGTTTCAGGATGTTTTGTGACTTTTTCTATTAATTTTACAGGTCCACCTTGAAATTCACTGAAACACTTTTATAGAACAGAATAGATACACCAGTTAATAGACACATCATACAACTAATAAAAACTGTTACACTTACAAGATTAATAAATGAAGAGGAATGCTGTCTGATAAGATAAAAAGCAATAATAAAAACACAATGGACCATACAAACAATATTTTATAAGCAAATGATTCAAGGTAGTACAATGGGAAACTAAAAAGAAGCAGCAATTCTGTCCCCATCCACAGCATCCTTGGAGGCAGCAAAACAATCTTTTTCATTTTATTTTTGAAAATTATAATTTACTTTTGATGAATCACTTCTGACTGGCCTGTTTTGGATAGGGAGACATAATACCACCGTCCCCCAGTTGTGCTGCAACAAAATATCAACTCAAACTTGATTTCAAGAAAACATCTTGCAACGCTTCTCTTTCCGGTTTTTTCAAAGGTAATTTGGTCCCAACAGTCGTTAACCTTTCGACATCCCCAACGATGAGCAGAAAGCCGGTAGCCAAACAGTTTCCTGACCAAAGCACTTTTACGGAATTCCCTTTGGTCAGTCCGTAAAGACAACGCGGCGTGACCCTATCGCATTCGCATCATTCGGCTGGAGAGTCGTCGAATGAGCAAGACAGTGCACTCCTTGCTCTATTCACGGTTTTACTCCTACAACACAACTGGAAAGCAATCAATAGCCTATCCTCCGGGAATGCTGTCAGACCTACAATTATTGCCAAAAGCTGGAAATACAACACGCTTACAGTTACAGCACTGTGCGATGCTCTCTAATGCTCTATCATTAGCGCGTCCAGCTCACCCCTCATATTGTTCCAAACGATAACCTGTGCAATTACCTCTAAAAATCATATTATCACCCTTCAGATGCACAATTAATAACGCTGGAAAGAAATCACGCCTCACTTGTTCTTAAGCATTTGATTTGTGTAATGATCTTTCCTGTGGGTAATTCTTATGATTAAGTGTCATCGCATAATTACGCATATTCATGGGTTATTTTAAAAAATGTGTTTTTAAAAGATGTTAAGCGTTGTATCACACGAAGATGCCAGTGTTTACAAATGATATAGTTCATATAATGCTGATATTAGCCTATATCCAGTTTCAATTCATCAGTTCTTTACTAGCTGTACAAAATCATGTTAAAGGCTGAATATTTGACAAACCTAGCAGGAGTTCTTCTTTTTTTTTTATTATTATAGAATTGTACACCATTTTAATAAGAGGAATAATGATGGTAACGGTTTATTCATAATCTAGGGACACAACTTCAAGTCTTTTTAATATTATGCTCACTAAATTCGAAAATTATTTAAATAATTACTTTTATTTATGGTGTTGGTATTGTTATTATATCAAAATGTGCATATTTGCTAATACAGCAAGTTCTCAGGATAAACCATTAAAAACAGAAAAGCTTTGTATTGCTCAAGCTGTTGTGTACACGTTCATGAGAGACATGCAAGTCAGTTTCGTTTTTGAGGAAAGACTTATGTCATATATAAGCACCATAAAATTATTCATCATCATGTCCTCTGAATAAAAAGTATAGGCTTAGTTAAAGGTCACTGTTAGACACGCTCTATGTGGCAGACTCTAATGAGGCAAAGAGATCTAAAGCAGTCCAACAAGCAGAGAGAAACAAATTGAGACATGATTACTGTACTGTGAGATGATAAACACCTTGTATTGTAGCTACAAGATGCAATTATACAGATAAAGTTACACAGTCCAAAACACTTCCTCAGATAATGTGGGAAAAGTGAAGCATATTTAGTAGACAGATGGAAAAATCAGTGGATTATGGCAAGTCAGGATAAACAGACAGTGAAAAATGACTGCTGTGAGCAGACAGAAAGCATATGGGTAACATGACATAAAAACATTCAAACATCCAGTGACACATTTACACTAGGCACGCGCCTCCTCAGTGTCAGCCGAGACAATTCAGTGCAATTACTTGTCTGAAGCAATTGCTTTCCTTTTTTCTTTTTTGCATATGGGCACACACAGACATAACACTTGACTGTGTGAATTCCATGCTATTCACAGTAATGGAATATATTTTGAATGCTGGCACATGACTGCTTTTCTTTGAATTTTATTCATATAAAATCATATAATTTCAAGATCTTACATCATCCTTGATCCCACAAACCAATGCATAATAAAAGATATAAAATACCTTATACACATCAAATAATAACTTTCTTTTTTTGTATAAGCTATTACAAGTGAAATACTGTCATGTGTGCAGGCATATCTCTAAAAAAAAGCACTATGACAGTATTTGGTCTAGCTGTTGTTTTTGGTTCAGATGGGCTTTCCATCTTTGGTCTGCATCTGTCCTAAAATTCCAAAATTATCTCAGGTTGATAAGCAGCAATGGGCTAGTCACTTAAAGTCGGCATGAAACGGATATATCCAAATGAAACAGCTTCTCAAACAAAACAAAAATGTAGGGCGGGACTTGGTTCTGTCACATTTCCAGGGTTCTCAGAAGCGGAAGCTGTTATACTTGGGTAAACTTCTAGCAGTGAACGGGAGATGACAGCAAATATAATTTTTGTATTTCAATTTGATCCAATAGCAAAAGAAAAAATATGTAATAGAGTTTCCACGATTTTCCAAAAAAGGGAAAAAATTAAGATTAATTATATTGGTCAGAGAGAAAGATGTCAAATCGCAGCAGCGTTATTTCGTTTCTTGACATTTACTGACAAGGTAATATAACATGGCGTTATAAATGTGTATTAAATTTATTTATATGAATTTTTTTATTAGATTTGCGATGTTGATAACTGTGGAAACGCAGTCTGTGAAAAGGGTCTATCGGGAATTGATTGGATGGTTGTGGTAAACATGTCATCAAAGAGATGTCGGGAGGGGAAGTTATTTTGATGAACGATTACGAGGGCACATGAATTTTTTAAAAAGTATTGATGTCCACGGATAAATTATTTATAATAAATATCCCATTAAAAAAAAATAAGAATTGTCAATTTTGATTTTATGGTGACATTAACTGTGTTTTTGAGGCTCAAGTATCTGTTGAGTGTATATTATTGTAGACTGGATTTAAAACAGCACACCCCCACACTATGTAAATGCATGCACACATTTTTAGGATGCAGCATTTAAGTCTGAGGCTTTAACAGATGCAGATATGCACAACTGCAAGAGCTTTATTTAGTTGTGAGTCTAACATTAAGTATTTATCAGAGAAAACTCTGTGTAAACGCTGCATGTTTTATTGATGACATTGTTGTTTTTGGCATGTCTAAATGTAAGTGCATATAAGTGTTAAGGCTTTATGGTCTTGTCTTTCCCACAAAGGCTTACTTCAGCACAATTTGAAGGCCCAAAAAAGGGTGTGACCTCTCTCTCTCTCACTCTCTCTCTGTATTTTTCTTCCCCGCTCTGTTCTTTTCACCATCTCACTCTATAATTCACTGTAGGGTTTTCAGCTGGACTGGAATTTTGTGCAGGCAGAACATCTAGAGTCGCTGCGCTCTTTTAGGTTATAATCAAAAGCAGGCAGGATCAGTACACTGTTGTCTGATTCCACAGGAACATTCTCTTCGTCGATGGCCATTATATTTTGCACAAGACACATGATGGCTGCATCAATGTTTGTGTTGTCCTGTTAAAAAAAAAAGAGGAAGGAAGAATATGAGTAGAAATGTCTTTTAACATGTGCAGCAAGTACTAGCAAGGTTAATATAATAGTTTTTAAAAAAAGCCTATCATTTGTACCTTCGCAGACGTCTCATACCAACCCACAAAATTATGGTCCCTAGAGAAATTGTCGAGTTTGGGCATTTTGGAGCATAAACCATATCTCTGTTGGTCACACTTGTTGGCCAGCAGGACGGCTGGCAGAGGACGCCCACTGCCAAGGGCAACTTTAGAATCAAGATCTTTTTTCCATTTCAACACAGCTTGGAAAGTGGAGGCACGAGTCATGTCAAAAACCACAAGTGCCCCTACGGCCTCTCGGTAATACACACGTGTCATGTTGCCATACCTCTCTTGTCCTGTGAATAAAAAAATAAAAAAAAGTGAACGAGAGATTATGTGTGTTATTTAAGTCATATTTTTTCTTTTTTATGGTCTTGAAGTGCTATTTCACAATATTTTTTTCTTTTCTTAGACCGGCAAAACTTGACTGCAGACAACATAGACATCTTCCCATATCACAAATGACATGAGCTTGACCACACGGGAAAAGCTTAATTCTGTCAGAACGGAACCATTTGCATTTTCATTTGAGAGCGGTTCACCATTCATCCCAGATTTCTCAGCATAGTTCGCTTACTGTGCTCAACCGTGCTGGTTTATAATAATTTAAAGAAACTTTTCCACTAAAAAGAACCTTTGGTGCAATGGATGTTAAAGGGTTAGTTCACCCAAAAATAAAAATTCTGTCAGTAATCACTCACCCTCATGTTGTTCCAACCCCGTAAGACTTTCGTTCATCTTCGGAACACAAATTAAGATATTTTTTATTAAATCTGAGAGCTGGCTCACTCCTTCATAGGTTTCATTGTACGTCAGAACGTAGGCTCACTATTGGCCAGCATCACACACATGACCAGCGTCGGCCAACAGTGAGCCTACGTTCTGACGTACAACCCAGAAGCGCTGCGCTGTTACACTACGTGAACTCACTCAAAGGCCCACACAGAAGAAAATGAAAGATTTTTTTGCGCACAAAAAGTATCCTCGTCGCTTGATAAACTTGCGGTTGAGCCACTTGGACAATTTTAACGAAATCTTTACTAACTTTTCTGGGATGGCAGATATCGATTACCTATCAGCCTATGAAGGAGTGAGCCAGCTCTCAGATTTCAGCAAAAATATATTCATTTGTGTTCCGAAGATGAACGAAAGTCTTACGGGGTAGGAACAACATGAGGATGAGTAATTACTGACAGAATTTTCATTTTTGGGTGAACTCTCCCTTTAAAGGTTCTTCACGGAACCAAAGATGCCAATAAACAACCTTTATTTTTAAGTATTTTTCTACACTCATTTTCATCAGCGAGGCACATTCCGCTATAAGCTAACTCATTAATATATTACTCATATAATATTATGTCAATAAATATCCTTTTTGGCTAGTCTGGGAACTTTCTAATTACCATTTTAATCCTGATTTCACAGCACCACATGAAAAAAAAAGATGGTGACGTAAACATGTCTGGATCAGCACGGTTTCACAACGAGAACCATTCAGCCTGATGGTGGAAAAAAAAAGAATTTTGTGGAAGATCTTATAAGGACCTAATATGTAGCTATTAATGCATTATCATGCTGAAAATCAAGGCAGACTGAGGCTAGTTAGACTGTCACAGCTAATACACAGGGTTCGCAGTGCAGTATCTTGAAATTCGATCTTATAAGGTCCTCTGTGAGGTCATAAACTATAGGCTACTGCATTCAATTGGGGATGAGACTGTCGTGCAATCTATTTTTCACAGTTAAGTCCATGCTCAAGGATGCAGTCATCCATATTACATGCTTTCACTGTCAATAAACTATGCTGATAGAAATCTTTATTTAAATCTTATCAGTGTTTGTGAATTTAACATCTTATTACAAACATGACAAACAAAAACCTAACTGTAATTTTCAGAGTTTTGTAAACACATCTCTGAGTTTTCCATTCTGTCAGCCATGCTGAATTTAAAGCATTGTTTTCTGGTGCGATTTTGTGCATGTGAGAGCGATGGTTTTTGAGTGTTCTCACATGAGACCAATATAAGCACGAGACCAGACCAGTGAATATAAACACGGGACACACATTCCTGCCCCTGTGCTTTAGTTTAATCTGAGCATAAACACAAAGAGGGATTCATAGCACTGTGAGGTCACTCACAACAGCTGAGAGAAGAAAAAATATCCCAAACAAGGCATGCTTTGGAATATGGTGTCCAAGCCAAATGTTTAAGGCATTACTCCAGTAATATTATTCATCTCTTTCTGTCTTTTTGTGTGTGATTATTTTTCTAAAGATCAAGTATTATGTTGTAATGGTGCGAGATTCACTGTGGATGGTCAATGAAACATCAGTGCAAGGAAATTGGTTGTTAGAAATAATTTTTCTGACATCATGTTTTTTTCTAAACACGGTTAAAAATGTTTTAATCTTTTTATCTAATTTCATTTCCATTTAATTTGTTAGTTTATTTAATTATTGTTAGTTCATTTGTGAGTTTCCAGGCTTTTGCTCAATTTTCAGTAATTAAATTCAAAGTGGTATAAAAAGTACAATGAATTATATCGGTGAACATTGTTTTAGCACTTGATTTTATATTTAAGACAACATAAATATATAGTCTAATGGAATACTATCTGACAGACATCAAAACAACGACGTTTTCTTATAGGCCTATGAGTTTGTTGAATGGTTTTAGACTGGTAGGCTATAGCATGTCAAATTGTAGGACACTACTGTCACTGCTTGAAATCTCCTCTCAGTTACCCATGTTCATTTCTTTACATAGGCTTATTGGTTTTTTGATAAGGTAGCCTGTGACTTAACTGACAAACAATCATTAACATTGCAGACAAAGGCAAGGAATGTATTGGCTACATCAGTAACTGACCTGCAATGTCCCACAGCTGCAGTCGAATGACTGTCCGGTGATCCCAATTCAGGACTTTCAGAGCAAAATCCACACCGATAGTTGCGCGGTAATGTTGAGAAAAAATCTGATGCACATAACGCTTTATGATGGAAGTCTTCCCCACACCTAAATCTCCAATGACAAGTACTTTGAGTAACCGCTCCTGCTGCATTTCAGCAATCTAAACTACATGACAAATATATGCAGAAGAAAGAAAGCTTTTATTTTTATTTCTGTAAAATTAAAGTCGTGTAAGGCGGAGTTGGCTATTCTGGATCGTAAAACTACAAAACAGAACAAAAAACGAACTGCGTTTCGTTGGAGCCTTGGACGCGCCTGACAGTTGTCTTGTCAAACTGTCGTTTTAAAAATGCGTTTCTTCGGAGGTGAGAAGTTTCACACTTAATTTGCCAGTCGACAACTTTTCATCGCGCGGTGGATCCGCTGGCAAGCCTTTCCAATCAAGTGTAAGTTATAGCCTAAGCCTTTCTGACCGATCTATTCAAGAAGCTCATATCTTCACAGTCTGCCTAACTGAACTTTAAGACTAGGAGGAGATTTTGGTCCAGCGTTTGGTATCAAGAATCGCCTATGAACTACAGCTCCCGTCATACTGATAAACTGGCGTGTTTGCTCATAAAACTTCAAATAGATGGCGCACATGAAAATACATTTACACTTCATCAATTAATTAAACCTAAAGGAAGTCTCAAGACGAAGTAACGTTAGCTAGCCTGCTACATTTGTGTAATGTTTCAACCATCCTAAATGCAAATGTAGGCTATTAAAACAATATTTAGGCTATATAATTTCCATGTGATATATAGATGTGATATACAACATTCTTCAAAATATCTTCTTTTGTGTGAGTAACCCCTTCATGAGGGTGAGTAACTGTTAGCCAAAATTATGAGAAAAAAAAAAATTTTAGACAACTTTTGCTGCCTTTTAAAAAAGTGTTATTTTTAATTAAAAGCAAGGGTGTGGTCAAAACACTGATCTGTTTAGCCTATTCAGTGGGCCAAACATTAAAAACTGGGAAGTTTAATGTAAAACTTCGGGTGTAAAAAACGCTTTGGGTTTAGGCTACAGTAGGCTAGTAGCCTACATATAACGCTAGCTGCTAGGCTATATAAATGAAGAACAGCATTTTAGTTTGATGGTGAATTTCCAAGATGAAAATGGGGTAGCCTACGAAACAATATAAATATGTGTAAAGAAGGAGGGAATAATGTATGGGGTGTATGAAACGCGTTTGACTTTCGCTGCTATTAGGAGGCTTATGGTACTGGTGCTGATGCGGAATGAGTCAGGCTATATGATGCTTCTGCTGTCGCTTCCATTTCATCAGCACAAAACATCCAAACATTTCTCCATCTTCCAATCGTGGATCAAAACATGACAGGCTTAAATCATCTTTGACTTCCACGCGACTTTGATCCCGGCAGGGACCATATTAACAACACGTCGACTCATATTTAGCAACATCCAAGCAAAATAGACCGCCTACGCGGAGCAGTTAAGGTTTGCACCTGTTTTTTTCCTGTAGAGACGAATGTTTTGTTTATTATTCGGTATATTATAGTTTATGTCCGTCATTTCATCCAGCGGTTTCTAAAGAGGCTTCAATCCTTTAAAGATAATGGAATCTACCATTTGGTAGCTTTGAAACGACCAAACAAAACAAAACAAAAAAACAACGTAAGTAAAGAGCGCCGAATAAGGGGTCTTTTACACAAATGCTTCTACACAAAGACAACGCTTGTTAAACAGCTGTCTGTTTTGTAGATTTAGAATAAGAAACATTCGTTATTATGTCAAGGCAACGATAGCCAGCTACCAGACTAGCCCAGCCACCAGGCGAGCCTCAGTAGTAGCTTCAGGCTTCATATTTTGGTCATGGTAACTGTTAGAGTTAGTATTGAGTTTCCTGCATAAGACTAAGGACCTATAAACTGAAATTACAAAAAATTACCTCGTAATTAGGTTAAATGTGACACTTAAGATTAATAATTTGTATTGTTATGTGTAGCCTATATTCTTCCATTACTGAACAAGTGCATTACGTTCATCCAAACATAGTATGGACATGGAATTGGCTTTGCCAGTTATCCCACTTTACTTGTATTCATCCTGTATTTTACAAAAATGTTACATGTTAAGATGAACTTTAGGGATAGGTCAAGTTTAAACCACCAGACGCTTATTTCTGTACGCCTTAAAATCAAAGACTAAAAGGATGATTTTGTGCCTCAACTACCTTTCTGTGCAGAGCAAGGATAGAATTGACTGAGATGATTGTCATGCCATGATCATGTAATTGCTGTAATATTTATAACTACAACATTCCCAGATGAGATTATAAATGAATTAAAAAAGCTTTAAAACGAACTTTGCTATAGTTCCTCCTTTTATGTCAAGCTGATTTGGGTGAATAAAATAAGGAATGTTTCTCTTTCTTTTCTATTTTGTCTTTGGAAACCATGATTATATGTTTTGGCAGTATCTAATTCACAGTATAATTTCTCTTCTCCACTTTTTGCTTTGACAGACCTGAATAGACATGGAAGCAATTTGGCTTTACCAATTTCGACTGATTGTCATCGGGGACTCCACTGTTGGAAAATCATGTTTAATCAGGCGATTCACAGAAGGCCGGTTTGCGCAGGTGTCAGACCCGACGGTCGGGGTGGATTTTTTCTCCCGCCTGGTGGAGATCGAACCTGGGAAACGCATTAAACTGCAGATTTGGGACACGGCAGGCCAGGAACGCTTCAGGTATTGTAAATCTTTATCTTGGATTATGTTACATGAGACCTTTCTCATGATTCTGCATCTCTGTAAATAATTGCCCAATGTGTATTTATGGTTCATAGGGATGGTTTACCTCCAAAAATGTAAATCCTATATACCCCCAGTTACATAAAGATATACAGTATGTCTATATAATATCACTGATCATTAGCTCAGAAAGATTTTTATGGTAATGGAAAAAAAATATTTTACATATTTAACTTTGTACAGTGTGAAATAGTTGTTTACACAAAATAAACCTCAACCGTATTAAGTTTCAATTAGATAAATCATCTTATCTGATCAGGAGTCCTTATCCATCCACATGATTGGTGTTTCCATGGTATCCGTGCTGATGTATTTCTCCCAGATGACTTGATGACAGACTGATTCACACGTCACTAAAAAATATTTTCCGCCTTAGGTGATTCAGAGACACTGTCTATATTTATTTATTAATAAATGCAGCTCAAATGCCTCTTTACCAACACAGGGTTTTGTAGATCTCCTATAGGAAATAGAAATAATTGATGAATCACTGCCATCTACAATGTCACACATGTCTTAAAACTTAAAGTGATGTCAGTAACTCCAGAGGTCCCTCAGCATTCTTCACAGCTCAGTATGATCCCAGTGGTACTCCTACACAATCTCAGACCTCTTTTACAGTCTCACTCTGATGCCTTTTTACTTCTCTGCATACTGTTGCAGTTTTACATTCCTGTCATACACATAAATACCTTTCTCGGATCTATCTATCTATCTAGTAGGCCAATAAACCTCAATCTTAAAGTCTTTTAAAGCTTTTTTCTAAACTATAAAACAAGGCTTTTTGAAGCCACCATTTAAAGTCTATTATTGTGAAATGTGCTTTTCTAATTAAAATTACAGTTATATGAATTTATTTGAAAATCACATAAAGCAAATAACGGCAGATCTTTTCTTCCATATTGTGATGTACAACCAAGCGAAAGAGATTATCAAAAAGAAATCCATTGGTTCAATCCATTGGTTTATGATTGGATAGAGCCAGATCTCAATGCAAGTCATTTGCAGTCATTTGTAAGAAAGACGTGGAGTTTAAGTGAACTCAATGTGTGGTCCACTAGAAGATCCTACTATTCAACCTGTGCTTAAGGTCTGTGTGGAGGATGTGAGCCAAGTTTTCAAAAAAACAGAACACCAAGAAAGCTTCAGGCCCAGATGGTGTTGCACCTGCCTCTTCACTGGTGCAGTGTGAAGTTCCCTGCTGCTTCAAACGCTCCACTATCATTCTGGTCCCCCAAAAAAACCAAATCACTGGACTTAATGACTACAGACCTGACAGTCTTACATCTGTGGTCATGAAGTCATATGAGAGACTGGTGTAGAACATCACTGGACCCCTGCTTGATCAACATGGGACTGCATTATATCCTGAAACATCTTGACAGACCTGGGACTTATGCAAGGATCTTATTTGTGGACTACAGTTCGGTCTTCAATACCATCATCCCTGATCTTCTCACAGCCAAACTGACCTAGCTCTCTGTGCCCACCCCAATCTGTCAGTGGATCACCAGCTTACTGACAGACAGGCGGCAGCAGCTAGTAAGACTGGGGAAACTCACATCCAGGACTCTAATCAGCACTGGTGCTCCTCAGGGTTACGTCCTCTCTCCACTGCTCTTCTCACTGTACACAAATGACTGCACCTCTAAAGACCCCTCAGTCAAGCTCCTGAAGTTTGCAGACGACACACCGTCATCGGCCTCATCCAGGATGGTGACGAGTCTACATACAGACAAGAGGTCGAACAACTGGCTGCCTGGTGCAGTCATAATAACCTTGAACTGAACACGCTCAAAACAGTGGAGATTATAGTGGACTTCAGGAGGAACACCCAAGCACTCCCCCCACTCACCATCACGAGCAGCACTGTGGCAGCAGGGGAGTCATTCAGGTTCCTGGGCACCAGAACTGGGACATTCGCATTGACTACCAGCAGAGGTTGCTGCCACAGGAGCTGCTGACAGCTATTCATTATTGGTTCATCGATCAGACCAACCACGTGCATTTAGAAAATAGATGGGGTGAATTTACAATTCATACCAAATGTAATGCTACCTTACATTTCAATTGTATATTACCTCAATTCAAATTCAATAACATTATTTCATTCTGTTATGCTTTCTTCAGGTCTATTACCAGAGCGTACTACCGTAACTCTGTGGGAGGTCTGCTGCTCTTCGACATAACCAACCGTCGCTCCTTCCAGAACGTTCACGAGTGGCTAGAGGAAGCACGCAGCCACGTGCAGCCCCACAGCATTGTCTTCCTGCTGGTCGGCCACAAATGTGATCTGGAACCACAGCGTCAGGTGAGCCGGCAAGAGGCTGAGAAGCTAGCGGCTGCGTATGGCATGCGCTATGTGGAAACTTCAGCACGTGACGCAATAAACGTGGAGAGGGCATTTACGGAGCTAACACGGGATATATTCGAGCTGGTAAAGAGTGGGGAGATTACCATCCAGGAAGGCTGGGAGGGAGTGAAGAGCGGGTTCGTACCAAATGTGGTGCATTCGTCAGAAGAAGTGACAAAGGGTGATCGTCGATGTTTCTGTTGAGTCAGCAATCACCACCCTGGTACCTATCAAACCTTTGGGCCCTGGTGGACAAAAGATACGCTTCCTCCAATCACAGGGTCAGTCTTCAGTTCCCTGATTATGACATCATCATCCCCTTCCTGCCTGCTGAATGCCTAATCGAGTCCCACCATGCCCTACTGCTTCACTTTTCTATACTACTTTGCTCATTTCCCTAATCACACAATCTTGTATATGGCCAAAATGAACTCTGTTGACTGCTGAGAATGTAAGGTTAGTAAATAACCTATTGCAGAACCCATACCGAAAAGGCCAGTCAGAACTATATCTGCACTTTAACTGTATCTGCACATCTGCCATTATTCTATTGAGCCACGAAAGTTAACCTTTCCAAATAAAGATGTTTTAGCTTTGGATATCTCCCGTATCCGGGACTAAGCTCCAGGTATCTTCTACTGGTTTTTATCACGGGAGAGATAAAAGACTAACAGAAGTTTAACTTGCTTACTTCACAGATGAATGCTGGGATACCCATTTCTGTTGACTCAAAGATCTCAGACTTGAAAAAAAGTGATTGCTGGAGGTGTGATGTGTCTGATTATTGACTTTTAGCAACAGGAAAGACAAAAGGAAGGAGATAAAATGCAATATACTACATGAAGAATTCCAAGACTGAAAAAAACATGACCTGTAATGTTTCTGAATAATTCCCATATCAACCAAAACTAGATTTTCAATTTTAATTGTGGTGTGAGACAAGTATGTCACTCAGATGGTATGTCCATAATATCACCCAAGAGGTTCGTTTTAATGATCTAATGTGAAAATTCATAAGGGACTACTGAAAGTATATAAATGAGCCCCAGATGGATTATTCAATTTGTGCATTATTTTACAATTAATAACATTTCACTTATCACACATTACCACAAGAGGCCTCTGGTGCTCACCAGAATAACAAATAAACCTTAATCTGTTGTTAGGTACATCTTTTACACCTTTTATCCCAAAGAGTGTTTCTGATGTTACAGCTTGTGATTGTACTATCTAATGTGAAAAAAGCAAGCTCTTCCTTTAGGTTTCCACACTGCCCAGTGAGGGCCTTTGTACACGTTCATATATTCTGTATCCATAGAGCTTGCATTGCCATGTATTTAACCATTATTTTATTCATCTATAGCATCTTTACTTTTTTAAATGACTTGCTCTTCACTTTCACTCTCATCCCTAACAAAATAAACCCATAGCCGCTTTCTCAAATCTGATTGGAGATGATGTGTCAATACTGTAAATACCTGTGCACAATTGGCTGAGTAGTTAATCTGTCAAATTATTGGATAAAATGAAGCCATTTCTAAACATGGCTGAAACAGGGTCTCAGGGAAGGACCAAAAGATTTTGAAGTTTGCTGACCACTCGCTCACTCTTTAAACTTTTTTTGATGCTGATGTGGATTTGCAAGGACTGGCTGTACAAACACTACTGACTCTGTACCTCTTTATCAAGGCAACTTGAAATGTACTACAGATTAAAGTAACATGTTAAATATGTTCTTGTTGTATATTACACAATATATCTACATTCCATTTACAGTTTAATGAGGATATTATCAGTTTAATAGTTGTGCTGCTCCAAAAGAACGTAATTGAAAGGCAATGGAAGTTTAACACAAAATTAGTAGTTTCAGTAATGCACAAGTGCTTGCCAAAGATTGAAAGAAAGGGACAGAATTGCAGGCACATATTTAATTAGTTGCACTCAACGCTTATTCATCTCGCTCACTGCCAAAACCTCAATCAGACGAGGAATTATAAAAAGCTACGCAGATTAAAAACACAGACCAGCTCATCGATTTTGTGCCTTCTCAAAACGCTTCATTATTAGTTCCTTGTTCAGTGTTTAATGGCTACAATGTGACAAATGAGCACAGATGAAGGACAAGAGATGAAAAATAGACATCAGAGGAGGAAAAGGGAAGTGGAGAAGGAAGGAGGCTATTGAATGAAACAAGATGTCCCCCTGATATTCTGCATGCTGCATTTTGACAATGATCTCACCAAGACATGGCAAGAAAAATTCCAGAGAAAGAAATAGGACCATAGGAGTTCAGCTTTACAGTTTAGCTTAAACAGAACTGAAATTGCAAATGTTTACCAAACATCAAATGAAAGGAAAAAGGGCACAGAGGAAGACAAATGTGTAGACCCTATGGAGAGAACCCCCATCTGAAAAAGCTAATAATTCATCATAAAAAACAAAACAAAACAAAAAAACTACCATTATTATTTTGTTTGATGTTTTTCACCTTTTTACTTGAAAAAATACTTTAAAAAGTAATAAATCAATAGATAACAGTTGGTGCAAACAGACAGATGTTGGTGAATTTTCTGATGGGGAAGGAATTCGAGTGCGGTGGGACCAAACTAGGCCTCCTTTTCTAGGACTGCTCAGCAGATTTGAGGAGGTTGTCTTTGCTCCTTCTCTTGACATCCCAATTGTAAACACGCGCCATATCTGTGAGTAGTGGTTAAGGTGTATCTGAAAACTTTGGAAAGTTATTTCTGCTTTTTTCCTTGCTTCACAACCAGGAGGAACATGTTTCACTATTTTTCCATCCAAAGTTGCGAATAAATTCAGTCGTAGTTTATGCACATGTCTTATCAGATTTAAAAACAATTATCAGCCTCAATTAAGTGCATAAGTTTTGTTTTAGAATTTTTAGATCTTGGCAAAAAAAATCGGTGGCTGGAAACATAGCTCATCTCTCTCACAAATGGCCTGCATTTCCACTGATTTGAGAGCCCGATAATGTAATTGACATGACTGTCAATTCATAGGCTACTCATCATAGTTTTGAGAACATTTGACCAATAAAGTCATTAATTCAGAATCTTTATGCAATCACAAGCTGGCTTTTGAGGTAACAGTCAGAATGTATAAAACTCATTCAACCATGCCACACACATATTTGTAAAAAAATATATATAAAAAAAATTAATTAAAGAAATATAATAATAATACATAGAATATATATAATAATAATAAATGTTTTTGGTGGAACTGTGTAGATTGGACCCGGTTAGCAGCATCAACTGTCTAAAAAAAGCGCAGATATGAGAACACAGCTACATCTCATTAATTTTAACCTCAATGCTAAATCTGAACAAGACTCACTATTACATAATCAATAACAAGAAACAAAGGGAAATGTCTCAGTGCTCTCCATATTAAATACTGATAACAATGTAAATACTGAACAGATTAATTTCTTTCGGATACATGCATATGCTACAGTTCAAATGTTGTTGTTGTTTTTTTAAGAAACTGACATTTTTAATCAGCAGGGAATGCATTATTTGATCAAAAGTGAAAGTAAAAGACATAATGTTACAAAAATATCTAAGCTATTTTACCTAAATGCAGTTCTTTTGAAATTTCTGTTTATCAAAGAATCCTGAATCAAGGTTTCCACAAAACAATATTAAGCAGTGACTGTTTTAACTGTGATAATAATACAAATAAATACTTTGAGTAAAGGACTAAATCAAACACAATGAGCACTATGGAAAATTATTAAATCAAACCTGATTCTCTATATTTGCCATAGTTTAAGGATACTGACTTCAGTGGTTGTGAACTGGTCTCTGAGGAAGTCCAGGTCCTCTTCCAGAGAGTCCAAATTACGGGAAGCTGTACCCAGGTTTTTTTCCAACAGCGCCTGAGCCTCATCAATATCATACTCCAACATGACATTAGCCTAATGAACCAAAACAATACCCATAAGCAAGTGTTCATAATAACAATTAAAGACATGTTTCTGGACATTATCAACATGAAAGTTTTTCAAGCCCAAAAAGTTACTTGAGTGTTTGTCCTTTAGCAGAAATATTTTATTGAAGCAATTGGGTATACATTTCACACGTTCAAATATAGGCAGTAATCATCAATGTCGTCAAAACAGGAATATTAAAGTCAACGTGATATGGTGCTCACAACTCATTTTACTTCTATTGTGATAAAAGTGATGAAGCCAATGACACAAATTAAAACAGTGCTTGATTTTATCAGTCAGGAAATGATTGGACATGAAAAGTAATCTCTATATGACAGATGGTTAATTAAAAAAGTAAATTGGATCAATGTTTGATACATCAATCAACACTTACCCCAAGCCACAAACACACTTTATCCGTGGGTGGGACAGAGGCCTTGCAATAGACGTTATCAGCCAACAGAAAATGTGTCTCCATGGGATCTGTAGTGTCCTGTGATTGGACATCCATAATTCAGAACAGAAAAACAAACAAAAAGAAGAGACACAGTGCAAGAGTGACTGAAAATGACAATGAACAAAACACTTGCAGCATCCCATTAAGCATACTATCCATCCTAAATAGTAATTAGAATTAGTGTCCCAATTATAGTATTTGGAAATGAGTGTCCAAAAAGTACACAGATAGTCTACTTTATCCAGTGAGTGCAGATTCGAATTTCAGATCCATGAACACTCTAATATTAGGCTAATATTAACCCCAACCTATTGCACTTTGGAGGAGCATTAAAAACCTACAAACGTGGAAGACATGCAAGACTGATGGTTAAGTAAAGAGGTTTAGATAAAAGGGTTTGTTGAGTCATTCATTTCTAACCTGCAACAACATTGTTAAATTTGCATGCAAGACCCACGACTGGCAGACCAATGTGCTCCTTCTTTTCTCTCCAATACAGTAAGAAGAATTGTTGAGTAGCATAAGTTAAATTAACTGAGAAGTGGAATGTGTGTACGAGGATGTTAAAATCACATTACAACAAAAGTAGCGACAGATCACAATAAAATCTATAACATGCACTCAGCAAAAAAGAAAGGGTGAATTTTTATTTTAAGCAGACCTTAACTGTGATAAGATAATTGACAGGCCAGTTTACGGTGACAGGATTCACTATGTGACAGCGCAGCCCATTAAAAACACAATTATGACGTAGTAGTATGTTCCTAAACTTGCCTACTCTTCTGCTACACACTCTTTTCTAAACAATAAGAGTACACACTTTTAGGGCATAGTACAAGTAAAAGAATTGGGATGGGGCAACTCATTTAGAAGCAATATTTTTAGGAATTAGAAAGCGTATCTTTGATTTGCGTCCCTCCATCTATTCACATATATATGGAGATGTAGGAGTTAAAACTGATCTTAAAGGAGTGATGGGCTTACCTTCTTTTTCTGCATGTGCCGTAGAATTTCTAACGTCTGTTTGATTTGTGGAATCTGGCTTTTCAACCTAAGAAAGACCAAAAACAGGTCAGCTTCTAGTAAATTAAGCAACTATATTTTATCCTTACTCTGTGTGATAAGTTAGATTTATTAAACGCAGTAGTAACCCTAACCCTTTAAAGGACAATAGTAGTCTGCAACAATGCAAGGAAACCAATACAGACGCAGAGCGTCCTTTAGAATTGACACAGAAACTAATCTAGTTACATTACTGTACAACGTACTAAAACGAATCATAGTCAAACCTGAGTTTCTTCTGAGACAGATTGAGCTCCATATATTTATATTTCTGATATTGTTCATCCAGCTTCCTCAGCACGGCGTCTGCTGTGTCATTGCCTGGCTGCTTCATGAAGGCATCCACATCTTCCTACAAAACCACAGTAATAGTTAGCATCTTAAGGGCTTCATTAATAAATGTATCCTAACAAGTATTTAAATACTGGTTAATCATGTTTTATGAGTCACTCAAAGCTCACTACTCCTTCAAGATATAAGCAAGTAACGTTAATGCCTGCAGCCTTATAAGGAGAAGAGCAGGGCGCTTTCTACCTAAGAAAGCCGTTTAAAAAACCAACACAATAACACAGAGATTTCACGGGAAACTATCGACAATACGGACATGAAAATGAACTATATGTCATATTCCCACTGACCACAAATATTGCTTCGGGGATTCCGAGGTGTTTTTTCTTATTTGCAGCTCCTGCATTGCCACTCTCTATGGTCGTCGCCATTTTGGAGAGACTTGCGGCTCTTCCTCTTGACGCACGCGCCCGTTGCTCTTACGCACGCACGAGCGCTGCCTGCATAATAAAAGTAAAGGAATCTGCCTCTAACCCGTGATGTATTTTAAAGGTCAACCTGTGTTTTTTTTGTGTGTGTGTGTGTTTTTTTTGGTCATATTCTCATTAATCGTACTTCGAAATATTCCTGATGTTCAAATTCAGTACTTTATTCAAATTTAGTGAGCGTTTTGTACGCTTCGTCATTTAAGCCTGCAGATGTCAGTGTTGCCCAAACGACCCTGCGAAAGAGCACGAGGCGGTGGCCGTGACGTATGCAGTGGGTGGTAGGCCAGAAGTTTGATCTAATACATTTGGTCTGAAAAAAAAACACACAAAAAATTCGATAAATACAATAACCATTTATCTTCAATTTGATTTTAAATGATATTGAGTGAGGTCTCTGTTCTGCATATTAAAACAATAGGCTAATATACAAGAGGTGCAGACAGACACGTGTTTTGTTACTGCCACCTTCAGTACAGGCCTTCACTGTGTGAAATTGCAAGTGAAAGTGAGTAACTTAAGTGAGTCTGCGCACGAGCTAGTGTGTGTGTGTGTGTGTACTAGAATAGGGCTGAACTCGGAACCGCATACTAACAGCATACTACTCTTGCTATTTCTGCCATAGAAAGATGTGAAAAAAGTTGCACGAGTCGGAGTATGCAAATGCAAATATTATGATACAATTATGCATATAAATTATCAACTAAATATTTTATAAAGCTCACAGACGTTTAAATTATTTTCTTCACGTCCTCGTAGAGCTCGTAATTACAGCTCGTAAAATTGGGAATTTTCCTGAGAGCTCATACTTGTACCACGTAACCACTGTTCCACCTGAACGCTGCAGATTAATTTCATTCCCAGTCCGAGGACGTGTGAACAGCTAGCCTTGTTTGTGTTTGATAGACTCGCCTTGGACTTTCTTTTTTCATGCCTAGCTGTCATTGACAAGACTTACAGTTGTATCCCTATGCTTGAATAAACTCCCGCAGTTGGGTTCATCACCCTATCTCTGTCGTGGTGAATCGTGACAATCACATTCGCCAGAAAAGATAAAAATGTCACAGTCGTTGTATTAGAAACAGCTTCGCATCGTTAATTCGTGTTTTTATTGACCGACAACAAGGTAATATAACACAATATGTAGCGTTATAAATGTGTATTAAATGTTTTTATTTTATTATTTTTATTATTAAGTAGCCTATGAAAAACTTTAGTAGATTTGCAATGTTGATAACTGTTGAAACGTGTCATCACAGTCTGTGAAAAGGGAGGCTCTGTTGACGAGTGATTGTTTACTGTTACAGCTGTGTTTTCACAGAGAAAATCACATTATTCCAATGTGTATGTTGCTGAAATCAGTGTCCATCTAGAGCCCATTTACAAGATGGAGTTTATATGGCTTCATTTAAACCAGTGGCTCTCAAACCTTTTGACTCCAATATTGTCAATTCAAAGGCCCCTTCATATCTAGGCAAGAAAGAATATATCCTTGGATCTGCTGTAATGATGAAAAAGATTGTTCTTTTTTATTCCTTTATTTGGTGAATATAAACTAGGAATGTCAGTAGATGAAAATAATTAACCATGCACTAAACCACAAATAATTGTATGATTCCAGATGTTTTAAGAATATATGATCTTCAATAAAAGTTGAGGAGACAAGATACACAAAATAAGAAATATGATGTTTATATTTTGAATCATTTTAACTTAGGTAGATTATTTAATATAGCCTGCTATTTATTTGGAGTCACCACCACAAATGCTGAAAAAGGTGAGAGCTCTTTCTATTTTAGATGATTACTGCAGTATTGATTATGGACTCTACTGATTATATTAAATACAACTTCAAACTGATTAAGAAAGATGTGAAGGTGACACCATCAAGTAGATTTTAATTGATGAGCATCTTAATAGATTAAACAGATATTAAATGAGGACTGAAAGATGTAGATGACAGGGACGTTACCAATTCCAAACTAAAACTTAAAATTAGGGCCTAAAAGACGTAAGACCATACATTGCAGGAAAAAGAACAAAATAAAAACAGGTCCACTCCCAGTTTTTTATGTGTGTATTTACGTTAATAGACCCACTGTAAAGACTATTTCACCTGGAACTTCTTCAGACACGTTTGATAACACAGAAGCCGTAAACTCTTGGCAATCAAAATGATTAACAGGCCTGATCAGTGCGCAGGCCAGTGATTTCAGATGCTGTGTTCGTCAGAACTGCGTCAGAAGCGATGAACTCACTAGAGGGGAGAAGGATTGGGGAGGCGACGCTTTTCAGGCACACTCATAGCGCAGCGAGTATCAGCACTGGGCGGGTGTGAAGAAACCTCTGGGAAAGGAGGAAAATCTTGCTAGTTCTGTTTTGTATAACAACAATAAACAAGCGTAAATTTTTTATCTACTACAACCAATAAATTATTCAGTCCTGTGTCTCTCTCCGCCTAAAGCGAAAGACGGGTGAGTGTAACGTGCGGTGAAGAATCGTGGAAGCATCTTTTCAGGACCTTGGACAGAGCGCGCGCATACAATGGCTCCAGTGACGACAGAAGAAGAACATTTCGGTAAGTAAATGGTTGTTATTTATCATAGTCGGTGAACAAATCTTATTTGTGCATGGTTAAAGATCTGTTATTAAATTTTTTGAAAACGTAATGTGACTCAGTAATGATTTCTCTGATGCGCGGGCACAGACATAAATAGGCGCGTGCTCTATTAGTAGCCTATGACATCACTGGTGTATGAAAATGTTTGAAACGCGTTGAGATCCTTGTCAGCAGCTTTTAAAAATTACTTAACAATCACAGAAGAGTACATGATTTGTTTTCTGAGAGAAAGACAAAATAAGGCTGACAGAGCACCTTAGCTAATTCAACACAGCTGGTGCTGCACCCACCTTGAAAACGGAAATTTCCATATTCCCAGACATTACTGCACTACCACATGATTGTGGGTTCTCAGGCGTTCATAGCCAAATCGATATTTACAGTCCTTTATAAATAGAATGATTTTATATTTTAGAAGTGCCATTATTTTCCTTTTGCATTGTTTTGCTGTTAACATCAGCACAACTGTTAACATCAACACAACTGTTAACATCAACACATGTCAGTGTCTGTGTTGCCTATGATGCAAATAAATGTATATAATCTCCGTATTCCTTTCCTGGTTGAAGGTGTTTTAATATTTAATGGCAACAATAAGACTACATATATCTATACAAAATCTAAATATATATTATTGTTTTTCCCCCCCTCAATTTCCTGTTTTATATATAGCGGAGGTTCCTGTGAGTGTGGCAGTGGTGAGTGTGTTTGGCCTGGTCTTCAGCGTCTCCATCTTTGCATGGATTTGCTGTCAGCGCAAAACCAACAAGACCAATAACAAGACCCCACCCTATAAGTTTGTTCACATGCTGAAGGGGGTTGACATCTATCCTGAGAGCCTGAATGGAAAGAAGAAGTTTGGAGGAGAAAAGACACCCGAAGCCCATGGAAAAAAGCCCCTCAGTCCCAATGGTGGGCGGCCAGAGCTCCATCTGGACCTTGAGAATCGAGATCTTAATGGAAACTTTACCTCCAAGCCACCAACCCTCCAACTGAAAGTGCGCAGTTCCCCAGACCTGGACATCCCGTCTCTTGGGCTGTGTGGTAATCAGGATGCTGGTACTCCAGAAAGCATCCTATCCAGTCAGACACCAACACCGGCCGTGGAAAAATCTCAGGACAAAGATGGTGGTCTGGGGACTCTCTTTTTTTCAGTTGAGTACAACTTTGAGAAGAAGGCTTTCATGGTTCACATCAAGGAAGCACATGGATTGTCCCCCACGGATGAACAGTCGTTGACCTCTGACCCATATATCAAGCTGACCTTGCTGCCTGAGAAGAAGCACAAGGTGAAGACACGTGTACTCAGGAAGACTCTGGACCCGGCCTTCGACGAGACCTTCAGCTTCTACGGAATCCCATATGTACGAGTTTCCCAGCTGGCCTTGCACTTCATGGTGCTGAGTTTCGACCGCTTTTCACGTGATGAGGTGATCGGAGAGACACTCGTTCCTCTGGCTGACATCGACTTGTCCGAAGGGCGGGTCCTCATGAGCCGGGACATTATTAAAAGGAATGTCAGGGTAAGAACAGCTTTAATTATAGTTTCCTGTATTTCTCTCTGTTACAACCCATATATATTTATATATTTAAATATGATTGTATACTGTTATTATTTGATATATTCATTTTTAATGATTGTATGTTTGTATATAGATTTATAAGTTTAAGTTAATATCTATTTTATATTTTTTAAATGTATATATTTTTACATGCTCTTATAGATTGCACAGCTAAGTTTAATATGAAAGCACATACATATACTGTACCTTTGGAAGAGGACAGAGATTTTGGTTATTTTTTAAGGTCTTAAAATACCAGTCCCAGCTCATGTGACAACTGAGACAATAGTTTGGTCTTACTTAATGTGGGCAGTCAATGACACACCCAAGCCTGGAAAGAGAAAACAACTAATGGTGTCTGGTTTTCCATTGGGGTCAATAATTAGTCTTTGGCATCCATCTTAAGGCCCACAGGTTGTTAATTTTTAATTGACCCTCTAATGGACCATTCACAACAATTTTTTTCTGCCTTTACAGACTTACTTAGTATTCAGGCTTATAATAACTGTACTAACATGTTCACAAAGAGTCTACATCAATTTTCTTGTCACATTTAATGCACTCCTTCATGCACAAAAGACTTTAAAAATATGTGGAAGGCTACTCATTTAAAAAATTGTGAACAGGGCAGAAGTCATCATCTTTGACAATCTTGTTTTGGCAACACAATTGTACTGTTATGCACATAAGAATTCGCCCCATTTGAGATGAAAGGAAGACTATTATGTTTCACTGGTGACTTTGACTGCATATAGTTAAACACACATAATGATGCTTCATCGGTTGAGAGACATTGGAAGTCATCGCCGTGGCAGCAGCAGAACCCTGCTGAAGTGTTGCCAGGGCAACATGCTGCCATGTTCACACATAATTGGAGTCATACATTGGTGTTGTGCCAAGGGAATGATTCGCAGTCAGTTTCTCGTAACAATAAGGCACTGTTTAGAAGTTGCCCGCTCTAACCTGCCTAGGGTTAGTTGCCCAGACGTGACATTATAAAAGAAACCATTTTGGGGTTTGTGATGCTGATTGTGTCCAAACCAGAGAAAAACTGTAGACTTTTTCTTTATCTGTAGAGGAGTGCTGGTCGAGGAGAGCTTCTTCTGTCCCTGTGTTATCAGTCTACCACCAGTACTCTGACTGTGGTGGTCCTGAAAGCCCGTCACCTGCCCAAGGCTGACTCCAGCGGACCCTCAGGTGAGGTCAGAGTGTGTGGGGCAGATAGTGGTAGTCATTAGCAGAAGCATCATGCTTAATATAGTGCATTTTAGGTCTATTATATGGTCTATTTTATATATGGGATGGATGGATGCACAGACAGATGACGGATGGATGGATAGATAGATAGAAAGACAGACAGACAGACAGACAGACAGATGGACAGATGATGGATGGGTGGACGGACGGACGGACGGACAGATGACGGATGGATGGATGGATAGATAGATAGATAGATAGATAGATAGATAGATAGATAGATAGATAGATAGACAGACAGACAGATGGACTGATGGACAGATGACGGATGGATGGATAGATAGATAGATAGATAGATAGATAGATAGATAGATAGATAGATAGATAGATAGATAGATAGATAGACAGACAGACAGACAGACAGATCGATGGATGGATGGATGGATGGATGGATGGATGGATGGATGGATGGATGGATGGATGGATGGGTGGATGGATGGGTTTCAGTTTAATTGGAGTTATAATAACCCTGATTAGTACATCAATGTGTCGGACACTAATGAAACCATACAGCAGAGATGTGATCTCCCAGTGCACAATGTATCATTTCCTGCACATCGACTAAAGTATTGATTTCTGTCTCACTCTGTTTATTTCTCTTTCTCCCATCTTTTTTAGACCCTTACGTGAAGGTGAACTTGTTCCAGGGGAAGAAGCGAGTGTGTAAGAAGAAGACGCACGTGAAAAAGTGTGCCCCCAACCCCGTCTTCAACGAGCTCTTCGTTTTCGACCTGCCCTCGGAAGACGGCCTGCGAGACACCAGCGTGGAGCTCCTCCTGCTGGACTCCGACAGAACGTCCCGTACACCTGTCATCGGCCGGCTCCTCCTCGGCACTTCGTCCCCCGGCACCGCCGGCGAGCACTGGCGCGAGATCTGCGACCACCCGCGCCGACAGATCGCTAAGTGGCACGCGCTGTCCGAAGACTAGCTCTGCTGGTCTCCATGCTGACAGATGCCCAGGAACTGTCATTGGAATTCATGGTTGAGTGGGCAGGATTTGAACTGTGGACTTGTCGCGAGTAATATCTGTCAATCAACTGATCTCAGTCATACAAGTCATATCATTGGGGTGGGGCTTCTACTAAAGGGGGAGGCGCCAGCTGAACCCGGCCAATTATTGATTCCAAAGACTGTCTCAGATGACCAATGGCGCTTTTTCTTCATGCTTCATTCGAAACCTGATAGATCACCACCTTGTGCAGTACGAAATGTCATGTCGCTATTGCTGTTCTTCTCTACTCACTGTTAATAATACTCCATGCGATACAATTAAGATAATCCTGGTAATGTGATGATGTAAATTAACTGAATGACCTGTTTATTTTTTAAAAGATGCTTCTATCTTTTGTTTATTCTGATGTTGAAACTCATTTAATCTCTTCCTTTTATACTTGATTTCTCGACTTTGGTTTGTTTTTGCATTTTTTGCAAGTTAACACGGTGTGGAAGCAGCCTAAATTAGGCACAAACAAGCAGAGACGGATGTGTTAAAGCAGGACGACTGCACGAACTGAACAGGACCGCATGCAGTGTGCGTGTACATGTGTGAATGTGAGCGTGTGTGCGTGTATCTGTGTGTGTTCTGTATATAAATGTGTATGTGTGTGTTAGTTCAGTTCCAGTGGAGTGTGCGACAGAGTATTGTTCTCTTCACTGTGAGCACAACGGTGGAAGTGATGTATATGTGTATTACTATAAAACATCAAGTTCTGAGAAAGAAATATTGTATGTCTCCTGTGTCATTTAGTTAATCTAAATTTATTCCATCTGATAATTTTAATGTTATTTACTGTGATGACTAAGTCTGAGTCAGTGGTTTTGCGTCACAGTCAAATCAATAATAGTAATTAACATTAGAGAGATGATGTAATGTGAAAAAGTGAATCATTTTATTTAGCAAGGATGGATTAAATTGACAGTAAAGACAATTATAATGTTACAAAACATACTGTATATATCAAATTATATATATAAAAAAATCTTGTTCTTTTGAACTCTATTCTTCAAAGAATCCTGAATTTTGCAATATTTTTTTAATATTGATAATAATATGTCTTGAGCACCAAAACAGCATATTATAATGATTTATGAAGGATCATGTGACATTGCCATCACAGGAATTAAATACATTTTAAAATATATTCCATTAGAAAACAAAGTCTTTTAAATATTACTGTTTTACTGTATTTTTTATCAAATAAATGCAGCCTTGGTGAGATTACAAGAGAATTATTTTGAATGATAGTGTATGTTTCCTCCCTCCTCCTTTCTTATTTGAGGGCAGTCAGCAGGAGTTAAAGTCCTTTGATGTATGACATCAGGAAGAAGTCTATCCTCACAAAACCTGCAGGTGGGATGCCAAGGCTTAGAATATCAAGGGCCTGAATGTTCTGTTTCTCCTTGGATCTGTGGCAAAATGAGCTAAAGCTCTATTATTTGCCATCTACGTCAGTCCATTGAGTACAGTACTGGTGTGTCAGTGCTCCACGTTTCTAAAAAACATGTGTTACTTAGCACACGCGTGAGCACCCACGCTTACCATAAATAGTGAATTACCTCATAAGGTTCACACACATTTGTGAGCCCTTACGAAAAACAAATTTATTCAAGTGTGCTATTAGTATACTTCTTTTAAACTAAAAATATACTTTCAGTCTACTTTTTATGTACTTCTCAGAAATATACTTTATTTCATACAAAAAAAATTAAGAGAATAATGTCAAAAGAGAGTTCAGATTCTATCATCAGTTTCTGCACACCTGAGAAACTGATCCTCTCAGTCACTAGAACTGCTGGGATGGATGGATGGATGGATGGATGGATGGATGGATGGATGGATGGATGGATGGATGGATGGATGGATGGATGGATGGATGGATGGATGGATGGATGGATGGATGGATGGATGGATGGATGGATGGATGGATGACCAGACAGACAGACAGACAGACAGACAGATAGATAGATAGATAGATAGATAGATAGATAGATAGATAGATAGATAGATAGATAGATAGATAGATAGATAGATAGATAGATAGATAGATCTTTCTACTGACTCTGAAAAACACCAGAAGAAAGATGCCCAGGGTCCCTCATCACCTGTGTGAACATGCTGTAGTCCTGCTGCAGGAAAGCATGAGGACTGCAGATGTGGCCAATAAACTGCCATGTCCGTATAAGACGCCTAAGACAGTGCAACTCACTAGGTTTTGGAACAAAGCTAATATCTGAAAAGACCAGCAATGTCCACATTAGAGACCACCCCCTGCAGTCTGACACAAACCCCACCCTGTTCAGTCCAGCTCTGCGGGAACTGCAATATCAAGCTGTGAATCAGCTCAGACGTGTGTGTGTGTGTGTGTGTGTGTGTGTGTGTGTGTGTGTGTGTGTGTGTGTGTGTGTGTGTGTGTGTGTGTGTGTGTGTGTGTGTGTGTGTGTGTGTGTGTGTGTGTGTGTGTGTGTGTGTGTGTGTGTGTGTGTGTGTGTGCTTGCACGCTGGGATTTTTTATAGCGCTCAGATGTAATGGAAATGCATTTTAAATGAGGCAGTGTTTCATGGAACGACAAATGAAGGATTGCTGTCTCCTGGCTGAGAGAGAGCGAGTGAATGAGGCAAAGAGGTTATTGTCTAAACTTTTACATCTTTTGTCTTGCCAATAAAGAATAAAATGAAACTAGGGAGTGAGGAACTTAAAAGTGGGAGAGAACATGAAAGAAATAGATGAAGAGATACAAAGTACAAGTGGAAGAGGATGGTTTTCTGGCTGGAGAACAGTTAAAACTGAAATAGTCATAAACTGAAAGACAAAAACAAGGTGGAAATGAAATAGAGGGAGAGCGATAAAGGCAAAGGGAAAGAATTAGAAAGATAAAAAAGGAGAGAACATTGAGTCTGCCAAGCAGTGTGTTTTCTGGAGGAAGCAGATGAAATATAGGGTGATGTGAGAGAGATAGAGGATGTGAGGATGTGAGGCACGTGAGGTTGGGTCTCTGACTTTTTGGTATTCAGAGCAGCCGATGTCTGTCTCGTCAAGAAATAAATTATTATATGGATGAAAATAAGATTAAAGCACAGAAAAGAAAAGGACCACTATGATACGGTCTGAAGAACACACACACACACACACACACACACACACACACACACACACACACACACACACACACACACACATAGCAGTGCCTTAAGTTATTTGTAAAACTCGCTGATGACACACATGTACTTGTTGGTCATGTTGCATCTGTGCACAAAATCTACAAGTATATTACCGATGTTCTATTTTTGCCACAGAAAATAGCAGACCTGAAGAGGGCTGTGCACATGCAGGAGATGCGTTTGTAATTTTACAGACCTGGAATGTTTTTGCAAACAAGAGTGGGAAAATATTCCCAATATTCCCTGCACAGTCACCAGATCTGAATATTACTGAGCCACTTTTGGGGTTTTTGGAGGAGCAAGTCAGGAAATGTTTTTCCAGCATCACGTAGTGACCACCTGCACTGTTAGACTTTTCAAGGGTTTTTTACAGTAACTTACTGGCAACACTGTTGCCAGTAAGTTACTGTAATTAAGATTTACAGTACATTTTACTGTATTTCAGTGTAATAAAATTTTCACTGTAATACAGTGCATTACTGTACAAACAAAGCTAATCAGTACACTACTGTAATTTTTTTTTATTTGTACTAAATTAGATTTCATAATTTTGATATATAATTAATTTTATTTGTATCCTACATAAATACTACTGACATAAAAACCAATTAGACAAAGTTATTACAAAATACCATTTTTTTATTTAAAACATTTCATATATATCACAAAATAAACAGTCTGCCAATGCTGGAAATGATGTGTGAAATTTTTACACATTAATGGGTGAGTTTAGGGACAACGTTTTTTCTGTTAATTTTAACTCATTCATTGTAAATATAGTAAATATGTCAGAAAGGTTAGCACAAAGATGTGTAAACGTGTTAAATTAACACATTATGTGCTGTCCTTCACTGCACACATTGTTAAAAACATACATAAAATCATAAACAAAACGTTAGCATTTGACAAAATGAATGTAGAGTTATTGGTTGTTTAGCTTATACAAGTATTATAATGAAATATCAACCATTACATTCATAAAACTGCAGAATATAAATACATTTTTAAGCAGTCAAAAAGGAAATGTCCAACACAGGACAAAACAGTTATTTTCACAATACATGACACATAACCCCACCTTAAAAATAATTTCACTTATTTACAAAAATGTGTTGGATTCATGTACACTGGTGGCCAAAAGAAGTATTTAAGTGTCTTAATGTTTTTGAAAGAAGTCTCTTTGATGCTCAAGAAACATTTCTTATTATTATCAATGTCTGACTGTCTACTCCTCCATCTTTTTCTACAGCATAGGAGAAAAAATCATCATCAAAATAATCTTTAAAAAGCCAGCACAATGTTTTTGTCCACCTTTGCAAATAAATGAACTTCTCAAAAGATTGGTTCCTGTTCAGAACTTGACTGACTACATCAGAATGTTCCCTGGTCTGTATGCGTGTCCACAAACACAAATGTACTCAGTCCTTCAGAGGAGATCCCGGTTCCAACACTATATGAGAGAGAGAGAGAGAGAGAGAGAGAGAGAGAGAGAGAGAGAGAGAGAGAGAGAGAGAGAGAGAGAGAGAGAGAGAGAGAGAGAGAGAGAGAGAATGTTAGTGTCAAAATATTTTTAACCTCCTTTTTTAAATTTGTATTATTATTTTTACAATAACTTAAGAATATATATTTGTAAACAGCTTTTGTCAATAGCATTTCAACTGAACTAAATTAAATTATGCCAGGACACATTTTAATACTAAGTATAATATAAAAACATGTATGTAACTACAGCTGTAATTAATTTATGTAATTAGATCTAATTAACTGTTGACTCTTCCCTTACACCTTAACACACCCTTAAACCCAAAACCTGTCCCTAACCTTTCATCCCACCGCAATAGGAGCAAAATTGTTTTGCAATACAACATGAACACAGTAAGTACATTGTAACTAACAATTGTTTTTTTGTTTTGTTTTTTTGATGAAAGTACATAGTACAGTAGTTAAAGATGCCTAATACATAGTGCTGAATCATATTTTAATTGTTGTTTTAGGAAGATATGGTTGCCATTAACCATGTAAAAGCATACTTGGATGCTTGGATGCTATATGGTTCCGTGGTGTTATTTTTGTTGTAACAGCCAACACAGTAACGCAAGACAGTTTGATTTTCTGGTATAACCCACTGTATGTAACAATAATGAACCAAGTAATGATGATACAGGCTTTTTTAAGTATCCCTCTCTTGGCATGAGACACATTTTACTGCTGCTGCCACCTTTCTTGTCAATAGTGTTGTATTATGAACGAGCACACTGGCAGTGTAGATATGGCATTAAAGACAGTTTCTTTGATTCTAATCATGAACAAAAGATTTGTTTTATTGCTTCCTTTACACACAGCTCACTACGCATGTCCAAGAGAAATAAAAGAGAGAGAGATTCAACAGCACTGATTTGCTCATGATGTTAGTTTATTTCTTTTCACACACAGCTTTGTGAAACAGCTTTGTTTTCACAAACAGATTATATAATATTTGTATCATAAGTTTGGAGTTTATGGTAATATTATGCACAACACTTGCAATAATGAGCATGAATTCAGGCCCTAAAAAAGTGTGGTGCCCGATACGACGTCCCTATGCAAAATATTGCAATACTCTTTGTATCAAATTCCCTCTCCCAGCTGCCTAAGCTTTTAGACGAGGCCTAAGTTTCTATTTTTATCATGTGTTTGTTGTTTCATATTCAAAACTCTTGACTAAATTTTATATTTTTATTTTTTATTTTTTATGGGCATGCATTTTGGGATCTTGCTTACACTGTAGATTTTGAACTTGTGTCCTTAGCTCTTCTCCATCCACAGAAGGGGCCTTGATTTGTGATAAGAGTAAAAGGGCAAAACCAAGTGCACAGCCAATCTAGAACACTAGGACTGTGGTTCATAACCAATTCCTGATTCTTCCTACCCCATGTTTTCCTCAACAAGCTTGTCCTGTACATCATACATTTGAAAGACAGTTATTGATGATGAAGATAGTCTGTTGTCAATATGTTCTAAAAAGTAAGAAGAATATAATGGCATTAATCCTATATTTTGATTTGTATTTGCTCAAGACATCTGTTGGACTATGTCCTATGTGTGATGTGTTGATGTGTTAATGTGAAAGCTTGGAAGTTTTAGATTCTAAATAACTTAAATATTGAATGTAGCACGTTCAAACACATATTTCATGAGTAACTGATGACTTTGTTCATTATAAAGAATGCACACAGCGTGAACAAGACAAGATATAAGAGATTTTAGGAGACTTGGCAGACTTGACAAAATGAAAAATTATTCACTTTTCTCTTAAGCTTGTTTTTTGTGGACTGCTCATGTAATAGTGGCATTAATTATTTTCATAACACAATGTTTAGTGTTGTATAGAAATTATTTTATTGAAACATTTGAACACTAGTACCAAGAGTCCATGATACGCCTCATGCTCATGAATCTCATGCCACCCATATTGCTGAAGCTCCTGTACTCTCCAGGCCTGAAGTAGGACATCCTGCCTCTGTAGTGGGGCTGCTCATACATGAGCCAGTGGCCCTCCATCACATGACAGGACTGGCAGTGAGACATGCGGTAACGGTCCATGATGTTGTCACAGTCATCCATCATCTCGTGCATCTGACCCATGAAGTTATCCCTCTCGTAGATCCTCATTCTGTAGGAGCCCCTGTGCTGTTGTGGAAGATAAGTCAGTTTAATTTAAGTTTATCAGCCAGAAAATTTATTTTCTCACAAGATTTTTTTAGTCACAGCCAAAAAACTAAAAACATATATATATATGAGCTTTAATTTTGAGCTCACCATGGGGATCATACGGCAGGATCTGATGCAGTTGCTCATTCCAAACATAGACATGTAATCAGCGTACTCGCCCCTTTTAAAGAAATATCCATTTCCCATGTAGTTGGGATGATCATACATCATCCAGCATCCGCTCTCCACTCTGCAAGAGTGACAGCGGTTCATGTAGGAGGAGAAGTCACCACTGTCGCCCATACAGTCGTAAGAGCGACCCTGGAAGTTCCTGTCCTCAAAAAAGGTGACCTGAAAAATAAAAGTTTTAGTGATTTAAAGTGAAATATACTAAATAAAACGCATAAGAAGTTAAAATATGTGTAAATGGCAGCTGGAACAAGGTTTACCTTCATGGTTGCGCTGTCTGATCCTCAGTAGTTCCACAAAGGAGAAGCTGAAGCTGATTCTGGTTGTTGACTGACTGCTGTCACCCGTACCTTTATACTAGACCAAGAATAAAGACTACACTGCACCTATTGTTAGTCAATTCCTGACTGTGCAAGTTGGAATAGAGGCCATTCTAGCTAAAGCTTGGTATGTAGACCTTAGTACTTTTAAAGTTTGTTTAAACATTTTTAGTACTCTGTACTGGTAACATAATTACAGCCAAACACAACGTATAGCCAAATATAGTGACCTATGGTGTAGTTTTATAAAATACAATAGCCTACTTGTAATCAATAAAAAAAAAAAAAGTCCTTTTTTAGTAAGATTTCCTTATAGTGTGTATTTATTGTGTGTATATAGTGTGTATTGTCTTGTTGAATATTATAGACTTTAAACTTTAAATATTATGGCTATTCTTACTTTTTCACTTCCAAAAAGAATACCTTTTTCAGTGTTTTACTGTAATAATAAGTTTCCTGGCAAATCCATTATTATTATTATTATTTTTACTGTATTTTGAAAAGTCATATACAGTGAGTCTTTCCTAATTTCTGCCCTAAAGATGTTACTGAACTGTTCAATCCTACCTTAACAACTTTGTCTGCCTATACCATTTCTTTGGCTTTTAGCATTTACTCACTTCTAACGCAAGTCTAAAGAGGATCTGTGTGTTTGTATAATGTTCATGAAATTGTGTATATAAAATTATCCTAAAAATAAAATAAAATGTTGTTGCCGAGTCATTCATATCAGTTACACAAGGTACCCAGACAGAATACAAGTTTTTTTTGTTTTTTTTTTGTACATTCTAAGAAGTTCATGCTTTGTATTAAACTTTGTGTTAAACCTTATTGCCAATGCCAACTAAACAAATTTCACATCAATAAGAACACTTAAATTAGCTCTAATATAAATACTAATTTATATTTAAAATGTTAGGTTACTAACCAAACATTTCATTTATGTACTGATTCATTGTATGTATTATGTACTCATTCACTGGCCATTGTGTCAAACTTACAAATCCTAAATTATGTCCAAAAATGCTGAGATCCATAGAGAGAAAGACTGAAATCGATGATTTTAGCCCATTTCAGCTTGTCTGCAGTGAAGGGGTTCCTGTTTGAGACAAATACACAGTAAGACACATGCAAGAAATCACTGAGTGATGATCGTTCTCCTTCCTACAGTAGTTAACCCACCTGTGCGCTGATGTTAGGACCTTCCTGTTCAGGTGGGACTGCAAAGGTAGAGAGTCTTCTGCCTAATAAAATATCAAAATAATGCAAAAATATAAACTTACGTTGTTTAGAATGCTAGATTTGGTATGAATGAATTAGTGAGAGTTTTACTGCAGTGCTTACCTGGATACATTTAATCTGGTGAGACTGAACATAGAAAATGGTCCATCTTCTGATTGGTTCATTTGCTGTGTAATAAATATAAAGTTAGACATGATGCAAAGGACACTTATTTGATATAAAGTTAGCCAATTTTATAGAGATTTTATAAGACATTGTATGCTACCTAGTCTGCACCAGTGGCTCCAAAGCACTTATCACATATTGCTAATCATTTCAGCAAACCTATCTCAAAATATATCACAAATGGCCTACCTCCGGAATCTTGCAAGAAGTCACTGGCGCAAATTGGCGCTTCGTTGCAGTTGCCTTTAAACACATACAAAAATGGAAGTAAATATTAAATTCCATTAAAAAAAACCTGTAATATGTTATAGTTTGTAAACTAATGCTAAAACTAGAAAGGTGGCCGCAAGCCAAATAAAACTTAACAAACATAAAATGTTATTTTCTCATCAGTAGGCCAACATCTACAACCAAAACAGAATTTCACATTAGTTAATTTATTGTTAATGTAAACTAAGCGTTGCTCGTTGGCGTATTTTAACTCGACAATTCAATAATCTAACAAAGTCTGTAAAATGAAACGTTAGCGCAGTTTACCGTGGTAAAGTTCGTTACCGCCATGTTGACGAGTATAAGAGTAAGCCTATCCCCTTTTATGTCCTAAACACTCGTTTTTTGGGGTCGAGAGCTAATAAAACTTATTTCTGTACACCTTGTCACACAGCAGCTTTTAGGCATTTTTCTGTCTTTTGTTAGAAGCAAGAAATGACAAGGAGGCAGCCTCTCGCAATGCAAAGTCAATGGAGACGGTTGGATTGTTTTCCCCCCCGGTGTGGGCGTGGCCTAAATGCGCTCTGTCTCTATAGGTTAAACTGGGCACAAACCTGTCAACACACACAGAATGTTTTTTTTTACCTTGCTTGCTGGTCTCTCTCTCTCTCTCGGTGAAGTGAATTCCGTCTCAACCCCGGAGCAGACACGAACGGCGCGGTCCAACAAAAGACAGTCAGACCCCAGTGATATTACACTGGATGTTCCGGCGCGACACGACAAATCCCAGACAGTGTACAGTGATGCGCCGTTATATTTCTGACGCACGGTACTCCGAGTCCAAGCCCTCACGCTATTTCTGACAAGAGACAAACAGGTTTGCATTTTGCATTAATGGTCCGGTCGCTTCAATGTGTCCAATATAGACAGCCTCTGGCTATTATAGCGTTGTAGACACGCGGTGTAAGGCAACAATTAGTCAAATAAAAAGCACGATGTAATGGTGCCAGCCAGAGAGACCGTTACGTCAAATACAGTAGTATACTGCAAATTTAAAAAATACAGTAAGTCTCTGTATGTGGTGTTAGACGTCACAGAAAATTCCCATGATGCAATGGGAATCACAGTTATTTACTGTAAAGAGGAATAGCAGTATAATACTGGGGATTTAAAGTAAATAACTGTAGAAATTACAGAAAAGTCTAACAGTGTGGCCACTGTTCTGTGGCTCAAAATCCCTCGGCCCACTGTCCAGGACTTGTATCTGTCATTCCCAAGACCAACTGATCCTGTATTGTTCTGTTTAACAGGGTCCTCGGGCATATGCTCCCTCATGAGGTCAATTTATAGCCAAATGGTCTTTTGCAAAATGGTCCAAACATGCAAATTGGTTGATAACATACTGTAACTGCAATAAAGTAGCCTATATTTCACAATGCCTTGTTTACAAAGTGCAATGGTAAGTCAAACTATCTTTACTTAAGATTTTCTTAAACTGAACATGTTAATTTCCTGTCATCTCTTGGAATATCTGAAAGCAGGTTTTTCTTAAAATCTGTCATTATTAGCAGAAAACATTTTACACATGGGGAAAACCAATTGTTTAGTCGATAATTCAAAAAGGTCCATATTTTAAATCTCTTTCTAACTTGTGCTCGGCCTTAAAAGTAACATCTTGTAATTGTTTAACATAGCGTTTGTTACAATAAGGATTTAATTATAAGTAAGACTATTGGTGGCTCCTCATTACTATGCTTAGGCCAATGTAAATTTTTTTTGTCTTTTTTTATCTATAGCATTTGTTATGAAAAATAGCAACCTACATATACAACATGCCACAGTTGTAATATAAATCTTTAGTGAAAAATCTATTCCCTTAACAGAGATTATCTATTACAAATTGTACAACTAGTCAAAATTTAACACAATAAATACGAAAAAGCTTTCAAATTAATGTTGGTGCAGGATGATTTTTTTTCATCAGTCTTTTTAGTGGCTGTTTTAGATCATGTTTGACTTTCTCTGAAGCGTTTTACTACATTCTCAATAGAATTCAAATGGGTTGCACATTTTATCATCAGTGCCGCATAGGAACGGCTAGTGCAAATTTGATCACACTTTTGGAGAGTGTGGTCAACTCGCCTATGGTGATTCATGCACCACTCATGCAAAAGTAAACAATTGGGCTTCAGTCACAGTCATATTGCGCAGATAATTGACCCGTTCAATTCGTACAGCTTATAAAAGCTCCCAACACGCGATGTATACAATTAATTTATAGCCTGATTCTAAGTTTTGGTGTGTGTGCTCAGCAACATGTGAGAAGTGCCAGTACGCAAGAAAAAGTGAGCGTACTCTACTGATTAAAATATAGAAGTGCAGATACTGTGTACCGGTCCGTACTGGCCCAATTCAAGCACTGGATGTGAGCATGTAAGATATGCTGCTGCTGCATAAATAGGCATAGATAAATCCCATAGCAGATTTAGGCAGGTGGAGCTGGGGGAGGTGGATGGTTTCAGAGAACTCTGATGCACAGCACGACTAGCTTACAACAAACAATGAACCAGACTATTTAAATGTTGAGCAAGCAATCTCATTGGCTGCAGGATCATCAGAGGCCAATCTACTTGTGCCATGTGGTAATGATGTGATAATGAAGTGATTCCTTGCAGACTGCATGTAAAGGACCGATCATCTTGCACCCTCTAAAGTTTGACTTAACATGATATTTATCTTTGTTTCTTTTCTTTTTTTTACATCACAAAAAACAGCTGTTCTAACAGGTGTATAGACTTTATTTTTTCTTAAAGGTACACAGGTCTCATCAAGAAATAAATTATTAAATGGATGAAGATAAGAATAAACCAGAGAAAAGAAAAGTCAGTTTGATATGGGCTGAAGAGCAGACACACATAGCAGTGCCTTGAGGTATTCTGAGTAAAACTTACTGTCGACACACGATGTGTGAATTTGTGAAAGAAAGAGAGATGCAGATGTGTATTTGTATCCACTTTATTTAAAGGTAAAATTCTGGTCTCTCTATCGCCATCTGTGGTTGATACATAACATTGCATGTCACTTGCGAGGAACATTTTACATTATTTTTATTCTCTTTTGCATGTCCTACAATATGTGCATATCAAAATATGTAATATGAGCAATTAAACCTTCTGTGTTTATAGAAATGATACAATTTCCAGCCAAATCGGAAAAAAATTACTACAATCTTACTGTTACGAACTGCTCCGAGACACGAAGGTAGAGATCCAAATGCAGCTTTAATGAGGGGTAATCCAAAGACGAAATCCAATAAACAGGCAATGGTCGAAACACAGGTAAGCAGTCCAAACAAACAAATAAACCAACCAACAAAACAGGCAGGGACCAGAGGCAAGAGAGTAATCCAGGGAACAAGGCAAGATATCCAAAAAACCAAGAAACAAGAAAACCAGGGAAAAACGCTCAGAGATGCAGTGTAACAAACAAAACTTCGCAGTGTGTGAATGAGTGAACATGGTATAAATAGTTTGAGACTAACAGGGTGATGAGACACAGGTGAAGAGACACAGGTGAATGCAATCAGAGATGATGAGTCCGGGCAGTGAGTTATGGGAAATGTAGTTAGTGAGTGAATAGGAGAGTCTGGTGTGGAGTGCCCTCTGGTGGTTCTCAAGGGCACTCCAGCTGGTGACCGTTACATAGCCCCCCCTTTAAGGAGCGGATTCCAGACGCTCAAAATTCTCCAGGAGGGAGGTGGAGCGGAGGCGGACCTGGGGGCGGGATGGCGGGCCAGGCCCGTGCAGCGGAAGAGGACCTGAAGACTCCGGCAGGGCAGAGGGCCAGGGCGGAGCAGGCTCTGCAGGCGACCAGGGCGGAGCAGGCTGTGCAGGCGACCAGGGCGGAGCAGGCTGTGCAGGCGACCAGGGCGGAGCAGGCTGTGCAGGCGACCAGGGCGGAGCAGGCTGTGCAGGCGACCAGGGCGGAGCAGGCTGTGCAGGCGACCAGGGCGGAGCAGGCTGTGCAGGCGACCAGGGCGGAGCAGGCTGTGCAGGCGACCAGGGCGGAGCAGGCTGTGCAGGCGACCAGGGCGGAGCAGGCTGTGCAGGCGACCAGGGTGGAGACGAGCCTTCAGGCGGCCAGGGAGGAGACGACCTTCCAGGCGACCATGGCACAGGAACAGACACCGGCTCAGGAACAGGAACAGACACAGGGACAGGAACAGACACTGGCTCAGGAACAGACACCGGCTCAGCGGAGACCATCTTGTCCGGAGACACTGGTTCGGCGGTGGCCAACTTGTCCGAAGGCACAGGCGTGGTTTCGGCCATCTTGTCCGAAGACACAGGCGTGGAGTCGGCCATCTTGTCCGAAGACACAGGCGTGGTTTCGGCCATCTTGTCCGAAGACACAGGCGTGGAGTCGGCCATCTTGTCCGAAGACACAGGCGTGGAGTCGGCCATCTTGTCCGAAGACACAGGCGTGGAGTCGGCCATCTTGTCCGAAGACACAGGCGTAGAAAGAGGAAGAGGAACCGATTCAGGCTCAGGATCAGATTCAGGCTCAGGCTCAGGCTCAGGATCAGATTCAGGCTCAGGAACAGATTCAGTCTCGGCTGGACGAGACTCTGGATGGGCGGACGTGACGTGAAGCTCTGACTCGGCAGGACTGACGTGAAGCTCTGGCTCTGGCTCGGCAGGACTGACGTGAAGCTCTGGCTCTGGCTCGGCAGGACTGACGTGAAGCTCTGGCTCTGGCTCGGCAGGACTGACGTGAAGCTCTGGCTCTGGCTCGGCAGGACTGACGTGAAGCTCTGGCTCTGGCTCGGCAGGACTGACGTGAAGCTCTGGCTCTGGCTCGGCAGGACTGACGTGAAGCTCTGGCTCTGGCTCGGCATAAGTGACGTGAAGCTCTGGCTCGGCATAAGTGACGTGAACAGTCTCTGGATCAGGATCAGCACGCTCTGAGCTTGACGGGACCAGCAGCGAGGGCTTTGAGCTGGGTAGGACCAGCGGCGAAGAGGACTCTGAGCTGGTTAGGACCAGCGATGAAGAGGGCTTTGAACTGGACAGGACCAGCGGCGAAGAGGGCTCTGAGCTGGACGGAACCAGCGATGAAGAGGGCTCTGTGCTGGACGGGACCAGCAGTGAAGAAGGCTCTGTGCTGGACGGGACCAGTGGTGAAGAGGGCTCTGTGCTGGACGAGACCAGCGGTGAAGGCTCTAGCTTGGCGGGCATGTCGCTTGCTGTCACAGGCGCGGCGGGCATGACGCTCTCAGTCTCAGGGGCGGCGGGCATGACGCATACTGCCTTGGCTTCGGCAGATCTTGCGTGAAGTGCGGGCTCGGCTGGACTGGCGTGAAGTGCGGGCTCGGCTGGACTGGCGTGAAGTGCGGGCTCGGCTGGACTGGCGTGAAGTGCGGGCTCGGCTGGACTGGCGTGAAGTGCAGACGGTGACATGGCGTGCCACGGAAGGAAGCTCTCCAGACATCTGGAGAGTGCCTCTCTCCAATCCAGACCAGAGAGATAAGGGAGCTCCCTTGGGTCGACCTCCTTAGCCCCCAGCCGGTAGCACAACTTAATTGCCTCGTCACCTAGAGAGCAAGAGGCAGCGAGAGGAACAAACCCCCAGGTGTACTGGAACAGATCGAGGCTATCCAGGGCCAAGGCCGCGATCTGTCCAGCGAACTCCCGGCTCATGCTGGGAAGATCAGGAGAGATCCGTACTGCTGGATTGCTGGAGGTCATAGCTGCTGGATCTGGGTGGGGCGAAGTTTTCTGTTACGAACTGCTCCGAGACACGAAGGTAGAGATCCAAATGCAGCTTTAATGAGGGTTAATCCAAAGACGAAATCCAATAAACAGGCAATGGTCGAAACACAGGTAAGCAGTCCAAACAAACAAATAAACAAACCAACAAAACAGGCAGGGACCAGAGGCAAGAGAGTAATCCAGGGAACAAGGCAAGATATCCAAAAAACCAAGAAACAAGAAAACCAGGGAAAAACGCTCAGAGATGCAGTGTAACACAAACAAAACTTCGCAGTGTGTGAATGAGTGAACATGGTATAAATAGTTTGAGACTAACAGGGTGATGAGACACAGGTGAAGAGACACAGGTGAATGCAATCAGAGATGATGAGTCCGGGCAGTGAGTTATGGGAAATGTAGTTAGTGAGTGAATAGGAGAGTCTGGTGTGGAGTGCCCTCTGGTGGTTCTCAAGGGCACTCCAGCTGGTGACCGTTACACTTACCATAATGCCTCAGGATTACACAAAAAAATGATTTTTAATGTACTGAATAAATAAATAATTTGTTTAAATAAGTAACAAGAAAAACTCTGTTGTGTACCATGGAAGTCGGCATTAAACATAAGTTGTGATAGTATTTTCTTCCCTATTATGATGTTAAAATGTAGGACGGGACTTTGTGGATTTTGTGCAATGGGAATTGATTGGATCGTTGGATCATTGGATCATTGTGGTTTGCTATTGCAGTGATGTCATGTGAGTGGTTGTCCTGCCTTTTATTTTTATTAAAGATAACGAGGGCATACAAATGTAAAAACAAATAATGATATAGGCTACATGGATAAATAATTTTTGATAAATACTGCAGTACATAAAAAATAAGAATTGTCCATTTTGATTTCATGATGACTTTAAGAAAACATTATCTATAATAGCCTCACATTTTCTGTTGGGAAATTGAAGTGCTTTTGAAATGGTTGAAATGGGACGGCTATAAAAAAGTAAAACAAAGTGACAAACTGGGTGAATGGAACATCATGAATAAAAACTGAATTAAATTGATTCACCATTTTCTGGCCTAAATGTCCTTAATAACAGGTGAATGTGTCCAGGTGCATGATAGGCCACTGGAGGAGCAGTCTGACTCATAAAGCTACATAAAACTACATGACCTTCAACAGAAATGACAATTAAAGAACCACAGAACCTTTTAAAGGGCTCCCATTCTTCTTTCCCAACACACACTCTCAAAGAAATATATAAATAACAGCTTTAATTGGAGACCTTTTACAAGAGTGTCTGAATATGAATTAATTTGCGTGAGGTCCTCTGTCTGCTACTGACTGGATGAGTCCTTCTATATCTGTTGGCTAGATGAGGACTTTTTAAACAACATAGAACTCTGCAAATGGATTGATGGTTGGATGTAACAAGTTAAATATAGTTAGACAGCATAAATGTAAAGACTGTCTCAAATTGTTGGTTAAAAGAAATGCTGTCTTCTGAAGTAACTCATTTTGGCTAAAAATGTCTTTGGCAACATCCAAGATGGCAGATGAAAAATGCATTATAGTAAAAACAGTAATACTGTGAACATGTTTCTTGACCACTAAATCAGCCTATTAGAATGATTTCTGAAGGATCATGTGACACTGAAGACTGTAGTAATGACTGTTGAAAATTCAGCTTTGCAATCGCAGGAATAAATTATGTAATATATTAAAGTAGACAATATTATTTTTTGACAAAATTACTTTTTTTTACTGTATTTTTTATCTAATAAATTCAGCTTAGGTAAGACTTCAGCTGCAGATGCAGGAATAACAATCCTCTAAATCTCACACAAATCTTTCTGGCTTACATTATACATCATCTTTATTAAAGGGATAGTTCACCCAAAAAAGAAAATCTGTCATCATTTACTCACCCTCAAGTTGTTCCAAACCTCGCTGAACACAAAAGAAGATATTTTGAAGAATGTGGGTAACCAAACAGTTCATGGACCCCATTGACTTCCATAGTATGGAAACAAATACTGTGGAAGTCAATGGGGCCCATCTGTTTGATTACCAACATTCTTCAAAATATCATCTTTTGTGTTCAACAGAAGAAAGAAATTCATAAAGGTTTGGAACAACTTGAGGGGGAGTAAATTCAGAATTTTCATTTTTGGGTGAACTGTCCCTTTAAGACATCTTCCTTGTTGACTGTTGGCTGCTCAACACAGCGTATAGGTGATTGTATCCTTGTGGGGACATTTGGTCCTCAAGATGTTGACAGAACCTGTCCAGACACACAGACACACACATTAGGTGTCATGTCTCAGTGACCCATGACCCAGTTTTCGGAGATGAACCCATCCCACTTCAGCAGGTATCAGCACAAATATAATAAAAAATACTCAAATAAAAAAATACTGTGTGTGTGTGTGTGTGTGTGTGTGTGTGTGTGTGTGTGTGTGTGTGTGTGTGTGTGTGTGTGTGTGTGTGTGTGTGTGTGTGTGTGTGTGTGTGTGTGTGTGTGTGTGTGTGTGTGTGTGTGTGTGTGTGTGTGTGTGTGTGTGTGTGTGTGTGTGTGTGTGTGTGTGTGTGTGTGTGTGTGTGTGTGTGTGTCAGATGCCTATAGGCAAGGGAGTTTTGCTTGATAGCCTCAGTGAATACAAGACTGAGCAGTTGCACCTGAGAGACTGTGTGAGTATGAATTTCTAAACACAGCTCAGAAAAGACACCACTCCACCAAACTATCAAGGCTAAACTCCTTTGGTTGTTATGGAGACGGAGAAGGTGAATGAACAAGGGAGGGAGGATGGATGGAGGGAGGGAGTGAAAAAAAGAGGGAGCAGTCGTGAAAGGGAGAAAGTATGCCCGGCGGGCCAAAATCAAACTGGCAGGAGTGTGACATGACAAATTGTTGCTGCGCCCACAAAACGCTGGGAGACATGATGGATGTTGAACCAGCACACAAACAGCTAAGCACACACACATATAAACGGTAAATAAGTCTTGTGATAATGATAGTGTGTGATTTGAATTCCAGGCAGAAATGCTTCCAAGGAAAGCACATTACCATGTACCAGAAAAATGAGAGGATGAAAGGAGAGAGAGAGAGAGAGAGAGAGAGAGGGAGAGAGAGAGAGAAAGACCAAGAGAGCATGTGAACACAACTCAGGAATTATGGGCTTTTTCTCCATTTACACAGAGGTCGAATAAAAAAACTGGAACAAAAAAATAATACACCCAGATATTCACACAATCTGTCCAACGTTGGAGATTAATGTCAGTCTGGCGCTGGATTCTGACATCAACCTGATTTTCGAATTTTGTCATTGTTTTGGAGCACACTAGCTTATACAGTAACAGTAAGGCTAACATATTCATACTAAAAGGCAAAAAACTTTAAATAGGGCAATATTTGAGGGAACAGCCATTTAGGGTCCGAAACCATTGTGGACGTTATTGAGTTATTCAATCTCACATTCAATCCCACTACTGGAACTATGTTCTAGAAATAAATTTGATATTGATATGAGGGTAGGCAGGCATAGATTCAGAGGCATAAGGTACTGTAAGTATTACATACAACAATGCAACAATAATACAACTTTTTACTTTTGATACTTAAGAACTTTTAAGAACAAGTACTTCTGTACTTTTACTTAAGTAAAAATCAGTCTTCACAACTTTTACTTGCGTAACGGAGTAATATTTGACCAGTAGCATTTGTACTTTCACTCAAGTAAGGAAGTTGTGTACTTTGTCCACTTCTGCATTTACATGAACACTGGACCCCAGGCTGCCCTCCAAGGCTGATCTGCCATGTGTTCTGAGACTGATCTGTGAGTTAAGGAAAACTATTTTAAAGAACAGATTTTTTTTTTATTTCCATTGCCAAATGATGACATAAATTGAATACATTATACATAAAACCATTCTTGCAAAAGGAAATCTTTGCCATTCTTTCAAAGGTTGCAAAATTCTTGCAAAAACCTTGTAAAAGGCATTTTAATAACTTTTTATATGTGACTTTAAAGGTGTCATAAATTGAGAAATCAAAATTTTCTTGATCTTTTGATATGTAAGAGGTCATTGTACTATAAAGTTTCAGAACTCAAAACTTCCTTGTAGTCCAAAAACAGCTTTTATTAAAACCAAGCTCAGAAGACAATAGATTAATCTTCAGTTAATAGATAGGGAGGAAGATAAAGAGAGATTGGGGAAGGCAGAAACGGTTTAAACCGTTTTCTCAGTTTCCTCTTGTGCTAAAAGACTCTCTTGAACAATTTATCTCCGCTCACACTATTTCACTCTCATTCTATCCATATCCATATCTCATTTCTGCTCCCTCCCGCTAAACTCATCTGTTCCCTGTGGTCATCTGAAGACTCACTATGAACAGGCATTAGTCAGCTCAGCTGATGGCATACATTCTTTAAACTACTCTCTGTCACACACACACACACACACACACACACACACACACACACACACACACACACACACACACACACACACACACACACACACACACACACACACACACACACACACACACACTCATTATTGCTCTCTCTCTCTTTCTTTCTCTCTGCAAACATTAGTCTCTCTCTGCTGTTGAAAACTGAACCGGATCATATATCCTCTATCGATCAGCCTCAGATCTAATCGGCCAGCCCAGCTTCCCTTCTTTATCTCCTCCTTGTACTTTGTGGAACCTAATTTGTGCTTGCTGCTTCTAGCAAGACCGACCTTTAAAAGGACACAAAGACTGGAAGTGGAGCTAAATGGCAAAGTCAAATAACTCACAAAACTCATCTCTGTCTCCCATCTTAAAACTTTTGAGTTAGTATTTGAGTTTAAAATGAAAATGAAACATAAAAGAGGTAATGAGAGGCTTATGTTGTTGGGTGAAGGAATATTTTACCCTGCAAAAACAAACTGCAAGTACATAATATAGGAATATATGACCTTACAACATGGAGTTATATAAGTTACTGTAAATGCAGGAATCAAAAAACAAGCACATTGATTCTTGGAAAGGAAAGAAAAGAACATTAAAAGCGTCTCCTAGAAGCACACAATGCAGAATAACATTTGCTTAGCCATATCCATAAAATGGAACTAGACTCTTACAGCTCTCAATGTCATTTGTCTGGGTTTGTCAGTGTAACCTTTAAGGTGCTTGTTGCTTATTCAATCAGTGACATTGAGGAATATCAGCAGTCCTACGAAATGAGGCTGCTGGTTACACCAACACACCTACAATCCTCAATACAAGCACACACTTACACAAAGCGGGATGAAGAATATGTCTCATATAGAGGGATGTTTAATGTATCCGTGTGCTTCTCTTTCTTATTATATCCAAAGCCTCCACTACACTACAGCAAAGTACTCTGAATGGATTAGAATTTATAGGCCTTGAATAGCCCCGCCCCTTTTCGGCACTGTGCTCATTGTGTTCTGTCTTCCAGTTTGTATTTCCACAGCATGAAGGTAAGATCTTACGGATTTATTTATGAACCACTCATTTTAAAATCTTCCTGGTCAACTGTGCTTTGTTATGACATCCGCTTCAAACATTACCATGCTCATAACTTACATTAACTCTACAAAGAGTAAATCCACTTCACGAGCATATTTCTCTTCAACAGTGATGCCATAGAAATATACACAGCTACCACAAAACACAAAACTCTAAAGATGGCTGTACGCTTTAAGAAAAGGTTATATATAGAACTTTAAAGGACAAGTTCGGTATTTTACACTTAAAGCCCTGTTTTCAGATCGTTTCTGATGAAATACAATGGTTAAGATTGAACTTTGGACAAATGCTGCTGTCCCGAGAATTTTAGGTTTTTGTGTTAGCACCCCCCCCCCCCACCTTAACAATGGCTGCATAGGTGCACTGGAATAATCCTTCCTAAAACGCATTAAACTTTCGTTTACAAAGACGTGAAACTTACAGAGTGGTCAGGGGTGTTCACTGACATACTCACACAAAACCGCTGCAAAATATGCTTTCCAACAGGTTTTATCGTAGTTTTTGTCCAACTCCATTGACTTGTATAGGACGTGCTGTGAGACCGCAGCACCTTTACGGTATTACTCCTTCTGTGTATTCAATGAAATGCCAGTGGTTTGCTTGCAATTGGCAAAGGTGCATTATCACCACCAACTGGGCTGGAGAGTCTATTATTCAAGCTCTCAACGGAAGAATGTACGGGTGTGAGGCGTTTGGAAAAATAGGTCCACAGTTTTACAACGAATGGTAAAACACCTGTTTGAAAGCATCTTTTGCAGCGATTTTTGTGTGAGCATATCAGTGAACACCCCTGACCACTCGGTGAGTTTCACGTCTTTGTAAATGAAAGATTTTTCCAGTGCACCTATGCAACCGTTGTATAGGTGGGGGGGTGCTACCACAAAAACCTAAAATTCTCGGTACAGCAGCATTTGTCCAAATTTCAATCTTAACCATTGTATTTCATCAGAAACTATATGAAAACAGGGCTTTAAGTGTAAAATACCGAACTTGTCCTTTAAAGGGTTCTTTCAGGCCCTTCATATAGTATTTCCCATCATGGGATCGGTTTATGGATTTAATTTTATTTCATTAATTAGTTTGAATTCATATTTAATTGTATTAAACAGTTCGTAAACATACTTTATCACTCAAATAACCTGTTAAACAAGAAAGTATTATGCAATCATTATCAGTAATATGCAATGTCCAAAGCAACAATGGACCAAGTTGACTTTTATTGTATGAATAAAAAAATAAAAAAACACTGAGACATTTAAAAAAATATCTTCTTTTGTTTTCCAAAGAAGAAAGAAAGTCATATGGGGTTGGAATGAAGAGAGGGTAGGTAAAATGACAGAATTTTCATTTTTGGGTGAACTGTCCCTTTAAGAAAATAACACATCCAGCTTCAACATGGCAGCTTTACCCAGATCAGAGCTCTGTGGGTGGGGTGAATTGGTGCACAGATCACGAGGCCACTGCACTACACAGCCAGATAATTGAGTCCACATGCGGGGCTAACAATCTACAACTAGCCAGACAGTCTGTGCATCCTTAATTAGAGCCTGTGTGTGTGTGTGTGTGTGTGTGTGTGTGTGTGTGTGTGTGTGTGTGTGTGTGTGTGTGTGTGTGTGTGTGTGTGTGTGTGTGTGTGTGTGTGTGTGTGTGTGTGTGTGTGTGACTGTGTGTGTGTGTGTGTGTGTGTGTGTGTGTGTGTGTGTGTGTGTGTGTGTGCGTGCGTGCGTGTGTGCGTGTGTGTGCGTGTGTGTGTGTGTGTGTGTGTGTGTGTGAGACGTTGTAAATGAGCAAGCATCGACCAGTTTTGTCCATGCAAGGACAATGGCACCCAAATCGCAAGATCACAATGTCCTCTGTGTCATTCAAAACGGCTTCACACACCCAAGCCATCATTAGCATGTGAAAAATGCATATATCCATATATCACATTCACATTTATCGCCTTGTTTTCTCTAGCATTTTCTACTCGATATTGCACACTCTGATTTCTCTTCTCCCCATTTCACTCCATCCATCTCTTCATCAGTGAGACCTCTGAGACTATGAGTCAGGGTGACTATCAATCAATAGTAGGGTGTGTGTGCTTCTGGGTTGCCTCAACCCACACACATATGAAAAATTGATGACTGAAAAAAAGAGTTTTAAAAAAAAGGTGTAAAGAAAGGGAGGGAGAGAGACTGGATAACAACTCTGCGCACACCAGCATATATTTGCTTCTTTGATATTACATATGCAGAAATGAAAGCAGTTTGGGGAAAACATATCATTCACATGCCTAAAAATTACACACCTACTTTATTTTCATGCAGGCCTGACTGTGAGTAGTTGGTTTTCTTTGGCTGCACAAATAGATTGTGATTGTCAAGGCCACAGTGGAGCACATTTTTATCAAATTCACAAATATCCCGTAAACATTATCAGAAGGGAAGGGCAGGACAATTACATTTGCTTTCCCTCTCTGTGCTTATGTGGGTGTCTTTGTATTTCTGTCTGATTTCTGCTGGCACTCTATGATTCAACATCGCCCCAGTCAATAATTCAACCTATTCAACTAAGTCATTCATCTGAGGTGTTAGTGAGGCCAGCAGGGGGTGCTCACCCTGTGGTCTGTGTGGGTCCTAACACCCCAGTGTAGTGACGGGGACACTATACTGCCAAAAAAAGAGCACCGTCCTTCGGATGAGACGTTAAACCGAGGTCCTGACTCTCTGTGGTCATTAAAAATCCCAGGATGTCCTTCGAAAAAGAGTAGGGCTTTAACCCCGGCATCCTGGCCAAATTTGCCCCTTGGCCTCTGTCCATCATGGCCTCCTAATCATCCCCATATAGCGATTGGCTTCATCACTGTCTCCTCTCCACCAGTAAGCTGGTGTGTGGTGAGCGTTCTGGCGCAATATGGCTGCCGTCGCATCATCCAAGTGGATGCTGCACATTGGTGGTGGTTGAGGAGATTCCCCACTTTTATGTAAAGCACTTTGAGGTCTCAGAAAAAGCGCTATATAAATGTAACAAATTAATCAAATTAATATCTGTCTGTCTGTCTGTCTGTCAAACCCCACCTCCCTCTGGAGCTCCAAACAGAAACAGGTTTACAACATTTGTGGACCGACTCAGTTAGACTACAAATTGCTTTCTCTCCGACCCCTTTTACGTTGAAAGTAAATCTCTTTTTGTTCAGGCAACACTCTTTTATTATGCAACAGACATGCCCAAACACTGAACCCTCTTGCAGCATTGCCTGCTGATTACATAATGCAACTATACACAGGTGCAGTTCTAATTCTGTTCTTTTACTTTTTAATGTCTATTCATTTTTAAAGAGGAGCTATGTTGTGAATTACATCATTAGTTTTGCATTATCTATTTTGAAATGATGCCTATAAAATAGCTTAAGGGCTTAACAGATCAAAATAAAAAAGGAGAAAATTGATTTGATTTGATTTGATTTGATTTGATTTGAAGTGATAGATGACAAAAAAAAAAAAAGAAGCAGTACACCGATATGTTCTTTCACATGGTAATTTGGGTAACAAAATGTAACAGAAAGGGTAACAGAAATGTGAATGATTGAGGAAGACAGAAGATGCTACAGATTAACTTTGCCCGGCTCTGCCCAGCCAGGGCAAATGTGTTACAGTACGTGAGTTAAAAAATATATAATATTAACCTTCACATGTCAAGAGAGAACAGGGGAAGTAGAGAGAGAACAGAAATCACAATGTCTAGAAGAAAAAGACTGGGGAGAGGGTGAGAAAAGGGGGCGAGGACAGTGGAAGTAAGGAAGTGGAAGTGCGATTATCAGAGAGTTCAGTCTGAAATTCCCTAGTAGATGCATGATTTCGACTGGCAACATGTGGATTTTGGAAAAAAACACACCACAGCAGCCCGGAGGCCTTAAACAGCGTGTCATCGGTGCCCTTCTGTACTGCACTGGAGAAATGAAACAATTACACACTCACATACAGGGTAAGAGGCCACCATCCTACAGTACACAACATTCAGCTCATAATATAATGTACCAGTACTTTTGAATGTAAAAGTAAAGGAGTTTATAAGTTCACAACCTATAGAAAATATAGTTTTTTTCTGAAAATAAAAAGCATGATACAATTACTTAAACTAAGAAAACTGTGCTGAACTATCAAATTTGCATATGCACATTGCACACATAATTGTTTTTGATAAATGTTGTTAAAGTTTATATATGTATTATTTAAAAGGACTATTAATCTTTCAGGAAAACATGTATTATACCCTCTTCTCCCTCAAGAAAGGTATTGATTTCATGAATCAGAGGCAGTGTGGAAAGTTAAAAGTAATGCATTACAATATTGTGTTACTCCCTTAAAAAGTAACTAATTGTGTTACAGAAAAGGAATGCATTACATTATTTTTGCGTTACTTTTTCTCACCTGGTCTGGGCATTTTATAACAAAAAAGTGCTATTTTTGGGCAAATGTAAAGACCCTTTCACACCAAAATTTTAATAATAAGCCTCATACTGAAGGAAGTTCAAATTCACAAGTGTACAGTAGAGGACACAGCTCAAACACACCTTTCAGGATTGCAGAAGAATAGGAGAAAAAAAGTTTAACCCTTACTTCACCAATTAAAACAAAACTTATAAAGTCATTTTTGCTTCAGCAGCAAGTACATTGGTCAATAAAGTGAGATTAAATGCATAAAAATGTATGTTTTATTTAACATATTTAGTTATTGGAGGTTTGCATAGTCTGATTTTGCATTTGACTGTTTTTATTCATTTTGAAGAATATTGAATCTTTTTTTGTGTGCAAGTGAGATGAGTAAATGCACGACACATTTAGTACAATAACCATCATGTTTACACACAACGCCTCTGCACTTATGATTTTTCTCAACATGGGGACAAGAGAGCTGTCAGTCAATAAATGGGAAATCAAAGTTTGAAAAAGTATTAGATATTTTGAGATATCTGAGATATTTTGTTGTAAATTTTACAAGTAATGCATTACTTTACTAGTTACTTGAAAAAGTAATCTGATTACGTAACTCAAGTTACTTGTAATGCGTTTCCCCCAAAACACTGATCAGAGGGTTGTGCGAATGCATGGATATATCTGAATTTCATGCATAGGTAGCAATAGCTCACTCAAAAAAGGAAATTTACACAACCTCATGTCTGGTATGTTTGCTGAGAGACGAGGCAGAGAGAGAACCCACTTGCACGCATGCTTTTAATGACAAGACTCCACATGACTAGACAGGAACATCTAGGAACGATCCACCACAAAACAACGACTAGCCAAGACCAACTAAAAAGCACAAGCTTAAATACACAGAGAAATCAATGATAGTTACTGTAAAGACAAGTGTAACTAATAAAGGTAACTATAACAACTAATACGACAAGAAGGAGAGACTGAACTAAACAGGAAGAGAACATGGAAACAATGAGAACAGAGAATGCACTTCAACATAAAATCAATACAAAACAAAAGACAAAGAACCAGGATCATGACAATGTCTTTTGAAACCTGTATGACTTTCTCTTTTCTGTGGAATAAAAATGTATCTAACCAATGAAAGTATGAAAGTGAATGGTGACCATGGCTGTTATGTAAGATTTTCAAGGCAAAATTTCAGACAAAATTTTCACATAAAGCTATCATAGCATCAGAAGGTGTGGAATATATTGCATGAATTGTCTACATTTATGAGGCTTTGATGCTTTTGTGGTGCTTTTTTGTGGCACATCCACATTCTTTGTGACGAGACCTGCAATATCTGCTACATATTGACAATGACATTGACAGATATACTGCTAAACATCTTTTGTATTCCACAGAAAAAAGAAAGCTATATAGGTTTGAAATATATGATGACAGATTTTTTTTTTTTTGACGAACTATCCCTTTAACGCTCTATGTATCTCTCTCCATCTCTTTCACTCTTTCCCTACATTCTCTCCCAGATAAATCCTTCCCGCTGCAGCTCTCTGAGTGGTGTTTACGTGGGATCTCGCGGGTGATTCTGCTAAACAACCCCCTGAGTGGAGCTCTGATTCTGGCAGCATTGCTGCTGGAGAGCCCCTGGCAGGCTCTGCTGGGGATGCTCGGCCTTTTGGCCTCCACCCTCACAGCTATAATCCTGGGACAGGACTGGTGAGGAATTACACACCCACACATGCACAAAATCATACACATAGATCAAAACATGCACAAATAAATGCATACTCGGGCAGCCAAGTATGAATAAAACACAAAGGACGTGCCTATAGCAAAAAACTAAACAAATAAAAACCATATAGTATGCATATTATGCACAACAGAATGCACAAAAGCACAAGCAGTTACAAGAATAAACAGATGCACATCTATAAAAACAAATCTCAGAGGGAAAAAAAATGCTTTTACAGCTGCAGTCTAGATGAGTGATGTTTTGAGAACATTCTGTTGCCAACTGATTTTTAACAAACAGGTAGGCCTACCAAAAAAGAATAATTCTTGAAGTTTGTGTTCACACACACACTTTTTGATTTTTGATGTTGTTGATTCACTATATAAAGAAACGGCTCATAAGAGTCATTCGTGCGGGAATCGGACACTGGTCGCGATGTTTGTTACTGATTAACTAAAAAGAATCAGACATAAGAGATGTGCTGTAGGGGAGCGCGGGGCACAACCTAACGCGGGGTTAAATGTAACACGGACCTTTTACATAATAGTCAGGGTCAAGCAGGTTGTGTTTCCGCTTCTTTTCTCTCGCTGCCAGAAGATGGTCTCCCGCTGATTTGTGTAAAGTTTTGATTAGATTTCGTGAAGATACTGGATCTTGGGTGTGTAGGCTTGGGTTGGGTGTGTAGGCTACGTCACCAAATCTAACTTTATATTACCTTAATCACTGTATTGTTGTTGGCTAAAACAGCACCAACATATTTTTTTTTTTTTTTTTTTTTTTTTGCCACATTTAACTTTGTTGGACTTTTACAAACAATGTTGGAATTTTTTTTTTCACATTTGTTTACTATGCATTGATCACTTGTAATAGCCTATAGCATGTTTTTCATACAATAAACCCTTTAAAATGTGATTTTACATGTAAGCTCGTTTTTATTATTAATAATTTTGCATGCAGCTGCCGCACACAAATATAATTCAATTGCAATTACAATATTTGATGATTTTATTTATTTATTTATTTATTGCAAAACTATGCAGCCCTTTCCTATATCTCTATCCATGATATTGATCCACAATAAGGATGATTGGATGAGGGATGTATGTATGGATATCTATCTATACAGATGCACAAACAATATCAAACTATACAGATAAAATAGTACTGAATTATGTGTTACACACAAGTGTTACAACTAACCCCTCTGTCTGTTACAATTAACCCCGGATATGGGGTTAGTTGTAACATATGCACTTCTGTCATTTTCAGTACAACTGTACGAAAATGGAAGGACCTAGTGTTCATTTTTAGCAGAGATGTGTATGTTGCTTGTGTAAAAAAAAAAATGTATCTAACTTAATTATTTTTTCAATAATTGAGCCAAAACCAAAATGTGTTAGGTTGTGATCTCCCCTATGTTACTGATTCACTAGAACCGGCTCACAAGAGGCATTTGTGCGGGAATCGGACTTTGTCATGCACACAGAAAACACACATGCTGCATCCAATAATGCTCCTAGTGTGTTAAAAAGCCCATTTTATCTAAGCACTTGACTGGCGTGGCTAAAAGAAAAGCACAAGCTATTGTCCAATCACACATGTGATCCTACCCTGTGTGTGTGTGTGTGTGTGTGTGTGTGTGTGTGTGTGTGTGTGTGTGTGTGTGTGTGTGTGTGTGTGTGTGTGTGTGTGTGTGTGTGTGTGTGTGTGTGTGTGTGTGTGTGTGTGTGTGTGTGTGTGTGTGTGTGTGTGTGTGTGTGTGTGTGTGTGTGTGTGTGTGCGTGTGTGTGTGTGTGTGTGTGTGTGTGTGTGTCTGTGTGTGTCTGTGTCTGCAGGGAGGAGGTTTCCAGTGGCCTTCATGGTTTTAATGGAATGCTGGTGGCTCTGCTGATGGGAGTGTTCAGCTCTGCTGGAGATTGGTACTGGTGGCTTCTGCTGCCTGTGTGTCTCGGTGGAGCTACAACGTAAGAGCAAGTTAATTGATACCAAATAGATTGTTATGTCTTTTTCTGTCACATATACAAATAATTGCTGACCCTCCCAAACCCAAAAAAACCTTTTTCTCTCCTGTCTTAGAACTTTTCTTTCCAGCAGTTTGGCTCCGGTTCTGGAACGCTGGGATTTACCAGTTAGCGTCTTCCCCTTTAACTCAGTCATCGTGCTGTATTTGGCCTGTACTGGCACTTCTAACCCCTATTTTCCAAACTATCCTGCCCAGCCACCAGGGGCACCAGAGAGCACCAACCACACCCAACTACATGTTCCACAGGTGAGAGAATGAAACAGAATGGAAGCAAAAAATTAGGAATTGAGGATTTCAGAAAAATGGCCTTCTATAAGAACTGAGGAGCATTTATGGGTACAAGTCGGGAACCGGCCTACCTTACATATTTCAAGGGTGCTGAGTCCAAAAAAACTGGTTCCCAAGTGAAATTTTGAGTTTTTGACCTTCTAATTTGCATATCAAAATGGCCGCCAAATTGCCTATCTTGCTCAGTCGTTGGACCATTTCCCTTATTTTTTTTTGTAAGTAGGCAATCAAGATGAGGAAATTAAGTTTCTAGATCGATAGTCAAGGGTCAGAGCAAAGATATAATGGAGGCTCACTGCCTTTTTTATGTATATATATGCAAAATACCAACTTTTAAGGTGAAATTAAGCATTATTTGTGTCATTTTTTAAGGTCGACATACATATTCAATCAATATCACTCTTAAATGTTCCCAGTGTATATATGATATGTGATGTATTCCATATTACATAATAACTAAGAAAAACACCATTGCAAGTTGTCTGATATTTAATTTTTTTATGCAAATTAAGCATTTGTCCTCTAAATTCTAAGACGGGAAAAACCAAGGTGAATAGGGAAAGATATTCAAAAAGAGACCACCATGAAACTTCCCAAGTTGAATATTTAGATCAGGACATAGCATGGTCAGTCCCATCTCTGAGGACCCTTTGCCTGAGGTGAATGTAACAGCAAAGAGGATCATAACAGTTTCACACGCTTTGGTAAATTTCCTTTCTTTTTTTTTTTTTTTTGACAAACAATGTCAATATTCCTTAGTTATTGATTGAACTTCTTACCCTATTTATCCAAAATGATACTTTTTCAACCATAATGGGTCAAAATTTAGGGCCATATGATTTCTGCGATCACGGAATCGCGGACGGAATTGCGGAGGCGGAATCTAGTTTTAACATGGAATTTCGCAGAATTGTACATATTTGTAATGGAGTACCGGTACTCACTAACGTTTATAGGCTCGGCTGCTCTCAGACGCTTCCATGTCTCTGAATGGCAACTGCAGCAGCCTACTAGTGAGCCCTGCGTGACGTCATGCCCAATGAGGGCGCTTTGAGAGGCTGAAAGGCTGAAATTCTGGTTTTCATAGACTGAAACGAAGAAGCTCATGGCGTGACACGGCAGGTTACGCAATACTCATTCCCTCTTCTAGAGAGAACTGAGGCCACGTTAGGTAACCGAGTACGTTCTCTTACGAGAGGTTCTCTCGTATTGCCTAAGTTGCTTACGCTACGGGAACCCCTTGTCAATGCTGTGCGCGCCGAGCATCCACTGCATGAGTCCCAGTGGAGCCCGGGGAACACAACATGCGGGAACAGGCGGCCAGCAACGCGGGCCAGCACATGTCATAAGCACTTCATAGGAATACAGAGCGGCTCTGCCGGTCTATGTATAAGCATGGAGAATGTGGCCAGCAGCGCGGGCCGGCACAGTACATAAGCACATCATAGGGAGAATATAGAGCGGCTTCACCTGGTCTATGTATAGAGAGTATAACCCCTAGCGCAGCTGAGTGGAGAATAGGCGGCCAGCAACACAGGCCAGCACCAGTGCACAAGCGCGTGATGGGGAAAATACAGAGTGGCTCCACCGGTCTGTATATAGAGAATCTCATTTCTTAGTGCAGCTCACCAGAAAAGCTAGTAGTACACGAAAGTAGTCTGCACATGAACGACTGGGCAGAACATACATATCACTTAAACTGATATCAGTTTAGCTTGCAAGGCGGGAACTTCCAGGTTATAAAATCTCACGAATGTAGAGGGGGAGGCCCAGCCTGCCACCATACAAATGTTGTGAATAGAAATCCCGCTGGACCAAGCCCACGATGAGGCTATGCCTCTAGTGGAATGGGCTCTGATGCCCAAAGGGCACTGCAGGTGTTTGGACGCATAAGCTGCTGCAATAGCGTCCACTATCCATCTGGACAGGCTCTGTTTCGAGGTGGCGAGACCCCTGGTGCACCCACCAAACGAAACAAAGAGCTGGAGCTGCTCAGATTGCCTAAAGGCGGCGGAGTGTGTGATGTAAACTCTTAGCGCCCTGACGGGGCATAAGAGGTTATCACTGTCCTCACTATCGGATGCTGGCAGTGCTGACAGGGAGATGATCTGCGCCCTAAAGGGAGTGCTAATCGCTTTGGGGACGTACCCGTGTCTCGGTTTGAGGATGACTTTGGAGTCATTTGGTCCGAATTCGAGACATGCGGGGCTAACAGACAGTGCATGTAGATCCCCCAATGCGTTTTACTGACGACAGACCTGTCTTGGGCGGTTTTGAGCGAAAGGTATTTCAGATCCACAGATTCTAGCGGTTCAAAGGGAAACGCTTTCAGGGCCTCTAGGACCAGAGAAAGATCCCAAATAGGAACTGAGGGGGACCGCGGGGGGTTCACCATCCTGGCTCCTCTAAGGAAGCGAATGATAAGCTCACTCCGTCCTATTGCGCGAACGCTGCAATAGCCGCCACATACACTTTGAGCGTGGAGGGGGACCCGCACTTGTTCAACAGCTCTTGTAGGAAGGAGAGCACCCATGAAACCCCACGTGTGTGTGGATCCAGGCTCTTAGTAGTGCACCATTTGGAGAACACTGACCATTTAGACGCATAGAGCCTTCACGTGGAAGGAGCTCTAGACTGCGTGATCGTGTTTACGACCCCTTCTGGCAAATCAACGGGTATCCGTTAATTATCCAGGCATGCATGCTTGATAGAGAAGATCTTTCCTCACTGGGATCGGCCATGGGGCTGAGTGCGACAGCCTAACTAGCTCTGGGTACCAGATTTGGTTCTCCCATCACGGGGCTATGAGGAGCACTGAGTGGCACGTTTCCCTGATCCTCTTGATTACCTGTGGTAACAGCGAGATCGGAGGGAAAGCATACAGCGGGCGGCTGGGCCAGGTTTGGGCCAGCACGTCCTCGCTCTTTGAGAAAAACGTCGGGCAGTGAGCGTTGTCTTTTGACCCAAAAAGGTTGACTTCCGCCCTGCCAAACAGGTGCCACAGTAGCTGGACTCTCTGGGGGTGCAGGAACCATTCTCCCGGGGGAATGTTGTCTCTGGACAGTCTGTCTGGACCGACATTCAGGTGGCCTGGCACGTGCACGGCTCCCAGATTCCTGGATCTGACACCACCCTGTCGGTTCACGTAGGACACCATGGACATGTTGTCTGAGCGGACTAGCACATGGTGGTCCCATATATGTGGGAGGAAGCGCTTGAGTGCGTTCTCGATCACTATTATCTCCAAACAGTTTATGTGGACTAATTTCTCCTAGTCTGACCACAGACCAAAGACCGGTTTGCCCTCGAAAAGAGCGCCCCAACCTAAGTTGGATGCTTCTGTCGAGATAACTTTTCGGTGCGAGACGGCTCCCATTGTCACTCCCCGCTGCAGTCGAATGCCGCCGGACGCCCAGGCTCGGTGAGGCACTCGAGCGTTCAACCAGCGTTGTAGTGGGTGCATACGCAGTAGACCCAGCTGAAGCACTGCTGTAGCTGATGCCATACAACCCAGCATCCTCTGAAATGTTTTTAGAGGTGCGGCGCTGCCCAACTGGAAAGACGCGGCCAGGCGTCGGATAGTGTCGACAGCCGGGCCGTCATTGCCACAGAGTCCAGTTCCAAACCCAGAAAAGAGGTTGACTGACTGGGCAGTAATGAGCTTTTGGTCCAGTTGACCGTGAGACCCAGGCTTTCCAGGTGGCTGAGAAGCACTGTTCTGTGAGAGATAAGTTCTTCCTCTGACTGTGCTAGAATCAGCCAATCGTCCAAATAGTTCAAAATCCGCATGCCCTGACTTCTCAGGGGAGCGAAAGCCGTGTCCATGCACTTCGTGAATGTACAGGGTGCTAAAGACAGGCCGAACGGCAGAACAGTGTACTGATATACCTGACCGTTGAAGGCGAATCTCAAGAATGGCCTGTGACAGGGTATTATCTGAATCTGAAAGTAAGCGTCTTTCAGATCGAGGGGAAATAAACCAGTCCCTCGGGCGAATCTGCGCGAGGATCTGTCTGGTTGTGAGCAGACAGATTTGTTCAAATATCTCAGATCTAAAATCGTTCTGAGAGCTCCGTCCTTCTTGGGCACGAGGAAGTAACCGCTGTAAAAGCCTGACTCACTCAGAGAAGGGTGTACCGGTTCTATGGCCCCTTTGCACAGAAGTTTCGCTATTCCTGCACAAAGTAGGTGTGCTACTTCCCCATTCACTCTCGTCTCGGTTCGCGTTCGAAAGCGCGGGGGACGGCGAGCGAACTGCAATGAATAGCCCTCTCTTACTGTGCTCAGCACCCATTCTGACGCACCTGGAATAGCTTCCCACACTTTCACATGTACGGCTAGGGGCAGAATGGCCTCCGGGCTCCGATTGCCGCATTCTGCGGGCTCGAGAACCTGATTCGGAGGCGCGGGCGCAGTGTGTGCACTCTCGGTGCTTGAATACGGCAGCTCGCAGACAGCGATGGTTGGCTGTTTTACGCACGATGTCCCGGAGGAAGTTACAAGGTGTTTTTTTTCCCTATTCACCTGGGGTTTTCCCCGTCTTAGAATTTAGAGGACAAATGCTTAATTTGCATTAAAAAAAAAAAAATCTCAGACAACTTGCAATGGTGTTTTTCATAGTTATTATGTAATATGGAATACATCACATATCATATATACACTGGGAAAATTTAAGAGTGATATTGATTGAATATGTATGTCAGCCTTAAAAAATTACACAAATAATGCTTAATTTCACCTTAAAAGTTGGTATTTTGCATATATATATACATAAAAAAGGCAGTAAGCCTCCATTATATCTTTGCTCTGACCCTTTACTATCGATCTAGAAACTTAATTTCCTCATCTTGATTGCCTACTTACAAAAAAAAATAGGGGAAAATGGTCCAACGACTGAGCAAGATAGGCAATTTGGCGGCCATTTTGATATGCAAATTAGAAGGTCAAAAACTCACAATTTCGCTTGGGAACCAGTTTTTTTGGACTCAGCACCCTTGAAATATGTAAAGTAGGCCGGTTCCCGACTTGTACCCATAAATGCTCCTCACTTTCACTTTTTGGGTACATCCCATCTAGACTAGATGACAGAGAGCATGAGAGAGTGATGTGAAAAGGCAAAAGCAAATTATTTGCCATTTATGCTTTTAAAATATCCTGTCATCTTTTTGATTAAGTTTTATTGTATATTCTGCCTCTCATTCCCTGTAGCTCTCTCTGACTTTTGTGTTTGTCATCTTCTTGTTTTGCCTTTTTAACCTCCTTTTTCTGCACACACAATGCAGATTCCTTCCTCAATCTACCTTCATCATCCTTCCATTTTGCATCTCTCCTGTGTGTGTGTGTGTGTGTGTGTGTGTGTGTGTGTGTGTGTGTGTGTGTGTGTGTGTGTGTGTGTGTGTGTGTGTGTGTGTGTGTGTGTGTGTGTGTGTGTGTGTGTGTGTGTGTGTGTGTTTAGATCTTTTATGTCATGATGATGATCGTATTTATTGCATTACTCTGGTCTGTTGCATGGCATTAGGTTGCGATGGGCTGATCCACTCTCTGGCACACTATAGCAACTGACTATTTATGGGCTGTTTAAAGCCAACATATTTATGCACTAATTGTATCTGGTGCTTTTAGCACATCTCCATGGAGACAGCTACATAGGGCAGAAAGAAATAATGGAAAATTATATTTATTTTGTATCTGTTTTTATCTCTCTCTGTCATGAATATTCAATTTGAAAGAAACAGAGTTAAAAGCCCATTAAAATAGGCTTTTAAAATTAGCTCATATTATATCTAGCCAGAGTCAGCAAATGACTAATTCACAATATTGTGACAGGATTATAATATGGGAGATATCAGTATAAATATAAATTTGTATCTATGCTTGCATACTTCCAAAAGTTGACAAATCAACCTTTAGCAGGGATACACATTTAAGATAATTTAGATAATGACTATGATAAATAGATGTCCTCAGCTTCCTGTTTGATTAGGAAATACAAAAGAGTATGAAAGAAAATTTATTTTTATTTTCCATCAGCTCCTGCAGGGGATGGTGCTTGGCGTGGGGCAGATCTTTGCATGTGACACTCTAGGCCCATCTCTGCTTATCCTGGGTGCTGTTTTTCTCTTCTCACCCATTCTGGCCGTACATGCCCTCCTGGGATCTGTCATTAGCACTGTGGCAGGTATGTCAAAAAGAAATAAGAAAACTATTTTTGCAGGATTATTATTTTGAAGGTCTCAAATAATATCTCAAACGTTTCTGCTGGACAGCAATGAGACTGAATGGAGACCAAATCGAGATCTGTTTTTTTCAAGATACCTCCAGTCTGCAAGATCTAAATATTATAATTTTTTATCAAAATATACAAAACCACATTATCGGGAAAATGCTATCCAAACTCATTTTATAGCTGTTTCTGTATACCAACAATTTTCTCATTTTTTCTATTTCCATTTCAGAATTGATACTTAAACATTATTGACAATGCTTTTGAGCTATAAAAGAGACACATCTGAGCAATATATATTCTCTGTCTGTATGGTGTTTAAAAATGATTTGGGATAGAGATACTTGCATGGATGGAACAAATCAAACATTGGTGGTTAAATCCTGTCTAGGGTTTTTGTGCTGAATATTCTAGCTGTGTAGCTGTGTTTTACTCAGTCGAAGCAGGCTCCAAACAGATTCCCTCAAACGCCCACTATGCATAAGATGATCATTTGCGTCCGCTGCTTGATAATTAGCCAGTTTTACTGCTGCGTTTGCCACCTCAAGGCCGTGAAGGTGTTTTTACCCTGTCACTCATTCTCTTTTTCATACACACACACACACACACACACACACTCTCTATCTTTTTTATATTTTATATAGTACACAGCTACAGAGACATATGAGTCATCGCAGACACAAAGACTACAGAGGTAGGGGTAGACTGTGTGTGTGTGTGTGTGTGTGTGTGTGTGTGTGTGTGTGTGTGTGTGTGTGTGTGTGTGTGTGTGTGTGTGTGTGTGTGTGTGTGTGTGTGTGTGTGTGTGTGTGTGGTGTAGGTAGAAGAGACTGATGTAAGATACCTCGTCCCCAGCACAGCACACACTCACTGTTTCATTTCATCCCCTGCGTGATTCACACTCACAAACTTCAAAGCTCTCATGTAATATTCCATAAAGCAGCATCAGAGAATCTTTGGTCTTAATGGAGACTCTATGTGTGAGGGTGTAAGGCAGCTGTCTGTTATTCTCCATAGTAGTGAGGGGGTTGATTTTAGAAAGGAAAAGCCCCATTTCTTGCTTTTTCCTCTTCTCTTACCCTGTCTGTGTGTCAGCAGAACATTGACATTTAATTCGTAATGCTTCAGAATGCTACAGGGTTTGAAGACAGATGGAAAGAATGAGAGAAAGCAATGCTGGATTATGGATGGGGCCAGTGGCTCTGACTGTCAGGGGCTGCATTTCAAATAATGCATATAAATCAGCATATTGGAATGATTTATGAAGGATCATGTGACTCTGAGGACTGGAGTAATGGCTTCTGAAAACTGCTTTTTAAAATATAAGTATTTAAAATATATATATATACATTTTTAAATATATTTATAAGAAAACAGTTGTTTTAAATTGTAATAATACTTCACAATATTACGGTCACAGAGTCAGCCACACCGTCACAGCCTCCATCATCACTCAATCATCAGGACCCGCCCACTCGTTCACATTCACCAGAGTACTGACTCGCTGCACCTGCACTCCCTCATCAACATACCCTTTATATGCCCCGTTAACCTTTCACTCCTTGTCTGGTCTTGTTGCAGTATACACTGCTTTATGTCAGACTCCTTACCAATCTACTCACCCGAGATCGTCTCGTCCTGTATCCAGTCTCCTGTCCGTCTTCCTGATCCAGATCACCTGTCTTCGTGTTTACTCGTCACCTGCACAGAGAATCCACTTCAGTCATCGCCAGCTGAGTCACCATCATCATTCTACAAGTCACCATCATCTGGTTCCTGTTGTTCCACCACCACTCTGCTATTAATAAACACTGTGTGCACCTAAACCTGTCTGTCTCCTCCTGTGTTTGTGACAGAAGACCAGACCTTCATGCAGAGTCCTGTTGGAACCAGCGGGGAGCGTCCACCGGATCAGTTTGCCGAACCTGTTCAGGCGGTTCAGCAAACTCTCCCCTCTGCACCACCCGCTCCTTCGCCACCTGCCTCTGCCAGTCCCATGGCCCGACCGGCGACATACAATGGTGAGGCGGAGGATATAGTGACTACAACGTTCACTATATTTTGAAATGCAACTACAGTTTTTCTCCACCGAATGGGCGCGTTTCAACTTCATGATTTCCCTGCTATCTAGATGTGCACTCCATTGGGCTCAATCCATCTGGCACGCCAACGGCCTGGTCACGACTTCATTGGCATCCTTCATCAGTCACTTCAAGGAAGTCTTTGGCAGGGTGAGCCTCCTCAACTCCATCCATGCGCCTTCTATTCCAAGAAGCTGTCCCCAGCGCAGCAGAACTGCGACATCGGAAATAGTGAGCTGCTCGCCATTAAGCTTGCCTTGGAGGAATGGAGACACTGGCTGGAGGGAGCTCATCACTGCTTCGAGGTCATCACTGATCACCGGAACCTAGAGTATCTTCGAGAGGCCAAGTGGCTCAACCCACGACTAGCCCGTTGGGTGCTATTCTTCACACGGTTCGATTTCACCGTGACCTACCGACCCGGTACCAAGAATTGCAAGGTGGATGCCTAATTCTGTCTGTATCATCCTGAACCTGAAACCTGTCCTCCAGAACCAGTTCACCCTCCAGCCATGGTAGTCAGCCCAATCCAATAGTCCCTTGACAATCAGATCCTCCAAGCCACCCGTACCGAACCTGCTCCACCGGGAGGTCCTGAGGGACTGTTGTATGTACCATCTGTCTGTCCCTAATGGACTCAGCACACACCTCTCTGGGCTCTTGACACCCAGGCAGCCAGCAAACCCTCTTGCTCCTACAGGATCGCTACTGGTGGCCCAACATGACCCAGGATATCTTCCGATGCGTCAGAGGGTGCTCAGTCTGTGCCATCACCAACACGCCAAGGAAGCTACCCGAGGGAAAGTTGGTACCTCTGCCGATACCCAGACGTCCCTGGTCCCACCTTGGCATTGACTTCATGGCAGACCTTCCTCCGTCCAACCATCACACCTGTGTATTTGTCGACCGCTTCTCCAAGGCCTGTAAACTCATCCCTATCAAGGGCCTTCCCACCGCATTCGAAGCCGCAGAACTCCTGTTCCAACAAGTATTCCGTCATTTATGGTCTACCAGAAGACATCGTATCGAATAGAGATCCCCAGTTTATCTCCTGGGTCTGGAAGGCCTTCAAACTCCTCGGCGTCTCAGTGAATCTATCATCAGGTTACCATCCGCAAACCAACGGCCAGACTGAGCGCAAGATCCAGGAGATCGGGAGCTACCTGCGGTCATACTGCCACCAGCACCAAGACAGCTGGAGCCGCTACGTCCCCTGGGCGGGGTATGCCCAGAATTCCCTGCGCCAATCCACCACTGGGCTAACTCCGTTCCAATGTATCCTCGGCTACCAACCTCCTCTTCCCCTGGTCCGGAGAACCCTCAGAGGTTCCAGCTGTCAATCACTGGTTCGAAGAGAGCGAGAGGGTATGGGACTCAGCGCACATTCATCTCCAGCGGGCAGTGCGAAGACACCAACTCCAAGCGGATGTCCGTAGAGCTGAAGCCACCCAATACCAGCCGGGACAAAGGGTTTGGCTCTTCACCCGCAACATCCGTCTTCGCCTGCCCTTCCCCTACAGAACCTACCATGGCCGAAGTGCCTCCTCCAGATGTCGCTGACGAGGACCTAGTGTACAGAGTCCATACCATCCTCGACTCACGGCGGCGGGGCGGCCGCCTTGAATACCTGATCGACTGGGAGGGATATGGTCCAGAAGAACACTCATGGGTGTCTCGGGATGACGTCCTGGACCCGTTGCTACTCATCCAGTTCCACGAAGATCACCCTGACCGTCCAGCCCCAAGGTCGAGGCCGACCCCGTCACAGAGTCCGTCAGCCGTCAGGAGCCGGCCATGGAGGAGGGGGTACTGTCACAGAGTCATCCACACTGTCACAACCCCAATCATCACTCAATCACCAGGACCCGCCCACTCATTCACAATCACCAGAGTACTGACTCGCTGCACTCCATCAACACCCCCTTTATATGCCCCTTTCACTCCTTGACTGGTCTCGTTGCAGTATACACTGCTTTGTGTCATACTCCTTACCAATCTACTCACCCGAGATCGTCTCGTCCATCTAAGACGTGCTAAGGGGCCTTGCAGGAACCATGATCCCGCCCTGAATGTAAGACTACCTAAGACCTGTTATCTGAAGACTGTGCCACACACTCTCTGAACATCCTCACCCTGTAATCAATAACACTCTCATCCCTCCACTCATCTTACCATTCCATCCCCTTTTTTTTCATTGATCAATGATTCACTCTTTTCTCCTGGGTGTAGAATTTCTCTCTTACTACGGTGTGAAATTACATCTGTATTTTACAAGACAAAAGCCTACAGAGAAAGACTCCCTTTACAAGATTTAACTTTCAGAGTTCTTCACAATCAAGATCAAGCCAATGCGGCGTGTTTGCTGGTCTTATATCCTAAATAATGTTAAACATGTTGACCATCAACCTTGTGAGCTGAAAATAAATATCATATGAGCTGGTTTATTTCCTATTCATTTATATATTTATTATTGGTAACTGTGGGTACGTTTACATGACAATGATGTACTAAATACGGAAACGGTTTCCCTAAAAACGGCGTATTATGCTGCCAGGTCAGTAGTTGGTGATATCACTTTGTAAAGAAACACCACACGCCTATAGACTGACACATAATACACATGTGCATGGCGACACTGTTTTCACAAATATGCAAATATGCGTTTTTGTAGTTTACACCGATAGGATAACGGTATCGCATTTTCAGGCCCCCAAAACGCTGTTGTCATGTAAATGAACGGCCAAAACACATACAAAATTTTACGTTTTTAGTTGAAAACAGTGTCGTATAAACGGCCCAAGAAGTTACTTTGGCTTTACAGAATAGTGTGACACTATTCTGCAGACTTGATCAAACTTTACGCTATTAGACAACATGATGTGGTGTAATTTATCATATGTAATGTCACATCCTTCCTACCTTACACAATCAAGTCCAATCTACAGGTTGAAACAAATTAAGTTAATTGTCAAGACCTTCTACACCAAACTCATTTTTTGTTGTAGTAGTGGAATGGTGGAATAGTGCAATAGTACCAAAGGTAGTTTATGTATTTGTTTGTCTAGAGATTTCACTGAATCGAAGGATGGGGACTCCTAATGTTATTACGCAGCATGAATTGTCACACTGATCAGTGGTCCACTGATAATGAGATCTGGTGTTTAGCAGACAGGCTGTTCATGTTGTCCTCTCTACATGACTCATAGTATAAACCCACTAAAGTTAGCATGGGTTCACAACTGATGATCCGGCACTTATGCACAAACAGGAGTCCGTAACCATGGTGAGATGGAAAACAGGAATAATTAATCCATTCTGGGTCACAGATGTTGAATTTAGGTTATAGAATTGCATAGATAGCATATATCATTCAATTGTAAGCATTATAACTGCATCAAGAGAGTATGAGTAATGAAAACACTGGAAAAAACATGCTTTGTGATTCACAGCATTTGCATTGGAAATGAAGACCCTCTCACCCTGACACCGATTCCCTGCTGCATTCAAGATTGTGTGTGTGTGTGTGTGTGTGTGTGTGTGTCTTTTGCTACTATTCTTCAAGTCTCAAACTATTTCAGTGACACACTAATCATTACATTTTCTACATAACACAATCTGCTTTACAATTAGTCGTCTATGGATGTTTACCAATTTGCAGCAGCTTGAAATCTGGAGATCTGTACAACCATGCAAAAGGATTCATATGACGCATAAAAACATTTGTTTATAAAAAGGAAACAAATATGTGAGAGAAAGAAACAGTGAACAGATGTATGACCATCCTTGGTCACATTGTTGTGCTGAGAGAATTCTGGGTGTGTCCTTCCTTCTGCTGCTGCTATTAGGTTTTGATCTCAGAGCTCTTTTAGTGGCATCCTATACTGAGGAGTCCTTCACTACAAAACAGCGAAACATAAAGAGTCCCAAAAGAGCAGTCGGAAAGATGCATTCACAGTAGAGCTCATTTTCTTTTCAATGCCCCTGCATACATTACTTGGCATTTTCAATGAACAGGGTACAAATTGAGACTTAAAAATGCTTCAAAGTAATTTTATTCCGTTTTTTTTCTTTTTTTTTTCTCAAATGGTCAATAAAAGGGTGTGCTTAACTTTATGAATGTTCATCATTATCTGTAATAGTGACGCACGGGCGAGGAGAGTTGAGGATCTGTTAGCAAGCAGTCTTTATTCTATAGACAGAAACCTAATCCAAACAGGAAGCCGATGGCAATAATTCAAACATGAAGACATAGGAAACACAGGAGACGCAACAGCTTTACATAGAGGTGAAAAGACAATGACCGACAAACAAGGACTGAAACACAGGAGTATAAATACACTGGATAACAACAGGCTACCAAGGAACAGGTGAAGGTGATTAGTTGTCATGTTGACTAACAAGGGTAGCTATAGACCTTATGTGACCCTGCCCCTTTTCAGCGCTGCGCTCGTTGCCTTTTGACTTCCGGTCTGTATTTTCACAGCGATTCTGCGTGTTTATTAATGAACGGCTTGTTTTAAAATATTCCCGGTCAACTGACATTTGTTAAGACATCTGCTTTAAACATTACAGTCCTCATGATAACTTTCGTTAACTTTACATTAAGTAAATCCACTTCAAAAGCGAATTACTCCTGGACAGCAATGCCATAGAAATATACAGAGCGACCGCAAAAACGGAAGTTAAAAGACAATATTGTAAAGATGGCGGCGCCCTCGTTTCTCTGGCGCATAAGGTCTATAGAAACTAAGGTAAACAGGAACTAAACCACAGGAACTGATCACAGGCACAGCAACGCAGCAAGACAAAAGGATATCAAAATGTGAAACAAAAAATATTTTATTTTCTATTCATATACACTACCATTCAAATGTTTGGGGTCTCTAAGATTTAAAAAAAATAATGTTTTTGACTCTTTTTTTTGCATTCATTTGATCAAAATACAGTAAAAACAGTAATACTATGACATATAAATTTAAAAAATAATTGTAATGTAATTTATTCCTGTGAAAATTTCAGTCATATATGATCCTTCAGAAATAATTCTAATATTCTGATTTGCTGTTCAAGAAACATTTATATCATCAGTACCATCAATTATAATAATAATTATTATTATTATTATTATCATGTTGAAAACAGCTGTGCTGCTTAATATATTTGTGTAAACTGTGATGCATGTTACAGTAACTGCCTTTCATAAAGCTCTTACTATCAAACTTTTAATTTGCATCTCTTCTCGTTCAGTTTAATACATTTGTCTATTATTTAATCCAACTCAACTTAATGGTTATTCAATGAATAATAGATTTCTATAGATATTGATTATATAGACTGTTTCTATAGAACTTTGTTTGCAATTTACGATATGAATAACCAAATATAATGAAGTGTTTTATAGATAACCACCATATGTTCAAAGTGTGTACACACTTGCTTGTGTGTGTGTGTGTGTGTGTGTGTGTGTGTGTGTGTGTGTGTGTGTGTGTGTGTGTGTGTGTGTGTGTGTGTGTGTGTGTGTGTGTGTGTGTGTGTGTGTGTGTGTGTGTGTGTGTGTGTGTGTGTGAGAGAGAGAGAGAGAGAGAGAGAGAGAGAGTGAGTATAACATCAGAATGATCAGAGATGCATCAATAGAAGGGAGACAGATGGCATTAAATACAGCCTTTTACATTACAGTGTGTATGCCATGTGATACTGTAAACAAATTACCATGCAGAGACTGCCACATTACTTTAACTCACCCTTCATCTGTGTAAAGGTCAACTACAGTATAGATTCAGTCATATGGCACAGTGAAAACATTTATTGTATTGCCAGCAAACTCTTGTTCTAGCACAAAACCTCATGGCAGTTTCATAACTTCAATTGATACTATTACAAACATCATGAATTCAATAACATAATTTAGGTAGTGTAAGTGTATTTTCTAATGTGACAACTGCAGCCTGTAATACTGTAATTATTTCAGCAACAGAGGGTGATTTGAAACATGTATCTTGCATTGTTTGCTGTTGAATGAACTGATTGTTAAAAAAATTAAATTAAATTAAATTGAAAGAAGATCATACTGTTGTGTTTCGGTGATTAAACAAAATGTTCTCATTACATATTACAATAATCTTGTGTTTGAAAAACGTATTATTTGGACTGAAATGTGTATAACTGTAACAAATACATGGGATCCGGTTTTGAAAGAATGACTATAGCTGTGTTACAAGTGTGATAAGTTTAGATTTTTGGACAAAGAGTTTTGAAAATGTACACTTGTGAAAATAGTACCAAAGAGAATATAAAAATAAACTGTAATTCTTTCTTCCAAACAAAAACATCTTACTGTCCCCAAACGTTTGAATGGTAATCTTGTAACTGTTGGACAACATGTCTAAATTCAACATGTTTTTTTTATTTTTATAGACAGATCTATAGGGTGATTTTTACATTTCTTAGTTTCTGAGAGAGCAAGAGCTCCTGAGAGCAATTCCATGTTATGAAGACAGCTGTACAAATAAAACAGGGTAAATTGAGGGGAAGGTGAACATGGCTTTCTCTGAAGGTTAACTGATGAATGACAGAGAACTTGTGTTTTTTAATCTTTTTCAGACAGTATCAGGGTCAGAGCTTTCTTGTTCAGTATAGTGAATCCAGATAGAAAGATGATAGGCTATAATTCCAAAAATGCTTGTGACATATTTAAGTAAATCTATTTTTTTCAAATAACATTGCTGAGTAATATAAATATAAATTCCAAAGCACTCGATGGTGTTTTAAGCCCCCAATGGCTCCTTAGAGGCAGCTAACCCTACCCTCAACCTTAAACCTACTCATCCCCTCGCTGCCTGGAAGGCGCCGTTGGGGGCTTAAAACACCAAACACTTTCCAAAGCACTGACTGTTTAAATAAACAAAAACAAAAAAATTATCAAGTGTGAGCATGTGGCCATGCAATATAAAATATTAGATAGGCCTACTGTATATAAGACCTCTCAAGAGACATGTTTTTGAGTTTATCGAATAGATTCATGCTGCAAAAAAATGCATAAAGAGAGAGAGCATTAGAGAGAGAAAGAAAGATGCTACAATAAAAGAAAGCTCTTGGGAATGGTGGGTGGATAGTGAAGTCTGAAAGCTTGGACAGGAATGTGGGGGCAGCAACTATAAGACTAAAACCTATATTCTGTAATGAATCTACACTGCCACCTTCAGATCATGAACAGAACTACCATGAACCCAAGTCCTTAGTGTACTGTACACCAGATATCAAATATTATTTTACAAAATACGCCAAAAATCAAAACGAACCTATCAAATGGATGCATAATAGCTCCTCTATGCCGTCAAATATTAACATATGTGTCAAACAAACAGGTTTACTGTATATTTGCATACTGTAAAAGCAAACGTGAATACAAGATTTTAGGGAAATGTGCCATGTTCAGAAAAGCATACCTATGCTATTTCTGCAATATGTGCATATTTTCTGTATGTAAGCACATGTCATTGATCCATAGATCCATGGTTCACTGAGCACAGAAGGAAGGTTTTGCCATGGACATAGCAGTCCCCTCAGCCAAACCCCATAAAAACCTGTAGGATGAGCGGAAGAAAAGAGTCCACAAGCATGGACCTCTGAATCTGAAGAGGTTCTATGGATGGTCTCTGGTCTCTTGCCATATATTCATCAACCTTTATGCATTATATGAGATCCAGAGCTGTTATCTTTGCAAAGAGAGGTTGCACAAAGTATTAAATGAAGGGGTGCCAATAGTTGTGGAATGCATTTCAGAAAGAAGAAAAAATATGTTTTATGATAAGTATTTTGTTCTTTCAACTATTTACTTTAATTAAAGGTTAGATTTTTGTGAATATTTTAAATAAAAGACTAAGAGGAGAAATTGGAAAAACAATTTTCATAGTCAGTTTTGCTCACATTTACCAAGGGTGTCAATAATTGTTTAATAATAATTGTGATGATGTTTATTGACCCTCACAAAACTCTGTAGTCCCATGTAGGCACACAATCGCCTTTTTCAAGACAAGCAAAAGCTTTTACTTGTTCTTTTTTTAAGAAAAAAATCTCAAGGAGGTTTTACTGATGCATTTTATGTCATATAATAAAATGGGAAAATATCTTGAGCTTCTGTTAACATCTGACCTTATTTCAGGCATTTAACCCAAAACCCATTGACCCGTTTTTTCCCAATATGTCGCCCTGCAGCACTCTATTGCAAATTCAGTCTATATGATTTGTTCCATGCCAGTCTATTATTATGGTAATCTATTTCAGATAGCCTAAAATGGCACTTAAAACAAAAAAGAACCTGTCAAAGCGGGTGGTTCTTGTCAATAATAATCTAATGCGTGGACTGTAAGGTCCTGTCCCAAATGGCATCCTAAACCATTTTCCTACAGATCTGCACTTTCACAACGTAACGCTGCTTTGACAGTCCAGTTAAGTTTAACGATAGGGCTATAGGTAGAATTAGGATGTGGTTTGACCGTCTAGCTCTACCCATTAGGCTACGTCCAGCAAGGGGGAGCTGGACTTCAAGCTCAACCCATTTTGGCGTGCCAAAAGCTGAATTGCTTCAACAGAAACTAACCCCTAACCCTGCCCCATACCCTGACAAACAGTTTTGGTGAACATTGACCTTTCTTCACGCCCCTACCTCTCGGCACGCCCCACCCTTTCGTCCCGCAGAAATCCACACTTACGGAAAGGGTATCGAGGGTGCATATCAACCGCAAAGGGGGCGCTTGCGAACACACTTCTGAAAATTAAATTAAGTTTTATGTTACAAAGGAGCACATTCAGGTAATCAACCAATCAGCACAAGAGGAAGCCAGTATAATAGCCTTCCCTCACCTCTGTCCCATGACAGTTTCACAGCACATCCCTCCACCACCCCTTCACTTCACTCTTGGCTGGTTTTCTATCCCAGTCAAAAGGGGGGAGTACTCTGGGTTCGGGCCAAATTCCAAGCTCGGAGCCCTCTCCCGGACAGCAGCCAAATATGCATAAATTACTATATCTGATTTCATGTACGTCAGAACTCTGAAAATGACAAATGGGACACCCTAGTCTCCTGGACTTCTCAATCATGCACACGCTGCAGCCAATATAAGTCCACAAGACCCTAAGTGCATATGATGTGTGCCATTTGGGACAGGGCCTTAGTATAATGTAATGGTCAATAACTGGACTGAAGTTCTCTCTGTTGCCCCCTGCAGGCATGTATATGTCAGTGCAGTACAGCTTTCTGTACTCTGGCCTCTCAGGGTTTAATGGTGCTCTGGGTTGCATGGTCGTGGGGGCATTTTTCATATTTAGTTGGAGAACACATCTCTTATCTATTGCAAGTGGTGAGTAATGCACAGATACATCCTTTGTAGAGTTGTTTTATTGTTCTACAACTAAATTATATATTCCCTCTGCAGCCTTACTTTCAGCTTACACAGACATTGCCTTGAGCAACCTGCTAGGAGTTGTGAGTAGACACACACTCACACACACACATGCACACTCTGTCGAGCTCATCCTCTGGGTTTCAAATTCATCCAGTGTTTGTTTGTATTCCCTTTACCCTGTGCAGGTGGGTCTCCCAGCAAGCAGTTGGGCTGCAACTTTGATAGGCACTCTCATGCTGTTGCTGACAGGGGAAAACCTTAAAGAATACAGAATCCCTACCGGAAAAGTAACCTCTCCAGAACAGAACTTGCACTCACACAAGCAATGGTCTGCGGCCAATACAAATGCAACTGATGCATAGTGTTTAAATAAATTAATATATAATATAGAAATATACAGCTGTGACTGCACAACATTTAAAAAAATACTAGAAAATCCATTTATTCAGCAAGAATGGATTAAATTGATCAAAAGTGACAGTAAAAAATGTTTAAAAAAATATATATTTCATATAAATCTCTTACAATTCTTCAAAAATACTGCAAAAATGTATCACGGTTTCCACAAGAATATTAAGCAGCACTGTTTTTAATGATAATAATAATAATAAATATAGCTGAAAGCAGCAATTATCAGGGTTCAAGCGTTTTAAGGCCTTAAAGCGCATGAGATCAGAGATGGAAAAATACCATTTACAGCCAATACAGGCAATTTACTCAGGAAATATATGTTTTTTTAAGCGTTTTAACAGTTATAGCGCCAGCTATGGTCCGATCTTGATAAAAGTTTGCATGCTTTCTTTAGAATCATATGCTGCATGTGCTCATCTAATTGAATCGAAATGTATATACATACTGTAAATATACATATATCAGATATGACTAAGGCAGTGAAATTAATATAATGTAAATATAGAACATACACAAACAAAAGAGACATTTTTCCAGAAAGGAAAGATTTTAATGATGCTGTAAACACGTTTTATTCCATTATTACAAAACCTGCAGTTGTACTGTACCATAATCTTTAAAAACATTCAATGCAACCAATTGAACATTTAATATGACTACCTATGCTTGGACCTTTCAGTGTACATATCACAATTCTGACATTAAAACCTGCAGAAATAGTAAAAGTGCTCTAAAAATGTAAAACTGGATGCCTTAAAGTTAGCATGCACAATCAAGTGTCTTTTACAATAAATGTACAAAAATACCAGAAACTATAGCAAAGCAAAACTCAAAATCAATGAGATTACATCAAAACAATATCAAATCAATGGAACAAAAAAGCAGATTTAATTTATGTTTTTTTTTATGATTGCCCATGGGGATTAAAGAAGGCTATTGTTTAAAGATCAGAAGGCATATTATTGAACTTGTGGATGGACGTGCATACAACTGAGTGAGCGAGTGTGTGTATGTGTGTAAAAGGACAAAGTGAGATTGCTAGAGCTTACAATTTTGCCTCAGAAAATTAGTGAGTGTGTGTGTGAGAAAGAGAGAGAATTCATTCAAAGGAAGAGCTATAAAAAGATACACCATGATTCATCAATCTTGTAGCAGTGGCGGTCAGGGCTCCTTCAGCACATTGGAGGAGCTATTATGTGTCTTCAAGAGTCTGCTTTGTGAGTATGTCCATGACTGGCTGGAGGGAAGATTGCTTGTGTGTGTGTGCGTACACTGAATACAAAAGAGAAATATTGTGCTTTTTGCTCCTACAGCCATCCACAGCTGCAACACAGAAACTTTCAATAAAAAAACAGCAAGTTTTATTACCTCCCAAAAGCAGAGCCAAAGGTTTGTGCGAAGACTGCGAACCAATAGGAGAGCTCCAGATGCACAGTGCAGTGAGAAAGCAAACAGAATGCTAATTAGTAAAGATGAAGCTGTAAACAAGTCATCACTATTAAATTATCATTTTGTCCCTTATTTTTTATTAGTAATGTTTTATCTGCCCCAGCTTTGACCATGAAGCCTAAAGGCCTGTTCACACCAAGTTCAATGTAAATAAATTTCAGGAAATTATTAAATAATCACAAAAAGTGCCTACAGACAATCTCTGATAATCCCACAACTACTATCAACTGTTTTGTTTTTCTTAGACCACATACCTATTACCTACATTTCACTAAATTCCTGTCCTATTATTCAATTTTGTGTTTTTTGTTAAATGTTTTCATACATTTTTACTGTGGCTTGCACTATTATAAATAAAATATTAACAAACTAAATATTTTCGCACTAAAACAAATCACAGTCTGTCCAATGCCAAATTTTAGTTAGTCTCTGAAAAGAAAATGTATCCACACAATTTAAAAAAAGTCAGATCATCATAGTATGATATTTTTTTATCTGATCGTAGATTTGATTTTGTCATGCAGTATGCATTGTTTAATTCGATTATTTCCTGCCAAAATTCAGACCTGTGAATCGACCTTAACACTTCACAAAGCACTTTCTAAACCCAGCAATTTTTCTAAGTACAACATAACCCCAGTTCTGGTCTCAAACATGGCAACATGTTGATCTAAAAACTTGATCAAAGACTGGATCCTGTGTGTTTTGACTATTCGCTTATAACAGCCTCCCTAAAACGACACCCTCTCTAGGTTGTGCTTCTCCACGGAGGATCTCCAGAAATCCCAACTTTGTCAGAAATTCCATCCGTAATCCATCTGTAGGCTGGACCTCGCAGAATACACCCTGTGAACCTGAGGAAGAAATACTCGGTTATCAGGGCTAATATCTTGTATAAAAGGCTAAAATGCTTCAAATTACAATCAGTGTTAGCGCACCGTTAGCTTTGAGGGCCGTTAGCAAGGCCGTGAGGAGACTACGACTGACGCTACAGTCCACCAGATCAGGAAGAGCCTCAAGCCTGAGCTGAGATGGGAAATGATATAGCAGTGAGTCTGGGTAGTCGTGTTCTTCATGGAAAAACAGCAGCGCCTCCTAGGGTTTCAGGGAGGAGAAAGTGCAATTCAAACCATGTCAGGATTAGGTTACTACTGCACCATTTTAAAAGTACTGTGGTATAGTGTGTTTCTGTGTAGCTTTGTGTTTAGCTGTAACTCTGACCTTTGTTGCAGTATGTCCACTGGCTCCATGGGGGCGTGAAGGATATTTGTCCCTCATAGCAGGTAGCCAGGTGGCCTGACATCGTTTGGCAAAAGAGCGGAGATCCAGAATGCCCACAGCGCACCCACATACACCTAGTTCATCCTCCAGAACTAAGCTGTACTCTGGGCACAAGGCCAGAGACGCACCCAGACACCTGAAACACAAACACAAACAGGTTGATATTTCTCATATACCTCAACTGATTTTTTTCAAGACAAAGAAGAAATATATTAAGGCATTATGCTTGAGTGCAACCTCCTTTTTCAGCTATTTTCTCACACAATCTGTCTTCCCTATATACACACAACCGTTTGTGAAAAAGTTTGTGAAAAGTCTCTTATGCTCACCAAGGCTGCATTTGTTTGATCAAACAGTAAAACATTAAAATATCTGTTTTGTAGTTTAATTTTTTTTTTTATGTAATTTATATTTGCAATGCCAAAGCTGCATTTTCAGCAGCCATTACTCCAGTCTTCAGTGTCACTTGAAATATGTCACTTTGATGTCACTTTTGATCAATTTAATGCATCATTGCTAAATAAAAGTATGAATTTATTTTCTTTTTTTTTAACCTTAGAGACCCCAAACATTTTAAAATAAGAATGTACAGTACATACAGTGCAAAAAGTATTTCATAAATAATTGTTCCCAACGTGTTTTGGAGAAAAACATTTATTTCATAATGTGATTTCCCCCCCACTTTCAATTATTTTACTTAAATGAAAGGTTAGATTTTTGCATTTAAAAAAAATAAAATATCAAAAGGATTAACAATGCAGATTTACTTTTTACAGCCATCTTTGATCATAATTACCAAGGGGGCAAATAATTCTGACCAGCACTGTATTTGTTTTTATAAGTTAAAATTATTATATATTGTATTTTGATAAATGTAGTGTCATAATTTTCAAATACTTAAATCAAATAAATATTAAACATCAAATTAAATGGCTTATTTGTGTATTGTGATTCCTATTTATTTCAAAGTGGAAATGTGCTGATTTTAAACTTTTTTTATCTCAGGGATCAGAGACTGCAATTATAGATAATAGATATAGTTTCTTAATTCTTACTCAGACTGAGGCATCTATTGAACAATAACAATAACAGAACATTTTAAAAGTGGGCTGTGATATGCTTGAGAGCAATTCTTGCCTGTCCCCAATGAAGTCAGGATGGGAGATGGCAACGTCCTGGCTCGCTTTACCCCTCTGATGCAACTGATGCACCATTCGGTACAGCTCCACCTAAAGTTTTGTGAAGAAAACAACAATGATAAGAGTCATAAATGTATAATGAGGTGCGAGTCAGTGGGTTAACAAGTATGCTTGAGTCACCTTGTCTTTTTGCTGGAATGGCCGTATGTTGTAAAGTCGAGAGGTGGGGAACAGAGGGGGAGGGTGACTGAATAACTCACTGCTGGTCCCCACAGGCAGAAGCATCTGATTCACACCAACACCAGAGAAAGAAAGACAAAAACAAGATTAAGACAGGAAAAGATCAAGAGACTGTAAAAAAACGACACCAAATGGATCTGGCAATTTATACTAATTTAATGAAATGCATAACTGTTTTTTTTAAACTGAATCATTAATTATGTCATTCCCACCTGCACCTCTCCAGACAGCCCCCCTTTAAACACCCATGGCTCCGCCTCCACACCATGTAGCTCCGCCCCTGAGGAAGCTCCGCACCCTGTCAGTGTCAACAATCTCAAAGCATCAATCATCAACAATATCAAAGCGTCAGTTTTTATGCATCATGCTACTGTTCAATAGTTTGAGGTTAGTCAAAAGTCTCTGCATTTATTTGATAAAAAACAGAGTAAAAACATTAACATTTTAAATATCAGTTTTCTCTTTTAAAATATTTAAAAATTAAAGTATTCCTGTGATAGCAAAGTCAAAGTTCCAGCAGCCATTACTCCAGCCTTCATTCTGATTTGGTGCTCAATAAACATTTATTTTTTATTAATAATGCTGAAAACAGTTGTGTTGCTTAATATTTTTGTGGAAACCGTGATAAAAAAAAATTCCAGGATTCTTTGAAGATTAGAAAGTTCAAAAGAACAGCAAATATTTGAAAAATAAACACTTTGTAACATTATAAATCTTGAGCAAAAGATTGAGCAAAAAATATTGAGCAAAGGATTCTTTCAAAAAAAGGTGTTACTGACCCCAAACTTTTGTACAGAAGTATCGCAAGAGAACATAACCAGTCAATGATGACTTAAATTTCAGTATTTTCCTCACACAAAGCTAGTATATGGCTTCAGAAAACTATGCAGAAATGAATATGCTACAGTATATATGTGCATGTTTGACACTCACAGTGGAAGCAGTTTTTCCAAGAGTCTAGCGGAAAACCTTCACTCAGTATACGACCCTCTGTGAAAGGAAATATGCTTGTGAAAAGATGGGAGATGAGGGTGGGAAACTGGAGGGAAGGGCGATCTACAGGACAAAACTTCAATGGTGATTCACACTCAAAATACATGAAAAGACAAGATCCTCTCTTCTTAATCATCCATACTACAGTATCTCTCTCACCTAGCCAGCAGATGAAGGCCTTGGCCACCAGCAGGGTGTTTCTCAGGTCCCAGATGTAAGGGTAAAGGTCATAAAGAACAGCCCTATTGATGCTGTTCACAACAGCACTGTGCAGTATTGCCACATCATCACACACAGCCAGGAAACGGCCTGCACGGGCCCGCCAGTCCTCTACCTGAGAGAGCAAGAGAAATATTACCATCAGAGAACACAAAGTACAACACATTCCATATTAAATACAAATATTTAAATAAATAATTGGGGTTAATAATAATAATCGAGCACATTAAACACATATTATAAACTACATCCATGTTGAATCATTACTATAATTTCAGTAGCATTCACAAGCAGATCGAATGACATATGAATCAGTGGTGAATAGAAAATATTTAATAAAAAAGGATGTTTCCACCTTCTGTGGCGAGGCCTTCTTGCCGTTGCGGTTGACACTGACGCAGTGACAGTTGGCTTTGAGCCACGTGAGATCCTGCAGGAGATTCTGAGCGGGTGGCCCGTGTTCATGTGGCAGGTAGTACAGGCCAACCAGCAGCCGGACCTGGGCCTCGCTGAGAGGAGCCCTCCCAGAACACAATCCCCTTCTAGAGCTCTTTTCATGGCTGGTGCTCCAGGAGACCTGGTTCTCCCCAGCTTTCAGATCCTGGCTCATAACCGGGTCTGCTGGGATTTCATCGCTAGCAAGAGCCCCTGTGCTCTGGGAAGAGGTTATGGGACATTTGGGCTGGGCTTCACATTGATTGTCTGAGCTATCGGAGGACTTTGATTTAACAGAGAGTTTTGAGAGCTTGGGGTCTGTTGGCCTCAACTGGCGTCCTAAAAGAAAAAATTCAGAAACTTGTGTGAAATAACTGGACTAAAAGATCCGATTCATGTCAGCAAAGAGATTCTTTGTGACCCGTGGACAGCATTGGGGGTAACGCATTTCAAGTAATGTGAGTTACGTAATCAGATTACTTTTTTCAATTAACTAGTAAGTAACGCATTACTTTTACATTTACAACAAAATATCAGTTACTTTTGTGAATAAGTAATGCAAGTTACTTTGTTTTCCCATTTATTGACTGACAGCTCTCTTGTCCTCATGTTGAGAAAAATCGTAAGTGCAGAGGCGTTGTGTGTAAACATGATGGTTATTAACATTTTAGACTAAATGTGAGCAGGCATTTACTCATCTCACTTAAACAAAAAAAGATATTCCTCAAAATGAATAAAATCAGTGAAATGCAAAATCAGCATACTACATAAACCTCCAATAATTAAATATGTTAAATAAAACAAATATTTTAATGAATTTGATCTCACTTTATTGACCGATGTACTTGATGTTGACCCAAGCAAAAATGACTTTAGATTTTTAATTTTTAAAGTAAGTGTTAAACTTACCTCTCCTGTATCCTATTCTTCTGCAATCCAGAATGTCAGCACAGGTGAAAGGTTTGTTTGAGATGTTCCCTCTACTGTACTGTTTAATTTTAATTTTGGTGTGAAAGGGCCTTTACATTTGTCCAAAAATAAAACTTTTTGTTATAAAAATAGAAGCCCAGCCTAGCTGGGAAAAAGTAATGCAATGCATTACTTTTCTTAAAAAGTAATTAAGTAATGCAATTAGTAACTTTCTAAGGGAGTTACGCAATATTGTAATGCATTACTTTTCAAAGTAACTTTCCCCAACACTGCCTGTGGAGGACTAGGAGTGCCACTTAAAAATAAACTGAAGAAATCATTGATCAGTTTATTCATTCAAATATCAGTTGGTAACTAAAAGTAAAACTATTAAGAATTGTTTTTGTTAATTGAAATTAAGCTGAAATAAATTTAATTAGAAAAACTTTAATGACAATTAGAAATATTGATTAGGGAAACTAGCTGAAATACGCTGAAGTATTAAAATGACTAAAACTACATATAATTTAAAAAAATATATACATTAAAGCTGAATAGAAAAATATTAAACAAAATTACAAATAATTTAACTAAAATTTTAATATAAAAATTAAAGCTAATTCAAAATATGTAAAAATACAATAATAGTATAAATAATACTAAAATAACACTGTCAAAAATCAATATAATATAATAATTAATTTTTATTACATTTGATTACATTAAGAAAAACTAAATAAATTAAATGTACATTCATGTACATTTTAAAACAGTTTGATTCATTTAAATGTAACAATTTATATTACAGTGATTCATAATTATAAAATATGTATTATTATTAATGGTAAAGTGATATTTAATTGAGTATTTTATTGTTACAATAACTACATTTTAAATATGAATTGAACAGCTAAAAAAACAAAAAAACATTTTATTACTACTTGTGAATACACGTGTGTATTAAACTCAGATGTGATCAATAATTTTAAAGGTAAAGTGTAATTTTTTCAATGTCTATCCCAGTTGAATATGGGTGTACTAATTAATATAAGGGTGTAAAAACTGTGTAAGGGTGGATGTTGTACCAGGCTGTAGAGGAAGGCTGAGTTCCTTCATCCAGTCTTGCAGGGCGGCTGACAGCGCTCTATCCACACGATAGGCCTCTTCATCACCTACAGAGGTCAAACTGTGTCAGCAAGGAGCAGAATGTTCCTTTATACACTTTATTTTACTTTTTTACATTTATGCATTCGGCAGATGCTTTTGTCCAAAACAACTTTCAAGATATACATTTTATCATTTATGCATTCCCTGGGAATCAATCTCAAAGCCTTGGCATTGCTTTTTTCATGCTATAATATTTGAGCTTCTCCCTGTTCTCATTCCTCTCTATCCTCCTTTACTCTGTACGCCCCATTCTGCTCTCACCTTTCCCCTCTTCCTTCACTTCTTTATGCCAGCTTCCCAAGGTATGCAGAGGGATGAAGTTGGCTTCAAACTCGCAGTTTGGATTAAGCAGCAGACCCCTCAGATGGGACCTGAGTCCGGGGGGCCGGCCCTTAAAAGGCCCCAGGAAGACACGTCGGGAGTCATAATCATTAGCATGGAGGTTGTCCCAAATGAGTGGTGGCCGTCGAAGCACCATCTGAACCTCTGCTAATGATTCGGCACTCAGTTCCCGTGATATCACCTTATTTCCTACAGGAGAGTGAAAGACAAATATGTAATGTTATAAATGTGGTTTACGTTTATGTAACCAACTGAAATTAGCTATGTTTCCATCCACCTATTTTTATGCACATTTTGGGACATCGCATAAAACAATTATGGAAATGCCAAGACATTTTTTTTTATCCGATAAGAAGACTTGCACATAAACAATGATGGAAACACATTTACTGAATAAATCCCCCGATGCGCAACAAAATACTTGCATGACTTTGCCTCAACAGAGGATGTGATTGGATAAATGGACCAGTGGACCTCATCGCACAGTGGATCTCATCAAACACATCTCAAATGTTGGGTTTGGTCATTCTGAAATGCATGAGCCAAAGTCTGTCATCAAAATGGTTGGCTGGAATTCCCTCCCAGAAGCTTCTCACATGATTGCATTCACAAACACCAGCCATCCGAACGCAAGATAACATCACAGCGTTCATGGCGCTATGTCTGCGCGCTCTGAGACGCAAGTAATTTATGAAGTACAAAGAGCCACAGTGGCTTCCCCGATTACACCAACTTCTATTTTTATTACATACTGTATATTTTGTGATAATTTTATCCTCTTGAACACATGGAATGGAAACTGTGCTTTATTCGCAAATGTTTTATGCGATATTCTAGTTTTGCATATAAGTTAAATTTGCAACTTTGGATGAAAACATAGATATTGTGTGTGAATTTTTAAAGGACACACTGCACATGTCTCTCACCGGTCCAGATGACAGAGATGCCAGGGAGAAGATCCTCCCCAATCATCAGCATGTAGGGAGACTTTGACACGCTAGGAGTGCACAGAGAACTACAGTACTCTAGAGAGAAAAGAAATAACAGCACAGTACTGTTTTATGGGAAGGAATGAGAGAAAAATGTAAGGAAAGACAGTGAGAATTTAGATGGGGTATTAAGACGAGAAAAGCAGTATTTCTTTTCTTCTAAGGTATCATTAAGTAAATTTTTCACTCCATTAAAATGATTTTTGTCCTGCTGAACTAAGCTTGATATATTTATGTATCGGCCTACCAGTGGGACAGAAAAGGAAGACAGGTGGTTCCCCCAGGAAACGGAAGATCTCATTGGCCACGGTGACCTGGGCGTGAGCGAATGAGGAAAAGGCCTCTGTATCTGACTGGCACATGGAGTGATCAATGTCATCAAATAGGAGGGCAAAAGCCTGACAGCCCAGGTCTGACACCTAGTGGTGAAATTAAAGAGAACAAGTTCACATTCTTGAACTTTACACATGAGTCAAACAGCAAAACAATTGTGCAGATGCTAAAGTTGGAACAATATTAACATGAAATAAACTGTAAAAAAGTGTCTTTGATTTGAACAAAGTGGGATAAAAATGAAAAGATACCGAGGAAGAAAACAAGTGACTTTGCTTACCTGTCTGAGTTTGCGTTTGAGTAGTGTGAGATCACAAGAGCTGGAGAAGACGATGTCCTGACCCGGAGAAAGAGCGTATACAAACGTCAGACCCCTCGACTCTGCTTCACACACCAGAGCTTTCAACTGAACTGGAGACAGTGAGAGAATGAGAAAGTGAAAGGTTTCAAAGTGTGATATGGCACCTTTATCATACTGGAATTGCACTATATTATTGCAATACTAATGATTCATAATTCATTACAATAAATATATCAAGTTTTTTTAGACAGGTTATGATATGAAACTACAGGTTACGATATGAAAGCCTACACTGTAAAAAATTATATGATAGTTATGAAGACATATGTTTTTACATTGCTTTAACTCAACAAAATAAGTTATTTTTTATAAGTTATACAAGATTCAACTAATTTTTTTAAGCGGGTTTCACCCAAAAATGAAATTTCTGTCATTAATTACTCACCCTCGTGTCATTCCAAACCTGTTAGACCTTCGTTCATCTTTGGAACACAAATTAAAGATATTTTTGATGAAATCCGAGAGGTTTCTGAACCAGCCATGCATGTAGCAACGCCACTGCACCTTTCAAGGCTCAGAAAGGTAGCAAAGACATCGTTAAAATAGTCCATGTGACTACAGTGGTTCAACCTTGATGTTATGAAGAAACAAGACTACTTTTTGTGCGAAAAAAATCAAATTAAAATAACGACTTTATTCAACATTTTCTTCTCGTCTGTGTCAGTCTCATACGCTTCTGATCTAGTAAACACAGTCAAAGACGTTAAAGGGACTTTGACACAGTGCAGCTCATAATTGGCAGGCTCCAGCGTCAGCATCACACGCATGCATTGTGGTGCTCACGTGACCAGCGTCGACCAATAATGAGCTGGCGTTCTGACGTAGAACCCAGAAGCGGGTTTGGAATGACATGAGGGTGAGTAATTAATACAGAAATTTCATTTTTGGGTGAACTAACCCTTTAAGTTGAAATAACTTAAACATCCAAGTTGATTGTACTTAAAACTTATTTTTTACAGTGATAACAAAAGTACTGTAACCCCCATACTTCAACATACCCTCTTCCTCTGCTGAATAAACTTCCCTCCACAGTAACCTGTGCTTCAGATCATCTTTAGGACCATACAGATATGTGTTCAAACCCCACATCTGCATCCTGAAAGGGACAATGGGTGCATCATAATAAGAAAAATAATTTCAGAATTTAGAATGGATCATGTTTTAAGAATATTGTGTAAGAAGACAGCAAGACACGACAGGGAGAAAGAGAGAGAGACAGGCAGAAAATAGAGACATGCATCTCTTGATGATCTTGCATTATTAATGATCTTGCATAATTAATAATATAAGAGGTCACATTTCCTGCAGAGAATGAGTCTGAGTTTAAAAACAGCAAATGGTCGATTCCTTTGCAGAGAATTTTTTTTATTTTATGGTCTGTCCCTCTATGAATTTCAATCTATCTGTAAAGAGAAATAATTTATCTGCAGTGCAATATTTTATTGTTATTTTTAGTACAACCATTTCAATACCATGCCAATGACAATGTCCTCTAAACAAATATTGTAGGATCATGATTACTGGATAAAGTTAATAATGGTTGATAATGGAAGATCATGTTTTAACTTGAACATTCAAGACCCAAGGGATAATGTTTCAATTAACTCCTTTTTATGATATGAAGGTCACATTAAAACTGGGGAACTTCTCACCATGCTTCATTGTTTGTTTTTGCTATATGAACTTCTCACCATGCTTCATTGTTTGTTTTTGCTATATTTAATTGAATTATTTAAACCCAAATCTTAATAGTAAAATCTTTCATTCGAAAAAAACTGTCAATCTAAACAATGGGCCCTATCATACACCCGGTGCAATGCGGCGCTAGGCGCGACGTAAGTGTTTTTTGCTAGTTTCAGCCTGACACAGTTATCTTTTTCACGTCCTGTGCCACGTTGTTTAAATAGCAAATGCATTTGTGCCCATCTGTTCGCCCATGGGTGTGCTGGTCTGAAAATGAGGTGTGTTCTGGCACATTGTTGGTGCATTGCTATTTTGAGGCAACTTAAATAGACTTCGCCATTGACCAACTGAAACCTGGACTAAAGTCAATGGCGCAGTATTTTATTATTTTTATTTAAAGGGCGCATTAGTAATATGTGCCTATAGGCGGGTCCACAACGCGCATACACTCTGCTTATTACACACACTGGAATGCACAGCAGCACACAAACTAGCCAAATATTACAAATAAAAGGATTACAATGTAAAAGACTCATATTGTGTACATAAAGATATGGTGGAATCCAGCTTGTCCCGTAGATGGTCTGCTTGCGCGACGAGCTGATCCGTTTCCTCGCTAGAGAATCGTTCAGTTTTTCCGCTTGAAAATTCCACCATGTAAATAGCGAATCCGCCATGGCGCAAGCGCAACTGGCTTTTAAAAGGGAATAGGAAATGACACTCTGATTGGTTTATTGCACGTTACACCCAAAACACACCCTATACTCATTAAGAGAATAGGGATAACTATTTAAGACCATGCGCCGGGCGTGCCGACCATTTTTCCCCTCGTTAAACTAGCAAAAGTGGATTTGGACACGGCCTAAGTGCACTTGCACCGTGCGCTTTAGACCATGCGCTTAGATCGTTATAATAGGGCCCAATGAGTGAAGAAATTGTTTTCATTTTTCCCTTTAAAAATAACAAAAAAATAAAATAAAAGTTTGTACGTGGTAACCAGCATGTCAGTGAGATGAAACATAAGATACTAAATGTGAAGAAAATAAATACAAATTACAAGTTAATTCAACCCAAAATTGAGGGTGAGTAATTAATGACAGAATTTTGGGCTGAACTAACCCTTTAATGTAAATTTCATAATCTAAAATATCAAATAAAAAAGTTAAAATATCAATATTTTAATGCATCATTTACAATCAAGCCCTACATTTGCTAACATTATTAAAAACATATTATTTAATACTATATAAAATGCCAGCTATTACATAAAATTGAAGACAAAGGAGTAGGCCATTTGTTTAAATAAACTACTGTGGGGGAAAAAATAATGTGAAAAGTGTTGTAAGAGAGTTTATTTTATAATTCTCAACAAGACAAGTAAAAAACTGAGATAAAACAAGGTTTGTACAAAATCATTCAATTTCACAAGTGTGTGTGTGTGTGTGTGTGTGTGTGTGTGTGTGTGTGTGTGTGTGTGTGTGTGGATACCCTCTTGCTCATTTCCTTTCTTCCTGTGTGTCCAGATGGATTCCCATGCACCCTAATTTCTGTCATTGATCAGAACCACAACACAGATATGAACATATATGTACACATGCCAGTGTGAAAGAGTTTTGCGCCATTTGATGGAACTGTTGCTTGCCCTTCTAAATCAGTTATATTTTACATAGTAATCCATTGTTTAAAGATCTATAAAGATGTCATGTAATTATATAGATGTGTTGCCATATAATATTCATATTCCCTTATATCAAAGAATAAGAAATGGGAAAGAATGAGTGAATCATATGCAATAAATCTTTTTTTTAAGATCATAAGAAGCTGTACTAAGCTTAAAGGGAGGAGAACTTGAGTTCAGCAAATCAAACACAGATCTGCCAGTCCATGCCAGCTCACTGGGTAAGTGTGAGTTTGTTCATAATGCAGCAGCAGAGAGAGAAAAACTGCTTTATGACTGAAGGGCAGCAGGGACTCAATACAGGACAGCATACAGTATACCTGTTTTAGATGCTGGTGTGTTGGTGTCACCATTAGGCCTATTAACTATACCTAAACCAAGAAGATTTCCTAGGTTAACCAGCTTGACCAACTCAGTTTTGCTGGAAAATTGAATGGCTACCAGCTATTCCAGCACTAAACCAGATCAGAACAGAAAGATTGTCTTTTCAGCAGGGATACCATCTCTCTTGTTTACAATCTGTCGTTTCTTTCTCTTTCATTAAACCACTGTATGACATTTATTATCCTATTAGCTCAAAGACTCACTATATAACAAAACAACAACAATAATTACGATAATAAATTATTATTATTATCATCATCATCATCATCAAATAATATATCAAATAACAAATAAGAAAGAATGAATCAAGCACAAGCAATTTTTTTTTTTTTTTATTACGTTTAAGAAAATAAAACCTAAAATAATAATATAATTTTCAAATAAATGTTTTTTTATTATTATTATTAGCATCTTATTTCTATGTTTTGCTCTTTTCCTACCTCACCCTTTCTCTGATTCAAAGATGCAAGGGAAAATGGACTTGTTCCTTGCCATTGGTTTCATCATGGTGTATAAAGATGTGTGAAACTGTGGCTCAGTGGAGTCATGCTGGCACCAATGTCCAGCCATTAGTCATAAAAAGCCATTTGTCTCTCTGCCCACAGGCTTTTACACCTCTGCAACACACCAGCTGCTCTGTGCTGCCCCCTGGGCAGCCTTACTGCACTGCTCTGATACCACCATGTTACCAACATGATCCAAATCAATATTGCATATTACATTGTATAACCCCAGACTTATAATATGTAATATTTTGTGTTCTTTTAGTAATACAAGTGCATATAAAGAGCAACCTCATCATCCCATTTAACTGTGTGTGTGTAGTCACTGATCCAATACTCACCATTGAAATAGTACCTTCCTTTGTTCCATTGACCAGGGTCTCCCATAGAAACCTAAGGAGTAGAGTATATATATATCACACACGCAGACACATACCTGATTTTTTTCTCCATTTACACAAGGCAGCATTTCATAACCGTCACAAATCTTCAGTATTTCTGTTCTTTTCCACCTCCTCTTCACTGCAACCCACTCAAAACAGGCAGGTTTTGGGCAGACTCTGAAATATGGACTTGGCGCATCCATCCCATACTGGACCCATTATATAATACCGGCCAGGGTCATCACCAGAGGTATGAGGCACTCTTAAGCAAATAATCTGCTTAGTTTTAAGGGTTGTCTGATGACTCTTATCACAAAGTTGATACATATATTCCTCTATTTTTACAGTGTTTTCTGTACAACATTTCACAGAGACAGCCATGACAAAAGTCTTGGATTTGCTCTGAACACTCTTTCTGTCTGTAGTTCTTGGCCAGAATAAGCTGCGATGCGAAGCAGATCTTTTTGCGAAAACAGCCTCCATTGGTTTCTGCTTGCTTGCGCATTGATTGATTGTAATTCATGAAGTTAAAGTATTTATAAAACTATGGTACATATCATTAAATACGTTACATCCATATCCACATTTTCACGCATCCATCCTCAATGCCTCTACTGAGAGCTAATGAATACATTTTGAAAAATTCCAAAAACTTTTATAAGTTGTCACTGACAGTGTTTGGGATCACACATCATTATGTCGTTCTAGCATAGATTTTGCTGCATTAGGAAAGACAGTGGTTGGTTATAATTTATTATTCATGTTGGCTGCCATGCTGATGGAAAAACATACCACACATATTTTCTTATGTGTTTAGAAGAAGCTTGATTTGCTTCAGTAATTATGAATATGAAGTAATTGATCCTACTGGTATGTGAACAATACAGTAGCTTAACAGAAAATAATGATGTTAATGTTCATAATATCATAATATCGTCACATTTAACAGATTAGAGATGGGTAATGGTGGCCAGCTAGTGAGAGCTGTGCAGGTAAAACCTCACTCCCCTGATATCAAGAGGAAGGCTAGCGGATGCAGCCTTTAGCGTAATTGTTAGCGCGACCGCCTCCCATGCCGGAGACCCGGATTCGAATCCCGCTCAAAGGGGGTAGAGTCAGACTGGTTACACAACAATATAAAAGCAATTGAAACTTGTTATATAGTATGTAGGCCTATCATCTATTATTGGGTATATATGTGTGTGCAAATGATGTTGGATATACTTAAATATCCAACTTTATACAGTATATAATCACATAGCCGAGATTTGCTATATAATAGGCATCACTTTACGTAAGTGCACTGTGTGCAAGTTAAGCTGGATTTACTCATAGTAGCCTAAATCTACTTTAATGTAAAGTATCACTAGCTTTGATGTTATAGATCATAAAGTGTGACTCCCCTCTTCCCTTCCACAAGTTCTAGCTACAAGTTTGCAGCTGTAAAACATGTGGGTCAGTGAGAAAAAGCTACTGGAATCCCGCAGGGTGCCCTGGAGAGAAGAGACAAATTGCCCACCGAGCCAATAATGTGACACTGAGCTACAAACAAGAGTAAGGCCAATTAGGAGATATGCACAACATGCATGTGTGTGTGTGCGCACAGTGGATGGAGATGGAGATGTGTGTGTGTTACGGTTTCTAGCCAGCTGCTTCCTATCACACTCCAGTATAAATATGGAAATAAATACCCAGGATGCTCCACGTCGGCTTAGTAAGATGAATTACATTGTACTACTAGCCCATAAATGAGAAATTGGTTATTTTAAAGGTTAATTATATGTGTCAGTATAGCGTGGTGCTTATTTTTTTTCCGTAAACAATTGTAGTAAATAATGCTTCGAAGATACATAGCCACACCAATTCACGTTAAACATGCATTTTAACGAATAACGTTACATCTATATTTGTGGCTCCCTGACAAGCATTCAGAAAAATAATGTGTGCGTAAACTTACCCTCAACAACCCCGCATAAAAACTCGTGTCGTCCCTCCATCGTCGCTATGATTGTCTATCAGGATGCGGATTCAGTCTCTCCGGACTGAAGTATTCAGCCGCGCATCCTCCCCTCCGGCACACACAGAGCGTGTGAACTGAAACCGCAAGCCATGAAGAGAGAAAAGAATTACGTTTTTTATTGCAGTTATGTGTTGTTGTTGTTTTCAATCTTCAAACATTGGAAAACTATCAAACGTGGACGTTTCTTGAGTAGGCTATGTGAGCTCGATTCTGCCTCTTGTCTATTCGCTCAGTGCACTCTACGCATTGTTGCCAGATCTCTCAAGACAAACAAGCAACCTGATTCCAATAATGGTTTGAAAGAAAGAAAGAAAGAAAGAAAGAAAAAAAGAAAGAAAGAATATACACCATCATAGGTGTTTATGACTTCTTTCAGCCAAACACAATCAGTTATTTAAAAAAAAAAAATGCTTTATATGCTTTAAATGCTTCCATGCTTTATAATGGGAGTGAATGGTACCTAAGGCCCAAAAAAACGCATCCATTCTCCAGGGGGTTAATAAAGGCCTTCAAAAGTGAAGGAATGCGTTTTTTATTTATAACTTTATAAACTATAATGACTGCTTCCGGCTGTACATAAGTCGAGTTCCAGTGGAAGAGTGACGAATGGGGAAGTGGAAGCACAGAGGATAGAGCAAAACTGAACACCGGTCACGATTTAGAAGTCTAATACAATAACTTTTAAAGAGAAATGTCGGAGGAGCTTGAGTTTGTTGCCCTAGTTTGTTTGAACCGTGACAGGCGTCAAAGCTTACGCTACTCCTACAGTACATGCTACGTCATACGCTGGAACTCAACTCTTTCATGAATGCGCTTTACCCCCGTTACCGGAAGCTAATGATTATGGTTTATAAAGTTAAAATTATGGATATTTTTCTTACAAAATATTATATAGCCTAATTTGCGCGATGTGAACAATGTGAACCATTTTGAGGGATATTGTACAATATGCGGGAGATTCCCAGACCAACCGGGAGAGGTGTAATGTGTCTGTATCCCATTTTTATACAAACAAGAAAAACAAGTTCAAAGTAGTTTATAATATGCGGACATGGCAACATTGACTCTACCGGTAAAGTATTTTGCTCCACCAAGCGGCCAGCGTGTATAATATCAGCACACAAAAATATCAATCACTGCTGCCTGTTCACAATTAGAATTTCCTAAATAAAATTTTATTTAAATTAGAATTAATAATAAATCGCGTAGGCGCTGGATATTAGTGGTTGAAATAGATTATTAAAACTCATTTTGGATTTAAACCGAATGTTAGGCCTATGTCTGGTTGTCTTGGTTACATAGTGCAACCAACTGTGGGAGTGGAAAACGGCGCATGAACTTGATTAAATACGTTAGATTTCCTTTTGTCGTTGTAAGTGTGCTGTATTCGAGATAAGAACTTGTCTAGGAGGTTTCAGGATGTTATCAAAGAAGAAAAGCAAAAAAAAGTCAAAGCAGCAACAGGACGTAAATGTCTCGGCTGAGAGCGCAGAACAGGGGGAATCAGAGAGAGAGATGCTGTTACACAGGGAGTGAGTTGCCTGGACTAGAGATTCAAAGAACAGTTTAAATCACTTTTGAGATAGACGGTTCATTAATCTAGTTAATATTGCTTTGCATCCATAGATATGATACTCTTACTGAGAACCTAAGCACACTGAAGAGGAGAGCTGAACTACTGTATCCTTTTGCACAAACAGTAACAAAATTCCTTGCTTGAAATTAGCCTACGACTTTTCGCTGGGTACATTCAAAACACACTTTCACTAGTCTTTCACACACTAGTATCCACGAATGACATTTCCTCACTCTATTTAAGTGAAAGCGGTTTTCACACTTGTGTTTCTGCCAGAGAATACGGCCGTGTAAAACACATTAGCATTTAACTTACTGTATTTTGAAGAGTGCGCATGTGCGTGGAGATGACCGAAAGCTTGATGAAGCCGTACAGTACAGCCTACTGCAATATTGTAAACGCACCAACCTTGTGTTTTCATGTCGATTGACCAATAATACTAATGCAGTCCAGCCAGTAGCTCAAACTGACAGATATTATGGATCTGCATTTGTGTTAATGTTTGACAGTTTAACACACAATCAACTCCAGACGTAAAGAAAATGAGTTTCTTCAGAACGAGGTAGTTCAGACACGTACAGAAAATGTAAGTTCTCACAAATTAACACAAATGTTTGTAAAATTAATATTAATTATAAATTATCATAATAATTAATCATATTTGTCCTAGGCCTATATATAAAATCATAGTCATTCTCATTTTCTATGCTGTGCAGGTAGAGTACATCTTATATCTTTCTAAGGCGGCAGAGAAGAGACAGAATGCTATAGTCACTCTGAGTGATCGGAGCCATCAGGAACTTGAGGAGCTGCAGAGACTGAGACAGAACATGCAGGATAAACATGAGGAGAAGAAGAACGGTAAGACAAGTGTGTATGTATCTGTACAGGAAATGAAGGCTAATCGTAATCGTGTGGTTATATTTTTCTGTAAATGACTGAAAATGTAGTGTGTAATGCCCATACATTATTACAAGTCATTTTACCAACAACAGGTACAATCAATTGCTCACTACAGTTAGTTAGCCAGATAGTAGTTACTTGGTTTGAATATAACATTTGAAACATCAATTGTTGCACTTCAAGTGTGTTTTTTGTGTTTTCAGAGTTGCTGAGAGAGATCCTGCTGATGGAGAATCAGCTGGCCAAGCTAAATATTGAAATTGCAGACCTAAAAGAGGTTAAGGTAGCAGGATCTCTCTTTTTTATTATTCCTTTTTGTGTGTGTTTGTACAGTTGAATTAACCAAATTAAAGGAGAAATATTACAAAAAGTTTGTTGTACTTAATTGAAAAAAGTTAAGTGAACTCAATAACTGATTATATTCAAGGGAAGGTACTGTAGGTGATTTGTTCAAGATTTTGTTTTTTTTGTTATGCTGGTTGAATGTCTCTTCACATCCTAATTGCAATCACTAATACATTTAGACCACTAGTTAAGTGGTCTAAATGTATTTATATGTATATCATCTGTGGAAGGCGAATGATCATAAAATGTTCATCCAATCATTGCAATCAGTTCGAATGCAATGATACGATGTCCTACCTGCCTGTCAACGTATGTATTTTATTACCTCCGGTCACCCTGCTCACGCAGACATCACATGTCATCAGCGTGTTTCATGCAATGCAGAGTTAGAAAGATGTCAGTCACCGAGCCCGGCAACTGAAACAGCAGCTACCTTTTACAGTTCCTCCTTACCAAAACAACGGTCTGGAAGAGATGGAAACTTGTGACGTTATACTCTGAGTGGTTTATGACTCGAATTTATGCATTTCAGTGGCAACACGTCAGCTGGTACAGGTCGGTCATTGCTCTTTGAATTTTTTATGTTCTTTATTATTTTAATTCAATGTGCTTTGAGACATGAGGTAGTTTAACGCCGTCTCGAGTCTCGTGGAGCTTTTGTTTGCTCCCTGCTGTACGCGTTCATGTGTTCTGAAGGATGCGTGGGTTTAGACAGCACTCTGAAGGGAGGGTGGGATATTATGCTTTCAAAGCTAGCTTGCTATTTCTAGCCTTTCAGAAAATTGCCTACCCTACCTTTCAGCTGAACTTAAATAGAATGAGTTTAGCAGAGTTCTAGTTCCCAGCATGCTTCGCGCCAGACTGCCAAGTGCCAACGGAGAATAAATGTTAAAATTAAGTGTTATTTTGTCTGTTTTGTCTTAGTATTTAATCTTCTGTTATGTTGGGGCTTATAGGGTCTCTGTTATGTTGTGTTTTGTAGCTGTGTTTTGTAGTCTATAATTTAGTGTTTTACCATTGTAGTGAACAGTGGAGCCTGTGGTTAGGTGGAGGATGGACTGCACTGTTTTCAGACTATGTAAATGGCATGTTCCATACATGCACATGTATAGTGATCTGCTGCATCTGAAATCAAATACTTTCCTACTATATAGTAAGTGAAAAACAGTACGACAAAAGAGTAGTATGTCCGAATACAAAGTATTAGAAAAACACTAGGGCGAAAAGTTCCCAATGACCCACTACCAAAGCCACTTAATTTATTAATTCAAGCTGCTTTGAAATGTGTATTGTGAAAAGCGCTATACAAATAATTGAATTGAATTGAATTGAATTGAATTGTCAAAGCTCATGTGCTGTATAGGTTCTGAAATAAGTGTGAACTAGTGTCAGCATTTTCATATAGTTGAGGATTACATAATTGTTTTCATACTGCACTGAGATGGAATGGCTTTTTATATACATATTTATGTATTTGTGTTTGACGTAGACTCTACAACAGCAGCAGTTGTGTTGTATCACTGAGCTGCAGAGGGAGCTGACTTCTTTGCAGTGTCATCATTCAAAGACTCTGCTTGCTCTCAAGGCTGATTTCAATAGAAAGATGAAGAGCCAGGTGCAACAGGCAGAAGACCAGATGCAAGCTTTGATTATCTCAGCTAACAAGGTGAGTGAATGCTAGTTGTGAAGTCAATCAGCATGGTTGTTTGTCAAAGGACCATGGGAGACACTGAGTCAAGACATTTTCTCTTCCCTCTCCCTAGGAGGCATCTCACTGCATGATGTCCTATACAAAAAATGTGTATCAGGAGAATAAAAGCCTGTGTGAGGAGTTCAAAAACCTTTTCCTGAGAGATGAGGCTCTACACAGTCAACGGGATGCTCTACTGAATCATCAACGACAACTGTTGCTGGAGCGAGAGTATGTGCAGAAGCTTCGCACCCAACGTATTTCCTCATGCTCAAAATCCACAACACCAGCGGCTGCAAACAACAGAGAACACCCCCGGAGCAACCACCAATAACTGGAGCCAGTTCAATTACACTACAAGGGAATTGTTTCATGTCATTTTTCCCCAGTCACTTTCAATAAACATATGAATACATTGTAAGACTCGAGAAGAATTTGCTGAATGAAATGAGAAAAAAAATGCTTTGTTTAGTGATCTCTATCCTCCTGAGACCCGAGAGTTTGCCTGGTGTGCATTTTATAATTGTTCTTGCTATTTGGGATAAGTAGGACCTAATAAGTATAATAACTAAAATTTGTTTTTGTACAGGAAGTAGTTTTTGCAGAAAATTATGTCCTCATGTGAGGACAGTGGGTCTATGATTTACCATATGATGTCCTCATGTGAGGACATAGTACTAGCAATCAAAAAACAAACTTAAATGGTTGTAATTCAAGAATGCTTTGGAATATATACATATGGTTGGTATTGTTTTTAAGAAGACATTTGCCAGATTATTGTAGAAGTGAAATAAATTATGAAAGTGAAACAGAAAAAAAGTTATATAAGTTTGAGTTTATGAAAATATAGAATGTAAAAATATAATTATTTATATTTTATATAAAATATATATATTATAAAATATATTTTACTCTAAAACTGCTAGAAAATTAAAGCCAAAAATCTAAACAAGTTGTGTTCCAAATTTTAGGTTGATATCTCAAAAAATGAGCTTTCAGTAAGATTTTATTTGGGCGTAGTACCAAACTTTTTCACTAGATGGACAGCCAGCTTCCTTACTGACCATATAAGGGCGTCTCCATTTTCATATGTTTTGAGTGATCTGAACCATGTCTTTCCATAATTTCATACAATTTATGAAGTATACATCCTATTCAGAAATAGTATGGGTGTTTTGGCAGTATTTGATTTGATTTCAACCTCTAATAAACATAAAAAGAGCACATATGTGCGTTATAGCTCGCTGCTGCATCACAAATCGAGAATCCATAATATTTTTCTTTATATTCTAAACATTTTCAGACCTTTTTTTCTCATAACATTTAATTAGTGTTATCTTTTGAACTCTTGGCATGAAAACAAACTGAGGTTTCTACCAATCTTTCATGATTTTTCATGTTTATTTCTATTTCAAAATAAAGGCCTAAACACGCCTAATGAATATGAAATATTCTTGTTGCAAATTGATTTTATTTTAAAAAAAACAGCCACCAAATATGAAAACTAGAGATTGTAAGCTTTCAAATGATATATAGTTTGTCAATATTACTTTAGGTTTTTACTAAGGTATTATTGTTCTAAATATATATGGGCAAACGTCCCACCAGCTAACCATATGTTAGAATAAATAACGTAATATAGTCCCAATGTCCTCAAACGAGTACTTCACATTTACTGATGTCCTAGAGTGCTACTATTACTAAAATATGTCAAATTTTTATCCCCGTATGATGATAGAGACAGTATTGTACATAAATACATTTGTTTCATTCATGTAATTTGAATAGATTTTTTTACCTGGGTCATTTTTCTTTCGGGAACTGGTGTAGAAGTGTTTTGCTGATATTCCAGCCATTTTCTTCTCACTGACATTGGTGTAATGTTGTGATATCACCACAAGATGGTGTGGGCAGTGTCCCTAAATGTGGCCAACATGTCTAAGATTTACAAATTTGACTATCATTGTGTCAAGAGGCAAAAATGTAATGTCCTCATATGAGGTCGCAGGGTCTCAGGAGGCTACTATCTCAGTAGACCAAGATACAGAAAGAGCGCCAGTTGGTCCCATAGTTTGAAAATTGTGAAACGCATACACAAAGAGGTGTATCGATAGGTGTAACGGACGTAGGCCAGTAAAAGCTGTCCGTGTTTTACTCACTCCCCTGATCTCAAGAGGTGCTCTAGCGACAGACGTTAAGAGGCTGTGGATTTTAGCCTCTTTGTTAGAGCACCCGCCTCCCAAACCGGAGACCACAGTTTGAGTCCCGCTCGGAGCGGTTAGGGTAGAACCGGTTATATCAGTTCAAGTGGCACTTTTCTCAAAACTTGTTAAAATTCTCAAATAAAATAAATAAATAAAAAAACACAATACCAATGAGGTTTGTGTACAGTTTCTTTTTTTCACTCATTAAATAGTGTAAAGTGCACTTGCTGTGCTGCACTTATGTAAACAAAAACATTCTCTATTTCTGAAAAATATCTCTCTTTTTTGCCCATACAATGAAAGTCAGTGGGGTCTAATGTTATATGGACAAAAACAGTTGAAACAGTTTTCAAAATGTTAAGCAATAGAAAGTCATTTAGGTTTTGAATAAATAATGACTACAATTTTGGGTATATTATCCTTTTAATGATTTGAATAAACCTGAACTGAATATAAATACAAACTCAGAAACTACCAAAGAAAATGCAGATGTAGTTTAAAGTGGCATAAAGATTTATAAATCATGAAGTGGTTCATTAACATTTATATTTGCGACATTTTATTTCAGCTTTATTGCAATTAATGACTTTTTAAAATATATATTTGTACTCTTAGTTAACGATAACAACAGTGAAACCGACAAGTATAGGCATCTAGACTTGTTGAATGATGTGTGTGTGCGTGTGCGCCTTGTGAGTGTTTGTGATTTCTGGTTTGTCTGGTTTTTCTCTAAAGGAAGTGATAGCAAGTCTTTCAAAGATTGTGTTTACAGCAGAAAGACAAATCAGGTAAGCATTTGGACTAAATCATTATTTGTATTTATTTAATTTTATTCAATGCATAGCATACTATTTGTAATAAATGCCCTGACTTTTCTTTTATACAGTAGAGCAATTGTTTCTTTGCAGGGATGAAGTTGGTTGGAGTGGCTCTGATTTTTTGTGCACTTATAGATTTAACATCAGGTAATCATTCTCACCTTAAATAAAAAACAGACAGTGTTGACATTATAAAGACGCAGTGCTACCAAGTCTATATAATGTGGTTAATAAAACCACGTCTTAACATGTTGAGCTGTATAGTCACTAATCTCTTACGACCAGTTCAGACATGATTTTCTTTGTCTTAGAGCTGTATAATGTTGTGGGACCTGCTGCGCCTCTCTTCACTGTCACTGGTGAAGACGTGATCCTGCCCTGTTATATCAACCCCAACACCAGTGCTGTGGACATGAAAGTGGAATGGTTTAGACTTGACAAAGATGAAATAGTGCATCTCTATGAAAATCGTGAAAACAGAATCACGGAGCACAGTGAGTCCTACAGAGGGAGAACAGCACTGTTCCAAGATCTCCTACAGAATGGAAATGCATCACTCAAACTATCAACAGTCCAAGTCTCTGATGAAGGAGTTTACAAGTGTTTTATTGAGTCCAACTCCTGGTATGATGATATCACTGTTACTGTTAATGTCGGAGGTGAGCAGACTACTGAAATTATATTTTTTTTTTATGATTTTGATGACGTTTTATATTATTTTCATAAAAGTGATCTTTTTAGTGCTTGGATGTTCTTTGCAACAAATTCACACAAAAATTCAGGCAGAAATATGCTCTCAGATTTACAGTGCCTTTGAAATAAACGTAAAAGTTCACAAAATATACAAAAGTACAATATGAATTATTGTTATCCTTGATCTCTGCAGCTATAGGAACTCATCCACTGATCATTATAGAGGAGTTTGATCATTCAGGAGGGCTTCTTCTGCTGTGTGCATGTGAAGGCTGGAACCCTGAACCTGAGCTTCTGTGGCTGGACAGTGAAGGAAATGATTTAATTTCTGATACTAAAGAAGCGCATAAAGATGCAAAGGGCTTCAGCGTGAAACACAGGATCACTGTGCATAACAGTGAGACCAAGTATCACTGCAGAGTCAAACTGAAACATCATATGCTGCAAACGGAAATCAGTGTCTCAAGTAAGTATGATTTTGGTAGTTTATCATGTTGTAGAAAAAGGCTTCCCCTCTTTGCAAGAAATCACTCAAATCACTTTTGCCAGATGGCAAAGATAGACTTTATTGGTCCAGTCAACAAAGACGGGCACCAGCTGATCATCTAACAATCTCATTTGGAACTTTCATTCTTATACATTTACTTCCAACCCATTTAACCAATGAGCATTGGGTTATCTTCCATTTTTATTTCGCCTGCCACAGTTATTTAACCATAGCCTGGAAATCCAGACCTAAATCTAAAAGATTAATGGTCTGGTGTCGATCAGGAAAATCGGCCAGCTCGAGGGGCGGCACCAAGCATGCATTTGAAAATCTCACAGCACGCAATTGGATAACACTACGACCAATCACAACAATAAACCCCATACGCTTAGCTACCAGCGGAGCTAACTGGTAGATTAGACTCTTCCGGTCGGCAAAACAGCAAAAACGTCCTTCTTGCAAAGGAACGATTCCAGCGCCGTCTTCTGTTCCTCTTTTGGGAAAAGGCCAAGTCTAACTCGTTAATTGTAGCGGCCAAAGCCATTTCAAACCACTGCTATTTATCCATAGGCATCTTGACATGTTTACTGATGACTTCGACGTCCCAGCGCTGTCGTCATCTGTTTAGCTCGCCTCTGGCCCGCCTATATCAGATAACCCGATGTGATTGGTGCAGCTCAGATCGAGGGGCATATTTAATGAGCTCCATTGCTCGACACCAGAGTAACTCGCTGAGCAAATTCAACTTGTGCTCTCGCGAGAACTCTGGTTTACCAGGGTAATTTAACCATCCTTCTGGCTTCTCTTTAATAGTGGCGTGCCGCCAAGTGCTCTATTTTTTTTAAAAATCATTAAGAGACCATGTTAAAACCATATATCAAGAAAGTGTAGGCCTACATAACAGATAAATCCCAGAACTTGTACCATTCAGTGACTGGTGGAGGCTTCCCCACTCTTTACCATAAAGTTGAGGTATAAAACAGTAATCACAGAGACTCGTGGCTTACTGAGGCCTGTTTCATTAATGTAGTATCCAGACTATTCTGCAAACATCTTTTATATATTTATTAAAAAATATACTACAATCATTTTCATATTTTCAAGGTATTTTGATGCAGTCGTGATGATTCATAATGAATTATGATTTAATCACAGATTTGCACATTTATTGTTGCCTAAATGTTTTAGTGCAGAAAATTTACTGTTTGCCTTTGTTTGTTTGTCTGTATTAAACATAAAATATCTAGGCCTATCTATTGCTTACATGTCATGCTGTATGGTGGTTTTTGTTGCAGGTAAAATGTTTCAAGTTTGGAGAACATCAGTCATTTGGATCTCAATTACAGTTGTGTTCGGCATCATTACTACAGTTGCAATTGCTACTTTTGTTTACATAAGAAGAGGTGATATCTGTTTTTCATTGATTCATTTTATTGCAAAATAAGTCTTAATTTTGTAGTTGCATCTGAACGGAAAGAAATTGTTGTGCAATTATAATGATATAATTGTGATATAATTATTTATATTTTACAATTTCTTCAGTTCGCTATTTGAGGAGGATTCGAAAAGGTGAGAATGCATTTCAATCTTATGTGATTTGTGGAGTGATGATTTCTGTGTTCCACTAAATTCATTTTAAATACATTTAAAATTATTTCTGTTTTTAGAGATCTCAAAGAGAAGAAAATATGCTGGTGAGTAGAAACAAAAATAATTTGTCTTTTTAATCCGTGGTGATATGGCATCAGTATATTAGTGATGCATCAGCCCTCAATATGTCCGTAATGTATGTGATGTTAATATAAATATATAATAATTTTCTAATTTTTATTAGTGGATGTGACGCTGGATCCAGATACAGCTCATAAATCTCTCATCTTGTCTGACGATGGCAAACAAGTGCGACGTGGAGAAAAAAACCAGAATGTCCCAGACAACCCTGCGAGGTTTGATAAATGTGGTAATGTCCTGGGAAAGCAGGGATTCTCTTCTGGAAGGTTTTATTTTGACGTGCAGGTGAAGGGAAAAACTGATTGGGATTTAGGAGTTGCCAAAGAATCCATTAACAGAAAGGGGAAGATCACGCTGAGTCCTCAGAATGGATACTGGACAGTGCGGTTGAGAAATGGGAACCAGTATAGTGCCTGTGCTGGAACTTCTGTCTCTCTTTCGCTGAGAGTGAAGCCCCAGAAGGTGGGTGTGTTTGTGGATTATGAAGAGGGTCTGGTCTCATTTTATGATGTGGAGTCCATGTCTCATATCTACTCTTTCACTGATCAGTGGTTCACTGAGGAACTCTATCCATTCTTAAACCCATGTACAAACATTAAAAGCACATACTCAGCCCCAATGATCATCTCACCTGTCAATTTCAGCGAATGAATGAACTCACTAATAAGTAAATATAAATTAAAAACAGTTGTGTTTATTAGATTGTATTAAATATGCTTCCTAATCAACATATTTGATCATTATTGGTCAACTTTCTTTACATTTACATTTGGCAAACACTTTTATCCAAAGCAACTTATTGCATTCAAGGTATACATGGGAATCAAACCCATGACCTCGATTTGACTAAAGAATAGAGAAGTACATTCATAATATTGAGTTTGTACATTTCCAACTAGACTGTGTTTTTTTTTATTTGTGAAAGACACAGTGAGTTAAGATTGTGGATAAGTTCCCCAGCATTTAACCTGCTAATGTCACGCAGTTTGAGAATGACTTTGAGAATTTGTTTGACTCTTTTTTAAAAAAAGGTTCCGAAAGGTTTTCATTAGAACCAGTTTTGGTTCCACATAGAACCTTTCACAGAACAGTTCTTAAAAGCAAATTTTTTCTTTGTGTGAAACACTTTTTAATAATCTGAAGAACCTTTTTTCCACTATAAAGAACATTCTGTGCAGTGGAAAGGTTCCGTGGATGTTTAAGGTCCTTCGCAGAACTAAAGATGCCAAAAAATAACCTTTATTGGTGGTGAATTGGGGTTGCTGAGGAAGTGTGAATTGAAAGAGTAACTGCCCTTAGCTTTTCAAGCAATAATGAATTTATTTTAACATCACTTACATCACTTTAACATCACATTGATTTGATCACACGAGAGGTAAGAGCTGCTGATCTTCTTGTTTCACTTCACATATTCAGAACATTTTGTTACAAATGTAATAAGATCTCTCTCTCTCTGTCTTCACTATGAGTCTGTAAGTTAAAACCATCTAAGACTCTTTATATACACAGAAACTGACCTTTGGATTCGGTTTGCAGTATTTTCATGGTGCATGTTAATATATTACTAATGAAATTATATTTGCCAGGATAAAGAGATGTTTATCATGGTTCATTTGTGACCTTTATTCTTTTACTACTTGGACAACTCATTAACTGATATAGCCAAATTTGTATCATCCTCCTTTTTTGTTCCATGGGGAATCATGACTCATGTCTGACTTTATTTTTATCAAGGTTAAATGAACAAATGTAAAACGTATATTAATTCTAAAAATGTACTTGACTACAACGGTTTTTATTATCATCTTCAGATCAAGTTTTCAGCAATAATCATTATTGTAGTACTTTGATGTACTTTGATGTACAACAAATACATCAAAAGAAACAAAAGTGACATGCATGTAAAGTTTGACAACAAATATCACACACAATTGTTAAAATTCTCTTCCCCTGTGCCTATGAAGAATCGTCAGTTGACTTTACACAGTAACATATTGTCTAATTATATGCATGACAGAAATACCTCAGAATATGTTTGAATATATCATCTTAAGAAAGAGATTCTTCATCCAGAAGATGGATGATGAGGAGTCCAGGATCCAAAAAAAAAAAAAAAAAAAACGTTATTTATCATTGTTTATTGCAGTTGGAATAGACTCATCTCCTCCCTAATCACTTAGAACTTAAGCATTTGGGTACGTTGATGGCATTTGGGAACTATGATTTAGTATGCATTTACATAAGAACAAAATTACAAACTTGCTTTAAAATAAGATTAAATGAGTGCTTAAATAAGCTTTAAAACAAATGATTTTACAAGTAACAAAAAAACAGGTTACTGCATGAAAGCTTTTATTTAATTAAAAATATCATTCCTAATATATAAACAAAATACTTAACAAGAATAGAAAATAAAAATGATCCTTTTGCCATTTTCATCTCTCATTATTGTTTGATCACACAGAGTATTTCTGTATATGAACTGCCATCTGCAACATATCGGTCATTTTGTCTCATGTTTCTTTTGGTTTGTAAAGTTGTGTTTTCCCAGGCGAAAAAGGGGCAAAGTCTGTCGTTCATATTTGTTTTGAGCTGACACAGTAAAAAACCTTTGGTTGGTTTGTTTCTGCTGTAAAAGGTTAGCAGCTGTGAAGTATAGTCCCAGGTCGCTTCTATCTTCCATGGACTGTTGGCCGGGAATTCATGTGGTATTTCAGATCCAAACCTAACCCTGTTGTGATGTTGTAATGTGTGTGTGATCTTACGCTCTTCTGTGATATAATGCTCTTTTCTTCATATGTGTTTTAAAAAAAAAAAGAGATTATTTTTTATTTTCTTTAATCCGTATACCTCTGAATAATAACTGCTATTGGCTAAGGTGTCACAAAGACCAATGTTCCAGTCAAAATGTTCAGAGAGTTGGAAGAACCAGCTGTCCGTTTCAAGATGTTGCAGGCAGCGAACAATGTGATGATCGGCCAGTTTCGTGGCAGAGGAGTTGAAGCACAGTGTTTTAAGATCTTTAGACAGAGTCATCCCAGGCCCTTGAGTCAGAGGGTCAAAGGTCAGCTCCGAGACCACGTTTGCTTATCATTCTGTGCAAATGGGTGATATTCAGGGTCAGCAAAAGCAAGAAACTTTTCCTGGAGTTTATCCTCCTGCTTCTTAATAATTTGTCCAGTCTTTTTGTGCGATCGGGTTTTGACTCCGAGCCCAGTTTCAGATCCACTACGCGAGCGTCCATCATAGCTTTCTGTACACTGGCAAATTTGTGCAAGAAGCTGAAATGATCCCTTTCCTTCAGAGCTGAACTGATTGCTTGCTGGGCTTTCTGAAGTGTCCCCAGTCTGGCTGATACTGAGGTCTCTAAACTTGTAAAGACCAGATCCTTCAGGGCTGATCCGGTCTTCATGAGCTGACTAACACAGTCCTCCAGAGTCTGCATTTGGTCTACATGCCACATTTCCAGCTTCTTTGCCTGGTTCTGCCTCTGAGTGTCTCTAACTCTTTTTTCAGTTGGTCCACCAGCTCCAGATAGGCAGTCTGTAGCGTCTTCATGTTATGCAGACGATGTCCTTCCTCGATGGCACAAGACACGCACACCAATACACGATCATCCAGGCAGTAGTATTCCACTAGCTTGCCGTGAGCTGAGCGTTTGCTGGCCATTTGACTAGAGGAACCTGATTCTACAGGGTTAGTCAGCGGATGGGTTTGCAGCAGCACTGGAGTGGTCAGGTGGGTCTGTAGGTGCTGAGCACACAGAGATTTCACACTTCAAGCAGGTCTTCAGTGCCGGAGTTTTAACCTCCACACATAAATCACAGCTCACAAATAAGGGTTTCTTTGGAACTTCATGCGTGGCCGACATACTTGCTGCTGATCTTTTCGTTTTCACTTCAAATATTCAGAAGGTCACTCTCTGTATTCACTATATGAGTCTGTAAGTTAAAACCCTAAGACTCTCTTTATATACACAGAAACTGACCTTTGGTTTCTATTTACAGTATTTTTATGGTGCATGTTAATATTATTACTAATGAAATTATATTTAGGATACAGAGATGTTTATGATGGTTCGTGTGACCTTTATTCTTTTACTATGTGGACAACACATTTACGGATACGTTTTCTGCGATAATCATTATTGATTTGCTAAACCAGTACAAATTGAATGACAAGATTTATTTTTGAAATCTTACAGATGTTTTTTCAAGTGTTTCAAGATCAAATTGAGACAATTTACCTTTCCAGTAAATTGAAAGCCTTTCACTGAATTAGAAGAAAACTGTATAAGACTGAATCAGTATCAATAAATGATATCTTAAAGGTATAGCGGAGGATGTTTTACTTCCTGGTGGGTAACCTATACTATTGGTCCTCCTAATTGTCAATCATTCTGGTGAATCAATCAAACTTTTCAAAAAGTGGAGAGGGCGGGTCTTATCTAAAATTTGGAAAGATCCTCCGCTATACCTTTAATTAACATTCTTAGTATATAAGTTCAGAGTCAGACACACTAGTAAAATTGAATGAAATAAATAATTTCATCATTTATTAGATCAAAATACATGCCAATTCCGTAACAAAGCACATAAATTTCTGAATAAAAAAAGAGAACGAATTTTTTTTTTTTTTTTTTTGACTTGTCATTTCTACTTCTCAAAAGTAATGTCAAGTGAAGTCCATGTACAATCACATTGACACACACACACACACATCTTTTTGTTTATGGCTTTTATATCAAGCAAATTATAAATGCTAGACTAATATCTAATCCTAAAGAAACCATTGTTAAAATGTATTTGTTAACAGTGTTTGTAAATGAGGACATCCCTGAAAGGTTTTGTCTTATGATTAAACATGACCTGTTCTTGTTTTTTTTTACCTATTTTATTATATTTGTATGTGTGCAAATGTGTGTATATATAGGCTATATACTGTTACTAATGTTTTGAAAATGTAAAGCTATTTTACCATCTCAATAAAACTTCTTGAATCAGAAAAGAGAAAGTCAATGAACTTTTATTTTGAAGCCGCTCTGGCTTCACACTCGGAGGATGCGACAAACCAAACCTATGACAGCTTTCTGGACAACTGTGCGACCCATAGGCGAGTGCATTTGGCTCGGAGTGGCACCCGTAATTGCCTTATTTCTTAAGTAACTACATCTAATGAAGGATAGAAAAACAATAAAGAAACCAGTTTGCATCCGAGCTGGCTATTTTTACTTTTTTATGCTTCTGTGTGAAGCCAACAAGACAAGCTCTTGTGCTAGCTCGCTGGCTAGCCAGCCTTTGTTCCATACTCTGACCAGTGTGGCCATAAATTCGGATTCAGCATTCAACTCTTGCATGTGGACTCCGTATACATATATTTTATTCAAATGAAACTCGTTGCATCCTTTGGAGTATTGCGCACCGACTTTGTTGTGGGAGAAATTTAGCTACCTGATCTCTGTGTTAGCTTGTATGAATTGCGTCTTGGCTAGGTCGTGCATAGGTTGCCATGGAGCAGTGCGCAGCTCCGCAGCTCGAGAGCGCAAGCACGCACTCCTCACCACCAGACCCAGCGGAGAACCCTGGAGGAGATGCTGGGGAGACGGTTAAGGATGCATACGAGTGTCGGATTTGTGGTTATAAAGCGCAAGATGTTAAATGTCTCAGTCAGCACCTGCACGCCGCTCACCCTGTGACCAGCCTTTCTGACTCGGTGAGGAACGAGAGATGTGGAGCGCTCGAGGAGGAGCGAGTGGGTGACCTGGGAAAAAGCTTTGTCAAGGATAAAGTAAGTAAATGTTTGTTTTAATATCAATAGTTATTGACGTGCTTGAGTTTTTGTTCGATGTGTGGTCCACTTAAGATTCTGTAAATAGAGTATTTGTTTAAATGTAAATAATTTATCCTATTACGGGTTAATATGCAGAGAGCTTTTACGCTATTTCTAGTGTAAAGTGTAAAAACTATTGTTTGGGGCGGGGCTAACTCTTTGACAAACCAGTGGTAGAGGGAGAGTGTTGGGAGGGGGACTTATTTGAAAACATGTATAATTGCATTTCCGGCGGTTGCATTTGTTGGTTGCATACAGTCACTGAGGATGTATCAGAAAAGCAACCACTATAAAACAGACTCTTATACCTAGTGAGGTGTAAATTACTGTAAATATTGTAAAATAGCCTCAATGATGTATGCAGCCAACAAATGTGACCTCTAAAGGACACTGGACAAGCTGCATACACATTCAGAGGCTGCATCCTTCGAAGGCCGATTGCGTCAGGCGGCATGACGAAGGCTGTCCCAATTTGAAGGCTCCTCCAAATGCGTCCTCAGTTTCCCTTGAAATTAAGGATACAACAGATGGATCCTTCGCAGCCTTGCCTACCCCAGAATTCATTGCGCGCCAGTGACGACATTAATTATTTCTAGAGAAATTGCCGGACTATACTTTTGAAAGTAAGCATTAGGTTTCAGCTCACTCAAATATCAAATAATACAAATGTAACTACAAAAAAAACTTTAAGCAGTTAAAATGTTGACTTATCTTACTATCTTACTAATATGCAATTATATATAGTTTATGTACCCTTAATATATAGCTTACAGAAAAAAACCATGGTGGACATATTTAGACAGATAGTGAACCCTGTTTTGTTTTCAGACAGTTTAATATAACTTTAAAAAAAGTCCAATACAAACGTTACTGCCACTCGTCACAGTTGCTAGGCGACAAGAACAATCCTACATAGGCTAGACTGTCACGTATAACAACGCTCGGTGCGACCTTCGCTACCTTCGAAGAATGCAGCCTCTGAATTGGGACACAGCCAATAGGTTAAAGTCGAAATAAAATCAAAATCGCCAATTTTTATTGTTTATGGAATATCACAGTGCCCTAGGAATCTAATTACTGTGATGTCATGTGAGTGACAGTTTGCTGGAGGGGAAGCATTATTGTCCAGCCCTCGCATTAGTGCACATTTCATCAGAGAAGAGATATCATTGCGAGGGGGAGGAAAAGTTAATATTAAAGAGTACGAGGGCTTATGAATTAAAAAAAAAAGATTGATGTGCATGGGTAAATAATTTATAATAAACACTGCAGTATTCCACTAAAAAATTATAATTGTCAATATTGATTTCATGTTGACTTTAACTGCAGTGATTGCCTTTTATGGCATTTTAACCTTATTGGAGAAATTTGTGAATTATGAATTTTTCACCTGATGCATTTTGTATTCATATTTCTTGATCTCACTCTTTTCAGCCAGTCACCACTGAGGGATCTGAATCTACTTCACTTCAGACTCCCGAAGACTCAAATGAGACGACATCCTCCATGGAGGCAAAAGAACAAGAGAAGATGGACGTCTCGCCTGCTTCTGAAGAAACACAGAGCTCATCCCCCGAATTACCTCAGGAGAAGTCACCCTGCTCTTCAGGGACTAAGAAGTCCTGCCAAAAGAAGCAAACAGCCTCCTCTGGCACATCAACACACAACCAGGCTAACCTAGTCTGTCTACCATTGGTATCCGAGGGGTTAAAGCTCATCTGGGTGCGCTCGGAGCAGGTCCACGAGCTGGATGCCGTGTCAGAACTCGTGGAAGCGTTTAATGAGTTCCCATACCCCACATCACAGGAGGCGAGCGCTCTAGCTCGAAAGTGTGAATTACCACCGGAGAGAGTTAAAGCGTGGTTCATGATGCAACGGGTACGTTACGGAATTAGCTGGGCTGATGACGACATCCAAGAAACGCGACGCAAGCTGTGGCGAATTCAGAAAAAAGCTGTCGCCGAGGAGTGTGTGGAGATCAACGACGAGGATGATTGTTTAGGACGTGATGAAACTCAACATGATTTTATACCGCCACCTGCAGCAGATGCCCATGTAGATCAGAGAGACCACACGCCTAAACCCAGCCGTACTGTTCCTCAACACATCATCAGTGACCAAAACCGCTTGCATTTTAGCCAGAATAATGCTTCCCAATCCAATAACGGTGTGCAGCAGTTGCTCAGTTCTAATGTCGTGTACAAAAACGGTCTTGGACCTGCATCCCAAGTTCCTCAAGTTAATCCCCACTTCCAAAGTGATAATAGAAATGTACCGCCTAATAATACCGGAGTCCAGCTGCTCGATGCCTATGGACGTTCACCGTTCGTGATTATGAACGATCAACAGACCGCGATGCCATACCCCGAACTCCCCGAGCTTTCACAGTCTCTACACTGCTTGCCAGGGAAAAAATCTAAAGCACAGCTGATGGCCCTGCGCCGTAGTTTTGTACAGAAGTCTTGGCCCTCTGACGGCGAGGTTCAGCGGCTCCAGAAAATGACTGGACTTAATCGACGTGAAATCCGCAAATGGTTCGCTGACAGTCGCTACCAGCTTCGCAAGAACGGCCGGGCATGGCTTGCCAAGCTCGCGGGGCGCAATCGGTCAATGCAGCTCCCCAAACAGAACTCTCAGAACGAGCTGGAGAACGATGCTCTTCCTGGTGCTGATTTTTATGACAACGACGAGGCTGACGACGCAGCGGCGGGGTTTGAGGTTGATGTGGATGTGGCTGACGATGAGGAACCACTCAACCAATCAAATGAGACCAAGGAGGAAGTAAGTGACGAAGGTGAATTTGATGACAGCAACGCTTCCGTACAGCAGTACTCTGCGGATATCTCCCCTTCTCCTTCTCCTTCTCCGTCTCCGTCATTCCTCCGCGGCCGGGTAGAACCGAACGTGCGACTTCGTAAGAAGACGAGGGAGCAGTTGGAAATTTTGCGGCAGAACTTCCTTCGCTGCCAGTGGCCCACAAGCGACGACTACTTGATTCTCCAGCAGAAGACAGGCCTGACAAGGACAGAGATCATCCAGTGGTACGGAGACACGCGTTACCATGTCAAACACAATCAGATGCGCTGGATGACCTCACAGGAGAGGGAACGCATCATCGCTGTCATAATGCAACAACAGAAAAGGGGCGGGAAGTATTCACGGGGAAGAGTCTCGTTTGAGAACATGGGCTCTGGGTTGAGTTTGGGTCATTCTACTGTAGTCAACGGAGGTGGAGCGGGCGAAGCAACAAACTGGAATGAACTTTTTAGAGGAGGAACCCCAGTTTTGCCTGAGGGTGAACTCTGACCTCGGCAGCAAAGTCAGTTTGCAATGGCATTTGTAGCTGTGCAGATAGGTGGAAACTGAATTCCACATCACTGCCAAAGATGTTACACAAATACTTTTTTTCTCTTAACCTATCTGGATATTTCTATCCCAATTTAATGCTATGACCAGGGCCTTGTAGAACCTCTCTCACAACATTGTTATGCAATATGTATCTCCAAACCTAAGCATCTTACTTGAATCAAAAGTATTTAGTATTAGAATATGTACTTTAAAGTAATCGAAACAAAACTGTGTATGGCAAGGCACTGAATTTATAGTACAATGTATTTTGTTTGGTAGCTTGTTTTATCAGAGGTCTAATGAATTCTCGGTGTGACTCAACAGAGCGAATGCATGCATGTTGCCATTTTCATGTTTAAGTTGCACTTCGTGCTTAGATATGTAGATGTTTGCCTTTACAAAGGTCAATTGTATTTAAGGTTATTAGCAGCATAACTGAAATCTTTTAGCTCCACACGTGTGCTACACAGATATGTTTCTTTGACGGAAACATTGTTCTGACATAATACTACATAATTTATGTGCTTGTTTTTTCTTTTCTTTTTCCTTTTTTTTAAATCATAATGTTTGTGATCCTTTTTTTTTTGTTGAAAACGAATTAAAATCTTGAGTAGTATCTTTTTGAAGTTGATTAGTCTATGCATTAACTAAGCTGATTAGAAAGACTGTCTTTTTTTGTGCTGAAGCTTTTTGTACCAGTTTGGTTTTACTTAATAAATTGATCTTAAAAACATGTTTATTTTCTAAACATTCACCATTACAACAATTTTGTATTTACATTTTTACATTTATTCATTTAGCTGACACTTCTATCCAAAGCGACTATACTGTAAAAGGTGATCAGTTGACTTAGCTTTAAAAAAGTGAGGAAACCCGCTGCCTTAAAATTATAAAGTAATAAACTTCATGCCTATTTGAGAGAATTAAGTTAAGTTTATTCATTTAATTGTTTTAAGGCAATGGGTTTCCTCACCTTTTTTTTTTTTAAGTTAAGTCAATTGATCACTTTTTTCAGTGTATCAAATGGAGAAGATAAAATTATAATACAGTGGTCTATCATGTAAACATATTGAATGGTACAATTGAAATGAACATGTATAAAGAGAGTCAAACACACAGAATAAGTAACACTGGGTAGTCCTAGACTAAAAATTAAATAAAAATACTCCTAAAAGGCATAGAAACCTAGGTTTTCATAGAAACCTAAGCATTTTCCTGGAGCAACTTTTTCCATGAATTGTCCATAAAACCAGCAAGGTATAAATGGTAACTTTACAATTTACAATAAAGTTCATTAACATTAGTTAATGCATTAGGTATCATTTAACAATGATAAGCAATTTTTACAGCATTTATTAATCTAGGTGAATGTTAATTTATAAATATACTGTATATAATATAGTACTAATGTATTAGCATATTTTACTATTCAAATAAATGCTGATCTTTTGAAATTTCTATTCATCAAAGAATCCTGGAAAAATTAATCATGATTTCCACAAAAACATTAACCAGTACAATTTTTTCCAACATAAGTAGGAACAATAATGTTAAGTGTTATTTGAGCAGCGAATCAGCATATTACCGTATTTTTCGGACTATAAGTCGCTCCGGAGTATAAGTCGCATCAGTCAAAAAATGCCTCATGAAGTGAAAAAAAACATATATAAGTCGCACTGGACTATAAGTCGCATTTATTTAGAAATTTATTTCACAAAATCCAAGACCAAGAACAGACATTTAATCAGGAAAGGCAAGTTATTCAACTACACAGTAGCACACAGAACAACAGGCTGAATAGGTGTCCAGTATGTTAACGTAACACATTAACGCCCGTTTCACACATACTCCGTTTGTAGTGCGTATATTTTTCCGTACCCTTGTTAACAGGTCAGAGCTTTCACAATGCACGCGGTTGCAGTCCGTCGATCCGTTCCAGGTGCGGTGCGTATACAGCAGTGCAGAGATCGTTTCCGCACCGAGTCTATTTCTGCTGTGCTGCACGCGCTGAATTAAAGTGACAGCACACGGTTTGTGGTCAAAATGAATACAGATTGACCAGATTGACATGAAAATGTAGTAATTTCATCATAAATGCATTTAATTAAATACTAGCCTACTATTTTTCACAGTCATCTTTTTACTTAAAGCGTTGGTAAATCAAGGAAAACTACAATTTACTTCAACAAGGCGACATAATGAACAACACTCGTCTCATTCGTGGAGGTGGAAAAACAAGTTATTTGTGACATGCAAGATTTATTGTATAAAGATTTAAATTATGCAAAAGAAAGGGTATGAGTCTGCTGTTTTTGTCAATTTTAAGTTTTAATTTAAAATGTATGCGATTTTAATATAAGTGCATGGTTAAATATTTTACCACTTGCTTGAGCAACTTAATATATAATTATATAGAAGTAATGCATTGAATAATAGTTTGTTTAAATTGTGTTTAAACGTGAATACGTCTATTAAAGAGTATACGTATAAAGAGAATCGCAATGCTGACAAAAAACTTTTTCTTTTTTTAAAATAAAATTTGCTGATAACTTCTGGATTTGAAATACAATGTGTTTGGGGTTACAGCCGTGGGTCAGTTACGCACTGCAAACGCAGCTTATGTGAAAGCACTTTAGCGCGTGCTGCTCCTGCACAGCATATGCACCGCAACACGCACTGCACACGTTATTCAGCTACACAATAGCATAAAGAACAAATATCTGGGAGGCTGAATAAGCTAAATTAACATAAGCCAGCGAGTCCAACAAGCAAGTTACCAGTAAACAAGTTCACCAAGCTCCCGCGATCTCATTCCTCATCATTTTCTTCATCATCCGTGTCGCTTCTGAACAACTCCGCCAACTAGAGAGCCCCCTCGCGGCTGTAGACGGTAATGTTTTCTCTTGGTTCATCTCAGTCTGAATTAATTTTGATATATAAGTCGCACCTGACTATAAGTCGCAGGACCAGCCAAACTATGAAAAAAAGTGCGACTTATAGTCCGGAAAATACGGTAGAATGATTTCTGAAGGATCATGTGACGCTGAAGATTCATGTCAAATGAATGTTACATTTTAAAATGTATTCAAATAAAAACAGTTACTTTAAATTGTAATCATATTTCAAAATATTAATGTTTTAGTGTGTTTTGATCAAATAAATCCAGTCTTGGTAAGCATAAGAGATTTCCTATCAAAAACATTAAAAAAATATTACCAACCCCAAACTTTTGAACCCTAGTATAGAAAAGAACATTTAAGTAGATTAATAAATGTTGTAAAATTGTTGTTCATCCATATTACCTAATGCATTAATGTTAAATTGAACCTTAAAGGAACACTCCACCGTTTTTTGAAATAGGGCTTATTCACCTTCTTTCCTACATTTAGATAGGTGGGCAAATGCATTTTTGTCTCAGTGCATGCATTGTTTTAGTTTGACAGGGTCGGCGCTAGCTTAGCTTAGCATAATGAATGGAATCCTTTGTTGCCAGCTAGCATGTCCTGAGTAAAAGTGATATAAAAAATTTAAAAAACCCACCTAATTACTTCTTGTGGCCTGCGTATTCACAACAAGTACAAATAGCGATGCAGATTAACACTAGACGATTTCCTATGCAGATATTGACTTGGGACTATATTAGGGGGAAGCACAGGTGAAGCACTGCTACTTGGGTGCAGAGATATCACGCCCAAGTAGCAGTGCTTCGCCTGTGCTTCCCCCTAATATAGTCCTTAATATATAAGTCAATATCTGCCTAGGAAATCGCCTAGTGTTAATCTGCATCGCTATTTGTACTTGTTGTGAATACGCAGGCCACAAGAAGTAATTAGGTGGGTTTTTAAATTTTTTTATATCACTTTTACTCAGGACATGCTAGCTGGCAACAAAGGATTCCATTCATTGTGCTAAGCTAAGCTAGCGCCGACCCTGTCAAACTAAAACAATGCATGCACTGAGACAAAAATGCATTTGCCCACCTATCTAAATGTAGGAAAGAAGGTGAATAAGCCCTATTTCAAAAAACGGTGGAGTGTTCCTTTAATGTTACCATAGAAATCTATAGGAAACACCTCAATGTCTCTCCCTCAGTTACATTCTTTGTGATATCGGATTCAAGTCTTAAAATATAGATTTCTCCAGTTATTCCCAGTACTCGATAGGCTGGGTACGTTGGGCTTGAAGAAGATCCGCCCCTTGGATAATGCGGCGAATTACAGCAGCCGATGAGATCAGCAAGTGTCCAGCAGCATTGAGGAGACTGGACATGACTCTGAGCGCCTCCCTGAGACACAACAAATGGGTTGAATACAATTCATTGACTTAATTGATAAAGATTATTTTGTCCAAATAACTAGTAAAACAAACTCTTAAAATGCTTAGAGTTTCCATCTGTAATCTATATTGCTGTATTAAGAGGGGAACCCTGCTTACCTCAGGACTTTTTTTGGTCCCAAGCATTGAAAATCTGCACTGACAGAGTAGAGCCCTTGGAATGTGGCTTTCACATTCAGTGAGCCGAATACATCTTTGGGGTGCGTACGGTAAAGGTCAAAGGTGATCTGAGCGATGTCTTTTCCTGTCCGTGGCTTATTATCACCTGGTTTGTTGCTACCCCTTTGAAGTAACTAGGAGGGAGGAAGTTAGTGAAAAGATAAGGCACCGAACAATACAAATAATATACTAATAAGTGAATGAATCTTAAGAACGTCATTAATATTTTGCTTCTTGATTTGAAGTGTGATACTGATAAGAATAAATGTGATGCATATTACCACCTTTCTAATATTGATAAAGTGAAACACCTTAAAGCAACTAATAATTCCAGATGAAATCAAAAAATGGTTTCTGCTTGACATAAACACACATACATACAGGATGAGGTTTCCAGATCTCTCCAGGGTTCAGGGCCATGAAAACGGTGTTGTCCGGCAGGGCTATGAGGAACTCATCGGAGTCAACCTCTGTCCCATCTTCCTCACACACCAAAGTCACCTCAGACGATACCAAGAGAGCCTGAGCTGCCTGAGGTAAGAATCACAGCATAAAAATGTCCCACAGCATGATCAAATATGTAAAAACTTTCAGTTTAACTAAAATTGGGTTTTTCTTTTCATACCTTTTCTTGGAGCTCCTCTATGGTTCCTGCAGTGATTCCTTTTTTGACCTCTCTGTTCCAGGAACACACTCTGAACGGACGCTGAGGGGGCGACCAAACCCGCCGAGACACTGACCTGAAAGAAAGAGAGATTGGAGACTACTTTCGAAAACATTAAAACAAATCTGCACTAGTTCATATGACTGATGTACTTCAAGCCTTCTGAAGCCATATACGATAGCTTTGTGTGAGAAACAGAATGGAATTAATTTGATATTCACTGACAATCTGGACATCCTCCTTAGCTGTTCTTGGCATTTTTAATGAGAGAATTAGTGATGCCTGATTTGTGAACAGTTTGTTCTTTTTACTTGATCATTGAATCATCTCCTGTCTAAATCATTATGATCTGGTTCTCAAGTTCAACTGACTCACTGATCTGATAACAGCTCACTTGAACGGGAAGATTATAACTAAAATATCATTTTAAGACTTAAGACTTCGGTCTGTTTATATCACAAAGCTATCCAATGTCTTGCCTATTTTTGTGTGTGTGTGTGTGTGTGTTTTTGTGTCCTTTCTTAAGTTTGAAACCTTTAGAACTACAGTCCGCATTCTTTAGAACATGGAGAAGAGCAACCAAAAAGCCACAGAGGTTTGGAACAACATGAGGATGTGTAAAAATAAGATTTTTAATAAGATTTTTTTCCTTTTAATAATCAATGTCTCCTTTAAAAGTGGGACAAGCACAGACACATGGCCGTAATCAGACTCTCTCTTATCTAAAGAGCTGTTAATGGAATAAAACAAATGCGCTGTGAAACCAACAGTTAAAGTCCAATGTTTCAAGACTTACAGACAAACAATGATATAACTTTTTAAACAAAAAAATTTAAATATATGTATTTTTTTATCTATTTACTATCACCTTTGGTCAAATACTTTGGCCTATATATGTACATTTGGCAGCTTTTTAAAGCATATACTTTTAAAGATATAAATAACAGAATTTATTGTCAACAAATAACAATAAACTTACCTGAACAGGGAGGACGTTGTTTCCATCATGCTCTGTGGACGAGGTCCTCTGTCTATTCGCTCAATTTCGGTTGTTTACAGTCCCTTCTGCCTCTCTGTTTGAAGTAAACTGGTCATACTGAGTCACAGCTGGTGATGAATATCTTTTTGAGAATAATGTGTACTGTGATTCTAGCCAAGTGGACTTTGACTTTGCAGGATGATTTAGTCTGATAGCATGTGTCATTGGGCAAGGTCTCTTGATTGTACTGTTTAGGAGCCAAGGTGTGCATGATGTAAGTATGGGGAGACTGGGGGGAGTGTTGTTGACTGTGTGCTTGAAACTTTGAAATGATTTCCCCACATGTATCTGTTACAAATTCATTAAAGTTATTTTGAAACCAACAACTTATCCATATACTGTAAATAAATGCAGTTGTGAATAAATGCTACCTCACAACACCAATTTTAACATGCTATTTAAAAATATCCATGGGGTATTTTGAGCTAAAACTTCATATACACACTCTGGGGACATCAAAGACTTATTTTACATCTTATGAAAAGGGCATTATATCACCCCTTTAAAATCTGCTCTTTTGAAACCTGAGGTTTTTACATGACCAAATCGGTTTTTATAGCAAATATCTATTTTTTGTTATTCTGTGGATGTTAATGCATTTAATTAAAGTCAGTGAATAAACTAGTGCTGCTAACATTGTGGTGGGAGCATGATCTATTTTAATATCCACAATACTTGGCCTGGGAAGACTTTTATTTTGATAGCCAAAACAACAGACGGAACTACACGTCTTACTGGGAAAAAAAAAGCAAAGAAACATGGGCATAACTTTGATTAAAAATAAAATAAAGCATTGCATATTGTAAAGAATTGTAATATCATTCCAATAACAAAAAGGCTGCCTACAAACATTTGTGGCTATTGTGTTTTGTTGTTGTTGTTGAACAGCTCTCATCTTGGCGTAGTTCACACCGGAAACAGTATTTCGTCACTTTGGCGCGTGAAGTGGATTCTTGCTGCGACCAGCGTTATTTCCGTATGAATCATGTAAATATAGATCATCATACGACAAAAAAGCCTTACCGTTATCACACAGTGTTGTCCAACTTTTACCCTCTGAATATTGTAGATGACTGTTTATGCTAACGTATATAAAGGATTTTTTTTTTTTTTTTTTTTTTTAGAAATCAAATTAACGTTAGCTATTTGAAAAATATCCGAGTTGTTTGTTTTCAGGACCGACAGGACAACGACGACAACAGCGATCAACTCGATGGATGAAGGTGGGTCTGCATTGTAGCTCGTAATAATCTACTAATAAAAAAAGATTAATTGGATTTTATGTTTAATTTTCGTGCATTTGCTGTTATTAGATGCAAGAAATGTCATATTCACATTTAGTTCCAGCTAATGTGTCAAAATATATAACGTTAGATGAGCATGTCATAGCTGTAATTTAATCATAAAATGTCTGTGTTGGTAGCTTACATTTTAAGCATTGACATACTGTACTTTTTAAGACTAATTTATTTTAATGTCATTTTAGTCTAAATATTATCTTTATAATATCTTTAAAGACTATATACACATTATATAGACAGGTGTGAATTGAACAATTTAAGACACACACACACACACACACACACAGTACACATACACACACATATATATATATATATAAATAAAACTAAGCTATATATAACTTTATAAATGTAAGATTTAGTATGGTTTGCTTGTTATAATTGTTTCAGGTCTTTTTTCAACAGATACACCTCTACCCCTGTCAGCTCTGCAGCTTTTAGCTCCACCACTGCGGCTAATGTCCGCAGCCATGTGGAAGGTGATGCTGAAGAGAGATGTAGTGTATTATGGTAAACTGGAGGAGATCGTAACAACACTCTGTGAGACTGTACCTGGGTTGCTCCATTACAGACATCGGGCCAGGCTGACAATGGGTTTGCGGGCACTGGTAAGATTACTTAAAAGTACTGTCCCACTTGAAACAAAAACAAAAAAAGTAAACCAACAGCTGATCCTTTTTTATATAATATCATATATCTATCTAACATAATGTCTATTACTGTTTAAGCTAAGTGTGGTTCGGTGAAGTAGCTTTTGGTCCTATATTTAAAGCTTGTTTTCTACGATTTTTTTAGTTTGCAAATAATAAGGACATTTTTCTTACCTTGTTAATCTGGAGATGATCTTAGAGGAGCTTCGTCGATCCGACACTCCTGATGCTCAGCATGTTCTCGAGGAGCTGTGCAAGCTGGAAGCTTCCTCCATTCCCAATGGAAGGGTGAGTTTGGCCCAGACATTGGTGCTGTCTTTTTCCTTGCTTGTTTGTCTCATCTTGTTTTTCTAGTTTTACTCTGTCTAATCTAGCTTCTTTAGAAGTTTAAATAATTGTTCTTGCATGTTGTTTCACAATGGTTCGATGCATCAGTAAGTGACGTGCATTCTTTTATCCTCAGAGGAAGGATCAAAAGGTGGAGGAAGCTAAGGACAACTTCAAAACACTGGTGCACTCTCTCCTAAAGAACGCAGCAGCCAGAAAACAATTCTTCAAGGTAAAGCAAAAAAAAAAAAAAAAAGCTCCACAAAACCTCACTCACATCTCCCACCGGATATATTTTGATGAGTGTGCTTTAAAGTACCCCAATTATGCTATTTTAAAGGCTCCTAATTTTGTTATGGAGGTCTCCTACAACAGGTTTACATGCATCCAAAGTCAAAAAACATTTTTATTTTGTCATATTATACATTACAGCATCACCTCTTTTCTCACAATGTTTAAAACGGTTCGATCAAGAATTTAATTAGTTCAAGAAGCAGTTATTTATTTTGGGAGCCTTTTACATTCACAAACAGCTATTACACACTACGTAAAAGTTAATATCCAAAAAAGCATAAGCACTTTAAAACTTTATTTTATTTATTTTATCCCAAATATCTTCTATTTTGTTCTGTTGATGACAGAAGGTAGTTTTAAATAATCCATCAATGTTTTAGAAAATGTTTAAATGCCTGAAAATCTTGAGTTAATGCTTCCTCTGATTTATGCACGCTGATGTTTTGTCTTTGACTCCAGGAGGAATTCCATCTTCACTATGGAGGAAACTATGCAGCCAGTCTAGAGAAGCTAATGTGGGAGTTTATAATCCGAGTGGACAAGCTATTACCTGTTCCAGATCTTGCTCAGGTATAATCCACTATATAGTTCAGGACAATAACCTTATTTTTCATTTTTAGACAATCGGATTTTTTTTTCTTACAGTGCTGTAAGAGTTAATTGTTTGTTACTGTATTTTAAACTACCCTGTTCATGTCATGAAAATAACCTTTAGTGCTAACATCATGGCATATATAATAAAGAAAAGAAAAATCTTTTCTCGACTTTTCTTGAAAATTGTGCATTCTAAGCCTTTAATGTTGTTTCAGAGAGGAATTATAAAATTGTCTAGAATATTTGGAAAGGAGGAAATACTTTCTTGCACTACCTAAATATGTTATCACAAATGTTATATGTGAGGATTTTTTTTTGTTACATTTTGTAATGCTTTATGTGTTACTTAGTTGATGTTTAATAAAAAAGATATTCAAGTGTGAGTTGTAAGTATGGTCCTTTACACTGCATTTGCTTATAATAATTTCCCAAAGTAAAGAAGTGAATTGACTGATAAATATTCAAGTTCGCACTTGCTGACTAGGTCCCTTAAGCTTGGTCAAACGCTAACTGCAAGTGCTGATGGTGCCATTTGGGTCATGGCCAGTATTTTGTTTCTGCTCACTGTGCTGTCTGTTTCAGACAGTCTCGTGGCTCAGTGGTGCCCCTGCTGTTCTGGAGGAGTGTGCGCGCTCTGCCTCGCAGCCCCAGCTCATCAGGACTCTGCTGCAGCATGAAAGATGCCTCGGACACCTCGGCGCAAGTATGTCTGGGAGCTGAAATAATAAAGTAATTGCATATCAAGAAGTACAAGATTAAATATACATGTACTCTGTCTACTTTTTTTGCCTCCCAATATTTTTATTGTAATTTTTTTTTTCTTTGTTTCAGCATCTCTTCTGTCATCCACTGGTGACTTGATCCTGACTTCTCTTTCCCTCCCTCTTTCGGGTAGAGTGCTACAGACTGTACGATCCGAATCCACTCCCACATCCAACAGAGTCTCAAATCTGGCCCCGCCAACAGCCAGAGTTACTCGCAGAACAGCAAATGAAGCCCAGTTACAGGTCACACCTGTGATTGGGTCCATTTCCAATGACGATCTCCCAAAAAACAATGAGAGAGAAGCATCCAGTTTAGGACAAGAAGTCGAATCATCTTCAGAGATACCCAGAAATACCAGGAGCAAACTAAGATCATGTTCTAAAAAACAGATTTTGGAGAAGGATCCAGAAGAGGACTGTTTTGTCGGGAATATGTTGGTCACAGTGATCAGTCAGTCATCTGGCAGTGAAGTAGAAGAGGAGGAGGAAGAGGGCAGCAAAGAAGATATGGAGGGGAGTAATGTGAGTGCAAACAGACCCAAAAAGACTGAAGTCAAGAACGGAAATGAAGAAGGGGTTGATGTTACCAGGAAATATTCCGCTAATAGAAACTCAAAGGCCATCGAGTCACAGGAAGAAGCACTCCGCATTTCCTGCGTGACGCGTCAACTAAGAGTTGTCCTTCCCAGATTAAACATCAGCAATGCCAATCTTCCTGTCCGCCTGAATCATCCGTCTGATGAGCAGGAAATTAAAAGGTCTCCAAGCCAGGTTACTTTAAAAGACAGAGGGGGAAACAGTGTCTCTGAGCTGCGGAAAAGGAAATTTATTGAGTTGAGTTCAACGCCTGAAAAACACCTGACTTATTCAGTCAAAAAGTTGTAAGAATTTATTTATTAAAATTATAATTTTATTATTTATTGTAGTTAATTATGTATGTTGTGTCTGATTCATTCTTGTCTAAATTTGCTTGTTTTTTAAGAACTTCTGCATACTCTCCATGTGTTCCACTTGTGCGTCTTCCAATCGGTATTCCAGGTGACTACCAATTTGATTAATTTCATGCGTTTCATTTAGGTTTTTGTACGCCAGAGGTCTAACTTTTGTTTTTCCGTCTGTTGAAGAAACACCATCTCCCTCAGTGAAGTCATCAGATGACATTATAGATGATTCTGATGATGACACAACAGGCAATGTGAAGAGAAAGGTTTGTAACTCCACCTACGTGACTCAAACCACCAATTACGTTTTATGTTATGTAGAAACAGTGAGTAGAGTGAAGGTTCAGTAATTTAATTCAATTTCCAGAGCTTCTCTATGGTTCCTGTGGCCACGTACACACTGCAGTTAAATACAGTTGTCACTCTTCCGAGTTCTTTTTTTTGTGTTCTGTACACAAAAAGAGTTTGGTTATCGCAATTAAATCCATGTAGTGTTGTTCAAGACCATACTGAGCAATTAGTTAATGCAGTGACTTCACTCTCTTTTAGACTCTGAAAGCGAGTCTGCAATGTGTGTCTCTTCTCCAGGAGTGGTGTTAGCAAATCACAGAGAAGGAAGTATGTGTCTCTCTTAAATCTGTCTCTACTCCTTAGTTGCTCCCACAAGCCCTGAGAAACAATACTGAGAGATGTTTCCAAGTTGCAACTTTATTTGCATACAACACATGACAATGGTTTTTAAACAGTTGCCAGACAAATTACGTTTTCAGTTACTGGGACATTGGGGACTATGGCAAGTTCACAGACACCACAAAATGATGTAAAAGTGGTTTTCATCTTCAAAACTTGGCAGTGTGTATGTGGCCCTATATAGTGTTCTGTTTGAATGTCATTTGCAGAAAATTCCTGAACATTATGTAAATGATCTTCAACCAAAAAGGCCTTTTAAGAAGACTTATTTCCAAAACCTTTGGGTCTAGGGCTTGGTGTAATTTGTGTGTGAACTGTGGTTGTTTCAATCTGATTTATGTTTTTTGTGACTTCTCACCTTTTTTCCTGTAAATTTCCTGTCAGGTATTCAATCAGCAGTATTTCAAAACAAAGAATGGTACATATGTGCCCACTCTCCGGGAGTTCTGGAATCCTGTGTTTTGTCCCCCTTTGTCTCCTGGAAGCAGACACTGATGCAGTTGCATGGGGACATCATTCTTGCTTAAAGACTTAGATGCTGCAGTTTTTATTGTTACAGATCGTACAAATCTTATATTTTATCAAGAGACAGAAGGTCATTACTGTGTTGTATGTTTGTAACCAAGGAAGCATACCTGCTTTTTTTTTTTTTTTTTTTAAGGAAGTTTGCACATTTATAATTATAACATTTTATTGTTAATGTATGTATCTGTTGGTATCATGTACAGTAGGATGATGATGTTATGAATATATTAAAATAAAGAATTTTGTTTAGTACTAGATCTGTTTTGTACTCTTTGAAGGAAATTGATCATTCTAAAAAGGGTGCTCACTATCATAGAAAACTTGGAAATATCAGAAAAAAACCTTAGTTCTGTCTATGCCAAGCAAAAATAGTTTAAGCCATTTAATATCAGTGATTCCCAGTGACTGGAAAAGTCATGCAAATTCATTGATTGAAAGATCCCAATGCATTAAAATGACTAAATAAATGTAAAATATTTGCAAAAATCCTTTTATTACAATTTTTTTAAATGTATATTGCATTTCTTCATCCACTGTTACAAGTGTGTCACTGAATTAGTAGGTTTCCCTCTTATGTGCAAATATATAACTGTTTTACTGCCTCTATGCCAGTCCTCTTACAGTCTGCAGTTCATGCCTCCAGTTACAGTGATGGTCTCTCCGGTGATATACGAGGCTTCGTCTGAGCAGAGGAACGCAATCACACCACCTATATCCTCTGGCTCCCCGAGTCTAAGAAATCAAGGCATAACATACGAATCAGGTTACCTGAACCAGAACGTAAGAGATGTATAAAAGCTTATGAAAAGGAAGCAATTTTTTGGAAAACTGCTACAAGTCTTACAGGTAATCATAGACTTTACCTATTAAAGAGGCAAGAGTGGAGCAGAATATTAAAGGGATAGTTCACCCAAAAATTTCAATTAGCCCATGATTTACTTGCCCTTAAGCCATCCGAGGTGTATATGACATTCTTCTTTCAGACGAATACAATCTGAGTTAGAGATTCCACTTAAGTCTAAAGCGCAACTTATGCGAGTAATGCGACATACTGCTGATATTTACACTACGTCATGACGCACTATGCTACTTCCAACGTCACTAATTGCATAAGTTGCGCTTTAGGCGTATGGTCGTTTGGCCGGAAGCTAGAATTTTATTTTGTAATTAAAATATTAATATTTTCCTTACACGAACGTATCGCTTCGCTTCAGAAGGCCTTAATTAACCCCCGGAGCCGTGTGGATTTCGTTTATGATGGATAGATGCACTTTTATGGACTTCAAAACAGAAACAGCCATTCACTGCCATTATAAAGCTTGGAAGAGCCAGGACATTTTTTTATATAACTCCGATTGTATTCATCTGAAAGAAGAATGTCATATACAGGGAGTTGAGGGAGAGAATTTCAAGGGCTAATTTAAATTTTGGGGTGAACTATCCCTTTAAATATGTAATATTTTTGTTGCATAATTCTGGTGTCACCATTCAGTTAATTCTCCTACTCATGCGGTAATGCAAATCTTAAACATTGAAGTCTAAGTAAACGTTTCCTGTGACCCTTAGGTATGATTATTCAAGCTCCACTTCCACTGTTAGGTTTAAAACTATTTAATTGCCTTGACGGCAAATGCACAGACCTTTTTATGCTCGTCTGTTTCAAGAACTCTTCCAGCACACCCTCATTTTCCCACAGCTACAGGAGAACAGAAGCAAAGGGTTATACAGCTGAACGTTGTAAAGACTATAACTGATGTCTCCTCTGTCAAATTATAATTAGACAAAAAGATGAGTCTCCCAGAAGCTCTGAAAGTGAAAGCAATCAAAAAAGAAGTGTAGGAAATACTTACAGCAGCGCTGAAACGTGTCTTGATTATACCAGGGGCGACACAGTTGACCCGGATGTTACTCTGGGCGAGATCAGGAGCAAGCGCTCGGGTTAAACCAAGCAGGGCGGTCTTACTCACACTATAGGGGCCCAGACCCTAAGAGTTGAAGAATGACATAAAGGAGAACTCTCAACTGTGGCGAAACAAGTAACAAATGATAAACGTCTACAAACAACAGTGTTATTATCAGTGAATTGACATGGCTGTTGCATGATTAAACTTTACATTAAACTTATAGGTCTTCATACTTGCATTGGCTGGTATCCTGCGACTGAAGAGACAATGACAACTGACCCACCTCTGAAAATAAAAGCGTATTCACATAGTTTATTTTGTAATACTTCTCTTTCTTCCTCTTTCCCCCCTATTTTAACTTGTCTCTCACCCTCTTTTCTCCATGTGAGGCACGACTTGTTTTATGAGAAGGAAAGAAGCCTTTACATTCACTCCAAGTATCTGCAGACATAAAGCAAATGTAATAAAATGTCAGTAAAATTTAGATATTGTAATACATTATATATTATATGAATAAAATATGTACACAACTACGAACACTACTGTTTTTTTTTGTTTTTTTGTGCTTAATTTCTTTTATTAAGGTTTAATAACTTTGTCATACTTTGTCCCAGACTTCTTCGGTGGATTCTAATATGTTCCCAAAAAATGGATTCACTGCTGCATTAGACACCAGTATGTCCACACCGCCACACTGCTCGATTGTCTGCAATAAACGAAGTAAACAGCAACATTTAAAGTCGCCATGAAACGGAAGTTGCGATAGTCTTTTCTCTATTGTGACATATGCAAGTGAAACTGCTTCTCGAACAAGAAACAAATTGTAGGGTGGGACTTGATTTTGTACATTGGGAATTGATTGGATTGTTGGATCATTGTGGTTTGTTACTGCAGTGATGTCATGTGAGTGACAGGTTGTCCCGCCCTCACGCCAGTAAACGCATCATCAGAGAAGAGATGTCGCTGCAAGAGGGTGGGGAAGTTACTTTGATTAAAGATTACGAGGGCACATGAATTAAAGAAAAATAATAATGTGCATTGTGCCAGGATAAATCATTTATTATAAATGCAATATTCCATAAAAAAATTTAAAATAATAAAAGATTTCATGGTGACTTTAACATTTGTTGCCAAAGTATATTATACATTTGCAAATCTTTTTAAACTTTTTTGGAGGTTTACTCCTTTCAGCACATAATTCCCTAAATATATTTGACAAAAAAAAAAAAAAAACACACTCCTCACCATGTTAATGAGCTTCTCTCTGTCTTCTGCCTTCCCCACATTGCATGTTGTACCTATTACTTGTATATTTTTGTTGCGCAGGAGTAAGACCGCCTTGTCAACGTTGGTTTGACGTCGGCTGCTCACAACCACATGCGCTCCCCTCTGACCCAAGGCCTCTGCGGCTGCGAGCCCAATCCTGAGAAGAACGGTCAGTGCAAGGGTCTGTCAGTATGTTATGTAAGTATTGACAAATATATTTTTACATTATTTATATTAATAAGTTTTACTAGCAGTTGTAGCAGTTATTACCAGAGGGACCTTTTTTTTTTCTATGAAAGCTCTTTTATTTTAAGGGTCTGAAACTAAAGAACAGTGGGCTAAGATTGGAAATCAAGCATCGTACCCATCTGTGGATGCAGTTACTATAGCAACTTTTCCTGACAAATTAGGTGATATATGATGGGACAGCATTCTTCTGCCAGCAACAGAATTTGACCAAAGGCACCTGGTTACAGCCTTCAACATTGCCTTGAGACAGACAGACAGACAGACAGACAGACAGACAGACAGACAGAAAGAGAGTCTCCATAATAATTGGTAATTATTACTTACAGCTCTTAGTAGGACAGTGGGCTAAAGGTCATGTAGGGTAAAAGTCAGAGGTACACAAAACAGTTTTCCTTTAACATTAATAAAACGATTACGTTCCTTGCCAAGAATGTGAGGTGAGAAGGTGTTTCTGTGACTTATTTCAGAAACCAGCAAGTTATCCTCCTTAAAGTTAACGTTACTCAAACAGAGACAACTGCACAACACCGCGTGGTTGAGCTAAGCCAAGAGCGAATCAAAGGAAGTTATTTTAAACCTTTAGAACTTGATGAAATGTGATTAATAAAAGTATAGCTTAATAACCAGAAATAAAGCTTTACCTGCGCGCTGAGAAGGTCTGTTGTTCAGTTGGCACTTTTTGCAAGAGTGATAAAGGTGGTCAACGCCTCCCTCCTACGTCATTGCCGTAGAAATGATCAACTAGTAGATTGCGTCTCTATGGTTGCGTGTTTGGTCCGACAAATGGCGGTGATAAACGGCACTAGCTTTGAGATTAGGTTGTTATATGGTATCTGCAACTTTTTACAGCGCTGGTCAGGACGGACCAATCACAGATCATTGTGATTACTGTAGCCTATATTCTTCTTATATGTAATTTTATAAAGATTGATTGGCCAGATTTTCATTTGTTTGCCAGGTATTAGAAGTTGTAATCAGCGGAATAAATAACTATACATTTTAGTGCAAATGTAACAGAAAAAAATCTAGACTTTTAAACGCCTTGCCGATATTTTCTTTTACAGCCTATGAGGATTACATTTTCTGAGCCCTCAAGCGCCCTCTGGTGGAAGATACGTTTAGTCTCAAGGAATGTGAGCTTGCGGATATACAGTAAAATAGTCCATTGCATTATTATTCAAAGTTATGATTACCCATTCTCTTATGCGTAATAGGCTATTCTTACAGTTTATATTTAACAGCATAATTTATTTGACTGCACTGACACTGTTGGATGAGAACTGAATTGAGCTGCATGATGACATCACTGTTTTATAGATGAAATTAACTAATTTAATAATTGATCATTTTTACAACTGAACTGACTTCAGCTGAACAATGACACTTTTTTTTTTTTTTTTGAGCTGCTGTATACAGCCGAAATTAACAGTTTTCCTGGTATCACTGAAAAGCTTTTTCTCAAAAAATCTGAAATGTAAAAGCACTTTATAAATAAAGGTGACTTGACGTAATATATGAGTAAAACATTTTAGTTCAATTTAAGTCAACTTAAAATCTCTGGATAAATTTAAATGGTAGATTGCATAAGATTGATCAAATCGGAGCTTTTAGAAATTGTGTGCCCATGGTTTTGCACTTGCACCTGTCCCTTTATCACTGCCGAGACTCTTCTTCTTGGTGCACCTTTAATAAAAATATGAGTGTAGGGTTAGAGTTGAAGAGAAAAGTTCAGTTTTGTGAGGGCAACACACATTTAAACATCACTATCAAATAGGCCTACCTTGCAGTTAACCTTTCATTTTGTTCTATAACAAAGCTTTGTGTTTGTTCAACATGTAGTTCATATTCTTAATTCCTCTTGTTAGCTGTATGTTACATAAGTTTTCACTAAAGCATGATCTTGGTAATGGGGATAGCCTACTGGATACCATGGGATTAGCCTACAAAATACCATGTGGAACTGTTCAGTTAATATTCTGAACATGTTCAGTCAAGATAAACTAACTACCACAACCACTCTTTTAATATATATATATATATATATATATATATATATTATTTTTTATTATTTTTTTTCACTTTTATGGACATTTTTCTATAAACGCAAAAACTAAAAGTACATTGATAAGCGTTAATCTCCCATGGCCTTTTCCCTTCTTCTTAATGTCCTTGAATAGTCGCTCAGCCTATTGTTGAATCACAGCATGTATGCTGATGCCCAGCCACTAAAGGTAAACTCAAATAGGCTACATAATATAACAACAAAAATGTGACTAAAAAATTGTGGCATCAGTGGCTTATCTTTTTCATGGCTATTAGGCTATATTATGAAGTTTATAATGCGTTTCCTTTACAATTTTTATTAGAGGTAATGTAATACCAGCTTATGCAGAACAGTTTTTGACAGAAGCCTCCTAAGGAATCTATAAGAGGAAATTCCTAAGATGTCTAGTTAGAAAGAGATTTATACTCGTTTAATATGAATATGTTCGTAAGCTTAGCCTACATTAGAGGCGCAGCTGCAACCTTCAGAAGCAACATTTTAAAATGTCCATAAGTGGACAAAAATAACAAGACCATAGATAGATAGATAGATAGATAGATAGATAGATAGATAGATAGATAGATAGATAGATAGATAGATAGATAGATAGATAGATAGATAGATAGATAGATAGATAGATAGATAGATAGATAGATAGATAGATAGATGGTCTTCCACTAGAGGGCGTGACGCACTGTAGCACTCGCGCGCTGTCGGGCACAATGAGGGGGGAGCGACCATATGCGCTCAACTGTAATTCAAAACCAAGAAGGCCAGGGTAGGGCGAAGCCTGGCGGAGCGAGACGTGTATCCCTAAAGAAAGAAAAGAAAAACAACAGCCGTGCATTGTAGCCTTTTGAGAAGATATGATTTGCGAGGTTTGACTCTATTTGTGTATTTCCAAATGCTATTTCCAGACATGTGAACGGTAAGACGAGCATAGCTCATTAAGTTAACATTTACACTGGGTAAAACGCCGCTTGTTTGCGTCTTTGTGACTGAAATAAATGCATCCTGTATTTTGAAAGAACGCTATTCATATGTCTAATGCCTTCGGCACTGGTTTATGCGAGGAATGGGAGCTTTTCCTTGTTTTATTTATTTTATTTCTCCGTTCTTTTAGACCTCTGTTTGTCTCATTGGGGTTCTACTGCATGAAAGAAACCTTGAGATGTCTTGGATGGAAAACGAAACGTGGCTTAGTTCTGTGATTTTTTTTCTGATGCAGCCTAGTGCCTTTTAAAAGACTTGAAATAGGCTTGGAAAGCATGAATATAATTCGTCTTTTTTTATTTCGTAAAAACAATAGACCAGTGTCTTTGCGTTTAGGCTGTTGTGCCACATCTGCTGAAGTGATTTTATTCATTTATTTCATTCCTTTAAATTTAGAATTAGAAATATGGTAATCCTAATAAACATATAGTATAATGTAAAACTTTAATGAACAAATAGAGAAAATATGTCTCATCCTATATTAACCCATAATTACTAATTTATGATGTCATATAGCCCCTTAATCATCCATCTAATTGTGATGGGCATATTTAAATACCAAATTGCAGCTGTACTTAAAAATGTTAAATGCCAAATTCCCATGAAATAAGATCTTTATCTGTCTGAACTCCTCTAGTGGAGCCCCACGACTGGTCTGACTAGTTTCACCATTTCAGCTGACTGTTTCTTAAGGGTTTAACAAATTAAATTCTGTATTACTACTATCTTCTTATGATTTAACAATAAAATGTTTGTTTTGATCCTCCAGGTTCATATGTGCAGCAACTGTCAAGATGTGATGAAAGTCACAGACTGCAAGGGACAACGATCATGGTTTTGAGAAATTGATCTTTCTGGAAATAAAGGCCATCGTATTTACCACCACTACACAACTCAGGTTAATGGAAAACCAGATCTGCAAAACATGCCGATGAGTCACACAGTGCACATGTAAATGGGATACATCTTCTGTGGAGAGCCCATGTGGAATTAACATCCAAAAACTGTGGAGAACCAGCTTCAATCATGTCCCTTTCGGTAAGTGTGTAAGTTGGCACTGTAAAGGTCTTTGCTGTCCCATCCGTAATATTCATATCCATGGCTAGTATGGAGGAGGGGGAACTGGAGCTCAGCTTGCCTCAGAGCACCACATCCCCTGGGGGGAATGAAAGAATGAAAGGGAAATTTAGAGGTATAGACTGGGGTGACAAAAGGACCTAAAACAGGGGGACAGATGTTGAGCCCCTCCCCCAAGAGTCTTCCTCATTATCATCAACTCAGCGCCTCTTTCCCTTAATCACTAATTCTCTCTCTCCCATAATCACAGACCTCTGCCCTTACTTATGCATTCTCTCTATCAATATTGATTTACCCATGAAGGCAGTAGCGTTGTGTTCTGAATACAAAAGACCTTAAGGCCAACCCATTACATTCATAACGTCACTCGAACTGTACAGCTTATATGTGCTGCCCTTATTCAGATGCTTTTAAAGGAGCAGTTCTTCTGTAGGCTTTATGTATGCCAAGAATTTAGGTCAGCAATTTCATTGCTATGTACTACTTAGTCTAAGCTATATTTGTATAATAGCGTTTTTTTTTTTTTATGTTTGTGTCAACTGTGAGACTCATTTGTTGCCGTGATGATGTGCTAGTTCTGTTTAAGTAAATGGGAAAACAAATTGATTTATGCCCACTGGATTCCTGCTACACAGGTTGAAGAACCTGGTGGAAGTGGCCAGATTAGATCCTCTATGTTGTATCCTTTTTTTTTTTTTTTACTTCCCTTACTAACACAATGGGGCTCTAATGCTACAGAAGTAGAGTCAGCTGAAGGCTAAAATAAAATCATTTTAACTGAGTACATCGAATTTAAACAAAAATTGAATTACATTGTTGCTAGCAGTCTAGTGAAACCCAGCGTTTCTACTGCCCTATCGCTGTCCTTCCCCATTCCCATCAGAGGACCATGTAAATGCCTTTTTTCTCTCCTTCTCTCTTCTTTTTTTAAGCAGAATTTTATTATGTTTTGCTGCTTTTGTTGCATTTGCATTTAAGCCTTTAAAAGACACTTTTATTCAAAGCAACTTATAACAGAAGAGCATAAGCAATATTTGTCACAGAGCCAAAAATATTCATAGAGTACAATGTCAGGTTTATTAGAAAGCTAGACTAGGAAACAAGCAAGTGCTGCAGAGGTGATTAATGTCTTTATATGTTTTATTTAAAGCCTTTGGATCCTCCTCCTCCTAATATTGTCTTGTTTTTTTTCTTTTCTTGTAGACGGTGCTCGCAAAGGCTCTTTTTGACAATGCCGCTGAAAGTCCTGAGGAGTTGGCATTCCGCAAAGGTGATATCTTGATGGTTCTGGACCAGGAGCAGGACGGCGGACCAGGGTGGTGGCTTTGCTCTTTACATGGCCGCCAAGGCATTGCCCCTGCCAACCGATTACGCCTCCTCCAAACTGCTCCTACTCCCGCTTTGAGTGCAGGTACAGATCCCCGACGGGCTCCTAGTGTGGACTCTGTCCATTTATCGTCTAGCCAGCAATGCAGGGTAAATGGATTGAGCGCTGAAGATTCAGATGGGGTGTATCTCTCACCACCCAGCTTAGCTGAAGGAGTGTACCAGAGCCCTGGGGCTGCTCCGTCTCCAATCAGGTCTGAAGAGCTACGTCACTCTGATGCAGGAAGACCCCGATCGCATTCTAGTTCTGGAACCAGGCCTCGTCCAGACTGGGGGGATGTGGGTGTGGCTGGACGACCCCGCTCACCCTCACTTAGAGGACGGGGTGGTGAGTCAGGGACCCTCTACCAGACACCCACCTCGCCTGCACCACTGGCGGCACAACACAGATCACAAGGTGCTCTGGCATCAGACTCAGTGTACCTGACTCCAAGTGCTGTTCCCAGGTCTGCAACAGAAACAGCAGAGGAGGCAAGATATTTAAGTCCACGAGACGCAGGGGCTGGGCATTCTGATGGATGCTATTTGGTGCCTAGACCAGCTGTCACTGTGTTGACCAGTGAGAATTTGTATCAGACTCCTACAAGTGGTACCCCAGTGGCAGGACAGTGCGTACCGGGAATGACTTCAAGACTTGCGGATGGGATAGCTCCCAAAAGCAGCTTGACTTCTTCCATTAGTCCTTCTCAGAATAAGGCTGGCCAGGATGCCCCAGGAATGTACCAAACCCCAACCCCGCCTGGGGGAGCCATATCAAGGACCCCTCAATCTGAGCGCAAACACCCTGCTGGAACTGTGGGAGTGTCTGGTGCCTCAACACCAGGCCAAAATCTTAAGCAAACACCTCCTTCTGCCCGAGGATCCCAGAAGGGTACTACTTCAACTCCTCCTGCTGGTCGAGGAAAACTGGCCCAGGGTGTCCTCAGAGATTCCCCTCTACTCGCCAGGATGGTAAAGTCCGGAGTACCAGGGTCCCCAAACCTTGGCCGCAAACCCCCTCCGCCAGCACCTCCTGTTAGAAGTGTAACCAGGAAGGATTCACCACAGTCTAACGCAATTCCACCCACTAAACCTGTTCTTCAGGCTCAACCTGCACCCCCACTGACAAATATGTTGGAGGCAGAGAGACATGGAAGTAAAAAGGGACACACACAAGCAGAAGAGATGAAGAAGGTCAGTGAAATGGTGACCAAGAGGGAGAGTGCAAGTTCTCAGGATGAGAAACTCAGTGAGGAGGTGAGATAAATGAGAACTTGTTTGGAAGTAGGAAAGCCATTGTAGTTCTGCAGAAATGGTAGAGATCACCAATGAGATTTTGAATGCTTATCCTTGTTTCTTCAGGTATATGATACACCACCCACTAATAGGTGGCAACATCCAGTTTCTGCTATGCCTTCCGAGGAGGAGGATGGGATCTATAACACACCTCGTGCTCTACCCCTACACACTGACCAGGCCTCTGAGGTAAGAAATCAAACACAAAAGGAAATGCTAGGGACTCTCCGGAATCAAGAGTTGATTCTGCTTTTGTCCATACAGTGAAAAAGAGTCAAGAAGCACCATAAAAGTAGTCCAAACCATGTCTTATGAAGCCATATGATAACTTTGTGTGAGGAACAGACTGGAACTTTTATTCACTAAATATCTTGCCTTCTTCCATAGCTCTCATATCACTTTTAAACTGCTGCACATTCAGACTAGTACATTGCGGTCTGTCATGAGCCACACAAGTACCAATAGTCATTAGTGTTATTGGCATCAAAAGCTAATGCAACATGTCTTCACATAGCAAATTAGAAAATTCCCTACTGTTATACATTTTGGGGTTGGTAAATTTTTTTTTAATGTTTTCTAAATAAGTCTATTATGTTCTCCAAGGCTGCATTTATTTGATAAAAAAATAAAGTCAAAACATTAATACTATGAAATATTATTACAATTTAAAATAACTGTTTTCTATTTTAATATATTTAAAATGTACATTTATTTCGGTGATGGCAAAGCTGAATTTTCAGTAGCCATTACTCCAGTATTCAGTGTCACATAATCCTTCAGAAATCATTCTAATATGCTGATTTGCTGCTCAAGAAGCCTTTCTTATCATCATCACAGTTGAAATTGGTTGTGCTGCTTAATAATTTTGAGGAATCCTTCATACATTTTTTTTTTTCAGAATTTTTTGATGAACAGAAGGTTCAAAAGAACAGCATTTATTTGAAATAGAAATTTTCTGTTATGAAATAGTAACATTATGAATGTATTTACTGTCATTTTCAATCAATTGAATTTAATTGCAGAATAAAATTTTTTTTTTTTTTTTTTTAATCTTGCTAACCCAAACATTTTGAATGGTATTGTACATTAATGTAAATAAGACTTGAGCTTCAGTGCAAGGGATTATTTTCATTGTAAGGGTGAGTAAATAATGACTGATTATTATTTGCTGAAAATTAATCTACTTTTAAATATAAGAGGTTTTGCACATTTATGGATCTCTATATTTTTGCTGCACATTGCACTTCTTGCACTTTAGTCTATTTGTGGCCTCTGTCTGTATGATAAATTGTTGTGAGCTTTGTGTAGCCTATATTTTGAGGTTTTTTTCATTACATTTACACATAATCTCTCCTCTTGCTGTTTTTACCTCACTGTTTTTCTTGTTCTGTGTTTCTCATTTCTCTCACTCCTCTCCTATTTCTTTGTTTTTAAAACCACACCTTTATTTCTGCTATGAGCTAATCCCATCTAATACTTTTTGTCTTGTTCACACAAGTCACAGCTGCCTGTTGGCCTGGGCTGATCAGCCAGACCCATGTGGCTCTCTTCAGCCCTCCACCCACAATCTTTCTATCCTCTATCCATTTTCCCTGTTAATCCCTATTGAATGCTCAGCAGTGGATTTTTGTGCTTTACACAGAGAATCAACTGTAAATAGATGTAGCAACCATATAAATTTATAGCAACCAATAAATAGATATTGTTGTTAGTCGGTGTCAAAATGGAACCTTTCACATGGCAAATTAGTTTTACAGAGGCTCTAGTTACATACTGATAGCGGCGACACACAAGAGACACTCCAAGGTCATTAAACTGTGCACTGTTAGATAACATATATACTGAAGGCTGGAATACAAAACACAAATTTTGCCCAGTTTTTTTTGTGCTGATTGCAGTCTGGAGGAGTCGACATTAGCTGCTGAAAGTCAGAGCCAGTCTACAGATTATGGGCAGCCAGTTGATAGATTTCACATAAAATCGCGTAGTGTATGAAGGGCACATATACTGTGATTTAACTTCACACTATAATTCAGTCCAGTTAGAGGATACCAGACATGTTTGATATTTTAAGTTGGTTTAGAAACACGGAATGATTTGACAGTCTGTTAGTGTGTGATCCTCAGTCGTTTAGTGAATGATGCCCAGCTATTCTCTGTAATCATTTACAAAGTCTGCAAGTGTATGATGCCTAGTGTTTTAAAATCTGTTATAAAATCTGTGTAGTGTATTCCAGCCTTAAGTTGATCAGTAGCCAATACTTTGTGTTCCCACACAACAGTTAAAGAAACAGCATGATTACTGCATTATGGCATTTATGATCACTATAGTGCGTAAGTGAAGGGAGTTTGAGATTCAAAATCGGTTGTAACTATGTTGTCGTCTCTCAATTCTTTCAGATTTATGATGTTCCCACTCTGGCCCTGAATACCTCTTCTGACCATCAGCAGCAAACCTACAATATTCTGGGATCAGCTGCTGTGGCTGGAGATGCCGAGGATGAGGATGTGTACAGTGTTCCCAGTCTTCCTGGTTTACCCATGGAGGCGAGCGAGGGATTAACTGCAGAAACCGCTGGAAATGGACGTAGCTATTCGATTTCCAGTCCAAGAAAGCAAGACTTAACCTCTGAGGATGTGTCAGAACCTGATGGAGGCATCTACGACATGCCTGCCCTCACTCTGGAAGTCCCAACACGCCGTTTGTCTGTATCAAGCAACGGCTCCGGGGACATCCAGTGGAAGGCGTCTCTCTCTGCTCTCGTTCAATCCGCTCTGACCTCCACCTCTCTCACCACCACCCCCTCCCGAGACCTCGCCACGGCATTGGCTGAGATCCTTTCCGTCTGGAAGGCTGGCCATGTTGGTGATGTTCCTCCAGTTCTCCAGCAGCTTTGGTCCCGTCTCTCTGACCTGCTTCCTGCCCTCTCTGTGTGCGGTACGGCCCCTCCAGCTGATGGTCTGCTCACGATGGTCCGCTGCGCTCTTGAAGACTCCGCTTCCCTTTTACAGAGTCAAGCGCGACCTCGTCTACCTTCTCAGGAGTCTCTGTCCCGGAGACCTCTACCTGCTTTGCCGGTGGCGGAGGTCAAACCGATCTCAGGGGACATGGGTTCACGGAAGGGCAGCTGGATCCAGGAACGACCACTGCCGCCTCCGCCACCCACAGCTTTCCCATTGCCCTCGGCACCAGTTCCTTTAGCCCCTACTGTGGGAAGGATGGAGGATGAGGAACAAGGGAATGAGTATGCAGGAATCGGTCTAACTCCTACTCCGCTGCCTTCATATCCTGTAGGTGATAGTGTGGGATACGTCAAACTGCAGGTTAGACACCTGTTTTATACAGAAATTGTAGAGTACGAATGGATATAATGCTGGATACAAATGTCCAAACACTGATGTTATTGCTCCAAATGTTATTCAACAAGTAAGTATGAGCACAAGTGCTCATCAGGCAGAGGGTTTCAAAAATTGCACTTGTCAAATACAATTTGGAACAATAACATCCGTTAACTTTTTCTCTCAATTTATCTTTCTGTCTTGTTCATTCAGTCAGACATTTACTTCTCTTTTCACTCTGTTCATGTGTTGGTGCCTGGAGTCGCCTTTGTTGAAACATTTCTGTGGTCTGCAGTTCTCTTTTTGCAGACATTTAAAAAAAAATTGTTGTTCTGAATTAGGGGAAGCCAGAGCCTCCACCAGACATCCTTACAGAGCACAGTTCTTCACAGCTTATCACCACAACTGATAATAAAGTAAGTCTTTGATTTTCTCAGTTCACAGTTATACCCCCAAAACACACACACACACACACACACACACACACACACACACACACACACACACACTAAGGGTCAGTCATACAGAAGGTGTTTTTGCATCCTGGCTATTATTTTGTCAGTGGATTATACGTTTCAGAGTGACATCTTTGTCTGTTGCAATGCATTTAGATGTTTTTTGTATCTTTCACCAAGAGCATTGCATTTTAAACACTCAAAGAGCCACTGTAGAGAAATTGCGACACTACTTAAAATTATACCTAAAAACAGAATATGGGTTTAAACTACAAATAACAGCCCACTCACACACTGAAATGCATCATCATAACAATTTTGGGAGGAAAATATTTGCATGTTGAATGCCTAAGTCACAAAACATGGTCACTGCCTACTGACGCCATTGCTGACTGATTTGGATTAAACTTCTGTCTCAATAGTACCTCATAAATGCACTTTCATTCAAAAGTTTGTTGTCAGTAAGATATTAATTAGTCTTTTTTATTTTTATTAATTTTATTCACCAAGGATGCGTTCAATTAATCAAAAAAGACAGTATTGTTACTAAAAATAATCAAAGAATCCTGAAAAAGTGTATCAGTTTCTTCACAAAAGTATTTGGCAGCACAACTGTGATAAGAATTAGAAAAATATTACTTGAGCACCAAATCAGCATATTAGAATGATTTCTGAAGGATCATGTGACTGAAGACTGTTGGCAAAGCTGAATTAGTAGCAGCTACTTCTCCAAAGGAATAAATTACATTTGAAAATATATTCAAATAGAAAACTGTTATTTTAAATTGTATTAATGTTTCACAATATTACTGTTTTTACTGTATTTTGTATCAAGTAAGTGCTCCCTTGGTAAGCATACAAATGTTCTTTTAAAAATCTTAGACTTCAAAAATTCAACACCCAACCGAACTCTTTCATAGATAAGATAGGCCTAGATAGGCCTAATGAAACTTTATAGAGACTAAGAGGACTGCTCTGAGATGAACATAATTGCAACTATGCTGTTGGCCTCTAAATATGCATTTTTAGATATTTTGTTGGGCGCTAGTATCTGTTCTGTGTGTATAAATGAATGATCTTATTCTCTGTTTCTCTACAGTTGACTCCTTCACCTCAAGTCTCTCTGACTCTGGAAGATTCAGAGCTGCTCTCCTTCTATTCCTCCCAAAGTCTCTCTCATCTTTCTTGCCTGGCCGATGCCATCGACTCCCTGTTCACAAGTGTCCAAGGGAACCAACCACCCCGAGTCTTTGTTTCCAGGGGAAAAAGTCTCATCGTGACTGCACACAAACTTGTCTTTATTGGAGACACACTTGCACGGCTTCTCAGCTCTTCAGACCTCAGAGCAAAGGTTAGAACATGGATACTCTGGTTAGAAATGTTATTAGAGGTTTTGTTTATGTGTTATTGTACAAATTCTTGATTACAAGAGATTGTACTCAATGATTCATGCCGTGACAAGTTAAATTGTGAGTCATGGTTGATAACCCAAGGGCAATAGTCAACAAGAACAGTCCGGGAAATGAACAAGCTGTTGGTAAACATGTTGACTGGTCAGTTTCCAGCAATGTGCTAATTATAAACAGGTGACATTATTTAAACACATTTACACACAATTGCTATTTGTCTCCTCAGGTCACCACCTCCAGTGGACGCCTCTGCCAAGCGCTAAAGGCCGTTGTCGTGGCAACCAAGGGTGCAGCCCAGAATTATCCTTCAGTCCCTGCTACGCAAGAAATGGTGGACAGAGTAGCTGATCTATCCCAGCATGCAGCTGGGTTCTCTGGGCTTTTGCAGCGATTAGCAGAGATATCTTGATGTTAACTTTTATTATTTTTCACAGTGGAATGCCTTATTATTTTTGTTATTTTTATATATATATATTTCACAATTGATTGCGTTTGAGGTGGTATCAAAAGCGTGTCACTGCTTGTATCGGTTCAACAATGAAAAATGGTGATCAGACAGTTTGTGAGTATGTGTTGGAGTGTATCTGCTTGCCTGTGGAGGTTTTTGACACTTTAGATTTGTGTTTCTTTTTTTCCCCCTTTTTTTTTTCTTTTTTTTTGTGGTGCCAAGCACACTTAAAACGATTTAATAACTTATTGATGGATGTTTTTGTTTGAAGATTTTTTCAACCTCAGGCACATTTTAATAGCTTTATTTTGTCCCCTTAACCATATTGATATCAATGAGGTAAAAGTGATTTTCGCTATTTAAGGGTGCTCTTGTAAACTGGTTTAATTATTCAGTTTGTTTGTAAATGTGAAGTGGCCTTGGTGTTATAGAGATTGAAGTGACTAATTTGACAGCCCAGGAGGTTTCAGTTGTGTTGCAAATGTAACTAAAACAGATAAAGTTAAACTAGTTTCCGAAGTTGAACAAGAAGGAATGCTTGATTATTTAAACAGACATGAAGAACAATACTTTTTGAGTGAGAGATTCAATGTTTAATTGAATTTTTGGGAGAGATATTAGATAGTGTTTTCCCACAATGCTGATTCAGAGATAAACCTGTCTGTCAGGTCCACTTAACCTCTTTTTCACACTCTTTGTTTCCCGTAATTCTCACACTCCCACAGTCAGTTTCTGCACATGCTCACAACGGCAGCTTAAGGGTGAAGCAGTTTGAGCAACAGCTCTTGCACAACTAATATTATACAGGGTTTTTTTGTTTTTTAAATATGCTATGCAGCATTTCTGAGCAATATTATCTATTCGCTTCCAGAGTGGCAGTCGAAATGCTGGTGCTTACAATAATTCATTTGTGAACAGGCTTAGTTCTAACGAGACTGAGCTTTGTGTATTTTACCCATTTAAGAGTGCTTACACAGGTTGAAACATGCACCTGTTTCCCTCCTGTCGTGAAAAATCAAGTCAGTGTCATAAATGTACTCTCGTGTTTACAAGACGCCCTCAGAGTCCATGCCTCCATCTGTTAATTCCTCCTTCTGCTCTCTCTCTCTCTGCTCCTTCCCCCATCTCTGTCTGTAAATGCCCACGTCTCATCATTTTATATTCAGGATTTATATGTTGGCCACCGGTATAATGCTATCAGTGTTATTCTTGCTGTTTGACTTTAGTTTAGGTTGACTGATTTATTTGGCTCATTATGACTTTACAGTGATCAACATGGAATAAAACCTGCAATTAAATGAATCAGCCATAAAATGTCATAATTTAAATCTCAAGTAGCCTTCTATATATTTCTGCCTTTTAAAAAAAGTGGCCTTTTTAGTTTTTACATATTTTGTCAGTCCTATCACAATGGATGCAGTGGACTTGGTGTTAAAAACTGTTGAAAAGTCCAATTGAGTGGATTAAGTTTTGAGGCGGTTTTAGATTGTTTACCCTGGTGTTGGTGTGTTAGTTGACTCAAAGTGCCATCTGGTGGGCTTTATCAGTATTACTATACAACCTACTTGGGAAAAGTAAAAAAAAAAAAAAAAAAAGAACCTCACCTCAACAGGTACTTCAAAATATACTTTTAAACATTTTCTGGTAGATGGACAAAACTACAGATTGTTTTCTTTTGAAGGAGCTCTTCTATCCTTCTGTACAAAATATCTATTATGTATATATAAACACTGCAATTATCCAGTAGTCCTCAACAAGCAAGCTTTCCTCTGAAAAGGCTCACATATCTTGTTTGTCTTAAGTTCTTAAATTAAGTGCTTATAGTAATGCTTAGATTTGATTGCCCTATATAGTTATATTTATTTGGTTTTGTTAATCAAATGTCTGCATGGCTTTAAGTTGCTTATTAAAGAAATATATGCACATGTAACCAGGGATGTTTCACGCAACTTTGCATTAATAATTCAAAGTCTGCTTTAAGAATGTGATTTTTCTTTATTTGGTACCAGAATGTATTTTTGACATGCATATTTTGTGCTTCTTTACACTATGTTAATGTTTTGACATTATGTTTGTAAGACACGCTCCACAGGTACTTTGCATAGAGAGAGTCTTTGGTACTTGTCAAATGGTGAGATTCTTCAAAATACATTTTTGTTACTGAACACAGACAGTTGTGGTTATTTCAATTGTTTTGTCCTGTGTCATGGTTTGCTTGTTTAAAATGCTTCACAGATAACCAGCCTATGCTGGTCTAGCTAGTCTCGCAGCCTGGTCAAGTGGTTTCCAAGCTTATAAACCCAGACGCTTCTTGTAGTAAGCTTAACTTATGAAGGACACAGGGGTCACAACATTAAATGACTACCTTGCAATGTCAAACTGTTGCTTTATTGTAATATTCTGGATACATATTGCAAGGAACAGCTAAACGCATCGTTTATGCCCGTTCTTTGTGTGTATGCACATGTTTTTATATTTGCCCGGGTCTCTCTTCCGGAGATCAGCGAGCGGTGACGCGCAGTATTATGCTCGTGCACGGCCCCAGAAGTTCGAGCGCTCGGGTGAAGCAAAATGGCGGAAAGCGAGGATGTTACGTTAGACGGCAAACCGCTTCATTCGCTTCGTGTGGCGGATTTAAAAACCGCCCTGGAGCAAAGAGGACTCGCCAAAAGTGGACAGAAAAATGCACTTATTAAAAGGCTGAAAGGGGTGAGTTTGGTTAAAGGGCGGGCTTTTAATACCGTGCGCTTACTGTTAAGTTGAGCTGAAGACGAGACCCGACAGGCAGGCCAAGTATCGGGTGCTTCGAGAGCGGGAATGTTTGTCGAGTGCATATGGAGTTTGGATCGTTTACCGCTTCGCACAACAGTTTTTTTCCCTATAATTTTGCAGTTATAACACGTAACTTATATAATACATTCATACGGATGTTTTCTAAACAGTCTGTGGGTCATGACAAGCCGAGGTCTCAGAGTTGACATCGTGCCCGCGCGTCGTATGTTTGTAGTTGGGGGCGCGCTTGTCAGTCTCATGTGATGGATGTGCGTGGACACTTGCACAACATTTATAAACATGACCATTTGTTTCTAGTTACTTGGTGAAAACAAAAATGCAAAACACGCTCATTAATTTATTCAGTTTGGGCGATTCCCATGGACTATTTCTATGTAAATGACAACCGTAATTTGGTTTTAAATACGGCGTTTTAGGAGAATAATTCACACTTATTTCCCTCGTTCAAAATCGCATTGACGTGAGAGACTTTTTCTTTCAGTCCCTGTTTTACATCGACAATTAGCGTAACGACCGGTAAACTGTCAGATTAACGGAGTCATCCGCTAAGTATGCGCTAACGTAGTGAATAATTTGAAAGGCTAATGCCACTCCCACCCGTAATATAAACACTTCATTCAGTGATCCTAAACACTCATTTGAATCAAGTCGCAAGCGGTCATGTGGTGCGGGTCGGGTGAGTGAGATATTTATGGGAGCTGTCGGAGCTTTTCTTTATATGAACACTATTAAATAGGTTTGCGCTTGATCAGATTTAAGAACCTAAACAGAGCGTTTGCCATAAAAAACGGTTTATTTTGTTTCTTGGGTGTGCCTGGAATATTTTCTATAGCTGTATTTTAAATGTGCAATCTGCTGTGTTTGTGAAGGCTATTATGTTGGAGAATCTCCAACGAACATCAACCCATCACATTGGTCTTCAGCCCAACTCTCAGGTAAGAGATTTTTTTTTTTTTTTACCCTTTTTTTTTTTATTGATATATTGGTCTAAATTATCAACATGATCAAATCTTTGCTAAAAACACAATATACTACATGCCAATGTACTACATACATACATACCTTCTTTCTGATTGATAGTTCATACTTTTTAGTAAGTTTTGTTTACATGTGCCTGTTTGCAGTGAAATATTTAATTATTTTTATAAAGTAAACTTTAGAATAACTTTTATACTGGTACTAATAGTAATATGATATAATCAATAGGAACATGTTCTGGTCTGAAGCAACTTGGGTTTACTTGATTATCCATAAAAAGAAAAGAAAAGGAAAAAGACATTATATTGCGAGATACAGAGTGACCAGTGATCTTTATATGCATTCTTGAAAGAAATCTGTTATAAAAAAAAATCTAATTGATTTACATTACAACTGTTAAGAATATCTGCATATAAATAACATATCCACCAAATTGCATATTTTTGTTCAGGTTTGGCCTCTTAAAAAAAATCTGGAGCTTCTTGGCTCCAGCAGTTGTAAATGAGATGACCTTGATTTGGAGTGTGCTTTCTCTTTATGTATTTCAGATTGGGGAGGAGATGAGTCAGAACAGCTTTATAAAGCAGTACCTGGCAAAACAGCAGGAGCTCCTCCGACAGAGACTGGAGAGAGAAGCCCGGGAGGCCACAGAGGCAGATGGTAAGCAGACCCACACGTACATATACACACAGGTTATAACACTGACTTGACTACACCATCTGTGCAGGCATTCTCAACATACAGTAATGCATAATGTTTAAAGTCTCATACACTCATTTAGTATTTCCTGTGATGAGCCTGCCATGCTAATACTGATGCACCAGTGTTTGTCTGGGTGTACATGAGTTAACTTGACTTCTCACACTTGCAGTGTGCTCTGAGGGAATACTAGGGGGTTTTCAGTGCCATTAAACAGTCATACTCTTTGTTTGCTGCTTATTAGATTACGTTTCTTCACCTGTACATTATTGTTGCTGTGCACGCATAGCTTTCATAGGGACTTTCACTTAAGCTTATGCTCGCATTTTATTTTCAGACTCTTTAGTTTGTAAAATACTTTTTTCCCCCTCCTTCAATAAGTTAAATTCACGACCTTTGCAATACGCTGCTTTCAGAGAAACAGAGTCCTGCTGGCCCTGAGGAGGATGACCACATGTCGAAGGGTAGCACTTCCTTTCTCCCAGAGAAGGTAAGAAGCTAGTCTTTGTATGAAAGTGCCTTAAATGTTTGCACAAAGTAAACCTTTATTTGGTGTAGTACATTTGTGCCTGCTATCAGATTTATTTGATCAGCAAATACACAAACTGATTTTTTTGTGGTATATAATTTACTTGGGCCAGACACTGGCTCAGATTTTTCAATTTGATTCGTAAGCTCTAGATTTGATTCGATTCTAGTTATATTTTAGTTACAATGTCAAAAGGCCTGTTTGAATTCATTCTAACATTCATTTGAAATCATTCTATGACCGCTATAGTGCAATTCATGCTTTTTTGACCAACTCATCATTTATGATCACTTTATTCACTATATACACAACCATTTTTTGGGGTCAGTAAGATTTTTTATTTTTGTGTGTACAAGAAATGTTATAGATTTATTCAGCAAGTATGCATTAAATTGATCAAAAAAGACAAAGACATAATGTTACAAATGATTTCTGTTGTAAATAAATGCTGGTTCTTTAAACTTCCTATTCATAAAAAAATCAAGAAAAATATGTATCATGTTTTCCACACAAATATATAGTTTTTAAATGCTTCCTGAGCACCACGTCAGAATATTAGAATGATTTGTGAAGGATCATGTGACAATTCATCTTGACCATCACAGGAATAAATAACATTTTAATTTGTACTAATATTTCACAGTATTACTTATTTGATATTTTTGATCAAATAAACAGCCTTGTTAAGCATAAAAGAGAAAACATCTTAAGATTAAATCTTACCAACCCTAAACTTTTGAACAGCACTGTACATTTGCATATCTTAAAATATTTTCAAGTCATTTCAATAGAGAGAGAAGTGCAGCACAGAGAGCTGTCCATTAAAAAATGTTGCCTGCTATGACAACATTGGTTTTCTATGAGAGCAGTCAGAATTAATAGCCCACACATGCACTCAGGTAAAAGCGGTAGTCTTACATACTCATGTTGTGCTTCCAATGATGAGCCTGCCATGCTAATACTGATGCACCAGAGTTTGACTCTGTCTCTCTGGGTGTAAGTGAGTTCAACTGAATTTCTCACACTTGCAGTGTGCTCTGAGGGAAAAGTAGGCAGCTTTCATTTACTGTCAAGCAATCATATTCGTTTTGCTTATTGTGTAAATTGTGCCTATGTATGTGTTTAATATTTAATTTACAATGTTTTCCAGCATCACATCGGAAGCATTCATCTGTCTGTAAACCAGGCGGGTGGAGGAGGGTTGCCGCAGGACCCCGGGTTAATGGGATCACACAGGTTGGATACAGGCCCTGTTCCTGTATCTCAGGAATCACCTGACACTAAAGCTGGGAGGATCTGGCATCCTTCGTTCCTCCCCGGCCACGAGGAGGTCGCAACACCCTCCCCTCCACGAGCAGTTGCCTCCTTGTCTGTGCGCGTGGTTGGACAACCAGAGCGTCAAGGCCTGCCAATCATGATGCCCCGTTCCCAAGAGAGAGAGGGAACAGCGCCAGTTGAAGCAGGTCCTGCCCATTCAGTGTTGCAGCTCAGCCGTTCTGCAGGGGCAGCAGCTTGTTCTCAAGTTGATAGCAATGATGATGACGAGGATGATGATGATGATGACAGTGGCGATGATGATGAATGGGGCCCTTCCTCACATGGGAAAAAGGACCAACGGGCTCCTCCGGTAAACCCTCCAGCTGCAGCTGCAGCCCCCCAAAGATCCCGTCGAAAGCTTCAGCCCCCACAACACATCCCTCCCCAGCCTCAACCAGTCCACCAGCCGCCTCTGCAGCTCCGTCAACCCACTCCTCCCCCATCACCACCTCCAGAGTTGTCTTTCCCGCTACCTGACACTCCCAAACAGAGCCCACATGACCAAGATGAGCCAGCCGGCATAGCAGAAGATGCTGCTCCAGGGGCAGGCTCTCCTCCATCCCTCAAAAGACAGGAGTCCAGCTCCAGTTCTAGATCCAGCAGCCCAGAACCCCCATCCACACGGAGACCTGGTCCCCTTAGCCTGCTGGTCCGAAAAATGGAGTCTGAGGGTGTGTTTGGTGCACAGAAGGTAGGGATGGAGGGAGAAGGAGAAATGGAAGTTGAAGAGCAGGAGGGTGGTGAACCAGCAGCACAAGACTCAGCTCAGCAGCTTCTCGTGTCAGTTCCCACATTGACCTCTGCTCAACATGATGCTCAAGATCCTGAGTTGGAGAAAGAGAAAGATGAGGAGACCTCTGCACCATTCCGTTTGACATCACCCACAACTTTCCCACCTAGGAGAAAACCAATTTTCTCAGAGGTCCCACCACCTGAGTCACTTAAGTCACCCTCCAAACCTCAGGTGTCAGTCCTTATCACGGGCCCGAAGTGCTCTGAAGACATTGCTATGGAAATAGAGGCCTCTACAGCAATGGCTGAATCAAAACATAAGGGGGTCAAACAAATGAAGGTTCTGGAGAAAGAGGCACCTAAACAGTCACTTAAATCAGCTACACACGCTACTAAAGAAGGAGAAATAGATAAAACAAGAGAAAGTTCACTGAGAGAAAAATCTCCTGGACGACGCGCATCAACGTCAAGTCAGTCATCATCATCTGACACAGATTCAGAATCATCATCCTCTCGTTCTTCAAGCTCTCCTTCACAGGAAAAGTCTAGCCCACCCAGCCGAAAGAAGGTGAGTAATTGTCCTATTTACACATCAGACCTATGGTTTTTAATTTTGTTGGTTAATTCTGCCTTTGGTGTGTTTTGATGATGAACCTGCCATGCTAATACTGATGCACCAGTCTGACTTGTGTCTCTGGGTGTACATGAGTTCAGGCCAACTTCTCACACTCATAGTGTGATCTGAAGACAAACACAAAGGATATTTGTTCAAACAATCAATAGAAAAGTACATAATGGAATGAATTCACTGTAAATATGATCTTTGATGATATTGTCTTCTAGGATGAGAAAGAGAAAAGAAGAGATGTTGAAGAAAAAAAGAAGGCTCAGTCTTTCAGGTCAGCAAAGTATTTCATTGACACACTACATTGCCTTGAACAGGTAAAACAAAATCATATTATTTATTAATGAGCTTTAAACAATAAAATGAAACCATTAAGATGCATTCTCAGACAATATAATTTTTTTTAATCTTTCTGATCCTGCTGTATCTCTTTTTTTGAAGTACTTACAGAATATAACGTTAAAATTACTCATTTTTTTGAGCATGCACAACATATTTATTCTCTATGTAATTTTTTATTTAATTTTTTTATCCATCAAGCTAAAATAACTGAAAAATGTACAGAAATTCACTGGTCAAACAGTGGGAAATTCTTGTCATTCAAGTTACAAGCATTCTTTATTGTCTTTCACATCTCATTGAATTATCTCATAACCATTGTCTTCCCTTTGACCTCTTTGGAATCTGAGAGATCTGTCTTAAGGCAGGACCACCCACCATGTGTGAGCTCAGAAATGCATGAGCTCAAACTCTTCCGTCTGTTGTCATGCATAGTTTAGTGAGATTGCTACATCCAGCAGATGGGAGTCCCTCATGTCATCATTTACTCACCCTCATGTTGTTTCAAACCCGTAAGATTTTGTTTATCTTCGAAACACAATTAAAGAAATTTTAAATGAAATCTGAGAGATTTCTATCCCTCCATTGACAGTCTATGCAACTGACACTAAGTTTAAAAAGAGATTGCGAAACTATCCAAATAAATTGAGGGGTTTAGTCCAAATTTCCAAAGAGACTCGATCGCTTTATGTGATGAACATATTGTTTTTAGGCTTTTACTCGCATATAAACATTGATCAGTGAACCGTACTTGCCTGACGCATGAGAACAAACCTCTTTAAATCTCAAACGTGCTGTGTAACACACGAGAATGAACCTCATTGGTTCTCGCACGTCTCTCAGCTTTTGTTTACCATATCTGATGTGTTTTGTTGAATGTTTATATGTGAATAAAAGCCTAAAGTCAATCTGTTCATCATATAATGCGATAGTGTCTCTTCAGAAAATTTGGACTAAACCGCTCAATTCATGGATTAGTTTTACGACCTCTTTGTTAACATTTTCAAAGTGTCAAAGTGGTAGTTGCTTGGACTGTCAATGGAGGGACAGAAAGCTCTCAGATTTAATTAAAATATCTTAATTTGTGTTTCAAACATGAACAAAAATCTGACTGGTTTGGAACGACATGAGGGTGAGTAAATGATGACAGAACTTTCATTTTTGGGTGAACTAACCCTTTAATGCTATATTGAGTAATGTGTTGGATAATTTTAATAATGCAGTGAGGAGAGCTGTGAGATTTTATGAAGAAAATACTGAATAATGGTTATTGTGTGTAGTTTTCTAAGAAGGACTACAATAATTAATTCTGACAAATAATTAATAAAATAAATAAAATCTTTTTTGAAGTACTTACAGAATGTAATGTTAAAATTACTTTTTTGAGGTATGCACAACATTTATTCTCTCTATGTTATAATAATAATAATATATATATATATATATATATTAAATCCATTGAGCTCAAATAACTGAAACATTTACAGAAATTCACTGGTCAAACAGTGGGAAATGAAACCAAAAACATTTAATAAACTTCTACTATAAATGTTTTTATATCCCGAGGGTTGTATTACAAGAGTTCTACAGTGACACTAGAAAGTTAGACATTTCTGTACTTCATCAAAAAGTGCTAGAACTAAATGGAGAGAACCTGATAAAAACAAATAAGTGCAAATTAACAATGTATTATGTATTAAACAAAATGATCTGAGAGTGTAAAAGTATGTGAACCTTTGCTTTCAGTATCTAGTGTAACCTCTTTTTTAGCAGCAGAATGGCAACCACACGTTTCCAGTGTGGATCAGTCCTGCACATTATCAGTTTGGAGGAAATTTAGCCAGTTCTTCTATACAACACTGCTTAACTCTGATGTTGTTGGACTTCCTTGCATGAATTACTTAAATATCTTCCTATTTTATCTAAATAGGAGATTTATTTTTACCCAATTTGCTGGACCTAAAACCATTTAGAAATTGCTTTGCAACCTTTTCCAGCCAAGCAAGCATCAACTTTTTTAAAATGATACTCTTGGATAATTTTGGTCAATAAAAAAGTTGAAAATGCTAACATTTGTGTATTAATTGTTTAACTGGATTCTCTTTATCTAGTTGGATGAAGAATGTTATGATAACTAAAGTAAAATGTATGCATAAATAAATAAATCTTAAAGGGATAGTTCTCAAAAAAAAAATTTAATTCTGTCATTTTACCTTAATCTCATGTGGTTCAAAATCGATGATTTTCGTTCTTCTGTGGAACATTAAAGAAATAAATGTCTGTGTATTTTCGGGTTGGTTACCAGCAGTCTTCAAAATATCATCGTTTGGGCTCTGCAGAAGAAAGTAACGTTAAGTCATACAGGATTTGAACCAAATGAGCCTGATGACTTTTTTTTGTCAACTATCCCTTTAAGGGTTCACAAACGTAATCTTTCTGTTACTTCTGGTCATTGGCTAGAAACGTACTATACAGTCTTATCCAATTATTTTTATTTTTTTAAGCTTGTTCAAGCAGTAGTTCATTTGACTGTTTTGATGTGAAACGTAAGAGCGGTTGCATTTTTAATCAGGCGTTCTATATGACAGCCTATCAACCGGCGTGGCCTTGGAGGAGGGGTCCTGCTTGTACTCCTCACACTTCCCCCAGCGCTGCTCAATATGGCTGCTCTGTGAGCGCCGCCGTGACTATACCGACGCATTGCACAAGAGAGAGAAAAAAACACAGCTTTGCAGCGCGTCCGCTTCTCACATTTCTTCCTACGCATCCGTGACCGGCAGAACCGGCATAGAATCGGTCGTCGCGGTCCAGGTTACAGCCTGACATTATGCTGTCGGACGGCAACAAAAACGGGTAAGGGTTTAGACGAGAGAGAGAGAGAGAGTGGGAGAGGTGGTTTCTAGAAATACCCTAGGGCGCTAGTTTGGCACATCGCTGAGGTGATAGATATTTATATTATGGTCATAATCGATCGAGCGATTGTCTTTATACGGTGGTCCCGGTACTATCTTTAGTTAAATGTGAAACTAAACGTCGTTTTATCTTTAGTGCTGTCTCGAAATGCGGGCTTGGCTGTGTTTTAAAACCCAGTGAGCTGCCTACCAATATAGCATTTTTGGCGTCGTCATGATCGAATTGAATTAGATCCCGCATATGATGTCCAAAAATGCTTATGTGTTATCTCATTGGGGTTTTAAACGCAGACGTTTTCGTCATGATGTTGGGGGAAGGGGTTCTTGTTCAGGCACTTGGGTTCTTTAAAGGATGTGGGCAATTCTCTGGCATTTTTAATCACTAGAGATGCATGTATTGTTTAATTAGTAATGGAGATACCCGTGTCCACGATGGCCTGTATGAAAAGGATTTCAGCATCTCATGTTATGAATAAAACAATGTTAACTCAGCTTGCATTTCACTCAAATCCTTTTAACAGCGTAGCTATTTATGTAAGCAATTAGGTGTAGTGTAAGTGTTGCTTGGCGCTTGATATTGTGGTTAGGAAACACGAAGAATGATCCATAGTTAAAATTCTTATGCCTAAAGTTAAGTGATCCAAATATTACTACATATATCTGTGTATTGGGTTTCAACTATTTTGCTTGAAGGACTGCAAATCCTAAGCATGGTGTTCATATGCTAGTTATTGAAAGTCTTCGGGAGGAAAAGGGATGCACCCTAGTGACCGATTCTGTATATGAATATTATTTTTAGTCAGTCTGAAAAGATTATTATTCGTTAAATGTTACTAAGTCTCTTACTGCATGGAAAATGAACTCTGGGGCCACTGTAGTTCCGTTTGAGGCGGTCTTTCAGGTTTTCCTCTTGGTCCTTGCCAGCTTTGCATTCATGTGTAAATGCTAAGTATTCTAAGCGCTTGGTTTTTTTGTCCACGGGGGATCTAGCTACCCGTCCCCCTTCCCCTCAGCATGTGTTGACTGCTTTAATACAAAGGCAAAGGGTTGTGCTCCGAGAACTCAGAGGCAGTTTTTCCCTCCTCGGAGCAAATGGCATCAGGGCTGTGTTGTCTCTGGAGACCACGGTGCCAAGGTGTGCTGCACAGGTGTATGTTTATGTGTGTGAGAGAGGGATTGGTTATCTATAGAACAATGAATGCGATTGAATCCCCTGTAGGAATTAGAATGTCAGGAGCCGGTTAATCTGTTCCCCTGCCAGTGCTTTGTTTGCGAAGGTTTACATTTATATCAAAAGTGTTTCATACGATACAGTCAAATCTGAAAACTGTTGTATGTGCTTAAGCGGTGTTATTGTTGTGAGAGCTAATGGCGGCTCATGAATGTCATCAGAAGTACACTATTCAAAAGTTTGAGGCTGGTAAGATTTTTTTCAATGTTATTGAGAGAAGTCTCTTATGCACACCAAGGCTGCATTTATTATATTAAAAAAAACAGTAAAACAGTAATAATACTGTGGAATATTACAATAAAAAAAAACGATTTTCTTATTTATTATTTTAAAATGTAATTTATTCCCGTGATGCGAAGCTGAATTTTCGGCATCATTACTCCAGTCTTCAGTGTCGCATTATTCTTCAGAAATCATTCTAAAATGCTGATTTGCTGCTCAGGAAACATTTCTTATTATTATTATCAATGTTGAAAATAGTTGTGCTGCTTAATATTTTTGTGGAAACCGTGATGAACCCTCAGTAATGACTTTGATGAAGCCCTGGGAAGTTTTCATGAGAGAGCGTGCACACTTATGTGGTGGAAAGTTCAAGGGCAACAAAGCAGATTATTTGTAACCTCAAGCAACCGTTCACTTGATTTTTATTAGAACTTGTATTAACAAGGTAAGTGGACTGTGTATGCAAAGCATTACAATTTTAATGCATCAATGAAATGGTTAGTTATAAATGTACTGAGATTCATATGCATTGTATTACATACTAGTGGTTTCATGAATCCGATTTTTTTTTTTTTTTTATCAGACTCACCGCTGCACGCATGTTACATCAATTTTATACTTAAATTTAATTTATATACTTAAATTTATCTTCCCTTTAATTCATCTGTTTGCAGTTGTATTTCCTCTCTAGCTGTACAACAATTCAGTAGTACAGATAACTCATAATTCACACCAATTTAATTTGTGTATGTATTTAAATGTGTAAACGGGTCTTGGTTAATGACGATATGGAAGTGTTTTATTGGTATTTCCCTCCCATTGTTTGCGAGTTTTTTGACTGTGGTTGAAATGTCTTGTATGTATGCGTGTAATGCTGGATGTGAGAGTCATTTAGCCAGGCAGTTATTTATAGGTGGAGTGACCCAGATCAAGCAGCCTCAGCCCCCTTACCCCTTACTCTCTTTCTGTCTCTCTTTCTCTTGTTCACTGACTATTTTTCTCTAGGGAGGTAAAGCAGGAAGCTCTCTCTGAGCCTGCAGGCCAAGTTGCTATGGAGCTGGAGGCCCGCTCGCATTCAGAGAGTGCTATGCAACCGTCTGACCAACAGGGGGCAGAATCAAGCGACTCCCACCCCGAGGAGGTAAGAAGGCCCACAGAATGAAGACCCAGTGGAAACTATAACCCTGAAATATGACATGGGGATAACTTAAGTTTATGAGGCAGTTCTAGCTGAACTTTTTGAAGCCAAAGTGATCTCAAATTGTCATCTTTCTTCAGATTCAGTTCAGGATTGGATATTAGATTACTGTTACCATTGTTTCATTTAACTCAGTAGCAGCAGCTGTAGCAATGTCTGGGGGATGTGGATGGCTAATAATGTGTGAAATTAGAAACAGAGTAGGTCATTGCGTGTGTGAGAGGGAATGAATCAGTGCTAATTTTAGATAGGCGTTTTACATTTTTGTGTTAAATATAAATCTTTTTGTAGCCTAAAAGATTTTTAGATGGGTTGGAGTAGTTGTCCATTGACCAGATAGTTGATTGAGGTCAGCAATTTTCACTTATTTTACTGTCAATATTTTTAGAAGTGGTACTTTAGAGAAGTTTAGAGATGCTTTTTGCAATCTCCATCTGATAATCCTCTTTTGAAAAGTTACATCTCCATATTAATCACTTTTTATAAAACAATCCCCTTTTTAGTATATTGTGCCATAAGTGTCTTTGTAAATAGTGCACAGTGTGTATATTTGAGTTGTAGGGAGCAGATGATAGACCCTGGCAACATGTAGTTAGAGATGTAGGCTATCTCTGTCTTCTCTCCTCCCTTTTTTTTCCTGCTATTTCTATCTCTCTGCCACTCTGTCTTTTGCTCTTGTTCCCTTTCTCTTTTTATCTCTGGATCTGGTAGTATGACTGTTTTGTGGTTTAAAATCCCATTGATTGCTTTGTTGTGAAGGTGCCCTCCCCTCTTCCATTGCTCATACTGGTACCTGCATACTGCCACCACCTCTTCTCCTCTACCACCTCCATCACCTGCCCCGCTATGCCCAAGCGTCTCGGCTGTACCTGAGCTAGGCCCCCAGAGTCGCCACTGCACACTTAGCCTGACGGAACCGGCCGGATCATTGGCCACTACCTCGTCATACAAAACTGATGTGGCCTCCTGATGGAACTGCTTAAGAGAAGCCAAAATAGCTGGTGAGATGGAGGCGTCAGTCGTATTTGTGGAAAACAAAGAATGCTGCTCACCAACAAAGACATTTTTCAAAGTGTGAATGCTAACCAAACACAAACATCAGATGGACTTCTGTCATCATGATGGGAACAGTCTTGACGCCTCCTGCTATTTTCGCTCACACTTTAGTACTTGAATGAACTGATATCTGCACAGACTCTACACAAACACCTGCTGCTTCTCACATGCCTGTGGACTGATCTCAGAGAGTCGAGCAGTCTTAAGATAATGAAGCAATGCTTATGGACTAATCACTGGATTTACTACCAACTATTTTTCCTGTCATTATTCAGTTTGTCAACAGCCATGCAGCACTAATACAAATGGACTTGCTGGGATATTTCAAAGAACTTTATGCTCCAGTCTGACAAAAATGACCTTACCAGAAAATTCTCAGATAAACTTGTGGACAGCATGAGATCCTTTGCAAAACGTTGAAAAAGGAAACCATCTTTGCCAATGTGTCACAGGTGTTTTTGTGGCACACCATGTGTACAAAGGACTTTCAGTTTATGCAGATGATAAAATGCTGTGACAGATTGCTACCAGAATTTTGGCTTGTCAAACATCATGTGATTCTCGTTGGTTTGTAATGAGGATGCTATCACCACAGCCAGTGAGGACACCGGGAGTTTTTGCCATGCTTCCGTTGCTTCCTGAACACTCAACAACTTAAAAGACTTTCAAAGACCATTGGGATCACAAATCCCACCACAAGAAAACAAAACAAAAAACAACCATTGAAACAAAAAGTGCAGTTCCTGTCAGCCGGCCAATCAGCACACTCAATTGTGATCGTATCTCGCCCTCACTTCTCAGCCTCCTCTGATTGGACCTTTGTTGCCTAGATACAGTGCACACTGCTGTGCGGTTGGGCCATAGCCAAGCCAGAGAGGAATCAGGTGTCAATGGTACCAGGAAAACCCTTTTTCCCAAGATGTATTTGTTTTTAAATAACTTAAAGTGGAAAGGTTTTTTTGCTTTGTTAATGATGAGGTTAAGAGGGTGTTAGTAATCCTACAATTTTTTTACAGCACATATGGGAAAGTAGGGAAATTTAATCAAGCATTTGTTAGCTAAAGTTATGTTAAAGTAAAAACTACAGCTATAGCAATGTAGGGGACTTTTAAATCCAGAAACAGTTTTTAATAATGGTGGGATTCTCAAAGCAACTGTACGTTATTGGTGTAACTGATAGCTGTGCATCTGTTCTTCCCCCTCTCCTTTCTCTCATTCCCCTCCTTTTCCCAATGTCTCTTTTGTCCGTTGTGTCTGTCTCTTCCTCCACACATCCACTGGGATCTTGTTTCTCCCCCTCTCTATTTCATTTCAGAGCTCCACTGCAAAATCGTTTGCTGCCCGAAAGATCTCCCTGAGCAGTAAGTGTCTTCAAAATGTTCCTTTCTCTTACTCCTTGTCTACTGACAGGTTGCTGCAGCCCATTCTGTGCATTTCTCTCCTAAGAAAAGTAATAATTGCCTCTGCCCTGCCTATTTAAACCTGCTGATCTAGAACCTTAACCAGTAACAGGGGTGGGATGCTGTCCTCACCAAGTACAGTTTTTAAAACAACTCTGGTGATGCAAATTAATTTACGTTGCTCCAAAAATCGTCTGTCCACTTTGAAAGCAGTGCATTACAACATCATGTGCTGTGCTTTGTTCAAATGAACCCTGTTCCAATTGTTGAGCTGCAAAGTTAACAACTTTTCTCTTTTTTATCTGAAATGTTTCTATGTTCAAATAACTGAATTGTTTGCCAAATTGATTGCCATAATTGCATCAGTTAAATGTTAATTTAACTTCTATATATTACATTAAAGCCTGTTCTTACATGCTTAAAGAAGCTAAGGAGTAAATTGCAGTACTATAAAAAGAGGCATTACAGAGTCATTTAGGAATTGTTTCGCTATGCTCCTTTACCAGTCATTTACAGCTGGATCTGCAGTTTTGTGATACATTTTTCTTGGCACTAGGTAAAACCGAGGTTGCATCTTCTGAGTCAGAGCCTGTGGGCGGAGCCAGCAGGAAGAGAAGGTGGGGATCTAGTACAGCAGTCACTGCCAAAAAGCCGTCAATCAGCATCACCACTGAATCGCTGAAGGTAAATCATCCAAGACCACTCCCACATGACCGTAGCAGATATGCGATGAATAACTACCTGTTTTTGACAGCCTTTCTGCTTGAATAATTTCAACGTTATTGGGTCAATGTTGCGGTATTCTCAAGTTTCATTTGATGAAAAGCTTAAGTGTATAGTTTGGACAGAATTTAACTGAATGGTTATCAGTTCTGTGCTTTAATTGTACTGCATAAAAGTATTTTTACATGACTTAAAAATTGTCATCTTTACAGACACTGATTCCAGACATCAAGCCCTTACAGGAGGCGGTGGTCGAACTGCACCCAGATGAGAGCCGTCTCTCTGTGGATGAGGACTCATTCGGGCCTCGTGAGCGAGAGGAGCCAGAAGAGGATCAGGGTCTCAAGATCAGACGCACAGTGACACAGGTGAGCACAGGCTTGCGACGGGAAGCTGACAAAAACAAATGTTACGGTTTGACTTAGTAGGAATAGTATAGGAACAACACCAGTTTTGAAGACTGCGGCATGATACTGCAGAATTAACTTTAGTAATTTTAAAGCGTTAAGTGACTTCAGGAATTAATCTTTTTATAGGAAAGCATTTAGTCATCGTCTTTAAAAGTTCATGTTTTGTCCCTGCCATTCAGTGAACTTTTTTCTTGTCCCTTTAAACTTTGGTTCAGATTGTTCCGTCTGAGGGACATGAGAATGGGCAGAAAGAAATGGAGGAGGATGACGACGAAGAGCCGAAATGGACAGGAGGAGAGAAGGAAATACATAGGAAACAGGAGAGCTCCCCTGATGCTAGCATAGAAACACAGGAAGGTGATTCCAAGAAAGGTAATTCCTTAATTTTCTACTGTTATCCCCACATATCCTTGTTTTTTTACAAGCAAGATTATCATTTTTATTTTCCTCTCAGTCACTCCCAATGATTCTTTGGTGCGGCGCTCCATCAGTCAGCAGAAATCAGGAGTGTCCATAACTATTGACGACCCCATAAGGACAGGTCGCCAGCTGTCTCCTCCTCGTGGAAAAACCTCCAAAATCATACACGTATGCAACCTGGTAAGCACCAGATGACGTTGTTCATTTCACTGCTCAGTGTCTCACTGTAATGTAGGGAAGTCTCAAATAAAATATTTTAAGAGTGTGTGAATAGTGCCACTGAACTCTTATGAGGAACATTATACATTAAAAGTTTTGCTGATCTTTTGACCCCTGCTCTTAACTGTTTCTCTCTAGGTGCGACCTTTCACCTTAGGGCAGCTGAAGGAGTTGTTAAATCGGACTGGTACATTGGTGGAGGAGGGTTTCTGGATCGATAAGATCAAATCTCACTGCTATGTCACAGTAAGATTACTATTTATTATTATTAAAGCTCATTATTATTATTAATACACTACCATTCAAAAGATTTTTTGGGACATCAAAGATTAAATTATAAAGATTTAAATTATGAAAAAATTGTATTTCAAATAAATGCTTTTCTTTTGAACTTTCTATTCAAAGAATCCTAAAAAATATGTCTTTCCACAAAAATAATAAGCAGCAAAATGTTTTGAACATTAATAAGAAATATTACCAAATCAGCATATTATAATAATTTCTGAAGGATCATGTGACACTGAAGACGAGCAAAATTCAGCTTTGCATCACAGGAATAAACTTTTCAATAAAATACATTTTCAAATATATTAAATAGAAATATTTTAATTTGTAATATTTCACAATATGACTTAAAAAAAAAAAAAAGAAATCCTTAGTGAGCATAAGGGACAAAATCTTACTGACACCAAACTTTTGAATGGTAGTGGATTTGTTTTATTCTGTTTTTTTGTTTTTTGGCCCCCTGATGCATTAGTATATTTTAACCTTCCTTCTGTCATGTTCTATCTCAGTACTCCACTATAGAGGAAGCAGCGGCCACTCGAGAAGCACTGCATGGTGTGAAATGGCCTGCGAGTAATCCCAAAGTACTACGGGTGGATTTTTGCGAGCAGGATGAGGTCGGAACAGTTTGGCACAATTTGCTTCACTTGCTTTTAATACTGTCATCATTCTCTTGTCATAATTTAGTCATTCTCATGTTATTAATCAAACTTTGTATGCTTCTCATTTTGTGATTTCTTCTGTGTTTAGTTGGACTTCCATAAAGGTAACGTGTCCAGTGACCGTGTAGGTCATGACCCTCAAGCCTCAGGCCGCCCTGCCGCACATCTGCCGCTCCCACCTCCAAACCACGAAAAAGAGAAGGACCGAGAAAGAGAGCGAGACGGAGGGGCTACAGCTGTGAGAGACCAGTGGGCCGAGAGAGAAAGAGCGATGGAGAGGAGAGAGAGGACTCGTTCTGAGCGGGAGTGGGACCGGGATAAAGTGAAGGATTTCGGTAAGGAAGACCGAAACGACAAAACGAGAAGGTCTCGATCACGGGACCGAAGACGCAGAGAGAGAGGCAAGAGCAAAGAGAAGAGAGTGGAAAAGAAAGGTGAGGGAAACTAAATCTGGTCAAATGTTTACTGATCTCATTTCTCCCCCCCACTTTTTTACTTGATTTGACATTGTCTCCATTTTCCAGATAAACCAGAAGAACCTCCTGTAAAACTTCTTGATGACCTGTTCCACAAAACTAAAGCAGCTCCCTGTATATACTGGTTACCCCTCACAGATGAACAGGTCAGCATGACTTCCTCTAATCACATACAACCCTCAACTTCAACAACCCCCCCCCCTCAATTTAAGTCTTTGCTTATTTCCAGGCAACACAGAGAGCTCTGGAGCGTGCTGAGCGCAAAAAGGAGCGAGAGAAGAGGAGGCAGGAACTCCAGGAGGAAGAGGACAAAAAACGAGAAGAATGGAGGGGGAGAGCAAAAGGCCGTGACAGAGAGGGAGGGAACACAGGAGGAGCAGGAGCAGGTGTTGTGAGACGTTCAACTGAGGGAGAGAGAGACAGAGGGAAGGAAAGAGAGAGAGAAAGAGGCAGAGAGGCAGAACAGAGGAGAGATGGCCAAAGAGGCCGCGGTAGCGACTCCAAACCTGCAGGGGGCAGCAGACGCTCACAGAGCCGTAGCAGCACCTCCAGAGACAGACGCCACTGAGTGTACAAGTGTGTGTGAGCGAGTGGATAAGTGTGAGGGGGATTTGTTAGATCAGAGTCATCAGCATGAAGACAGGCTCTAAGGATGATAAATGCCGGTCTTTTTCACTCATTAAAGGTATAGTCCTGACAAAAATGAAAGTTTTGTCATTTACTCACCCTCACGCTCTTCCAAACCTGTATGACTTTCCTCTGCAGAAAAGATATTTGAAATGTTTCAGCTGGTTTTGTCTATCCAATAGAGTCAAAAACATTGAACCAACCCCCACTGACTTTTATTGTATGGACAAAACTTCTTCTTTTTCTTTTTTTACTTAAAAATTCAAAATATTTCTTGTTCTGTTCCACACACAGGTTTGGAACAACATTGATGGTCAGCAAATAACTGAATTTTCATTTTAAGCGAACTGTTCCGCTAACACTTCAGTCACTCAACACTGTTTTAGGTGAAACTTCTTTTTCTTTTTTCTTTTTTTGTCTTCCCAAAAATCTCAAATGAATCAGGACTAATACTAATGAAGGGTCTGGTGAATGTTGTTTATTTTTAAAACTAATTAGGCTTGTGTATGTGTTTGTGTATCAGTGTGCTGTTTAAAGCTCACAAACACCAAAGTCAAGAGACTATCAATCATATTTTCCTTCTCTCCACCCCGCAGTCCTCGCTTGTTTTTTTATTTATAGTTTAACTAGAGCCACTTTAGGCTAGAAGGTTGTTAAATCAGTGCATAATTATGGGACTTTAAATACTGTATCCAGATTCAATTAATATATTTCCAAATGGATGGAATAAAAAGTCCCCAGTCCAGATGCTTCAGCCACTATTGTGAGTTAACAGAGCCAGTCCTGCTGTCGACGCTGATCTCATAAGATCTGATTTATTAAAGTAACTACTACTGATGTCCAATCCTATGAACCACACTGTAGATTCATTTGTTAGATTCTCATCTCCATCTTCGTCTGTTCTCTTCTTTCCCTGGTCTTATGAAGTTGTGTACTGTTCATCTCTGAATCAGACAAGGTATAAATTTAACCTTTGTAGAAAAGCTAGCAAGAGGCCTTTTAATATTATTTTAATGTTTTAGTTTTGAAGATAAATTGCAAAATATTCTCTTTTTGGATTATTTTCTTTATGAATGTGCAGAATGTACAAAGAAAAATAAAAAACGGAAGGAAATTTTTTTGGGGGATGTGTTTTGAAGTTTTTTTCATTGATGCCAAGAATAATTGTCAATAACCAGAAGCAGTTGGAGAGGAGGATACCACACTATACATTGCTAAAGTCAGCAGTGACATTTACAGGTCCAGGTGTGGAAAATATATTTTCTAAAAATGTTCAGATATTTTCATTACAGCTTGTCAACTGATTTTTCCAGACTTCAGAAATCCATTCTGTAGCAAATTAGGTTTTTTTTCTTTCTAGTTTTGCTCTAAAATATTGTTCCTATATAACATTGTAAATATTGTTGCCCATATATTGTTCTTTTGCGTGTTTTCACAGGCTTAAAATTGAATACAAAACTGTGAAACGTCAGTCTTGAGTCATTTCTAATCATTCAGACCAATAGCATTCAATTGAGAAATTACCCAGAAAGCTTTAGAAAAGAAAGAAAACTCAGTGATGAGTGACAAAAAATCATCTATCCATAGCAGCCATCTTTCATTAATCGCATTAATAATGGTCATTAGTGTTTGAATTCTCTGATTTTTGGATGTGTGAATTGCACAAGAAAACAACACATTCATACACACAGATATTTATTAATTAAAACAGATACAGGAATGTTTTTAACCTTTTGCAATCACTTTATTAAAAAAAAATTCTCTTAATAGGTAAACATGTTTAAGTGCAAAATCTTTGCTAGTGATATTAAATATAAAAAAAAGTTAAGCAAAAAAAATCCCTTGTTCTTTCCCTACAGCAAACAGTAGATATGGGAGTAAAACAGTGTTCTGTGATATTTCAACTCCCTCTAGTAATGAAGCAGGCGATAATCTTAAACTCCGAGAACTTGTATAGAAATATTTTGTTCAGCAGGATTCAGTTGCTGCATTTCCCAGCCACTAGGGGGTGATATAGTTTTTACCAGTGCTGGTATTTGCATTTGAAATGTACTATGACCTCATGTCTCAGCAAGAGTGTTTTATCCCCTCTCACTATCTTCAAAAATAGAGTTGCCATAGAAGAGACACACATAAGAAAGGCAACGATTTACAGTGGTCACTAGTGTGCATATGAGAGTACAAAGTAGTTTATGTTGGTCAGGCACATTAGTTCTCATTTGAGTGTGTGTCGTGAGGGGAAAGGTTATGTGTGACACACCCTGGTCATGTGGCAAGAGTGGCAGAGGAGGTGGGAATCCAGAGGGAAGCACTGAGATCCAAGCTCATCAGACAGCTGCTTCCCACACTCCTGAAGAAGAGGAAGAAAGGATTACAAGCCTGTGCGATAACATGTAGATACGCCTCTTATCTGACGCAACAAAATGACGACAATCAGCTTATCCAAACTACTTTCCAAAATACCTACCTCACAGTGATAGCACTCAAAGTGATAATCTTTGTTCATTGACACCACCCTGAGGATCTCCTCACTGCCCTGAAACACACACACACACACACAAAATCAAGATCTTGAACATTCTCCTGAAAGCATCTGTGAAATGACTGGGGAATTATTTACCTCAGCAGGTAATATGGGTTGTAAACAGGCAGCGCATTTGGGAGCAAATGTCCTGAGGAACAGAAGAGAGAGAGAAAAAAAAATGTAATCCACATTAACAGCTTGTAAATGCAAATGTTTTGGAGGTGCCCAGTGATGATGGAACATTCAGACACCGCAACAATCAGGCGACACTATAGGAATTATAGCTGACTAGTGTGACAGTCTTTTGCTAAACTTTTCACAAAATATCTGCTTATTAAAATCAACTGACACCTGCTATGCTATCTTTTAAATTACAATTAATTACTATCAACTTGATTTGTGATTATTTCACAAAAAAAGCCTTAGATTATTTTTAATCGGAGCAACATTTGTAAAACTTAAACTTTATTTGATCAAAAATACAGTAAAAACAGGAATATTGTGAAATATTATTACAATTTAAAATAACACTTTTCTGTTTGAATATATTTTATAATGTAATTTATTCCTATGATGTCAAAGCTGAATTTTCAGCATCATTGCTCCAGTCTTCAGTGTCACATGATCCTTCAGAAATCATTCTTATTATGCTGATATCAAGTAACATTTCCTATTTTTATCACAGGAAAAGGTTGTGCTGCTTAATATTGTAGAAACTGATACATTCTTTGATGAATAGAAAAAAAAAATTTAAATTTTTTTTGTAACAATTTAAAAGTTACTTTTAATCAATTGAATGTGTCCTTTCTGAATAAAAGTATTAATTTCTTTAAAAGAATGGTACAGCGAATTGGATCAACATGCTCCTTTTCAATTTTTTTTTTTTTTTTCTTCAGTAAATAGAAAAACAATGCATGGTATGTAATGCATAAATCTTCAACACTTAAATAATACACCAATCTTTTAAAAAAGATAAAGGGCATTTTATATATTTCTCTCTCTCTCTCTAGATATATATATATATATATATATATATATATATATATATATATATATATATATATATATATATATATATATATACAATGCCCTTTATCTCTTTTAAAAGATTGGTGTATTATTTATATATAATTATATAAATGATATATAATATATATTAATTATATATAATATATATTAATTATATATATATATTAATAATAATATGGTGTATTATATAATATTTTTTTTACTTTGTACATGTTGTATGTGGTTCTGCCACACTTTTAACTTAATTTGATTAAAAAAATAAAACAAAATAATGAAATATTTTTTAGCAATGTTCAGCTCACGACTAAACCTCAACAGCAACAAAATCTGGAAAAAAGGGTTTCAGAGCAGTTGTTAATGTTAGACAAATTGCAAATAGTTTTGTTGTCATGTCATTTGTAACACTGTTCAGTCTAACAGACCTGTTGTAGTCAGAGACGCAGTAGACGTTGTTGAGGTAGTCCACTGTGAATGGCACTCCGTCCAAAGCCTTTGAGCAGACCGTACAGCGGAAACATCCTGGGTGATAAGAGTTCCCTAGAGCCTGCAGAATCTGAGTTACACACACAAACAGAGAGCTGTGAACACACACCCTAGACAACCTTCAAAACACTGACACTGACATCACGCAAAGACCACAAACCTGTTCCAAGATGAGGTGACCACAAACACTGCACTTCTCAGCTGCATCCTGGAAGCCTGAGAACTAATGGACACCAGGAAAGATTAGGAAAATTATTGAATATTCTTTAGATTATTATTATAACAGAAAAATATTTTTGAAAGAAATACTGAATATAAAAGAGTGTACAACATTTTAAATAACAACAACAACAATACAAGTAAAATATATATTCTAAATATTATCATCATCACCATTATTATTGTTTAAATGATTAAATAAGTGAAATATATTTGATATATATTTTAATATATATTTTTAAACAACCTAACAAATTAAAGACTTAAAAAAGAAGGAAATATTAAATTATAACATTTTAAATATATATATTATATTAAAATATATATTTTTTTGCAAAAACTAGAGTTTTGTGTGTTTTTTTACACAAAAACCTAACTTCCACATCTCAATAGGAAATTTTTGTATCTTATTCTCTATCCGGAATGCCCATTGTTTTTTCTTCTTTTTTTCTTCTTTTTTTTTTTGAGTGGCAGATGTCCTTTTGGATATTTTTTTTCATATATTATTTTTACACACACAACATTTTTTAACAACTTCAACCCATAAACACTGGTTAAAATGAATAGGAGAATTAACACATGAAATGAAAATGAAAAAGACATTTTCAGTCAAAAAAAAATAAAAAAAAAATAAAAAATATTTTTTAGCCTGAGTGAAGTTATTCTTACCATGTAATCCTCTTTACAGTAAACCGAGCCACTGACATTGTAAAAGTCCTTGTTTCGGAGAGTTCGCCCTACAAGTAAAAACAAGATAAGAGAGATGTTCAGACCATCATGAGAGATACTGACCCAAATGAAGAGGTACTGAAATACTGGCCTTGGTTTTGACTCAGTGTTACATTACTGATTCCTGGGGACTGATAACTCACCACAGGAAACGCATATGAAGCAGCGGGTGTGATACAGGCTGTCCAGAGCCTGGCAAGCATTATCTGCACCATATACGCCTTTACCACACTTCACACACGTACCTGAAAGCAAGAATACAACCACAAACACTGTTTGAGTATACTATAAACAGATGCATCACAACACACACACAACTCTATTTAGGACAATGAGGTCATCATCCAATCATAACCAATTACATAAAACACGATGGCAGAGCTGTCTGGACTCAAAAATACATGTCTCTGCATTCTTCCCCCATAATACCAGCCAGTGGGTTTGTTTCTTGTAGTAACAGTACACACACACACCGATAAATCTGACCTGAGCTCCACAACCCCTTCATTACTTGGAAAAAAAGGCTAATAGGCTGTTGGATACAGGAATTAGATATTGTAATGTGTCGGAATGAGGTAATGTCTTAAACTTTATACAGGTGCTTTTCAGACAACAGGGAGGTTTCCTTGTGGCAACAAAGCACTACACACACATAAGGCACAAACACACACCCTACCCTCACAATTAAATGTGTGAGAGAGCCTTCCCTCAGGACTCAAATACCTGAGCTAAACAAGCACACGCCAGCACACGCTAGTGCACGCTAACACACATGAACACACCCTCGCTCAAACTGTGGCTGGTCGAAAGCTGAGAGCTTATACACACACACAGCCTCTGTCCTACTGTATTACTCACAGCTCTTTGGTATGACCAGCGTACCACAGAGCCTATAATTTAGGGTCATGCATAATCACTATGCTCGTTCTAGGCAGATATTTTTGACTTTGGAGTCTGTTCAGAATACTATGTAGCCTTGGGTGGAGGGGTTATACATTCGCTCGGTGACTTGCAAGTTAATTATTATGGTTAGTTAGAGAAACGGGCTGAAAAAGGAGGGCTAGAATGTATTTTTGAAGTCTGAATGGATGCGTTTTATGTCTTGCTTTTTGCTTCAGAGAATGTTTGCAGGTTTTAGCAGGTCTGAAGCAGTTTTCATCTCACCACATCACACACATTCACAGTCTATTGCCAGAGAGGTACATCATTAGTCATAAACAAACTAGCCAAATTGGATGAGTAAGTGATCTCACCAAAGTACTCCTGTCTGTCCGCAGATATCGACGATTCCCTTCCAGCTGACTGTTCTTCCAGGGATTTCCCTGGAACTCCGGCCGTGGCTGGGGTAGATGCTGAGCTGACTAGAATGGTGGTAGACACAGGTTGTTCTTTTAACGTCAGACCCCCAAGTAACGCTTCTCCCTCCAGGGCAGCATCTCTCAATATCAGGCGGGTGAGCTCCTGCTGGTAACGGGTTCCTGGCAAGTCGGAGTGTCGTGCCCTCTCGCCCACATCGTCACCTCTTGATCCCCGCTGGTCAATGGGACCCCATTCTGGTTCTGCACGGTGGAAGGTTGCAGTGTGTGTGCTCAGTGCAGGCGGATATGAGTGACGGCTGTCGTGCGCACTTCCTCCCGACACTGTTTCCCTCCAAATCTCCACAGGGGGCACTCCAGTTTTCCCTGATGACAGTACAGAGTACACCTGACCCGAGGTGGCGCCACCGAGTTGGGTCGAGGAGAGCTGCAGCTGCTGGCCGGGCCCAGGTGTATGGCGGGTGTCGTAGCCCAAACTGATGCCGCTCGTCCGGTTACTGCTGCACCGACTTCCCATGGGACTCCCACCGCCGCCGCCCCCTCCACTTGCGGTACTGCTCGCAAAACTGGACCGAGGGCTCGCCAACACGGACTCCTGCAAGCTGAAAGAAGAGCAGGGGCTCAACGCTGGTGCAGGGGGGAAGTAGAAACCCCCTACGCCACTGTCATGGGTCCTCTGCGGTGGATGAGAGAGGGAAGCCGGGCGTCCGCTGTCCCAGGGTTCGCCACCCGAACTCAAACGCTTGTAGAACAGAGCTTCCTGCAGGGACAAGCGCTTATGACGCTCTAAGTCGTGGAGGAAGCTGGGCTCCATGGCAGACGAACGGGGGTACGGGTACGGAGGTGGTACAGACGACAGCGGAGGCGGCTGAGCGAGAAGCTGTTGGCGGCGAACAAGCTGCTGGAGCTCCAGAGAATAACGGCGCTGCTTCAAGGCCTCACGAGAATTTGGGCTGTACGCCCCCAGCGGGTCACCTTCGCATCTGGGCGAGTCACCTCGTCTCAACTGGTCACACATACTGCGGCCCTCAGCCGTTTCAGGCAAGTAGCACGATGCTCGCTGCTGGGGCGACCGGCGCCGAAGAGGGGCGAGAGTAGACGGGTGATGTTCGATCCCAGGCCCACAGTCCTCAGGTACCGCAGCCGAGGTGGTATTTGAGGGTGTGATTCTCTGAGAAGTGCCCAATTTGCCAGGTCTTCCGGCTGACTGTCCACACACCTCTACGGAGGTGTGAGGGAACTGAGACGTGCTCACGGGTGCATTGATCTGTGTCGCGGTTCCATTATTGGCATTGTTGCTATTACTGTTGTTATTTGCGTTGGCCAAGTCATTTTTCTTTTTGCTGAATTTGACACTTCCAGAGTCACTCAGTTTGAGCTTTTGCTTCAGTTTGCTGCCAAGTCGATCCATTGTGTTTTAATATAAGTTCAACTACAATATAAAATATAAAGTACGAATTGAACTTCTCTTAGATGCCACCTGAAAACGACTACAGTTTAAATAGTATTCTACATAAATACAGTGAAATACAGTGTGGACACAAGCACAATTCAAGTGATTCAACAGCAGATGAGATAACAGACCAAAAGATATGAGACAACAATAACAAAAGTCAATAACAAAACAATAACAAAAAAAACAAATCCACATAAAAACGAAATGTTAAAAACTAATACTTTCTGATGAGCTACAAAAATAAATATTTAACTTTGAAGATAAATAAAAAACACTATGACATTTTCTGCAGGCTACATGTCGTACTAGTTAGACTTGAAAACAAGCAGTTTGTTTCCAAACTGTTTGCTTGTGATGAATTTGCTGGACATGCGTGTGAACAGAAGCATGTTGATCCATTTGATTGCGATCCTTTTTTTTTTGCAGCTACTTGTGGCCTTGTCTCCGGCAGTGAGCAAATGAACGTGTGGGAACTACCGTCAGGCTTCAAAGAGTCTTTAATTCTCGTCCCTGACTCGCGCAGAACTGGTCCATTCAAACGACGAGTCTCACAGTCACATCCGCAATACTGTTGTCGGAACCACTCGCAAGTCTTGTAATTACCACTTGGATTTTGTCTCTGTGGATTTATCCTAAACGGCACTGCCGGTTGTTTAAAAAAAAAGAACAATAGCGTTTAAATGCTGAATAAATTTCCAGCGCGTTAAACACACAGGTTATAGGATACACCACGGCCCCTTCCTGCCTCAACTAGCGGCTTTCAAAAAGCCAAGTTGAAAACGTTTATCTGTGCGGATAAATGAGTCGTCCGTATCCGCGAACTCAAAAGCGTTTATTCCTCAGCCAAGAAAGTACAAGGCATATCAAAGTCTCTTGTTGTCCCGCAGAATTTGTCCAGTCCAGTTTGAAAGAAAATGACCATTATTCCCCAAAAGTGGAAGTCTTCAAAAGCGCGTAACAATACAAAAAAAAGCTGCAGCGAGTCGAAGAGAAGATCGCGTATCGCTCACCCAAACATATTCGCATAGATAAACACTCACTGCGCAGCCTACGCCGGAAAACTGTGCTAAAATGTTCAACGTAGAGTTTCTTTCTTTCCAAATTTTTTTCCTTCCTCCCCCTTTCTTCTTCCTCTGTGGCTTTTTTTCCCGACCGGAACACCTTTCCCCCGGGCAGCGCGCATGAATAGCATCCCACTATTTCGTCACACAGACCAACTTCTTTAAACAGACTGTGCCCATTGGTTCAGCCTACTGTTTGGACTTACACAAACAACCTTGACATAATCGCACACTTTTTTTGAAATCTCTTAAATGAAAAAGACACATAGCCTACATTATAGTCTAAGGGGAAAGAACGCGTGGTTTAATTAGTTGATATAATTAAGTGAACTATCTGTAGGAAAAATGAGACAAACTCAAAAATAAAGGTAAATGCAGCCGTGAATCACATTGTTTATTTTTTTTGTTTAGAACACCGTAAGATGTTTTTATTACACATAATGTGGCTACAAGTGACGAAAATTCGAATAAGTGACGTTTATTAGATTTATAACAATGTTTAAATAAACGGAAACCTAAAAACATGTAAATGGCTCGAAAACCTTACATATTTTCTGTGTCATTTTTCCAACCCTAAGGCCTAATTGGTCGTGTCGTGCCTTTCGTCTGTGGAATGTGCGGAGGGATACCTCGAAGTTCCCTGGGACAGCGTGAGTCGGCTGCGTGTGTGCTTTTCGCGAGCGCAACAATGTAACTGCTTTTCTTTTCTTCCCTCGCGGAAAATGCCTCTCACTGCTCCATAGTTACCGAGAGGCATAAATTCCGGTGACAACTGACCTGCAGTCGTATGGTTACTGTATTCAACCCCACAGAGACCCTAAAAAGACCCAGTGCTGTTCTTTTGTTTAAAACCTCGTTTTTTCCCTACCCCGGAGCTCCCTCCTCCCATTCTGGTCTTGTCTGCAGCTTCTCCTGCGGTTTTGTGGGAGCGCGCACGAGCTCGCGCGCACTGTGGCGAGTGTGGACTTGTCTGGGAGCGCGCGCGGGAATGTTTCAGCGCTTACTCAGCACTGCTCGAGCCAGAGGAATGAAGGGGATCGGCGGTGCTGAAAGACTATTTAATATTTAAGCGGAAGGTGTAAAGGCCGTTCTTCAGAGGCGCCTCTGTGTCTTGTTTTTACAAGATGTTTTGTCACCTTAAGACTGTATAATGAATGCAAACATACCAGTCAGTTATTCAAATCAATTGGTGAATGAATAAAATAAGCAAATCAATTCTATAGACTATTTTAAAATCTATAAACACCACACGGAGAATATTTGTATTGTATACATAAAAAGACATTATAAAGTCGGTAGCCACAAGATTTCCCAGATTACACGTTGTAACACGTTTTATGTTAGCTTATCTTTTGTTTTGAGATCGAGTTGTGATTAGAAAGGCTGAAAATAAACTGCAGTTTATTCAACAGGTGAATCAGGCAAGTCTGTGTTGTATTTAATGAGACCACAGCATCATCTACTGGTAGAAATAAGTCCCGCCACCTTACACCATTGCAGAGTCTTTGTTTTGTCCCTCTTGCTCACCGTAGTTGTTATAATCCAAAATGGCAGTATCCTTGAGGACGATTTGTACCGCAGGTGAGACAGTCTGTTAGTCAAGTTATAGCTTCTTCTTTTTTTTTTTAACGTGTCATGCTTTTAGCCAAATTTTTTGCATTATGTTTTGGGCTCAGGAATTATATCTGAACGTTATTCTTTTAAAACCTCGCTGTCAGCCTGCGTGTTAATAAATGTCCATGGCAGTACACTCACTGTGTCACAAAGTAACAACTGATGAGTGAACAGTAATATTTTTAAAACAGTAAATTCTTTTTGATGGGTCATTTTTATTTTCACATCATTTACAGTGTCGAAGCAGTCAATACGCTCATTTTCATCGACGTGTGTGAGCCATGCAGGAAAGAAGTGGAGACTGGAGTGAGTTTCCTATGCAGTTTGACTATAACAAATTGTATTTAAAAAACAAATTGTATTTAAAAAAGGCAATTAGGTTGATGACAAATAATAATATTTAAGCTGATATGAAATCCAGTTTAAACAAACGAACCATTTCTACAAAAACAATGTTACTTAATACCTGCTGGAAAAAAAAAAAAAACACAGATAAAATCACAGTGTTTGCATACATTACATTATATTATGGTTAATCTTGATACCAGTGTTTTGGTTTGTTCAAATACATTCTCCATTACCCTGCTCCCTTTTTGTCTTCAGAAATGGTTTAGCACGTGGCGGATCAGAGTATGGACCGATAACAGATCTACCTGACTGGTCATTTGCAGGTGAACTTTTCTTGATAGCCAAAAGCAATAATGTGGTGTTAAGCACAGACGTATTGTGCTTATCAATTCTATTGAATGCATCAGTTGTAAGGTGTTTGTCAAACAGTAAATCTAGGAAGGTAAATATGAGCTCTGACAAGGATTTGTATCGTTTATGTGATTTTCAGATGGAAGGCCTGCACCTCCACTGAAAGGACAGATCCGCAGACAAAAGCAAAGAGAGGAGTTTGCTGTAAGTTTTATTTTTTTATTATCTTTTGATATTTAACTTCAGAAACAAACTTTGATGTTTACATTTGTGTCTCTATTTAGAGAAGAGCAGTGTATCTCAATGCAGAGGTGGATGAAGGGATGAAGCGATGGTGTGAGAGGAAGGAAGCCGAGAAACAGAAAGAAGAGCTTGTGAAATCCTTATTGCTGAAACCTAAGGGAAATCTATTATTAAAGAACACAAAATAAAGATACTTGGGGACAAAAAAAGCTTCTGTTTCTAATGCTAAACACACCAACACACTAAAAGACTTCATATTTTCTGTTATAGTGATGGGAAGAAGAAAAAAAAACAATCTTTGTTTTGTATAATAAAGGTGGTCATGCATTATTTTGTTGGAGGACAGTACATATAGGCAGGGGTTAAGCAGATGCTTTAGTATTTCCAGTACACTTAGTGCAGGGATAAAATCTGATTGTTTTGCTCAAGGGTGCAGTTATGCTAGCTTACAGGTCATAAACCTACAAACATTTGGACTGGATTGGATAAAGCCTACTGAATTTATGTTTTGCATAATCTTTTGATCTGGCCTGTAGTGAATATTCATTGTGCCTTTATTTGAATTTCTTTTAAAAAATAATATTTTATGACTACTATTATATACTATTACAAAGGAGAAGGTATTCAAACTTTTGACAGATACTGTAGATTCAAATATATTTACTCACATGCACAACTAAAAGGCAGTTAATGCAGTTTATCCCTGTTTGATTTAAGCTGAAAGTGTTTGAGATGGCTGTGAAATAGGGAAAGTTATCCCTAATATGAGTTGTGAAAGTCTGTTCCCACTGATCTTTATTATGTGAAGTACAAAACTGGAAAAACAATACTTAGAGTGCATTGCATATAATACATTGATGATTTTAAGTATTGAAAAGTTTAGGGTTGTTAAGTATTTTTTATTTTGTTATAACATTTCTATTTTATTATATATTTAAAATGCAATTTTTTCTGTCATGATCATGATCCTTCAGAAAACATCGCTTATTATTATCAGTATTGAAAACAGTTGTAAGCTTAATTATTTGTGGAAATAAGGATTTCTTTAAGGATTATTTGATGAATAGAAGGTTCAAAAGAACAGAATTTATTTGAAATGTAAAACTTTTGTAACAGTATACATTTCAAAACTATCACTTTTGATCATCCTTGCTGAATTATTATTATTTATTTTTAAAAAAAGATTTTTTTTTAAACTTACTGACCCCAAAAACCTTTGAATGGTAGTGTATTTTATTTTGGGAAAAAACTAAAAGCTTTTACATTATACTAAAACTAAATCTGCATATATTACATTTGATCAATACATCTTAGAGTTAAAAACAGACTTGTAAAAATATGCTATATTGACATAATCTCTCGCTCCACTAGGCTGCAGTGTTTCTCCATCCCTTTCTGATGATCTTCTGGCGGCCATTTTTCTCTAACCTTGTCTCTAAAAGTTTCTGCAAATGTGCACATAATGCAGGCTGTAATATTCTCTTTTTCAGCTTTCTGCTTTTTAATATATATATATATTATTTATTTTTATTTTTTGTCATGTCGTTTTTTTGCTAATCTTATGTGGTCATCTGTTGTTGTTGTTGTTGTTGTTGTTGTTGTTTTTTTACAAAGATGTGCTGTTATACAATAGATTTCAAGGTACGGACTAACATCGAGATGAGACCATTGCCATTCCATCTCCTGCCTGAGAAAGTAATTAAGGGTGTTGCTATAGTGACTCTATTTTATATTAGCCGCAAAATGCCATTTCGCTTTTCAGAGAACCTCTGAATCTTGAAAATCGATTAGTACGGCCGTGAAATATAAGGACTTTTTATAGTAATCATTCTCTGTACAGTAGCTTTTGTCTTAAACGTTAATTTCTGAACTTCTATCTATTTTTAATACTTAGGTCGTCGGAAGGAATCTATATGGAACTCCAACATGACTGCTCTCTCTCTCTCTCTCTCTCTCTCTCTCTCTCTCTCTCTCTCTCTCTCTCTCTCTCTCTCTCTCTCTCTCTTCCAGAGACATATACACACACACACCGGTCTTCCTGCTGATTTCAGCAGCCTCTCTCCATAATTATGGCTCCAGTTGCTGAACTGCAGATTTTTTCCTCTGGAGTTTTACTGGACCCTGGATCAGATTCAACCATTTTTGTCAGCACTATGAAACCATTTTGTTTAAGATGTAAGCTGATAAAAACAACAGAAACCCAAGGTTTCTCTCACTCAGCTGAATACTTCTGAACCACAGTTATGATTACATATATTTTATGTACATAGCTTTAAGTTTTATAGAACCAATATCCTCCTGTCTCCTGGTCTGTTTAATTCAGTTTAATTTATTCCTTGAACAATAATAAATATTATTGTTCAAGGCATTGAGACAAATCAAGATGTGTTTTTATGTACTCATCTTTCACATATTGTTTGATTTCCACCAACAGATTTTTTTTCTTTTGTTCATTTCCACGCCTTTCTCTATCTCTCTCACTCTGTCGCTCTCTCATGTTGTTTTGGTTTTCCAGAATGAGATCCAGATGTTTTATGAAGTGCAGGAGGAGAGAGAGCAGAGGACAGGAAGGGTAGGAAAGGGACGAAAGATGAGGTGAATGTGCAGTCCTTTAAGATACATACAGGAAAAGACAGAACAAAATAAATAAATCAAAAATAGGGAAAAATATGATGGAGAGTTGAAAGCAGACAAGAAACATTAGAGTATGGAGCAAAAGTGTGTGATGATGGCAGATTGAGGGGCTAGAGGTATATATACTGTATTATGTTGGAGGGCTTCCTGACAGGATATGACACAGCTAAGGTTACAGTATGTGTTTGGCCAAGGGTTTTGGATATAGCAATACACTTCCTACTCGTATAAGGGAGAGATAAAAAGATTTTTACCTTGTTATCGCTTTATTTTCTTCACACAACATGTCTCATATTTCATATCAAGCATAACCCAACACTCTTTTCTTCTTGGTAAATAAGTTACTAACTTTTTGGGGGGGAAATTGTCAACTATTTTCAGACAGCAAATAGTGAAATCGTTTATTTCACCATCATATTTTTAAACATCATGTAATTCATATTTTTATACTGAATTTTCAAATTAAAAGTTTGGGACTGGGTAAAACAATCTACGGAGCCCCTAAAGGGACGTGGTGGTGGAAAAAATTTGGGATGGGAGAAAAAATATTTTTCTAATCTTTTGTGTTCCCTAAACATGTAGTGTGTGTGTGTGTATATATATATATATATATATATATATATATATATATATATATATATATATATATATATAAGGGAAAAAATTTAAGTTTGAATAAAAATCAAAAGTGCTCAGAGCTGAAGAAACACCCAATGGGGAAAATCTACAAAATTCTTCATGGTGGATTTGAATATACAGAGAACTAATAGTTGAGAGTACCACCCTCTTATTACCCTCTTATGAAACTTCCCAAAGTATTTATTAAACAAACGAGCGAGGGGTAGGGGATTGTGCAACCGAACTGTCTGCGTAATTCTTTTTTTTCTTCTTTTTTTCTGTGGCTGCTGATTCAGGCCTATTTAGGACTTATTTCGTGTTATGGTTGGTTGCTTTTCCAGTATATGCAACTTTGAACTATAGCAATGGGGTTCTCTAAGCCACCTGCTTTCCTGCTCCTCTCCCGCAGGAACACATTTACACAGTCTAAATTGCAAGCAACTGTCCAGGCCACGTCCTGTTCGCCAGCTCAGCGTGTATGTGGGCGTTTGTGTACTTTTTCCCTGGCCATCCGAGCACCAAGCTCACCAAACATGACTAGAGCTCTTCCACACCACCATAACGAGAGCCAGACTTCCTGTCCTTAGCTCATCTGTCCATCCAATAAACAGATTTTTGTTTCAGTAAAAATTATAGGCCTATAAGTAATATAAAGAAAAATTACAGGCTTATGCATGTTTTAAAAATCTACTTGCGGAACATTAATAATAATATTCATAATGGCAGCCACAATTTCTAGAAAATCTAAACCGGATGTTTTTTTGTAGGTGAAGAAATGGCAGACTTTTCACCAGTAGTGGATAGTGTGCCGGAGAGAGAGAAGAAATAGAAGAGTAATTTAACAAATCAGTTCATGGAATTTATATCATGCTGAACTGGCATTTTTAGTCATCCGACCTATTCAAAAAGAATGCAAAAAGTAACACAGAGCGAAGAGGGATTCAAAGATGAGGGGAGAAATAGATTTGAAAGGGAGGGGACAGGAAAAACAGCACAGAGATGTTTGTGGTGGGCCGTTCATTAAAAAACGCCTCATAAAAGAGAACAATTTTGCTGTGTGGAGAAACGAGGGGGGAGGGAGGGAAGCAGGAGGGGGAGAACCGGAAATGGCGGAGCGCTGTTTTTTCTGACTTTGTCAGCTGGAACAGTTTTAAAACACTTTGAAGAAAAGCATACACTCCTCCTTCACTACAAAGTACAGTCATGTGTCTCTATAGTCTGGTCCCTTGTTCTCTCAGATATGAGGATATGTGCAAACACTCATCAGTTTTCTGTCCAAAACAAAGATAGATAGACTGACAGACAGACAGACAGACACAGTTAAGATAGATAGACAGTTAAGATAGATAGATAGATAGATAGATAGATAGATAGATAGATAGATAGATAGATAGATAGATAGATAGATAGATAGATAGATAGATAGATAGATAGATAGATAGATAGATAGATAGATAGTTAGTCCATGGAACTTTTCAGTACATTTGGAACTCACTCATGAGATAATTTTATTTCTTAAGGTCCAGGAAAAAGAGAATAACATTAAAAAAAGGAACTTTATTTAATTTTCATTTCCAAGTACAAAAAGTATGAAACAGGCAAAAATGTAATTCCTTTACATTTACACTATATCACTATCATTATAAATATCATTACCATTATCATTGTTAAAACTAATTCAGAAATGTCTAATAAATGATGTATTCAGTCTTGTTACAGAAAACCCATAGCACCATTACTGTTCATAAATAATTATTTATTTGTTTCTGGAAGGTGGAGAGCGAGAAAAATGTCTCACCTCCAGCCTCTTCTATTATAGAAACCTGACTAATTTGAAATAAGTCACATTCTGCCTGTGTCCAGCAGGACTTGAAATGACAATTTAAAATAGGCAAGACTACACTAGGAGAACAATAATAACAATAACCATAGTCATAATAACAATGCCAATCATTAATGACATACTTAAACATAGTAAATACCAAATGCATTGCAATAACAATAGCATTTTGAGTTGAAACAGATGGACAGCTCTGCTCTATAAGTGTATTTAAAACTGGCCTACTCCAGAAGCTGCTGGGCTTCTCTCTCCCTGAACTTTGACCTTTAACCTTTGACCTTTTACGTACAGCAGGTCTCTACAGTCGAGCCATACTTTGTGCAAATATCTTTGTGGTGAATAAAAGGTGCAAGGAAGGTCAATTATGATAGTCCTTCCATTCTATTAATTCAATGGCAAAGGCACTTTATGGGATACAGGCGGTTTTCACTGGATTAGCAATGTAAAAAGCAAAATCTGAATTAATGAAGCATGTCAAAGTGAGATCAATTAGTGTATAGAACATGTCAATCAAACAGCCGGCCGGCTGGAGTCAAGTTCGGATCTGGAGAGGGAGATTTTCAGAGCGGATAAAGGAGGGATTATATACTGAAGAGAAGACTGAAGGAACAAAAGTGCATTTCACTGAGTGATAAACCGTAACCATGTAAGAGATGGAGGAGGGCTCGTGTCTGTCTCTCTTATCTCCCACTCCATTTCGGATTTCTTATTAATGGCAGAGAAGTACATGTAAATAGAAAAACATACAATACACATCCCTTTTCATCTCTCCCTGCCTGCAGACCTGTAAACCAAACTTTACTGTCTGACATTCATTTTCACTCCATCCTAATACAATCTTTCCAAATGTCATCTACTTGTATCCCTCTTACACTTCTCTTCCCATGCCTTTCATGTTCATCTCTAAACCTTATCGAGCAGAGAGCGGTGACAGTAGAGGAGGCGTCGAGGGGTACCATAGTGGTGGAAGAACAGCAGAGCCCCCAAAGTGACAAGCACACAGGCCAAAAGAAAGAGCGGGATGACGATGGTCGCGGCTCTTCCCATGCCTCCGCCTTCTGACTCGTCCATCTCAATGATAAGCACTTCCTCATCTGTGCCGGCCCTCTTCATGGGATCCTCCCCTTCACAGCCCATCCAGTTAGTCAGGACAGATTTGGGGAAGCCTGGCTCCACCTTCAGTTGCTGATTGTTAAACTTCCAGTACTTATTGGCTTTGTAGAAGTAGGTGTGGGCTGAAAAATTGGGGAAAAAGCTGATTCAGTAAAAGTGGCTCTAAATTTCTAAATCTCTATCTCTATTGCATTTTTGTATTGCGATATATTGTGACACAACATATTGTTACACCCCTAATATAATATATATAAATAAATAAATAAAATAAATATTTATATATATATATATATTAGGGGTGTAACAATATATCGCAATATAAAAATGCAACAATATGTATCGTGGATAGTTCACCCAAAATAAAAATTACTGTGTGAGAAAAATTCAAGTTTTTAGAGTTTTAGTGTCAGTACTACATTAATCTACTATGTATAACGTTGAATATAATGTATAATAATGCAATGGGGGAATATTTTTGGGTCCTAATGATGCCAAATGTTTTATGTTACCAGTAAAAAGTGGCCTACATTATTTTAAATATATCTAGTCAGTGATAGAGAGCAAGCCCATTCATTTACACCCGCAATGTAATATAAAATTACCATTTTAATCAACAGTACATTTTTTGTTAACCTTTTATTATATGTCTTGGAGTATCACAATAATATCGTATTGTTAGTTCAGTATTGTGATATGTATCGAAATAAATTACATTTTAAAATATATTCAAATGAAAAACAGTTATTTTAAATGGCAAAAATATTTCAGAATATTGCTGTTTTTACTAGGGTTGAAATTGAAAAAATTTGATTATACCAGCAGTTCTGCTGTACCAGTAGTAAACGAGTACCGGGCATATTCGGTACCCGCTGATAGGCGGTTGCTTTCAAACGCTCCCGTGTGTATCTGTGTAAGCACTCTGTGAAGAGTGTCAAAGGTTTCTATTTACAACTGTTTTTGAAGGACTGATCATTGTAGCCAATCACAGACATATCTGTTGAGTGTGTGAACGCAATGGCCAATCAGAGGTGATTAAGTTAGTCAGAATCCGCTCAAAACACTGAAGTTTTCGCAGGAGTGGTGTTCTCAGTGAGCAGGCGCTGAAGTGATTGATAGCTTCAGCTCTTTGTCTGCCTTCTGTTTATAACCCATATACACTTGAATAAAAGTTTAGTTTTTCATGCGGCTCAGTACACTGCAAAATTTCTGCATTTACAACTGTATTTAAATGCGTGATTGAAACCCAATGATTGACAGTGATATAACCACAGCAACAGACGGGATAAAAATATGATACTGTATGCCAAAATAGATGTACATAAAAACTCTTAAGAGTGTAAGTGCAAACAGACCTGCCACTTGCTCTATGTGTATTTGTTTCTTTGTCCTTAATTTTATTACAAATTTTTCACTTGACCTTTTTATATACAATGTTCACATTTGAAGGCTACATGTTTACTTATAATTATTATCATAATAAATAAGAATAAATAATAATAAATTCATTAATTTAATTAATATTTTTATTTCAAAATAGATAAATAAAATAGTAAAAGAGTTCGAACCGGTTTTGCTATGGTACCAAAATTGGTACAGAGAACCATGAAAATACTGGTATTGGTATCTACTACTGCAATATTGGTACCGTGACAACCATAGTTTTTACTGTAATTTTGATCAAATAAATGCATCCTTCGTTGGCATAGTCTTTTTTCAAAAATATAAAAAAATCTTGACCCCAAACTTTTGCATTATTATATATATATATATATATTTTTTTTTTTTTTAAGGATAGTGAATATATACGATATACAATATGAATATATAGTGAATGATAGTGGAGAACAAAAGCTTCTGTACCTCTATCCTCGCTCATGAAGGCCCCTTTGATATTATCTGGTACTCCTTGCCATACATTGATGGGTTTGGGGTAGTCTGAATCCACAGATCTGCTTTCCTCATTGAAACGGTAATATCTGAGAAAACAGAAAAGGCATGAATGGGGAAGAAAAACAATAAAAGAAAGGGAGAAGTTCACAAAAAAAGAAGAGGAAATATTTTTCTCCATATGACATGAAATCACATGGATTTACAATCAGACACTGAGTAAGATATGGTAAGTGACACTGGAAACTTACTTGGTTCCTCTGAAGAAGTAAGTGTTGCCAGTGGGTGTGTAGAAAACAGCTGCGTCCAGCTTGTCTCTTGGTAGGCCTGTGCCAAGTTCCTTGAAAGTTTTTGGATAACCTTCCTCCATTTTAGCCTCATTGAAAACCCAGTACTTATCACCTAGTGAGAGGAGAGACAAACAAGAATCATTAGAATATAAAGAATATAAACCTTTATTTATCTAGCACGTTATACAATACAGATTATTTCAGTGATAACAGGAAATTATGCATTTAGGCTGAAGTAGTTTCGGTGTTGATTCAGTTCCGTTGTGAAGATCATCAGATATTAAATTAGCTCATTTCATCTCTAAAGCAGTTCTGCAAAACATGATATCATTGTTCAGCCCAGTTCAGTTCTCATACAACAGCACCAGTACATTCAGATCAATAATATTGTTGAGTATTAAGTGTCCCCAACTGGGTAAGCCAGAGGTGAGAGTGGCAAGGAACCCAAACTCCATCAGGTGACAGAATGGAGAAAAAAAATCTTGTGAGAAACCAGGCTCAGTCGGGGGGCCAGTTCTCCTCTGGCCAACGAACGAACACGGTGTCATTATGATTCAGGCTGCATCACGAGTCAGAATTCAGATCGGGATCGGGATCGGTAGCATTAAAATATTTTGTCTACAACGAAAGGCAAAATAATAAAGAAGACAGACAGACGCACCTTTGAAGAAAACAAATTTTCCATCAGAACGTTCGTAGGCTGCGTTGATAGAGGGAGGCAGTCCCTTCCAGAAGTGTCCAATGGGCATGGGATACCCCTGCTGAGGTTTACCATCACGCATTCTCCAGAACCACTTTTCCTGTGAAGTAAAGGGGGTGTAAATATAAAATACTCACAAAATACATGGAATGTCCACACAAAACAGTTTCGTTTTGCATTCTGTTGTACCTTGAACACGAACATCTCTCCCCTGAGGAAAGCGATGGTGTCAAAGTGTCCCTCACATATGTTGGGGCCAAAGGAAGGGCGGTCTGGCCTGGGAGTGGGGGGCCGGGGTGCCGGGGGGTGGGGCTTTTCACCAGACCGAGCACCTGCCGAAAGACACATGTCATGTCTGTTTTTAATTTGGTTTTACATTCATGTTTCCTGTCATGTCATGTGATTCCCTGCTCCCCTCATGTGATCTGGTCATGTGGTTCCTTTGTTTCATGTATTATGTTTTCTTTAGGTTTGTTTGACTTGAAGCGGCACTGCACGGACTGATCAGTGTATGATATCAAAGTATGGCGAGAGTGATTAGAGAGCAGATGCTCTATGTGCTTTTGAATCGCTCTCATGGTACTTTGATGTCATACACCGATCGGTCTGCGCAGCGCCGCTTCATTTCAAACACACTTATTGATTACTCTCAGCTGTATCTTTTTAGTCATTAGTCTTTGTGTATTTATAGCCCTCATGTTTCCATTTTCTCTTGGCTAGTTTTTTTCGATGTAACCTGTTGTTGATGAGTTTGGTCAAGCCTGTTTATGCCACGCTCTAGTCTGTTCAAGTCAAATGCTCATGTTTATGTCATGTCTTAGTTCTGTTTGTTTTGTATCCGGTTTTTCGTTTGTCAATAAAACTGCACATGTAAAATTATTATAAAAATGATGAATAAGTAAATAAAAATAAATATATGTATGCAATGCAAACTGACTGCCATATATCTGCTGGATCCCCCGTCTGTCATCATCGGGCAGCACAAAGTTCTCAGTGTCCATCCACTGGTAAAACGGAGCCATGATGGCAGAGGGATCGCCTGAGTGTTCCAAACCAAGAGCATGACCTAATTCATGCACTGCCACCAGAAACACATCATTACCTGAAAGAGAGGCAGAACAATGATACTCTAAATGTAAAATAACACAGACTTCACATGCACACATTACACATTAAGTTTGTTCAGTTGACAGAAACATTCTTCACATTCTCTCATTCTTTGCTCACCTCCCTGGTCAACATTGCCTGTTGTCCAAGGCTCTGCTGCGTCGAAATGGGTATCACCTCCGATACCATGACCAGGGAAGTACGCGTGGGCCAGGAAACCTCCCTCGCCGTCGAATGGGGTGCTGTCTCCGTGATAGCCTTCCGCGAAGGAAAGCATGATATCTGCAAACTTGTCCACCTTGCCACTGATTTGACTGTATGGGATTTCACGGAACTTGAGTGGTATCACGGCCTCCCAGACCTTGAAGGCCTTCCTGATGGCCTCATGTGTGGCAGTCTCACCTACTTTAGGAGTGTAGTTCTGGATACTGGGTGAAGAAAACATTTGTGCTTAATTGCTAAATCTGAGTGTTCCTTTCAGGAAGGAAGTGCAGAAACAAGTCATTTTTAAATAAATACGTAAAGTCTGGTAACTATTTCCACTTCTGAAAAAGGAGAAGTAGACTAATAATGTTTAGAAGAAGTTAGTCATCATTTACGTGTTCTGAATGTTTAATCTTGCATTGGAATGCAAAGTGTAAATGCAATCCAGCTTGCTCCATCCAGAATACTATCTGAATACAAAAGTGCATGTTAATGGCAGGTGTATCCACCTTATTTTGCAAGTTTGTGAGCTATTTTCTGTAAACGCGTGAGACTTCAGATTCATTACCCGCTATAGGTAAATAACTAGAAGAATAACTAAGTGTGGTTATAACTAAGTTTACATATGGTCAAACTATTTGAGCTACAAACCAGTGTTTATGATTATGATTAGAAATTCAATATCAAGCAGCACAACGGACTGTTTTTGTACAACTAAAATAGCTGGAAGAGGGTGACACCGGAAGCCTCGCACATTCAGGTTACAAATGGCTGTGTCTGCTCTTACATTAAAATGAAGGTGGATAGAGTGCCATTAAATATTACTATTATTAATTTTCCTTAGGCTGTCAATTGCATTTCCATACCTGAATGTGACCTCTCTTTTGTCCCATTTTAGGCCCTGGATGACATAGCGCTTCTTTCGTAGGTTGCTCTTCAGTTCAGAACCGAATTTATCAGGAACACCGCACCTCGGCCGCTGCATCGCCCTAACAACATCATGTTAATGCAAGACATAAAGTCACTCAATCATACGTGACTCAGTCACCAAAGAAAACTGGCTGCAAATCAGATGTTTAATTCTCTATCAGGTCATCCATTTGTGGACAAAGATTGTCAGTCATTAGCAGAAATAATGTAACTATTGAGTAACATAATGCACATTATCTTTAAATGGTCACAATTAACCAGTGGTGGACAGTAATGAAGTTACATTTTACTTTACCAGAGTACTTTTATTTTGGTATACTTTTACTTCACTCCATTCCAAAGCATATTATCGCACTTTTTTACTCCTTCATTCCATAAAAACATGTCATTCCTCATTATTTCGAGCTGAAGAAATCGCCACCCGATACCCAAACCAAGATGTGATAACGATTCATGAATGAGCCGATTCTTTCCAGTGAACCTGCTGAATTTGTTCACAAATCGCACTGAATGATTCATTCTTGAATTGGACTATTAATTGCAGCTGTGCTTGAGTTAACAACTTGAACAGCGCAAAAAGTAAGTTACTAATAGTTAACACATTTAGTATGTCACTGTAAATTAAAATACTTTTTAGGTCATGACTGTCAGTTATTTGTGAACTAAATGTGCTATGAAAGTGTATTAGTATAATAATAGGTATAATGTAAAGCTTTGGTTATAAAATAAATGTTTGCTTATTCTCAGATCAACATACACGTTAAATGTCTGAACTGATTTTTCTTATTATTGCTGACAAATGACTAGTACTGGCTAGAGTAAATAATCAACATGGTTCATTGATCAGTGCTTTTTATTTTTAATAATTAAGTTAAGTACATTAAATGACTTTTGTACTTTTCAAGTAATACAGAAAATGAGTACTTATACAAGTAATATTTTATTAGGGTATATATACTTGTACTCAAGTACTTCATCTGTACCACTGTAATTAACAAAATAGAGATGTACGAGACTGGGCAAGACTTACGATAGTGTAGCTGGATCCATAGTGCCGCTGACAGTGAGGCCATAGAATTTCTGCATGGCGGATATGGCGGAGGTGATGGATTTAGGAGAGCGGATTGCCTGAGCCCGAACATCGCCAGGAGGAAGATACCCATACTGCTGGAGCCATGCCTGAGAGAGAATGAATGTCTCATTATCACACAACACACATTAACATGCAGCTGTCCCATCACTACTCTTCTTAATTATAATAAACCAAATTCAACGTGAATAAAAGACACACACACACACACACACACACACACACACAAAAAGTTTCTCTGGAAAACATCACAACTTCTGTCAGAGCATGAAATAGCACAGGTGTCATGGCTGTGACCTCAGTGAATTAAAGGTTGGGCTGAATGTTTTTGAAGTGTCCTCACTGTTCCAAATATCTCAGTGCAGCACCACATCCACATGACATGCTGTCTGAATTTATAAAATCTAATTGTACATAAACCTGCCAAAGTCCACAAACATCAGTGATGAACCGCAGTGCAAGCACAAAGATGTGTGTGTGCTTATGACCTGGTTAAACTTTTGTGAGTGAAAGAGTGTGTATGGATGCTCAACAATTTTAAAGGCTTTAACTGTGTGTTGTAACTGTAAGTAACAGTGTGTCAGAGACTTTATGACCTTTTTAGGTGTGTTTCCAACCTAGTTATACTTTGGGGATATATTTGCTGAAGAAAAGCAAATAACTTTTATTATTTAAAAATGCTAAGTGTTTCCTTTTAGGGGTGGGATTAGGGCTAGCCACACTTGGGTAAAGGCAGACTGACTTTGAATTAAAACTGTTCTTTTGTTTTCTGGCTTACTGAAATTAACACTGAGAACATGAAAAGAGAGAAAAAGGAAAACTAACAATAAAATCTAAATATATCTTATAATGTACAGCTAAACAAACGACAATGGTAATGTAATTATGTAGCTTCAAAGAACTTAAATCTTCATGTGTTTCATGTGCTTATGACTTGCGCTCAAAGAAAACATGTTATATATATGTTCACTGTAAAGAAGCAAAAACCCACATGATAAACTGGTATTCTGAATACTGAAGGGACATTTCCATCTCGTGTCTATGGTAGTTATGGCTCTGATTATAGCTGTGCAGGTGGTTGTAGACTAATGCGCTGATCTGGGCTGTTAACAAAGGTTACAGGTTTAGGAGTGACTGTCTGTTAGACTAAATGGGTAAATGTCTCATTTTAAGGATCAGACAGCCAGTGTCTCCAGTCCAACCACAAAGAGTGTCAGCAAAAATTACAAGCATTTTTCGGTAATCCTTGTGACCTCAGACTGCCTTCCTTTCTTATTTTCTTTCTTTCTTTCTTTTCTAAGTATAAGCAGTATCTGTATCGGCTACAAAAAGAATTGAGAAAAAGAAGAACGAGCATGATGGCATAGAGACCGTTCAGATTTACAATGGTTGAAATTAAGGCATAATTATGTTCATAAAGCTAATTATAAAAATAAATAAAAAAAAGCATATTTTTCAGTTTATGGGACCTTTTGATTCACATACACTTACAAAATGTGAATTACTTGGAACTAAATATTAACTTATGTTGGTCTATGTGCAACGTTCTAAAACTATATCCCAGATGTCTTTGCATTTTAGGGTTATTGTGCCTTTAGAAACAAAGATAGCATAGTTCACTTCACATACTATATTAAACTGAAAATTTGTTGAGAAAGAAATCTGTAGTCGTCTCAATGAATTTATTGGCTTAGTGAATAAACAAGTTCAAATTGACTAAACAAAGTATCATAACAATTTTAAGACAAAAGCTTAGATACAAATCTGTGTATATTGCTCAATTTTATGGCACTTACTCCTATTATTTACACATTATACTCTTTAAAATGGACGAAACACCTCAACAAACCTGTATGTTAGCATACAATACTACAGCGATTAAGAAACCACATCCAGAGAGCAACTTCACTAAATCAGTGAGTGCTTTCACACGGGTTCCTTCACATTGTAGATTTTCAAATGGGACTGGTCTACACTGACCATTTTGGTAGAGGAAGTGTATAACTGGATAGGGCACTATAGTGTAGTGTTAACCTGGTCACCCTTTCTCCATTTTTCTTTCTCTCAGTCCGTAATTCAATTCCTCCTTCTTTATGAGTGCTTTCTGTGTGTGGTGCCTCCGCTGTGGTGACGCGCCCCGTTTTTGTAAAAACACTAACTCATGAGGATGAAAATGTTTCCCTTTCTCTCTTACTCCCTCTGAAGGCCACTCTTACTCCCTCCTGAAAAGCCTCAGGTCTCCTCTTAATGCAGCCAGCAATCCCAGCATGCTCCGCTGCCCTGGAACTCCCAGTGGTGGGTGTCAAAGCTTCTATTTAGAACACCTCTGCCGTTCCCGACTGAGGAAGAGCGAGTCACTGTGTGGCCATGTGTCAGGTATTACCATGCAGACAGCTAGCCTTTATTGAGTTTACTGAGTCTCGGGCTGTCTGGGTAAGCTTTATGTACTAATTACGCTGCCATTATTCACAGATCTGGGAACAGAGTTCAACAGTAACCATTAACTCACACATGATAGTGACTGGCATAAACAGAAGACATGAGGTTATGTGTAATCACATGCTATGACATCACTGCCACACATGCTACAGCAAAAATTAAATCTATTGTGCTTTTTTACTTTTTCAACTTTCTTTATTGTGTAATGTTGACATCTGAGCACGAAAAAGGTCTGCAAAGTTTCGAAGCACAAAGTCATTCCAAAGGGAGTTATTCTCTATATCAGTAGCCTACGCACTGTTTCTGAACTCCCTGAAACGCCTCCATTGTAGTCTTGGGTTTTCTTCCGGGAACGATCACATCACATAATTCCTCATTTAAATAATTCCCATCCAAGGCATAGGCAAAAAACACGCTCAAAGCAGTTGACCAATCACAACACACTGGTTCAGTCGACCAATCAGAGTACATTGCGCTTTCCGGAAGAAGGGGCTTAGAGAAATGAACTAAACTGAGCATTACTGACACACTGGGAAAAATAATTCAATAAACATTCGAGCATGAAAACCTATTCTCGTACACCCCAAAAACAAAATCAAGACTTCGTAAATATGGCCTCTTTAAAACTCTGACATGGAGCCAGTTGGGATGAAGTGCTTTCAAAGACGGCACTTTCTGAAAAACAATTTCATCAGTTTTAGTGTTGCGACATTCCAAACATGTTGTTTTGCTAGAATGTGTGCACAGTTTTAACCCTAATCTCTGATTTTTATAGTTTCTCTGCAGAAAATATTGCTGTCAGACTTTCCAGGCTCAGAGGGGGGGGGGGAAAAGCAGCATTTATGATTTTAACAGCTGATCTGCTGCTCCTACGGCATTAAAGAGGGAGAAAAAGAAGTTGGAGAGAAAAAAACAAAACCTAAGTGAGGTCCTAGAGATTTTTTTAAAAGTTAGAAATATAAAAACAAAGGGTAGAAGAAAAAGAAAGGAGAAGAAAAAAAGGAGGCCAGAGGTGAGTCTGAATGCACGACAGAAGGACTGAGTCAGTCGTTCCTCCTTGTCTGTGCCAATGGAAAAAACGGAAAGTTTTTCAGGCATTAGTGCCTGTGTCTCACTCTGCATCTTCACGTGGAGGATCAGATCACTGACCCATTTACTGAGAAGCTGAACTAATTCTGACACAGGATATTAATCACAATCCAAAAAATAACGCAAACTCAAAAATATCTTGCAGTTTCTAATTTGAGATCACAGAAGAAAAAAAAAATACCAATGTCTAATTCCAGCAGTTACAGATGCATGACATTATCATCCATATATAATCCACATATTTATTTATATACTGCAGAACTACATTGTTTTTCCATGTACACAAAACAAGAATCAAAAAGAGAAATTGTGGAGTCTGATAGTCTTACTGAATGAAATCTCAACATATGATTTTTCTTCTAAACTGCAACAAACACTTTTTCAAGCCTCTTTAAGTGATGAAGGTCTGAAAGATTCAGCTGAGTTTCAACAGATGCTTTGCATCTGTAATACTACTTAAACAAATACATCATCTCTCGTCTATGGTCTGGTCTGGGGGTGGGGGCAATACCCAGCTGTTTTCCATAAGGAATATGGCTGAATTTCTTCCTTTTTTCGCCGTTTTAGTACAGTATTCAAAACAAAAGCACCTGTAACAACAGAAAAAGTGCAGTGCAAAGTCATAATAACCTAATGTAAAGCATTTAGTTCATTAGAAGAAAAGTTCAGAATTCTTAGGGAAAAATGGCTGTACAACTTAGGAAAACCAAAAAACTTAAAACTTAACGTCAACCAAAAGTCTAAAGAATGATGGTAGTTTCACAAGCAATGGGCATCTGGGATTTGACCTTTTGTGTGACCTTACTCTCTGATCACGCGACTCTCACATGAGGAGACTGTTATTGTCTTTGAAAACCTTCGAAAGCTTTCGGTGGAATCTGGAGTGCTGACTGTTTTTCACACTAGCCTTGGGTACATCACTCAACTATCTCAGAAATGTAAAGGAGTGTGAGAGAAAGGAATGAAGGGATGCAAATAGACAGTTATTAAAATGTCTTTAAGTGTTAGTTCACCCAAAAATTGTAATTCTGTAATTAATTACTCTCATGTCGTTCCAAGGCTTTCGTTCATCTTCGGAACACAAATGAAGATCTTTTTAATAAAATCTGAGTGATTTCTGTCCCTCCGTTGACAGTCTATGCAACTACAACTTTGATGCTTCAAAATGTTCATAAAGAGATCGTAATCCATATGAATTAAGTGGTTTAGTCCAAATTTTCTGAAAAGACACAATTCATATATTGGCTTTTATTCATATAAACATTCATTAAAACACACATCCGTTAAAATAAAAGCCTAAAATTAATCTGTTCATCATATAAAGCGATTGTGTCTCTTAAAGGACAAGTTCGGTATTTTACACTTAAAGTCCTGTTTACAGATCGTATCTAATGAAATAGAACGGTTAAGATAAAAATTTGGACACATGCTCCTGTCCCGAGAATTTTAGGTTTATTTAGCTTTTGTGGACCTATTTTGCCAAACGCGTCACACCCGTGATTCTTCCGTTGAGAGCTTGAATAATAGACACTCCAGCCCAGTTGGTGGCGATAATGCACCTTTGCCAATTGCAAGCAAACCACGGGCATTTCATTGAATACACAGAAGAAGCAGAAGAAGAAGCGGCGGAGTAATACCGTAAAGGTGCTGCAGTCTCACAGCACGTCCTATTAAGTCAATGGAGCTGGACAAAAACTACGATAAAACCTGTTGGAATGCATCTTTTTCAGCGATTTTTGAGTGAACATTTCAGTGAACACCCCTGACCACTCGGTGAGTTTCACGTCTTTGTAAACGAAAGTTTAATGTGTTTTTAGGACGGAATCTTCCAGTGCATATAGACAACCATTGTGGGGGTGGGGGGGTGAAGCGAAATAAACCTAAAATTCTCGGGACAGCAGCATGTGTCCAAATTTTAATCTTAACCGTTCTATTTCATCAGATACGATCTGTAAACAGGGCTTTAAGTGTAAAATACCGAACTTGTCCTTTAAGAAAATGGTAGTTGCTAAAACTGTCAATGGAGAGTACAGAACTGGCTCAGATTTATTTAAAAATATATTCATTATAGTGTTCCGATGATGAACTGATAAGTTCACCTTAATGCGTTTGGAACAACATGAGGGTGAGTAAATGATGGCAGAATAAAAATTTTGGGGTGAACTAACCCTTCAAATCCTCTCTCTGATCTTGTTTTCTTTATTTTAGACCGTTCAGATTTCCTGGCTTGCATCTGTGACAGAGATGCCAAAACGTCCTGAAAAACAGTCATTCGTTCTCCACAGTTATGTGTCTACCAGACATAGGCCTATTTCTGAAACAAACATTTGGATGGCTCTGGGGTGTATAGACAAACTGATATATATAATGATAGCCTATATCTACCTGTTAGATTTCTTTTTTCTGTCAAAGCAAATAGAAAGAAAAAATGTGAATTTATAGATGCAGTAGGCTACAGAAACCACAGAATTGCGACACTTTAATAACTAACCCTCTCTAGGAGCCCTGGAGCCTCTGACTCACTCCTGTTTTTGTTTTACCTTGATATTTAGGGATCCGAAAAGACAGTTTTCCATCTTAAACAGATGAACAGATGAACCAAACTTCATCTGACTCAATTGTATTCAACTGTGAATTATGAGGTACATGAATACACTTCATGAAGGAAATCCTGACATGCGGAAACATCCGAGTGTATCTGTGTCCAACAATACAGGCTTGATAGAGAAATAGTGGAAACACACACAAACAGACCGCTGGCAGGTCCCGACTCCCCACAAGGTAGTTTTATATCCTTTTGGGGGCATTTGGTCCCCACAATGTTGGTTAATTCTGCACACACACACACACACACACACACACACACACACACACAATACTAGAACAACACTGGCTGTGCATTTACCTCTGGTCGGACTTCTTTGTCACTGGTCCCGCTTTGCACCAGAAACACGCTCGCGAGGGCGAGCGGCAGTAGTCGTGGTAACGTCTGGAGTTTAGGTAACATATTCCTCAGTGCGCGAGAGTAGGCTACTGGGCTCGGGACACAAAAATGCTTTAGGCTCCGTTCTTAAAGTTTTCTCCTCTAAGTTTTCCCCAGTAGATTGTCCTAAATCAGACCATTCCAACAGTGAAAACGTTTCCTTAAAACTCTGCCTGGTAGTTTTTCCTAAGTAGCTACAAAAAGAATAAAAACCGACTTATGCCTAGCCTATAAAGTATGTAATCATAATTATTGAAAACTTTTCCAAAAGTAAAGCTGGACCATACGCTTTACAGCCGAAGAGAGAAGACTATCTTCAGATGTGATTATTATTCTTTTCTTTTTTAAAAAAAATCTTAGATCTGCGCTACATTCTCATCTTGCGCTTGAGTTTTCTTTTGTCCTCCGCTGATCTCTATCTCCACAGGCGGCTTCACTGTCAGATTGGAGACGTGGTTGTTTCTTACGTCCTCTGCGGTAATCTGCCTGCACTACAGACTCAGAGCTTCTAACTGGGAGGAGTTAAAAGAGAATCGACGCTGCAGATGTGCATTTTTCCCAGTGTGCTAATTATTCAATGACTTTCCGGGGGTTGAGATTTTAAAGGAATTCTCTCCGAAATTCAACCGTCTTTTGTCGCCTCTAGAACAGATAGCCAAACTTAAAATAAGTTTTTAAACAGAACACTTATTGTGCTATTTGTGATAGGCTAAATGTAATAGCGTAAAGTATGAAAAAAATAAATAAAATAAAACCATTTCCAACAAGTCGCATTGGTGACAATGTCGCCTCTGGCGAGCTGATGGATCTGTAGGCTACCACATATTAATTCTGTTGGTTAATTCCACACACACACACACACACACACACACACACACACACACACACACACACACACACACACACACACACACACACACACACACACACACACACACACACACACACACACACACACACACACACACACACACACACAAACAATTCTAGAACAAAACTGTCTGTGCATTTACCTCTGGTCTGACTTTGTCACTGGTCTCGCTTTGCACCAGAAACACGCTTGCGAGGGCGATTAAATAAAAATGATATTTTAACATTTCTTTATTGGGTGTGTTGAATCAAATGTTGAAGAAAAAACTGTCGGATAAAACTACACGGATAAAAAAAAATGAAGGAAAAAATACAAACACTTAAAATGCTTTCTCATTTTTACTCATAGAGGACAATTTAAGATCTTACAGACGTTACTGGCAAACTGGGCCACCTAGTTTTTAAATAAAACAATAACATTTAATAGTAGCCTAAATAATAAAAAATAAAAATAATACTACCAATAAAATATAATAATAATAATAATATGTTGTTATTAATATGATTTATAATACTACTAATATTAATAATAATAGTATTAGTAATTCATATTAGATTGACAAGATTTCACTGGATGCAGAAATACATGGTTTATTATTATTATAATTATTATTATAGTGAATACTTTAATATTATAAAATGATGAAAACAGTATGAGTAGGTGTGTTCAAACTTTCAACAGGTAGTGTGGCCTACTTAAAAAAACAGTACCAATGTGGAGACTAGTAGTGTATTACAACCATAGGATTACAACAATCCATGGCAATGCTGAAAATAAAGCGCTAAATGATGACATCTAGTGTTGAAAGGCGAACATTACAAGCAGAAAGCAGCGTGCATATAGCGTCACCGAAACGTAGTTGGGTGGTGGATCGTCTCCCACCTACGAAACAGAACTTACGGAAGTGACTGAGAACGAATGTCAACAAGAGAGAAGAAGAAAAGGTACGGTAAAGATAAAGTCACAGAACAATACTATACGAAAGAACGCATAGAATCTCATTTCGAATAGTTTATAGTGTGGTATCAGGTCTTAATAGTGTCCTAATATAAAGTAAAGTAAGTAGCAGGAAGCCAGCTAGCGTTAGCAAAAATCAGACGAGAAAGGCTGGTTAGAAGTCGGAAACGAAACTTTCGGAACAATCAGTCAGTTTAGACGCTGGTCGTCTTACTTTTTTACGGGCGAAACGTAAGTAAATGCCCTGAATTATATGCTCTGACTATATGTATGAAGTGTCACTGAATAGTTTGAATGTTTCGTTTATAAACATTACACGGCTACTCTGCCTAACACCGAGTTGCGTCACTGCTGGGAAGAGAGCGAGACAGGAAGTCTGTGCGAAAGACATTCTAGTCGATTTTTGTTGTCAATTACCGACTATTTTAATTCGCATCCATGTATTTGACTTTTGTCGAGGTTATGCCATCGAGTTGAGTTTCTGATTGAAGCAGTTGTTTTTGAAAGCTAATGCTGGTCAGGCACTGAGCTTGTGTTGCCTTTGTCTGAAATGGTTAGTTTATGGTGTTTATTTTTGTCTTTACAGCTAAACACTTCCAACAGGACGCATTGGTGATGGTGCCGCTTTTAATTGTGGCGAGCTGATGGATCTACCGACCACATTTTTGCCATAAATAGTTTTTATTTTATTTGTGTTTTATGAAACAACGACAGTCATTGGCTTTTTAGAATGTCTATTTCTCACAGCCTTTACGTCTTAGGTCTTTTGTTTTTATCAGGTAAGATATCATGATTTTGTCCTTGACTGTGTATCATGCAGATATGATACAAACTCTTATTTATATAAATCTGAAGCAGACTTTTCTTGTTGATTGAAATACTGACCTTGACTTAACTAAAGGTTACTATGGTGACTTTACAGTCAAGCAAGGTAACATAAACCTAAGATTGATTGTATTTACATCATGATAAATGGCAATAAACCACATTTAGTATTCTTTGTCTTATATGTGATTTGTATTTTTTCTCCCACAGTTCCTTGCACTCTGGAGCTGGTCTTGAGTGCCGGTAAGGAAGAGCTTGACATCTCTTTGTTTGTTTCTCAGTCTGAACGCTTATTTTAATTCACACCCAATGCCCCAGTTGAAAATGCAACATTCCTGACTGAATAGTCATCGAGAAGCTGAAGTCAAAAACTAAAACATTAGAGATTAAAGGGATAGTTCACCTAAAAATGTAAATTCTGTCATAATTTACCCCCCATCAAGGTGTTCCAAAGCTGTATGAATTTCTTTCTTCTGCTGAACACAAAAGAAGATATTTTGAAGAATCTGGGTAACCAAACAGTTGATGGGGTCCCCTTATTATTATTTTTCCATACTATGGAAGTCAGTGGGGTCCATCAACTGTTTGGTTACGCACATTCTTCAAAATATCTTCTTTTGTGTTCAGCAGAAGAAAGAAATTTGCAAAGAAATGGTTCTCAGATAACTCCAGTAAATCACAGATCGTCTATTGTGATTTCACATAGAAATTTAGGGCTAGAGCACAATAAAATGTAAAGATATTTTTGCTTTAACTGTCTGTTTCAGCTCATTGTGATCATTCACCCAAAATACTACAACAAAGACAAGGAGAGATTCATAACTCTGCCCACCATTCCTGGTCTTCCCGTCCACTCAACTGCAGCTGGCTGATAACCTCAAAAGTTGGGGAGCGTGTCATCATCAGGTACTAATAATATTTTATTGAACCTTTTTTTGGGATCGTTGGAAATATAAATATTAAAGCTTCTATGCATATATGAACAATATGAATGTGAAAAGTGAAAGTCAGCCTAATGATGAGCATATCTAAGTTTACAAATATGTTAACAAATGGCTTTTGTTGTTAACAAGGTAAAAGCCTTGTTATTGTGATTGCTTTGATCCTTACACAGTAAATGGTAAAAAAAATTTAATTACCTGCCATTTCATTTGTGTCCATCTCTTTTGAAGTTTTTCCCAGTTTAATATGAGATGTGGACGGGAATGGGTGTCCGTGGTTCCACTCACTGGCAGCCCTTTCAAACTCTGCGGTTACCAACTTCCAGCACCATTTGAGATGACAGGGGGAAACATTACAGTGACACACCACTTCCTCACTCATTTCTACCCAGTAACAGGGTTCCGTCTTTCATATATTAAAGGTAGGGTAGAACACATTGAAGGGAAATTTTCACAGTTCCGACCCTGTCACTGACTTTATCCAGAAGACTGTAAAAACTCTGTTCTTGAGTATGTGTTTAACAGGGTTCATTTGTCTTTCTCCCACCTCTCCAGACTCAGGTCCCTGTTCTCAAGGCGAGTTTGAATGTTACAGTGAACGTTGTCTCCCGGCATCATGGCGCTGTAACGGACGAGTTGAATGCCTTGGTGTGGGTGATGAACTTGGCTCTGACGAGGACGGATGTGACGATGTTAGCCCTGAACCACCCATAGATGACGTAAATCACCTCCTTCCAGCTGAAACCAGCACCTTGGTGATCCCATTATCCAGCACAGATGTACCGCCACCGAAGATCCATGATTTTGCCTTGCTGCCCCAAGGAGGGCCATGTGGGGGATATTTGAGTGCATTTTATGGGTCGTTTACTCCCCCTTTACAAACGGGACAACCGTTGCTGTGTGTGTGGACAGTTGATCCTCAGGATTCACGACCACTCAAATTAGAGCTTCAACAACTGGAACTGGGTCCCCGAGACATGATCAAAATCACAGACCAGCGCCACGGCTCAGGCAACGTCATTAAAACAGTGAGTTTAACTCTTTATCTGTGAGATGATGGTGCTTGTGATTGATCAATGCAGATTAATCTATTTCAGTCTTGTTTCTTTGATGATATGGATAATAAGTCTTACATCCCCTCTCATTGACAATTACAGATCAACTCCGTGTCCAATAGCAAAGCAGTAGAGGTTGAATCCCACACCGGCTTGCTTTCCCTTATATACCGTATGGAGCCTTCATCTGATGGGCGTGGCTTTAATGCGACCTATCGCATCTCGGATTACTGCCTTCCTTGGGAGGAGCTTTGTGGGGGATCACTGGGAGGCTGTTACAACCCAAAGCAGCGTTGTGATGAGCACTGGGACTGTCCTGAAACGGGCCTGGATGAGGAAGGATGCTTTGGCTGTCAAGCTGGGCACTTCCTCTGTGGGATGGGAGGACTTAAGAAAGCAAGCCGCCCGCAGGACCGACCGGTCTGTTACTCGATTCATGAGCGCTGCAACTACCAGCTCAACTGTGCAGATGGAACTGATGAAAGAGAATGTACCATCTGCCAACCTGGGACCTTTCACTGCGACAGTGACAGGTTTGTATGTGTTCATAAACGAGTATACGCCACTGTTTAAATGGTTGAGGTCGGTAAGATTTTATAAATATTTTTAGTGAAGACTCTTACGATCAAGGCTGCATTTTTTTTTAATATAAAAATACAGTACAAAACAATAGTACTTTGAAACGTCATTACAAATAAAATAAAATAAACGATCTATTTGAATATATTTTAAAATGTAGTTTATTCCTGTGATGGAAAAGCTGAATTTTAAGCAGCCATTCTTAAATGTCATATGACCCTTCAGAAATCATTCTAATATGCTGATTTGATGCTCAAGAAATATTTCTTATTATTTTCATTGTTGAAAACAGTTTTGCTTTTTAATATTTTAGTGGAAACGGTGGTACATCTTTTTTAGGATTCTTTGAGTAGGAAGTTAAATAAAACAGCATTTATTTGAAATAGTGATAAAACTTTACAATAAGGTTCATTAGTTAACATTAGTTTAATACATTAGTTAGCATGAAGTAGTAATGAACTGCATTTATACAGCATTTATTAATCGTTGTTAATGTTTACATTTACTAATACTTTATTAAAATCTTGTTAACATTAGTTAATGCACTGTGAACATGAACAAACAATGAACAGCATTTCAACAGTATTTTTATGAACTAATGTTAACAAATTGAACAAATACAGTAACAAATGTATTGCTCATGGTTAGTTAATACATTAACTAGTGTTACCAAAATAGTTTTTTTGTAACAAAGTAAAACTCTTTACTCTCACTTTTGAACAGTTAATTTAATTCGTCCTTTCTGAATTGAAATATTCATTTCTCACTGACCCCAAATGTTTTAATGGTAGTGTATATATTTTGCCCACCATATAATTGGCTTTTTAAAATCTGCCGATGTTTAATTGATTGAGCAGGTGTGTGTTTGAGAGCTGGCGTTGTGACGGACAGGTGGACTGCAAGGATGGCACCGATGAGCTTAACTGCACTGTGACCCTTCCCCGAAAGGTCATAACCGCAGCTACTGTTGGAAGCCTTGTTTGCGGACTTCTGCTAGTCATTGCAATGGGCTGCACCTGCAAGCTGTACTCACTACGCACTCGAGAGTACAGGTAAAACCATCTAAACCAGATAATAACTACAAAAATTAACATAATTTTCCAAATATAATAATTTTACAGTGTCAATGATTTGATTAGATTTTTCTGAGAAAGATCAGGACATCATTATGTGAAATATTATGTTATAATAGTGACAATATTTCTGTATACTCTTCTCTTGCCTTCTCAGCATGTTCGCACCAATCAGTCGTCAGGAGGCTGAAATGATCCAGCAGCAGGCCCCGCCCTCTTATGGTCAGCTGATTGCTCAGGGAATCATTCCACCAGTGGAAGACTTCCCTACTGAGAACCCCAATGAGGTAAGAGCTCTTGTTACTGTTTTAATACATCAATTTTATGAGAAATATGCAGTGCATCACATTTAAATGTATTACTTTAATATTTATTTGACAAAATAATCAATAATGAAAATAAAGAAATGATTAATGTAACAAAAGATGGCAATTACACGCTGTTATTTTGAACTTTCTATTCATTAGAGTCCTGGAAAAAATGTATCACTTTTTCCATAAAAATATTAAGCAGCACAATTGTTTTCAACATTGTGAATAAAAAAGTGTTACTTGAGCACCAAATCAGCATATTACAATCATTTCTGAAGGATCATGTGACACTGAAGACTGGAGTAAAAGACTGGCTGCTAAAATACATCTTTGCCATCACAGGAATAAATTATATTTAAAAATACATTAAAATAGAGAACAGATATTTTAAATTGTAATAATATTTCACAATATTACCATTTTACTGTATTTCTGATCAAATAAATGCAGCCTGGGTGAGCATAAGAGACACAAAAACGTTTTTAAAACCTTACCGATCCCAAACTTTGGAATGGTAGTGTATTTAGTCTAGTGTAGAGAAAAAAAAAAATGGTTTGGTTTTTCACTTTTGCATGTTTTTGTTTCCACAATCTTTTTTCAGACTGTCTCACTCTCTCTGAGAGGAATACTACAGCTCCTCAGGCAAGACAATGCTTCCTCTCTACGGCGAAGACGCAGGCCCCGGTTCGTCCGCAGAGCTGTGCGACGCCTACGAAGATGGGGCTTACTTCCCCGGCCCGCACCCAGGCCAACACAGACCACAGCCTCTTCCTCCCAACAGACAGAAGCCGCTAATACTAGCACTGAGCCCAATCAGTCAAGTCCTGGAGTCTCCTCAGTGGCTACAGAGGCTGCCAGTCAGTCCTTGCCTCAAAAACTGTGTTTATCCCAACAGACAGAAACACAGCTGCAAGCGGAGGCTCCTCCACCTCCTTCTCCTCCACCTCCATTTTCTGTCCATCCAATTGAAGACCCTGAAACACATCAGACCGCACCCATCATCACTATCCCCCCGAGCAGCCCTTCCCTAGCATCTCTCTTCCACTCGCTGGGGCGGAGCATTTCCCGTTTCAGATCCTCCCCGTCCACTACTTCTCTTCCTCTTTCCGCATCCCCCTCTTTTTCCTGTTCTTCTTCAGAAGATGAAGTGCTGCTGATACCTCTCTCTGATGACACAACCTCTGATGATGATATCCCCATGCTGACATGAGCGACTCGTACTTCCTTTTCCCTTCCTGATCTGTCTCTCAGTTCACCATGTTCTCGCTCTCCCTGCCTTCCTCCTTTCAGCACGTAAGCGTCACCATGTTTGCTTCTTGTGCTGGCTTGGTGCCTTAACTTGTATTTGAGCATCTGTTTTCCTGACTTAAAGAAAAAGTATTGAAATAATGTGTGTCAAAAATATTTTGACAAGCGACTGCGTGTGTACAGATGTGTGTTGGTTGTGCACTTATCTAAATGGTTGAGTATGATGGAAGAGCATTTGCACAAAGAATCTCCCCCATCTGGCTTACGATAATGTTCCTCTGTGTGATCCTTTGCTGCAATGTTGGTTAAAAAGATTGATTTTAGTTAGAATTGCTTTTTTTTTTTTTATCTGCAGACATGGTTGTGTGATGTACATACATGTGAGTTTACCTCATAATGCTACAGGCCACATTTTATTGTGTGTTCCTCAGAAGTGCCTTTGATTGAGCTTCCTGTACATCACTAGACAGTATGTGACTGCGTATGTGCTTGCACGTAGGGCCAAACACACTTGCACAAAAGTTTACACATAGATATAGAAATCACCCTCGCTATGTATATGGTAGTGCATGGCAACTGTGGCAATAACTTAATAATAAAGACTTGTGTGTTGTGAGTGAGTGATAGTGTGTGTGTGTGTGTGTGTGTGTGTGTGTGTGTGTGTGTGTGTGTGTGTGTGTGTATGAAAGAAAGTGAACTAGCTGAAAGTGGGAAGCCACTCAATAGAGACAATCCTTCTTGGAGGTTTCACTTGCACCTCCACATGCACCACCAACCTGAATGACATCACCATATCACAATAACTTGAATATGTCTTTCAAAGTGAAAAGTTTAGATTTCATACTTTTCTGGCTCAGTGGACAATAAATGGGTGACCAGTCGTAGTGCCATATCTATAGTCACTTGATTTCAGCTGCTGTTAAGATCTGTCAGTTCACTCCTTCTTTTACCCTGTCAATGTTGTTTTTATTCTGTATTTTTAATGCCGAGATGTTGAACTCTCATCTGCTGAATGGTGACTAGAAAGACGTGGGTGGGAATTATCTTTGATGAACTGATGATATTAGGATGAATTTCACTGTATATATTTGCTAAACCAGCTGGAAAATCTACAAAGAATAAAATGATTTGCACTTTTATTCTTCCTTGTGTGATTTGATTTGCCAACTCTAATGTTGCGGTTTAGTTTCTTGTGTGTTTGTGAAAATTGCTGGGAATGTAAAGACTTTATTTGCACAATTTAAAGCTGAATGGATACTGCAAGGTAAAAAACAGTTCATGCTGTTAACATAGATCTAAAAAAAAAAAAATCTAGAATGCAAGTGTTACAGGTGAGGAATGTGACTTTCCCTTTTAAGGGAATATAAAGCATTAGTTCTACTGAAACAATGAGAGGTGATTGTCTTATTTGCACTTCAAAGCCTGCATTGCCTCAGTTTCTTTACATCCTGAGGAGGAGGATCTTTCTGCTCAGAAGAGAAGGAAACAAACAGATATATGCAAGTTTCCTAGTTCACCATCTCCAAATACAAGCTAAAGGACTGATGCTGGTAAGAAATCTATTGATTAAATATTTTTCTGTGTGAAGGAAAACGTTTCTATTTGTTTTAATGTAAAAAAAAATTGGGTCAGTAATAATAATAATAATAAAAAAAACCTAATAAATGCTATTCTTGTCTTTTCATCATAAAGTCATGTTTCCACTAAAAATTAAATGGCACAACTGTTTCTTACAGGATCAAGTGACACTGAAAACTGGACTAATGGCTGCTGAAAATTCAGCTTTGCCATCACAGGATTAAATACATTTTTAAAATGTATTAAAATAGAAATTAGTTATTTTAATTGTAATATTTCAATTTCTCTTCTTGGTGATCATAAGAGACTTCATCCAGAAACCATTTAAAATCTTACAGACCACAACATTTTGAACGGTAAATTACTTTCTGAAGATAATTTGTGTTCTTGATTGTGTTAAGAATTATTGCAGTACTTATTGTATAAAAAATACCACGGAAAACCACGGTCTGGAAAGTCTGTCCAACTTTTTATAATTGTTGTTGTTTTTTTAATTTTTATAATTGTGCTTTTTCTTTGTCTTTTATGATAAACTACTAGATAATGCATTTTGCGCCTTGTGTTTGTATTGGCATATTACTGTTGCCATGGTTTCCATGTACTTGGGGGAAGTGCATCTTTGACCAGGTTCAGAGATCAATCAAAGTCGTGTCCCCGCCCACTGGTCAAAACGCCTCTGCTCATTGGCCCTTGCGTGAAACCGCAATCAACATACCAGTCACTGCATCAGGTGAGAATCTAGCGCCCCAGAGACCTAAAAGAGCAGAGAAACATGCTGAATCCATGGCGGTTCCACAACCAATCAGGATCACGGTCTGGATCCCCTCAGAAAGCCCCGCCCTCTCAGACTGGGAGAGAGAGAGAATAATGACCGCAGTCGATGAGGCTGTGAGCGAAGTTTCCAGTTTACTGTCAGGTGAGCAGTGTTCGGGTAACTCATCACAAATAACTTGAGTTTCGTAATCAGATTACTTTTTCAAGTAACTAGTAAAGTAACGCATTACTTTTTCAACTTACAACAAAATATCTAAGTTACTTTTTCAAATAGCCGGTAAGTAACGCTAGTTACTTTTTCACATTTATTGACGGACAGCTCTCCTTACCTGTCCCCATGTTGAGAGAAATAAAGTTAGGTGTTGTGTTCGCTGTTCAAACATGATGGTTGTTTTAGTTCTAGACTAAACGTGAACATGCATTACTCATCTCACTTGCACGAAAACATTCAGTATTCCTCAAAATGAATAAAAACAGTAAAATGCAATTTCAGAATTTTACGCAAAACTTTTATAATTAACTATAGGCCTATTAAATTACACAAATATACTTTATGTATTTAATATCACTTTATTAGCCAATATCTTTGCTGCTGACCTTCAATGATCTAATTCAATCATACTAATAAGCAAAAATTACTTGATTAGATTTAGAAATAAGAGTGTTGAACTTCCTTCTCCTGGATCCTATTGTTCTTTAATCTAGAATGGCAGCATTGCTGAAAGGTTTGTTTGAGCTGCGCCCTACAGCCGTAAATATGCATTTCCTTCTGCCTGAAGCTTGTTCATTTCACTTTTGGTATGAAAGGGCCTTAACATTAGCCAAAAATATAACTTTTCTTTTTGTTATCAAAAAAACAAACAAGCAAGCCCAGCCCAGGTTAGAAAAAGTAACGGAAAAGTAATGTAACGCATTACTTTTCATAAAAATAACTAATGCAATTAGTTACTTTTTCTGGGAGTAATGCAATATTGTAATGCATTACTTTTAAAAGTAACTTTCCCCAACACTGCAGGTGAGTAGTTGTTTTATGTGAAGTACTGACTTGTCAAATATTGAGAGATTTTCTTCCCAATCCTTTCCTCTTTAGCAACATTTTTGTGGATGTTTGTTCATAGTGAGACGGGTTCCAGATAGTCTGTTGCTGAACAGAGACATAAACAAATACTGCAAATTCATCTGGAGAAACAGTAGCACTGTTAACCACATGAAGTATGTTTCATTCGTTCATTCATTTTAGACCCTTAGGTCCATATCACAAAGTAAAAGAAAAGAATAACATACAGACACGTTTTACTCTTCTTCTCTGACTCTCTTACTGAACTGTTCTGTCATTGTTTTTTTCTGTGCTAGTAGTGTTTGTAGAAGCACTTGCTCACTTGACTTTTCATCTTTACTGATCTTCAAAATGTATTTTAAGTCAACCAGTGTCATTCTCCTCAGATGTGGCAGAGCCAAAGAGAACTACAGATTCGAGAGCTGCTTCTGTGTGAATGTGAGTCTCGTTTCATACATACTACTACTACTCAAAATATTGCACTTATTATTCAGTCTTGCCTGCTTACAGATCCCAGATGAGCACCTAAATGGCTGTGCTGTTTATCCACATCCTGAGCATCCCGTCCCGACAGTGCTGAGGCCAGAGGGGGCGGGAGTTCCTGACACGGACTTCCTGCTCTATGTGTTCACTCACAGCACAGATAAATGCAGAGCAGAGGTAGACACTTTGACTCTACTGAGATTAATGCAGGTTGTCATATAGTGTCTGTAACATTTTTACATGCCTGTCTCAGTCTAGTATACTGGCTTATGCTGCTCACTGTCAGGCAGATTCAGAGGGGCGTCCTCTGGCTGGGACTATGGTCATCTGTAGAGAGCCGCTCAGTACGGAAAGATACACACATGAGCGCTATGTGCAGGTGACAGTGAGTGTGTGTTTGAGAATAGAACAGTAGGAAACATTGAGAGTACAACATTCATTATTTGTAATCTTTGTTTTGGTACAGACTGTGATCCATGAGCTTTTCCACGTGTTGGGCTTCAGCAAAGAGCTCTTCAGCCGATGGAAGGATTGTTCTCTCTCCTCTCAGGGTAACTATGGAAGCTTGTTTCCGCCACAGAATAAAAAATAATTGTGACTTTTTATTTCACAATTTACATCTCGCAATTCTGACTTTAGTTCTTGCAATTGCGTGATAAAAACGTGCAACTGCGAGTTATAAAGTCGCAATTCTGAGAAAAAATTCTGACTTCTTTTCTCAGAATTGTTAGGCCTAAACTCACAATAGTAAGTTATAAAGTTATAAACAAGTTTATATCTTGCATTTGTGAGGGGAAAAAAATCAGTATTCTCGGAAACAAGCTTCCATAAGTAACAGAGCTTAATTTTTCAAAATTTTCTTTATGTAACTGAATAAATATCTTTTAGAGTTATGGTGTTTATTGTAGCCCTGTTGTGCAGTTGCTGGTAATTTTTGTCGTTGTGTGTATTATGAAGCTGGTGTAGACTGCTGGCCTTATGGTCAGGTGATCAGCACAGATGAGATGGGGCAGGTTAGACTCTATTCTCCTACTGTGATCAGAGCAATGCAGACACATCTCAACTCTACCCACGCTGACCTTGGAGCTCCATTAGAGAACAAGGTACCCGCCACGTACAAAACGCTACTGTGGCAGTGACATGATACCGTGATGTTATCACCTTGATTAAACAATTACCACATACTTTCAAAAGTTTGAGGTCAGTCATTTTTATATTAAGAAAAATGTATTAATAATTTAGCAAGGATGCATTAAATTTATCAAAAGTGTCATTAAAGACTTTTACATTGTTACAAAAACATTATATTTCAAATAAATAATGTTCTTTTGTGCTTTCTATTCATCACAGCATAACAATTATTGATAAAAAAATTATTAACAACATTGATAAAAATAAGAAATGATTCTTGAGCACCAAATTAGCTTCTTAGGATGATTTCTGAAGAATCATGTGACACTGAAGACTGGAGTAATGCCTATGGAAGTTTTTTACATCACTGAATAAAAATTTTAATAACAGCGACTTTTCCCCCCTCAGAATTGCAAGATATAAAGTCGCAATTGCAAGAAAATTTCACAATTGTGATCTGACTTTTTCCCCTTCAGAATTGGACTTTATAACTCAAAAATTGCAGTTTATTTCTCACAATTCTGAGAAAAAAGTCTGACCTGCAAGGTATATAATCGAAATTTTGACTTATTCCTCGCAATTGCGAGTTTATATCTCAGCTCTGACTTTTCTCGCAATTGATTGCGAGTTAATATCTCACAATTCTCACAATTGCAAGTTTATATCTCACAATTCTGAGGAAAAAAAGTCACAATTGCGAGAAATTCCATTAGCTTTTGAATTTTTTTTATTCCATGGTGAAACAAGCTTCCCTAAATGGCTGCTAAAAGATCAATTTAAAATATATTGAAATAGAAAACAATTATTTTAAATATATTTCACAATATTACTGTTCTTACTGTATTTTTTTTCAAATAAATGCAGCCTTGGTGAGCTTCAGGAGACTTCTTTCAAAAACATTAACAAATTATACAGACCTCAACATTTTTAATAAAAGTATAAATCATGGCATATACATGGCACTATAATGATACTGTAGTAATGGTACAATACATTGTCCTAAAACAATGTAAGTGCTATGTTTCCATTTCCAAAAATCCATGGTAGTAATACATTACATTTGGTGATTTGATACACAGTGATTTGGTTAAATTTTTTGGTTTGTGACTTCAAATGTTAACCCAGAAACTTTGTTAAATTTGAGGGTACTGAAATTGTACACACAAATAAAATGATGTAATGTCAATGTAAAGACATTGTCTATTTATTTTTATTTTTTTACTGAATGCAAATTGCTAAACTGGTTGGCTATTTACACTTTGAATGGTATCTATTACTGTTTGCACTTAGTGTAATAGCTTCTAACTCTCTTAATGTAAATAGCTGCTGCCTAATGTAAAACACAGATGATACACTCAATCACTCCTTCTGTCTCTATAGGATGTTGGTTCAGACGGTCTCTCATCACACTGGGAGGCCCGTGTGCTTCAGGGCTCTATCATGGCAGCTTTACTGGTGGAGCCGTCTCTGATTCGCATCGATCCCATCACACTCGCTGCCCTCCAGGATACAGGCTGGTATTCAGTGAACTTTAGCCGAGCTCAGAGCCTGGTGTGGGGAGAGGGTAAGACATCCGCTATTAAACTAGTTTGGTGGTTTACATACATAAAGAGACATATCATGCACTTGTCGATGCTGGAGTCAAACCTCAGACTTGCCTGTTCACTGTTTTACCATTCTTGCTGTGTGTTTCTGTGTGTGTTTTAGGTGAAGGCAGTCAGTTCGGGTCCCTCTCTACCTGTCACAATTCTTCAACTTTCTTTTGCACAGATGGGTAATCAAACAAATAAAGCCTCTTTGAATAATCACAGTTATTTTGACACTGATTTAAAGGAAACTATATTTTGCATGTTTGAATGGTGAGCTTGTTAAAAAGTAAAGAGGTTGAAAGGCTTGTCTAAAGTTGGTAAAAAAAAAAATATTTAAAAGAGTATTAAATGTGATTCATAAACTGTCCACTGTCTTCCTCCCAGTGCATTGGGTTGTCATTACCTTCACTTCCACAAGGGGGAGTGTCTCACTGATCCGTACCTGGATGGCTGCCACATTTTCAAACCCCTGGCAAATGCTGTGAGTCTTTTGTTAAGAGTTTTTTTTCTCTTTCACCGGTCCCTCACATTGTTGTCACCTTAACAAAACTTCCCACATGATTATCACTGTGTAATGCCACTTTTCTTCATCAGAGTGAATGCTGGAACAAGGAGAATGAGAGGAGGGGAATGAATGAAGAAAGTGGAGAGATATATGGCTCAGACAGCCGCTGTTTCATATCCAACCTCACCAGACTGGTACCACATGTTCTCACATTTATGTACAAACATATTTATAAATGTTTAAATATGACAAAGCTACAGTTTTCAGATATTTAGACTCACTAGTAAAGGCTGTTTTAACTTTTTTAGAATAATTCATCCTCATCCCGTGCATCAGTGGCTGGTCACTGTTACAGACACAGATGCACTGGAAAAAACAAATATCAAATTCAAGTAAAGGATTCTGATTGGTTAAATTGTCCAGCAGGCAAGCGTGTTGAGGTTTGTGAGAAATTCATTGGTTATCTCTGAAAACATTAAGTAAAACTTATTTAAACCCTGCAGAATCATTTAACACTTGTTTCACATCCACTGGGCTGCCTTTTTATTTGTTATAACTTTCTGTCTCTAAATTATATAGGTATCTGGTTATCAGGGATTCATTTTCTGCCCAGACAATAGATTATGTAAATATTCTGATGTAGCTCCTCCTACATCAAGGCAAAAGGCAGATAACCTTCTTAACATTAGCGTATCCATTGAGAGGTTAGTCTAATCCTTTTTGTTTTTTTCAAATCTTAAACGATTTTCGAATGTGATTCATCACAATATGCCAGCAGTTACATAATTCAAAATACGGTGTATTCTATGTCAGTTGAGTCTCTCTTGGAGTAATATATATTTTCTGTATCTTAGTGATCATGACGTGAAGGAGAAGGACGCCACTCCTCATCCCAACCTCGTGCCTCTCTCCTCAGTCACAGTGTCTAAGCCAGAGATCATCGTGGCGGCAGTGCTGAGCATCATGGCTGCTTTCTCTCTACTGTCTGCTGTAGTGCTCATCTACAGGAAGTGTTCATCAGCCAGGGTCAGAGTACATGCTGCCAATGAGCCTCCATATCCTTAGATATTATATTAATACATATTTTCTATTTCACACTTTTTCTATTTATTTATCTTTTCATTTGAAATGTAAATTGTTCATTCATTGTAATTGCCAGTTGTGATGATCAGAGGAGCTAAGTTTTTACCTTTTCTATTAAAACATGGGATGAAGAGTTTCTTGAGTGAAAGAGTAGATGAGACCTGGATTCCATACCATAAAAGGAGACCATAATCCACAAACACACCCACTTTCCAGGGCTTAACTGTCAGAGACAGAAAAACAAGATAATCATTCATTGACAACCTCATAGTCTTTATGGTTCCTCAGCCACACAATTCAGAAACCAGTCTCAGGAAATGGTGTGACGATCCCCATTTAAGCAGATGCTCTGACCACTCCTAAATCCCACTCAGTTTTCCCCTTTACCAGCACCTCACAGTAAAATCTCCCAGAGGAGAAACCCTCTTTTGTCAAGAGGCAAGGATAGAAATCAAACCTCTTGTCATTGTGTGGGATGTCTTCCTTTTAGTCTCCATGTCTCGTCTCAGACAGGATGAGCTTTGGATGAGCTGTATCAGGACCCAGAATCACATCCAATTGAAAGAGAATCCAGAATATATGAATCACAGCTTCAGAATTCAAAGATTTTGATGAGTTAAATATTCCAAACAAAGATGTTTGACAGAGTTCAGCATTTGAATTTAATCAGATTGTTGTTAAGAATTTTTTTATTTTACTGCCGCATCCACTGCAGCTTTGAGGAGACAAGATTTTATTAATATTTCGAAAACAATTTTTTTTTCCAGTTTTATATTTTTCAGTTTTATTAAAAAAGAAAATTTTGTTAAAGTTTTAGTAATTTTGCCACTTTTATTTGTCTTTTTTTTTGTCTGTACAGTTATGTTTAGTTGTTTTAGTACATCAAGTTAAACTAAATGAGAAATGTTAACCCTGCCATTAATCAGTTTGAAAGATCTCAGATCATGCACATAACCACAAAACTGAAATCATTTAAAAATGTTTCGAGATGCCAATGTTAGAATTTTTTGTTTTTCATTCGAAGGTTACGTTTTTAATCGCTCAGTGATGAAAAACACTCAAATAAATTGTCTTCGGAAACAGCATTCCCGACAAATATCAAACTGACATTGGAGGCTTAAAAGCTGATAAAAGCTATACTGACAATAAAGTGATAGCCTATACCAAGCCATTATTGACTAAATGGAATACATTAATATTTCTATATTGTCCTATTAATTTAATATTTTACTTCCATTCCTGGAGAGCAAAAATGCATGTTACATTTGAGCAATAAAGTGCTTTGCTTTAAATGTTAAATCATCTGGTCATTTTTAACAACAAGTATACATTTCTGAGGAAAAGTATTAAGCTGCTGCACAAATCTTTAATAGAAACATGAGCTGACACAGCGTTAAGATACTTACATTGATTTACCTTTAATCCAGCACTGACTGTGAACTAATCAAAGTTTAAGTGTCTTCAGTTTAAAAAAGTGTCAGTAGCAAAAGTTAATGTTGCTCAAAAAGACGTTTCCTGGTTGTTTTAATACCCTGACGTGATTGGACAAACAAAAGGGTCCTGAAATTATGGTATTATCTATTCAGTCTCAGTATCAGACAAAACATCAAAATAATAGAGATAATGGTGTGATTTTTTTGTGTGTGAATTACTGTCATGATTCAATATGATTCATCAATAAAACAAATTTAAAATTCATCTTTATTTGAGGTGTTACTGTAAAGTTAGAAACATGATTGTGAAAAGAAATGTTCTGAAAGCAAAAAATACTTGTAATTTTTTTCTACAAATGGTTATCATTGACTAAAATCCACTTATTCTTGCTGACAGGTGAGATGATCAGTGGGGCTGAATTTGTATCTCCATTATTAAAGCCTGGGCTGAAGTAAGGATAGAGTTTCTCTGTAAAAGACTGATCGGTGAAAGAGTAGATATGAGACCTGGACTCCACATCATAAAAGGAGACCAGACCCTCCTCATAATCCACAAACACACCCACCTTCTGGGGCTTCACTTTTAGGGAGAGAGACACAGACAGACAGTCACAGGCCTTGTACTCGCTTCCATTCCTCAACCATAGAGTCCAAAGTCCATTCTTTGGACTCAGAGTGATTATTCCCTTCCTGATAACAGACTCCCTCGCCACACCTAAGTCCCACTCAGTTATCCCTTCTACTTGAACCTCAAAATAAAATTTCCCAGAGGAGAATCCCTCCTTCCCCAGGACACTGGGACATTTATCAAACCTCCATGGATTGTCTGGGACAATCTGTCGTGTTTCTCCATATCCAACTTGTTTGCCATCTTCAGACAAGAGGAGTTTTGGGTGTGCAGTGTCAGGATCCATAGTCACATTCACTGAGAGACAGATCAGAACATGTACGGTACTTAGCAGACTTTTAACATACTTGTGTAGTACGGGATAAACAATACAACCATAGTATACGAGTATTGCATTAACTTTTTCTTTTTGTTATTGTCCCATTAAAGGAACACTCCACCGTTTTTTGAAATAGGGCTTATTCACCTTCTTTCCTACATTTAGATAGGTGGGCAAATGCATTTTTGTCTCAGTGCATGCATTGTTTTAGTTTGACAGGGTTGGCGCTAGCTTAGCTTAGCATAATGAATGGAATCCTTTGTTGCCAGCTAGCATGTCCTGAGTAAAAGTGATATAAAAAAAAAAAAAAAACCCACCTAATTACTTCTTGTGGCCTGCGTATTCACAACAAGTACAAATAGCGATGCAGATTAACACTAGGCGATTTCCTATGCAGATTTTGACTTGGGACTATATTAGGGGGAAGCACAGGCGAAGCACTGCTACTTGGGCGCAGAGATATCACGCCCAAGTAGCAGTGCTTCGCCTGTGCTTCCCCCTAATATAGTCCTTAATATATAAGTCAATATCTGCCTAGGAAATCGCCTAGTGTTAATCTGCATCGCTATTTGTACTTGTTGTGAATACGCAGGCCACAAGAAGTAATTAGGTAGGGTTTTTTTTTTTATATCACTTTTATTCAGGACATGCTAGCTGGCAACAAAGGATTCCATTCATTATGCTAAGCTAAGCTCACGCCGACCCTGTCAAACTAAAACAATGCATGCACTGAGACAAAAATGCATTTGCCCACCTATCTAAATGTGGGAAAGAAGGTGAATAAGCCCTATTTCAAAAAACGGTGGAGTGTTCCTTTAAAACTTCCTGGAAATGTTTTACAATGTGTGTTCATCCTTTATATTAGATGCTTTTCAAATGCCCTTTGTGTATAGATTGTATTGTTTTACACTTGTCCCAGACTTTCAATCTCAAAATATTATTTATTACTTTTAGTAAAAAAAAAAAAGAAAAAAAAATCATGTGATGTATGTATATCCAATGCTGGACATTGTTTGTACAAATTAAACTAGTGAGAAAAGTTAGATTCTTTTTCAAAAAGTTCACATAGTCCAAAGTACCCATAGTTGAGGAAACACCCATACATCTATAAATGTGTAAATGTTTGTGTATGAATGTTTAAATGTAGGGAAATGGCACAGATGACTTGTACCTGTAAACTTCTCAATCCTCCTCAGCTCTGTGGAAACAATTTATACATTTGATTAGTATTCTTTAAAGAACGTAAATAAGTTGTATAACTTGCATAATTAAATTAAAATAATTCAAAATAAAAATGCTAGAAAAACCAAGCAGTTTTCATACTAATCATCACAGTGAGAAGCTCACCAGCTCCTGTAATCTTCACCATTGCACCATTGAGAAATTCTTGATGCTTTGATAGAGCTCTCCTCACAGCGTCCTCCCTCAGGTTAGTGTCAGTACTGATCCCAGTCCAGATCTTGGTGTCAAACAGGCTGCACAGGGATGGATAAGTCTACAGCAGGAGAGAAGCATGTTGAGTGTTGTCCTGTGATGTGCTGTGAGCAGAGAGACAGACACTGACCTGTAGGAGGTGCAGGTGATCTTCAGTGTGTGAGAGCTGCTCCAGCTCAGTGTTTCTTCTCTTCAGCTCAGTGATCTCCAGCTCCAGCTCTTTAATGAGCTCTTCAGCCAGCTTCTCTTCTGCTTTCTGCTTCTGCTCCATCACCTCCAGCAGCTCAGACTGACAGCTCTCAATGGAGCGGAGCAGATCCGTGAACAGCTCAACACAGTCCGCTTTCTCTTTTTCTGAGCTTTGCTAAATAAAGGACAATGTACAGTCAAGTCTTATGACGTGGATACCAAGCAGATAAATAATTATGTGGATGTGACATGAATTATTGATTTGAATTAAAAGGTAATTCTCACAGGTAATTTTTGTTGCAACTTATAAATGAGATGCAAGAGAATACACTAGACAGACAGACAGATATAGATAGATATTCTATTGTAACTATTCTTATCTCCATGTTTATGTATAATGAACATTTTATATCACAGCTCTTATTTTCACTTTTAATAAAATGCTACCATTTTCACTTTTCTGCTGTCCAGTGACAATTCGGAAAACGCCTATACAGTAACGATCATAACTTGAACAGAATTTTTTTTTTTCATCATGCATTTTTCCTTTTCAATGCACTGCTTTTTCATTGTTTAAACACGCGCTAGGGTAGACGGACGTGTTTGACAGTTGCCCAAAGCTGATCTTCTTAAAGGGATAGTTCACTTTGAAATTAATTTTTGGTATGTTTTAGCTTACCTCAAGGGCATCCAAGATGTGGGTGTCTTTTTTTCCGCAGTAGTTTCAATTTTGATATTTTTAGGTCAAACCGTTCTTGTCTGTCAGTCATATAATGCAGGTCTATGGTCATTATCTCAAAGCGCATGCACAGAGTCCAAATTAAAACAATTCCCCGTCGTCCAAATTAAACAATTCCCCATCGTAAGTACACATTGATGGCCTAAGACACGAAACGAGCGGTTTGTGTGAGAAAACGAACAGTATTTATATCGATTTTACCACTTATACACAGCCATGTCGAAGTGATCTGATCTGACGTGTACGCAGACTGGTGCATAGATATATACACTAGATGTCGCCTTAAAGACATTCGTTCCAATGAACTGCCGTAGACAAGGCGACATCTAGTGTGTATCTATGCACCAGTCTGCGCACACGTCAGATCAGATCACTTGGACATGGCTGTGTATAAGAGGTAAAAACGATATAAATACTGTTCGTTTTCTCACACAAACCGCTCGTTTCGTGTCTTAGGCCATCAATGTGTACTTACGATGGGGAATTGTTTAATTTGGACGACGGGGAATTGTTTTAATTTGGACTCTGTGCATGCTCTTTGAGATAATGACCATAGACCTGCATTATATGACTGACAGACAAGAACGGTTTGACCTAAAAATATCAAAATTGAAACTACTGCGGAAAAAAAGACACCCACATCTTGGATGCCCTTGAGGTAAGCTAAAACATACCAAAAATTTATTTCAAAGTGAACCATCCCTTTAAGGTAAACAGCATATTCTTATTTCAGGGTTGTTATTTAAGCAGACAGTTTGCCTTGTGCATTCAGTATAACAGCAGGGTTTCAACTGAACTATGCATATGCTTTTTATACACTTACATTACATTCTTGGTCCGTTCATGCAAAAAATGCACGTTCTTAAAAGAGCGAGGTTTTCTAGCATATTTCAACTGCTCATGGTATGACCTATTTTAGTGGCGGCCAAATCACACTTTAAAATCAGTCAGAGATACAAGTAAATATGAAGATACATAGGCTATTCATTCATGAAGATAAATTAAACTCCCCGTTATTAGCACGCAAATATTTATGTCCGTTTTTGCTTGTGTGACAGTTAGTAAAAGAAAGATACTGCAATTTTCTGTGGTTATTTTTTGATTGGCATTCTACAGCACTTCATCAAACTTCTCAACACACAGCCGGCCTCAGGCTCAGATTGTTTTTAATCAATGCCCAAATCGTAAAAAACACAAACGCTATCAGTGCCTAAATTCTGATTGGGACATTTGGGTGAATGAGAATGCATGATGAGCTTAACTCTTATCTTGGTCACAAGCCACTTCCTCTATTTAAATTACTCAATTCCTGTAAAAGGTCCCCCTTTATAGATTCTGGAGGAGTCAGGTAGGCATCTAATATTCTCTTCTTTGATTATATTATCTTGTCAGGGTCTACTCTGATCTCTACTGTACCCCCTAGGCCTAAGGTTCTTACTCTACAGCAATAAACAGACTGGGACAATACTATTCAGAGTTTTGAGGGCAGTCCTCATTCTCATTTTATTATTTCTTGCAGAGGCAAAAGCTAAACACACCACTCAATGCCAGCTAAGCTGGAAGTTCCATGGGCCAGAATACACAATTACATTTTAAGGCTTACCCTGTCATCGTTCAATATATGCGCTGTCTCTAAGAAAATCAGGTGTCTTTTTCTGAGGGTCGTGGTCTGTGGCTGGCTTCCGCTTGCTGCTTGCTCTCTCCAGAGGATCACACACACACGCACACACACACATCTACAACTCTGCTAGAGAGCTCAAAAAGGCCCCATTTTATAATCACTAATGATTCAAAATATCTCTACATTTGCGAACATGTTGCTTCAACTTGCATCCACATATTTCCTGCGTGCGTTACTTGCTTCAATGCTTGGCTTTACCTGCCTCAATGCTTTCCTGTTTGCGTCAATGGCATTAACAATTCACACATTTTTTATTGTATATTTGATCAGTTTTCTACCTTTCCACTTTCCAGATATTTAACTCCTAACTGTTGTTACACACAACAATGCTCCCAGACCAAATGTTCACCCACACACATAATGCAACATACGTCATTATTACAGGATGTGGTTTATACATGGGTGCGCAGTATGTGTTTTTGTCCTGTTATGAAAACTTCATGGCCCCTAGAGATTTTCCAAGATCTGTAATTTTCTTCTTTTTATTATATCTTTTCTTATCATTTAGATCTTTATATATGTTTAGAAGAGAACACTCCATTTCTCTTGACAATGAACTGCTAAAATGTATACCTTGAATGCAATTTATGTACATAAATAAATAGATCAATCAATGTTGTGTTTCGATCACATTAAAACTTTGTATGACCATGCAACAAGACTTACCTTGCTGAGCTGTATTAAGCATTTGATATCTTCGATTTTCTTCATTCTGTTCTGAATCATCAAATGAACCTCAGCCTGCCTTCTTCCAAACTGAGACTGTGGACAGAAATGAAGCATTTTTTTTTTTTAGGCAAAGTCATTAAAGTACAAATAAATATAGATTAAGCGTCTCTCACCTTCCGTTCTTCACTCTCCTCCTCTACAGTAACAGTGTTGTGGGTTTTGTGGTCTTTTATCGCACACGACTTGCACACACACATCTGATCATCTCTGCAGAACAGCTCCAATGGACTCTCATGCTTTGGGCAAATATAATCATCCAGATTCTCCACAGGCTTGATAAGTTTGTGTTTCTTCAGTTTTGCTACGGTGTTATGAGGCTCTAGGTGTGTTTTACAGAAAGATCCTTCACAATGCAGGCAAGACTTTAAAGCACCTCTCTTTATTTTTGTGCAGGCATCACATGGTATTACTCCAGGTTGGACAGGACTTTCTACCCTTTTCAGTTGTTCAATGAGATCTCTGAACTCTCTGTTGATGTCAAGATCTGGTCTCAAGTGAAAGTCCTTCTTGCAAAGGGGGCATCGAGTCTCCATACTGCTGTCCCAGTGTTTAGTGATACATTCCATGCAGAAGTTGTGTCCACACGGAATGGTTGCTGGGTCGGTGAAGAAATCCTGACATATTGAACACAGGCACTGTTCTGCAGCCTGGGAACTGCTGGAAGAAGCCATCACTGGAGGGAGAAGAAAATAATGATTGTACAAAGGATATAAATACACACTTAGGATATAAGATAACTGCCTGTCCCTCCCTTTTAAACAAATTTAACCTGTCAAACCGGTTTTGAGACAGGATGTGAAATGCAGCATATAGTTTAATTGACATTACACAAACGATTTGCATTACAAACAAATTAAATTTGAAAATGCCACATTTGCAGAAGTATTCATACATTAAAATAAATCATCAAATGCAATAATTCGTCAAATGCATCAATTAACAAGCACAAAAACAAAAAAAAACATTTCACTGGCAAATTAGAAGCTTTCCTTACCTCTGAGTTGGTGTGCCCTCGGTGCAGCTGTGGTGTACTGCAAATGGAAGGAGTGTACATTGCCACCTGTTCCTCCTCCGTGTACGTCACCTTCTTTTATAACATCATAACACCTCCCATGCAATTATGTTGCAACTGACTTTACTCTGGTGTATTGTGCAGTAACATACTATCATTTTAAGGCTGACTGATGTTCTCAGTAAGACGCACACTGTGAGAGGAAATCACAGGGACATCTTTTAAATAATCTGTATGTAATATGTTCTGCGTGAACTACTACTTGTAGGTTTTAAATGTAATAAAAGAAGGGCGGCAGCATGTTTACATTCAGCTTGAAAAACAGATCAAGGGCTTTACAGACACAAACATAATTATCTGTATTCAAATTGTAAACAAATATTTTCTTATGCTCAAGATATTTAACATTATGTACCTACAAAGCAAAGAACACACATCACAAGTCATGATTATCTAATTGGTTTATTTTCACATTACAATACAGGAATGCTAACTCCTGAACATCGGAAATAATTTGATCTGGAGTTATTTTAAGTGAAATATATAAGAAAAAAAATATCAATATCAATATGGATTAAATTAAACCGTCCACTTATCAGCCAAATGGGACCATCTAGCTCTAGTTAAGTGGGGAAATGGGTTTCAATTCTTTCACATTCATTCTAATCTGCTCCATCAGCAAATTTAATCATAATCAATGAGAACACTAACTGTAATGGAATATCAATAGTATAAACAGTAAAACAAAAAGACAAAAATTAAATTATTAAGCTCAAGTAAGTGTTAAGTAGAAAAGATTTGAGTCTGTAGTATATCTAACGATCAAACCAGGCTAAAATGCATAAAATCATGCCAATACTATGACAAAAACTGATTAAGACTTCGAAAGATTGTGTAATACCACTGTATTTGCAACATACAAACACAGGAGAAACTGTTAAGAGGGTAAAAAATACCCTTGCTTTGGTCTTCAAATATATGCTATTTAATAGAATGGTAGTACATAACGGATGTCTTTAGCATACTGTATAACAGACCACTAATACTGTAATAATCTATTAAAGGATTTGAGTTGGTCCAGGGAGAATAGAATATCAAATCAGAAAATCCCAGAATTATAAGACATTAGGCATAGACAGTTAGATTCACAAAGTCTGAATTATCTGGATAAAATATAAGGCTCTAATAGAGTATCTTGTCTAAGGTTGTTTAGACAAATTACCTGAAAATTAACTCAAGATTTCAGATTGACCTAAAACACAAACTGCACAAAACATACACTATCATTACAGTGTCCTTGAATACTTCAAAAATTCTAAACTTCTAATTTCAAACTTAGAAGTTTCCAAAGACTGAATCAAAAAAATTAAAGGCCATGTTGTGGCCAATACAGCATCTGGTGAATTCAAAAGCTGACGTGTGAACCCAAAAATACACGCTAAACGCTAAATGACAATGTAAGGTATGTGTGTGTGTGTGTGTGTGTGTGTGTGTGTGTGTGTGTGTGTGTTTGAGAGAGAACAAGCATATGTGTGCATGACTGTGGAGAGAATAAAATGACCTTTGCATGGATTTGGCATACTTGGCCCAATATGGACCTGGTTAAACCTTAGAACCGGCTTAATTATCATTACCAAACACTGTGTTGAGTTGTTGGGTGACCCTAATGAAGGTGGTACGACGACTCAGCTCTTTCAGCTTAGCAGCACCCACGTACGTGCAGGTGGAACGAACTCCACCCAGCACATCTCTCACCGTCACCTCCACAGGCCCTTTGTAAGGCACTTCAACCGTTTTACCCTCCGATGCCCTGAAAACACAATAATGACAGCCAATCTGAATCAACTCAAGAGTTGTGTAGATGGTCTGAAAATCTTTTTAAACCAGAATACATGGTTTTAAATCAAACTGGCCCTTCGCTTTCATACTCAGGCTTGTTTTTTGCATGATCAGTATTTACCAAGTAACATGGATGTACTGCAATGTACAAACCACTAGATAAATTAATCAACAAGCTTCCAGCATGTGCTTACCTATACTCTGCTACACCTCCTGCATGCCTCTTCATGGCCGTGTCTGAGCTCATGCCATAGAACAGTTTGTACTTTGTGCCGTTTTTCTCTATGGTTTCGCCCCCACTCTCAGAATGGCCAGCAAGCATTCCTCCCAGCATCACAAAGTCAGCCCCCGCCCCTGTCACACAGTTTAGCCAAACAAACACAGGCCTAAAATGACACTGGTTGAAACTGGAAGAGAAATATTATTTTCCTATGTGTATTCAGTCAGTACCATTGCTTATACACGATCAAATTAGTTCATTTAGCGTGAGGTACAGAGATTACCTTACATAACTTTTAAAGTGAAAGATACATTTTGTTTTTGCTTTTGAAATTAGCACTCAGTTCTGAAAACAGTCTGCAGTTTGTCCCTGAAGGGAGGATGTGTTGAAAGGAAGAAGGATATTTTTTATCATTCACAGTACATGTTCTTTAAGTTTAGGTTTTAGGGTTTTGTTTTTATATACAGTTTTTTTTTTATTAGTTTTAGTTTTTTTACGTGTATACATAACTGTGTAAATCAATATTTTTGGAAATGGTATGAAAACTGTGAAAATCAATATTTTGGGAAATTGTATGACATCTTATTGTATGTTGTTTTCTTTCTCTCTCTCACGTTTCAATTCTACTTTCTATAGCCATATAATGTGAAAAAAGAAGTACTGAAAAATATTTCTTTCTGTAGTCAAGGTCAGTAGGCCTGGGAAAGTCTATGGAGTCAGATAAAATGTTTCCAATTAAAAAACCTTAACATGCATAAGGTAGACAATAGCATATTATGGGATGTTGAGAAAGACCAAGGTGGACAAAGATGAAATGGGTGTGGTAAAAAAACAAGGAATGTCCGAGTCCAATGTTCAAACTAGAAGTATTCCACTGGTGATTGTTTTCGGCGACACAGTTGACCCTCAGGTTTTGAATGCTTGTATATACAAATTATTTTAATGCACACCAGAAATGTGTATTTATAGTTTAATTGAGTTCATGTCATAACTAATAAATTTGTAACATTCACATTGTTATTGAACTAAACTGAATCAACAGTGAACAAAATTGAGCTGAATGATGAATGATGATACTACGGTCTTTTTTGAGACAGTATTCGTTTAATAATTGAAGAACTTTGAAACATTTATACTGTTATTTTCTTGTTTAATACTGTGAAGTTGCTTTGAAACAATCTGCATACTGTAAAATCGGTATACTGTAAAAAGTACTATATAAATAAAGGTGACTTGACCTGATGTGATTATCCTGCTTATACCATGATTAGTAGCCAGCATGGATAAGATAAAGCTGTCATAGATGTTTGCAGCACAAAATTTGAATGAACGGATTAAAAATAACACTATTCTTTGTTAGTTATTTTATCAACGGGTCATTTAGATTTAGAATTCTGAAGTGAAATAATGAAGATTGAAGTCGAGAAAGAGATTTTGTGTGTGAATTACTTGCGTCTCTATATAGTGTGAATTTTATCACTATAATGGTCAATTTAAATCATTCTGTTGACTATAAGTAACATTGCACCTACATGTCTACTTACTCTCAGAGTGTCAGTACAGTATTAGTAGACTGGTAGGGTTACAATAAGTTGACATGTACTTGCAAAGCTACTTAAAGTCAGTTGAATGTCTGTTGGAGGACCATCACAATAAAGAGTTAGCAGATATTAAGCAGACAGTTGTTGACATGTAGTTGCAACGTTACTTACAGTCAACAGAATGTTCAGAAGGAACCATCAAAATAAAGTGTTACCAAATATCAATATAAAATATAATGTAACTTTTTTTATATATTTTTTAGATAAAATATAGTGTAGCTTTCAGTAGCGAAGTTATTTATTTTATATATAAAATTCAAGGGCAGCAGCTCAAAACAAGTGTCTGTGCTCCTGAATGTTTCATTGTGTACACAATCTCTTTCCTAAATATAAAGTCTCTGCCTTTAAAAATGCTGTTAGTTTTTGTGTGACTGAGTACAGGCAATTCGGCTTATCTTTGTGGGAAAATGTGCTTCTCTTGCCTTGTGGTGATATTGGATATGTATCTGATTTAAAAAACACATTTGGAAGTGGCCCAGAAGAGATACAAAAAATGGATTTTGTCTCGTGTGCAACAATATCTGATCTGCGTTAAAGCCCAAGACTCACCAAATGCCTTGGAGACGTCACCTGGGCAGGTACATCCTCCATCCTACGGAAAGACAAAAACAGATGAGTCCCACATATACATGATCAAAGACTCCTTTTACACAAAGCATGCAAGTAACATGGTGGGACTGTTACTATTCATTTCTACTGAAAGAAGTTTGCTCTCAAACACAAGAGTCTCACAGATATGATGTGTCCACTCAGGCCGTGTGCGGCGTCGGCGCACTCAATGACTGCACTCAGCTGAGGATAACCCACGCCGGTCTTCTTACGAGTGGTGCACACAGAACCTACACACATGAAAATATTTGTGTAAATGGTGTAATGTGAATTGGAACACCATCTGACACTTTGTCAATAATTGACTGATGATGTCACCTGGTCCAATGCCCACTTTGATGATGTCAGCACCAGCAAGAATCAGCTCTTCAACCATCTCTCCTGTGACCACATTGCCAGCCTACAAAACACAAATGGACTTCAAAGTATTAAGATGATTGCTAAAAAGATAATGCAAACAAAATGTTTAAATGTTGACGCTGAAAGGTAACTGACCATGATCGTGTGTGTAGCGAACATCTGCCTCACGTCTTTCACAAAGTTGACAAAGTGTTCGGAGTAGCCATTGGCTACATCCACACAAATGTACTGAATTTGAGGTACAGCAGCCATAATGGCCCCCAATCTCTCAAAATCCCCCTCACTCGTCCCAGTGCTGACGGCTACACTCTGAAAACAGAAAGAAAGAGGAAGTGTGTCTGAGCCAGATCATCTAAATATCAACAATCTAGATAAAATCTAGCAAAGATGCTGCTCACCTGTAAGCATTCTGGGTGCTTGGCAGCAAACTCCTTCCAGTCATCCACAGAGTAATGCTTATGTATGGCTGTAAAGAGAGTAAACTGCAAAAAAAAAAAGAATGATTTCAACTATTAATATATAATGTACATAATATATAAACACCTGCTGTCTGTTAAATGGACAAAAGGGTATAAAAATAATAAAAACTTAAATTATAGCTATCAACACTTCACAAAAATATTCTTTGTCCTCTTAGAAAACTAATAATTCATTTCAAACATCTGTTTTTCATGCATCTAACCTAAACTAGGTGCAGGATACATGAAAAAAATGTGTCCACATGGTCACATAATTGCTCTATTTTGACCACTGGACTCCACATCAAGTCATGCTGATATAAAATATAGACCAGTGATATTGCGTTTGTGATCATTTTTCTGTTCTTTAACGTTTTTGACATTATGAAAGTATTTGTTTAGGCTGTTCAGCTGTGTGAAAAATCTAAGAGTTCATTCATACTTTATGTAAGGCTAAAGCCATTTCAAAAGTCCCCACGGTGTCCATGTTGGCGGCGATGATGGGAATCCCACGATAACTGCCCTTCGAGTTTCTGAAAGTAAAACTGCGCATGAGATCCACCTGAAACAGAAGAGAGTGTGGAAGAAAAGTAATGAAAGAGAACCCAAAATGTAGTTGACATTGCACTGCATGTGTGATTGCAATGAAACTTTAAATAAACTGAGGCCAGACTAAACCTAATACTCAATATGTCTCCTTTAGCGCAAATGAAAATGTGTCAAGAATGACTAACCTCACTGCGAGATTTGAGAGTGCTTCTTTTGGGTCGAAGCAGCACGTCCTTGAAGTCGAGCTTGATATCATTTTCAATACGTGGCATGGCTGCTGAAGAGGATGGCCTTGAGACTGTATCTCACTGTCTGTAACAACACAAGAGAAGAGAAAGAAAAACATTCCCACTACAGTTATGGGAGTTGCAGGGGTTGAGAAGGGAAGGGGGAGGGTGATACACTGTGAGACAGGAAATATCCTTTTTTATATAAATATCTCAAACTCTATCTTCAAACTCTTTGTAATACCAAATAGTTATTCCATTGAGACGTTATAGTTATTCCATTTGAGACAGGAGAGTTAACCAATGCATCATAAACTAATCTAATTAAATGACCCTTGAATGTATCACATCTGGTTATGTGTTCTGCACATGTCAAGTCTAACTGTCAGACAAACAGTTCTAGGCCATAAGAGCATAACTTCTATGTCACCTTGACACTATGTTTTGCTTGTTTATTACAAACAAATATAAATGCATCCTAATTCATATACTTTATTTACCAAATAAAATATTATCCTACCTATAATTGGAGACGTGCACCTCTCGTAGTAACGTTATATATGAGAGAATGATACCCGTTTCCGGGTTGGAGGCGGTCATGTTAGGAGGACGGGTTTTTACGGCTGTCAGCGCATGTAGTCTCTGTGCTGACGGCTCTCGCGTGAATTCAAGTTCAAACCTTCCGTGAAAAACTACAAAAAACGTTTTCTTCACAGCTTACTGTCGCAATAAATGTCGCACACTTTATACAATTTTCCGGATACGCAGTTTGGATTCAACTAAAATATTGTGTTATTTAGTGTTAGTTCAGTAAGCTATGTGATAAATGTAAATAAGCTAAATTTAAGTAATAAAACCTAAAACAATTAGTTAATTTGATAAATTCTAAATCGTCTTCTGGCATCGAATGCCTTTATTCTCATCATAGCGCCTCGGAACTTTTCGTACATACACTAGAGTGGTTGGAATTATTTTTCAGTAACACAGGAACTTCGAGTACGGTGGTGGAGAGATTGTGGGAATAAGACATTCTCTGGAATAACTGATTGTAGAAATCTAAACATCATCTACCGTCAGTTAATTATATTTGCATCCATTTTTTCCTGCATGAATTTCTAGAACAAGAGAAGCCACAATGCTAATTAAAGTCAAGGTAAGAATTTAACGAAGAGTAATGCATTTCTTTCAGCACAGTAATTGTCCAGTTCGCCAGTAGCTAATTTAATTATTTCATTAAATATAGTAAGGCGTTGTGAATCCGACAAACGGTAATTTATTAAAAAGTGCATCAGACCAATCAGAAGGAAATCTAATGTCTGAATAAATAACCAATCCTATGCATTGTTTTTAAAGACGCTCACTGGCAAAGAAATCGAGATTGACATCGAGCCCACAGACAAGGTACAAAATAAAATACTTGACCAATGAACGCTTAGCTGTGTGTTAACACGCAGTCATTTATAGTTTAAATTCTAAACGACCATTTGATTTGATGTGCATTCATTTGATGTGTCCATCCTGTTCAGGTGGAGAGAATAAAAGAGAGAGTGGAGGAGAAAGAGGGAATCCCACCCCAGCAACAGAGACTCATCTACAGTGGAAAACAGATGTAAGGCATACTCACACGCTCATCCTGCTCCGGTACATTTCTTTATCATTATTCTAAACCCTCCATCTTTTCCACCTCAGGAATGATGAGAAAACGGCAGCGGATTACAAGATCCAGGGTGGCTCTGTGCTGCATCTGGTTCTTGCTCTAAGAGGTGGCCATCTCCACCAGCATCCCAGCAGCCTCCTTCTAAATATGTAACCGCCAGTCCTGCCTTGATCACCATAGATATCCAGTGTACTCGCACATGTCACTAGAAACCATTTGAACCATCTGGACTGACGACGAGTGGTAGCCACTATAACCTTTGTTTGTTGGAACATTCATCAGCTTCTTCTGTTAATGCCACTCCCCCTTAATTTGTTAAGAGCATGACTGTGCTCTTGTTAAGTTTACAAGAAGTGTTAGAAATCAAGGTAAAACTGATGTATCAGTTTGTCAATAAAAATTGATGCAACCATTTAAGCATGTTGTAAGAATGTTTCTTCTTTCATCGTTCAAAGGTTTTACAGTTTCTCCTTAATCACTTGAGCTAAATTCTTGAATTAGATTTTTTTCAGATCTGAATTTCTTATCAATTTAATTATAAGCAAATTGCATAAGTGTGCTCAGGAGTAAATACAATTTCTTGCTATTTGTAAAATAACTAATTGCACATGGCTTTTCAGTGAAATTGTCAAACTCTTCACAACTAATAAACAATCATGTGAGCCATCACATGCAAAATGATCCATTCACTTCTCAAAATCTTTTAGACTACATGTATATTCCATAAATATCTATGACATGGAATGTTTTCTGTATATATTAATCAATTTGCTACAAAAAAAAGTACTGTAAAAATTGGCTTTTTTTTCTTTTCTGTGTATTACGGTATTGACCTTTTCTAGTAAATTTTTACCTGTTGTTGAAATCTATGTAAAAAGTGCGTGTGACAAAAGTGCCAAACATTTCCAGGGTTGACCGCCAAAAAACATCTAAACATTTTGACCAGTATGGCTCATATGATGACATAAAAAATAAAAATAAATCATTTTGGGGGCATTGGCCAATTTACTCACACAATTACTAGGTTTTTGAAGCATAAATTAAATGTTTTGGGTGAGTTACTCCATTTTTCAGACATGGAATAAAGTTGTGACAATTGCACAGTTTAGATAATAATGAGCCAAAGTGATTGAGAAAAACTGTAATATGAACCCATGTGGCGAATCAATACGTCACCTGCAAACTGAATGAAAATCCTTTTAAATTCAACACAAGTGACAGCGTTGAAACTATTGAATACGGTGACCATAATCTGCCTCCAGTAGGTGGCAGTGCTGCACGTTTTCTTTTCTTTTTTAGCCAAGAAAAGCACAAGTCTTCCTTGGTTCAGCATATAGATTTATTAATCTTGGAATACACACTTTTCAAACAAATACAAAACCTACGGTAAACAAGAAGACTCTGGTACAAACCGTTCACCCGCAGTTATGTGTAAGCGGAATTTGATGATTTTTAATTAATTTGTAATCGTTTTAGACTGTACATATCTTAATATAATCTATAAAAGTCATTGTCTTGTTGATTTATATAGTTGTGACAAGGACATTCAAAATATTGACATCAATCATTTGTTACTGATGGTGACAATCAAATACCTACGTGAAAATGAACAGAAATCATTTTGCATGGCTTTTGGTATCGCATGTATGTATGTGTGTGGATACGAAATATTTATATTTCAGCACAATCAAAGTCGCATGTTCCATATAAACTATACATTGTGTTTGTGTTTATCACACAGCAGGCAGTGCTGGATACTGAGGCAAAGCTCAGGAGCAGCATTACTAGAACCAAAGACGCTCGATACATACAATGATCAAAGTTTAAGCAGTCAGTCTTTGATTCATTGATGATAATGACAGGTATCGCCGCCGCTTGACTAGGACAGTGGAACCAAAGGCAGTGTTTATTGTGTAAGTGCGAAGTTTATAGATTTTATACTATAGTCTCTAAGGAATGTGGGGGGTTAAGCTCATGCAAAATGGATTTGCTATGAACACTGTGATGATCTATATATTATATTGCTTTTTATACAGCACCTATACATTACAGATCTGCAAAAAAGAACAAACAACTAAACAAAAAAACTAAAACTAAAATACAACAAAGAACAACTGGCACTTTCCATAGTCTTCACAAGTGGGTATAGGAGTGACATCAACACAGAGGCACAATGAACAGACCCTGTGACCACTAAAAAGCCTTGTATGTTTGTATGTACAAGTGGCATACATACATACTGAACACTTTAATCATGTATGCTTGAACTGAGCATATGTCATTTACTTACACATTTTAATGTTTATTTTTTAATGGAAATCTTTAAGGCTTGTTTCATTTTGGTGTGTAGTTCAATTATTTAGTATATTAATGTAATCATTCAGACTATAATAAATCATAGGTTTGTTATTATATATAGCTTGATCGATTGATTCTAGTCCCTTGTATTGCACCTATTAACATCTACAGTCCATCTACACAATTGTGATATATTGTGCATTACATTACTGATTTAACAAGCTCTTCTGACATAACTGATTTCAAGTTTTTGAATATTCACATAATAAATGACAGAACAAAAACTATAGAAATAGTACATTCTCACAGGCTTTCAGCTACATCACAAACACTAGCTATGCACCACTGTTTTTTTTGTTTTTTTCTCCATATAACCAAACCACTCTGCCATTTTTAATCTGCATCTGTGTATAAACTTTCATAATAATTAAACTGAGGGAAAGTGAATTTATGACTACGGCTGTAAATCCAATGTCATAGTGAGCCGTATTATCTAAAGTCCACACAGAATGAATATACTGTTGCAACACAACTTCACAATGGCCTCTTTAAGTTTCATTAAACACCTTTTATCTTCAAAAATATCAGAAAGCAAAATACTCTTTAACAGCGATAATAACCTTATACAGTTTACATAAAAGTTAAGGTAAATAAAAGAGCTTGAATTGTATCAGGAACAGAGTAACCTGGAAGAAAACTACTCTGAACCACAACAATTGGTTCTTAAATATATGCCTTAAACATATGATGATTAAAAAAAGGTCCCAGAGCTTTCCTTTAGGAAAGAGAAAAGAATAATAATAATTGTATAATAACCAAGGAATATGATTAGAATAAGACAATCAAAAATATCAATATATAAAAAAAATTGGTTTGATGAAATACACTTGAAAGGAGAAAATGTCAAATTAAAATACAGCTTTGGCTTATAAAAAAACCCTATTTTCTGCTAGGAGTGTTATGAAAGAGACCTGAACTGAAAAAAATAAAAATAAAGAGGGGGTAAGAATTAGAACATTAGAATGTACTCAGTAATAAATAAATAAATAAAATTAACCCTGCCCTATCAGGGTAAGCCATGATGTAGTTTGGCATTTTTATCATAAACTGTAATTTACAGAATGGAATTCTAATTCCCTGTGTTTCTCATAGAAAAGAATGTTTCGAAAAGTTCTTTAAAAATGCAGACCCTTTAGGGCTTTATGTAATCTCTCATTTTAGTGTTGTAATTCTTTTGCACAGTCGATGGAGTAGAAAGCGGCTGCTGAGAGACTAGCAACTAGAGAGAATGTAGAACATAAGACCACTACAGCATAACCACATGACCTGTGGAGCAGCTAGTCTTTGTTCTTTTCTCTCTCCTGAGCTTAGCCACTTGCACTCCAGTGCAACCCCCTCATTATGAAAAGGCAAAACATAGTGGTATGTGAAAAAAAAAATCTGAGTTTGATTTCCAGTGTCTATCTGAATAAGTCTCACGTATGTGAGAGAATGAGTGTGTCTCCATGTGTCTGTTTAGCAGTCAGCTGATTTCGGTGTCTCCTCATCTCCTGCTGACAGTGGAACCGACTGTTCCTTCATTTCGATCTCATCTCCAGGCTCTTCGTTTTTCTTCTCTTCCTCCATTGGGTAGACCACTACACAAAACTTCTGACCCAGGTATGTCATTTTGTCTGAGAACATAAAGTGAATCATTTAATTTAAGGGGTCTTTCTTACTAAAAGCGTTACTGTGAATCCTGTCCAGTCTCTTGCAATCAATATCCCACATTGAGTAATGTGTCGGTGTGTACTGTTAAACTAGATATACCGTATGCCATACAGAAACATTATAAATGTTACTTTTAATCAATTTAATACATCCTTGCTGAATAAAAGTATTAATTTCTTTACCAAACTTTTGATTAGTAGTGTAAATATAATATAATATAATATAATATAATATAATATAATATAATATAATATAATATAATATAATATACATTGTCTCTAATCAGACCTAATACAGATGTCATCATTAAGCCCCACATATCTGTGAACTTTATTCCACTTACCAACAAATGTATTGAAACACTGGGGCTTGTTTTCCCAGTACACGCCCAAGAAATAGACAGGGACACCAGTAAGCATGATGGCCAAGCCAATGCCACACACCACAGGCTCCGAGTACAGAGAGAAGATCAGCAGGAAGGCCCAGAACAGCAGGTAGATGACAGGCCACACCAGACTGATCTGTGAGTTGGAGAAGTAAGGTTAGCAGCCAGAAGTAAAAATGTATCTTAAGTTTTCAGCTTCTAAGGGAGGAATGTAGGGAGTACCTAGAACCGGAAAAGCACATCATGATTCAAAGGTTATAGCAAAATATAAATACATTTGCTGAACAGAATACTGGATATATAACAGATGGCAAATTACCAGTAAAAAGTCAACAACTACCGAGATCATTGATTTTTTTTCATACTGTAAGGTAATGTTTTTTAATAATTCAATTCAAAATTAGCATAAAATCTTCTGTTCAACATAACCTAAAATTTAACACTAGGTTTCAGTAATTCTTGGGACTTACTTTAATTGGCCGGTGCATATCAGGTTGTTTAATCCGAAGCACAATCTGCCCGGCAACAGTAACACCATAGAAGAGGTAGTTGATGAAACCCACATAGTTTATGAGTGTGTACATGTCACTGGTGCACAGCATCAGAATTGTTGAAATGCACTGTGGGAAAGCAAGAGAGAGATTTTTGGTATATGTATAAGAACTGTCTGATATCATATCACATTATCATAAAGACCATTCATACTGGGACTATGGAAGAATGCAGGCCATAAAATCAACAAAAGAACAAGTCAGTCTTAAATTCAGCAACTGTCCAGTGGAATTAAATGATGTGCAACAAATGTGAGAGTGAGTTATAAAGACGCACTTAAAGGGAGAGAGAGGTATATATACTGTATATATGATACTCACAGTGAAGAGCAGAGCTGGAATTGGGGTGCAGCGCTTCACATGAATCATAGCCAGCAGACTAGGGAGATGGCCTTCACGTGCACCCGCGAAGAACAACCTAAACAACATGAGGACAATCCAGGAATACTGTTTTTTACAATGCCATTATATTCAGTAGAGGGGAATATGTGAAGACACAGACAGACAGAACGATAGACAGAACGATACAACGAACGAACGAACGATAGATAGAAAGATAGATAGATAGATAGATAGATAGATAGATACAAAGATACATAGATAGATAGATAGATAGATAGATGAGTCTTGTGTATAAATGATGGATGGATGGATGGATGGATGGATGAATGAAGGGAGGGACTGACCGAGAGGAGGTGAAGAGGGAGCCGTTGACCCCCCCAAATGTGGACAAGGCCACAGAGATGGGCATGATCCATGACATCACTCCCAACAGCTTCTCACCAAACGTCTGGGAGAGAGCAACAGAGTGGTGAAGGAGAGAAAGGAGAGACAAGCAGAGGAAAAGAGGACGTTGATCGAAAACATGCATTATCATGTCCATAATATCTGTGCTGTTTCATTAAAGAAAGTCTTTAGAATTGAATGCAGAAGATTCTGGAGTCTGATATATCTATTTGAATGGTACACACAGGCAGGCATCAAGAGCTCAATCCAAGTATCATTTAAAGAACTTTAAATATTGATACTTGGTTAGATATGTCAAAGAATCTCCTGCATAAAGCAAAACAATCAGTCTGTTTGCAGTCCTGAAATGTCGGACTGCTATGAATGAACACTCACCACAGCTACAGCATTAGAAGCCAGCAGCTCCTGAGGGCTCATGGCAGTGACGTAGGCAATGTTAGCAAAAACATACACAAAAGTCACAAGGGGAATGGAGATGAAGATAGCACGGGGGAGGTTTCTGTATAAAAACAAGAAAGAGGGAAAGAAGTGTTCAGTCAGAAGTAGTACATTGCATTATTTTAGCCAACCAACTACATATACTACTTTTCAGTCAGTCTGAGGCAGATTCCAGTTGCCTCCTCAGAGCATTGTGTAAAATTATACAGTGATTCTTTTGGCTCTTTATACTTGTGCAGTTTGACATATTGCAGAACATTCTGACTATTGATCCTTTATGTGGTTGTTTGCTGGATATTATAAATGTATATTTAATTTACACTAATAACAATTAATAATAATTAAATACTGAGAACACAGCATTGAATTACTGTGTGCTCTTTAGATGAAAATTGGCTTACACATAGGGGTCGACGAGTTCCTCTGTGACATAATTGAGGAAATTCCAGCCACCGTAGGCGAAGGACCCCTGTAGAAATGCCAGAGCAATCAGTCCAACATCATAGTCTTGAAACGGTTCGAAAGCATTGGCCGGCTCCAACCAGTAATATTCACCTGGAGAAAAAAAAAAAAAAAAAGTGTACAATAGTTATCAAAGGGAAAATTGTTATGAAATGCCTCTTGTTTATTAGCTAGTTAGTTAACCTTTAGCAAACGCTTTCACTCAAAACAGCTTAAAGTACAGTAATCGCAAACACAGCTCCTCTTGAGCAACTGATGGTCAAGTTCCCTGATCAAGGACCAAAATGGCATTGTGATCTTAATAACAAGTAGTAAGTTTATGAAAATCCAGCTAAACCCAGCTGGATTGAGTTGGTAGAAACCTTGTGAAACTGGTAGACCATCTTGGACAAAAATACTGTGACCTGATTTTTCCAGCAAGGGGCATCAGATCCAAATGGCTACAATCTTACCACCAGCTAGTAATCCACCAAAAACAGCCTGAACCAGTTAGAGACCAGCTACCATGTTCCAAAATACAACTACCACCGTAAACTGGTTTTGACTGGATTTCCTGAACCTACAAATCTTTTTGCTCCCTAAGTCATAGTATTAATACCACAATTCTAGGGTCAGGTCTTTGGGTCACATGTTCTCTCTAAACTCTCTTTGAGAGCATACATGACCCTGAAGACCTCACATTAAAGAGCAGCCAATGCCAACAAACCCAAATCCAGTCTTTTTAAAATCTTCTGCATGATGGAATCACATCTGTCACTCTCATATTATCAGGTCAGTGTCTGAGCAAACAGGCCGTCGGCAGTGTGATCATTATTTAATCCTCTCTGACGCAGCAACTGTGAAAACTGCATTATCTGTGTTATTCTTTATTAGAGGGTTTGAACCCAGTGACTTCTGCTGAGACAACAAGGCAAAGAGAGGAAGTGCTGTGCTTTCAGTTTTTCTGAAGATTTAACGTAGCTACTAGAGATAAAGCAAAGCGCCCAGGAGGACGGGGAGTCACGCATGCAGACTTCTACAAATGCATGGACAGGAACAAGCACTGCACGTAGCCCCAAACACACACACACACACACACACACACACACACACACACACACACACACACACACACACACACACACACACACACACACACACACACACACACACACACACACACACACACACACACACACACACACACACACACACACACACACACACACACACCTTTATTTAGCACAGACCTCCTTGAATAACCAATAATATATAGTATGCACACACACACATACATAGACATATGGTACTTACCCTTGCAGATTTGTACAAAACCCATGATGATGATGAGAATGAGGGCTAGAAGTTTCCCTGCAGTGAAGACATCCTGTACTCGTGTTGCCCAGCGCACGCTGGCACAATTCACCCAAGTCAGCAGCACTGAAACACACAGACATTGGGCTTACAGGGCTGGTTACACACAATACACACACTATGAGCCCTTAGTGAGATTAATGGCTCCCTGCTGTTTGAACAGTCTAGTATGCCAAAGGATTATAAAATAATGCTTTCAGATATGAGGAATTAATCAGACACACAAATGACAAGCTCGAAATAGGCCTTCAGGTGAACCTATTCAATACATATAAACATTTGAATGCGCTGCAACATCTGAAACAGATAGGCAGGTGAAATTAGGTTAAAAAAGTCAGCACAGACGAATTATAATAGGATATGATATTTTGCCTTTATATTTGTTGATCTGTCAGATGTTTTTATTCAAAGCAACTCAGTATGCATATTCTCTTTTCGAATCTAATGTGGCATTGCCAGCAAAATGCTACAGGAAAATTTCAAGCATTGACAGGCCGTGTGATTTTTTTTTTTGGACCTCATATGATTTGAAAGATTACATGGAATATTTGTACTTTTAAGAAATCATTTGACAGACTGGAGAATTATTTAAATGAACAACAAAAAGCTACAAGATTTAAAAAAAATAACATTGTAACCAGTTAGAGCATGTGAAACATATTTTTTTATACATTCATATACATTTTAACTTAGAAAACCAATGTTGAAAAAGTCAATGTGCTAAATAACCCTCATAGTCACATGCACACAGTTGTCTGATGGCATGTGACAGACATATTTGGTCATAAAATCAGAGGGACATGCAAGTAAACTTTGAGTCTTGACTCATGCACTTTTGAGAACTTGCAAGACATGCAAAAATGCCGCCTCGTGATGTGCACTTCGGGGTTCAGCTTTATCCCGTTTCATTCAAATACTACGTGTACTTGTAGACAAGCAGCAAATCAAATCACTCACCTCAACAGACGGTTAAACTAAAGATTAATTACATATAAAACTAGTGTGAACTGGGTGTGATTTGAGAATGTCGATGTGCAGTGGCCAAACTCAGCAAGAGTTCTTGGCACTCATTTAGAATGAAACTACTTAGAGGTGCAGCAGCATAGTCACAACAATAAAATGCAAGTCAAGTGATATTAGGCGGGGTAAGATATTTTGTTACACAAAATCCATGGTAATTACTGTTTGGGGCGAAATCAACACAAATAGTCTGACAGTGCAAACTGACATCCTGTCAAATAATGTGAAGAGAATGCATTAAAAACCAAACACAACAAGGCTTTGGGTGAGGAAGTGAAATCCTTATGTCTTATCTCTGTGTTAAAAAATTGCACTGCCTCGCTGTACAAAGCAATTAAATGTTTCTAACTGAGCCCAGTCGTGTCTAAGGACGCCTAAGAAGGTGGTGTTTGTTAAACTACTTTGGAATGGAAAAATAAGCAGGTAGTGAAATCTACATAGTACACCATGCTAATGCAAGAATGCAGAAAACATTCCTATGACAACAGGAATCTTACTACAATAAGCTGATTACAGTGGTGGTCACGCACACAGAGGTCAGTTACTCATTTAACATTCCATTTTATCTCCTTGATATCTTAAGACTTTGATGCAAGTAGAATCATGTGCTAACTATTATTTTTTTTAAACATTCAACAGCCTGTTAAACACAATATAATCATGGGATCTGTTCTAAAACGTGGAGGATTCTGTTTTGCGCTTTACTGATTGCATAGGCAGCATAATTAATTAAAATGGAATATATAATTGATTCGAAGCTCAAATAGCCGACTCAAAAAGTTAGCATGTTGCTAAGCTAACCTGTGATACTCAAATGAGCTTAAGCTTAAGCACATACAATTTTTGGTAAAATAGTAAATTTTTAAGAAGATTTAACCTATTCAGTAATTTACAAAATTGTATAAATTATAATTATATTAATAATCAACAATTTTCTCACGTATCACTTTTTTTATTCAAGTTTTCACAATACAGTAAGTCCCAATTTGCATACTTTCTATGCATGCACTATTCTATGCAATTTTATAGTATAAATGGTGTTAGTGTGTTTACACAGAAAAAAAAGAAAAAAAAAGAAAAAGTGCGCTTAAAATAACCCGATGATCACCGAAAAAAACCAAATGTTTGAAATATTGGTCACTTACTACAATCAACTGTCGTAACTTTCCTAATATAGCAGAAGGGGCTATCAGACTCTGATGCTGGAGGTAGAGTACATAGTGCACGGAGTAAGTGCATAGTGTATAGTAAGCAACTTGGGACATAACTAATGCCTTATGAGATTGTCTTCTCTGAAAAATGTACATGCAATGCTGCCAGTATTTGACCATGAGAAGGTATCTTAAATGGCAGCAGTTATTCTGACAACCGTTTGGCAACAAATTAGGTTCTGAAACAGAGCCATGCACACTCTTACAAACAAACTTTTCTCAGAATTGCTGTAGTGGTTTTAGAAGAAAAGACATAAAGGGTACAAAAGAGTTGAGTACACGAACAGGGACATCGTTTAAAACTGTGCCATAGTGTCCACTTTTGCCCTTTCACTTACTTCCTGCGGATCTCTAAACAAACAAAAGCAAAGCTAAAGAAGAAGCAAAAAGAAGCTTTAGAGCTGCTTGAGAACATCTGTTTAGTTAAAAAACAACCCTCAACTTCAGCTAATCAGAACATTTTGGTCTTGATACAGTCAAAATTTTGAGTATTAAAAGCACACAATGAATGCTGGCTCAGCTCTGTAAGCCTGCGAAATGGACAAAGAGCTAGTACTGGTTACAGTTAAGTAGCTAATTCTGGGTCAGATTTTTTCCATAAAAATAAAATAATTATTAAATATTATTAATATATCTAATTATTAAACTAAATCACTATTGGGGTTGGATTTAAATTGAAACTTTACAATTGCAATATCGAAACAAGTTGAGATATCACCTAATATCTTCTCTTCTTGACCTCTCTTTTTTCTTAGGGTCTCTGTTGTTTGCCTGTCTACATACAGCTTGCAGTATTTGTAGCTCCAGCGTGAAGTTTGCAGAAAGCCCACGCTCAAGGCTTCTTGACGCCATGAAAAATATCATTCCATCCATCTTCACATATCCCTCTCTCTTTTACTCTCATCCTTTTCTATCTTCCACACATTTTCCCACAACCTTTTTGTTCCTTCTCCCAGGGTATGACCCCTCGGTCTTCTTCAATCACACATCAGTCCCAAAACACTGTCTCTCTAGATCTGGCCTTCAAGGTTCTTTCACTTGAGCGTGATTTGCCCTTACGGTCAAACATAAAAGGCTGTAATGAAGTATCCATTCCCAGCAACAATTTGTGCATGCGCAGAGAAAAATTTCTAAAATATACAAGTGTTCAGAAGTGAATCACAAGCAGATGTGGAATAGTGATTGTGTAAGTTGTTATAGCATCTGTGAGGTAAACAGCATAAAACAGTCTACAATGTATGTAAAATATACAGTTTTTTTTCATCTTATGAGGAGTGTTCAAAACATTCAGATAACCTTAAAATAGTTTCGTGCCTGTCCATGCCACATCCTCTCTAATGGTTTAGCATCCACAAGTTAACCGCTCTCACTTTCCTTCCCTTATTTTTGCTATATTAACCTTTTCTCTTTTTTTACCATTCTCTCGCAGTCCCTATCCCTAGATAATATATATATACATATACGTGTGTGTGTGTGTGTGTGTGTGTGTGTGTGTGTGTGTGTGTGTGTATATATATATATATATATATATATATATATATATACATATATATATACACCGCCTGGTCAAAAATAGTCACTGTTTGGATTTAAATAGGCAAATCCTTAAAAGTCAATGACTGTATCATTATTGCAGTGATTATTATGTTTCTAGCTTGTTATATGTTTGGCAGCAGTTCTTCTAACCCTTGATGGAGTGTGTAGCTTTTCATTTCTTACAACCATGTAGGAAGACACATCTTGGGCATTTTCCAGAATGACAATGTCAAGATTCATCAGGCTCAAAATGTAAAAGAAGGGTTGGGAGGGAGCATGAAGAATCATTTTCACACATGAATTGGCACCTCTGAATCCAGACCTTAAATTCATTGCAAGTCTTTGGGATGTGCTGGAGGAGACTTTACAACTCAACTCTTGCATCGTCAATACAAGATCTTGTCATCCTGGAATATGGCCATGATATGTCTGCGACTTTTTTGTTTTTGGTTGGGCATATATATAGGGAGGACTTGTAACAATATCAATGGTCATCTAAATATGCATGTCAGTACCAAAAATCCCTAAACGATAAGACAATGATATCTCTGTTTTTCCTTCTGGTACTCACACAAGCAGATGGCAGCGAGCAGACGCAGACCACTCTCTGGGGGGAAGCAGGTTGGGAACAGAGGCTGCAGGACGTAGTTGGAGAAGGTAAGAGCGATAACTGCCTGGTTAGTAGGATAGATCACCAACACAGCAATCCACAACCGCAGAAACCTGTAGCATACAAACGTTCAAAAAAGTTAAAATGCTTCCAACAAAAAAGTACTCATTAGATGGTAATACAGTGGTATTTTGAACTATATTTCATCTCCAAAAACACAAAGTATCATGTCAATACCACAGTTCCTTTTAGCTAGTGATACGCATTGTGTTATTTGCATATAACAGTCTTTATTCTAAGGATGGACTCAATTTGTGTATACAAGATCATTTATTGCCATCATTTGTTTGGAGTGAAATGGAATGACCAGCTAATGGTTGTTCTCTGGCAGTATTATTCATTAGAGCAGTCACTGTGCTAAGCAAAGGTTGTTAAAATGTAAGCAAAGCCAGTGCTAAAAGATTTGATTGACCCCCGCTGAGTACCTATTGGTGGATTAAGAAATGTTAAATCACAGCTACAACTACTTCACCAGACAGAAGCAATGTGTTAGCATAACTTTAACTGAAGACATTTTACTGTTTAATGTTATTTTTTTGTATTATCTTTTTTTATTCATTTTCATAATAATTTCATAATGTATTTTGTTAAGTCAGAGTATGTTGTACATGTGTGCTGAGCAGAGAGCTGGGAGTTATATATTTTGCTTAGAGGTATATGTGCAATGCAACGTTCACTGAGCAAAGATGTTCCACTGATGATGATACTTCAAATGTGTACAATTGGCATGTTCTTTACAAGGAAAGGAATGTTTCAACTGATGCAAATGTACCACAAATGTATACACAGAAGGACAGTTTCTTAATATGGAAAGTGGATTGTACCATTTGTAAGCATGAGGTATACGTTCCATTTTTAAACATAAGCAACATGTTTTTCTACCTGAAGAAGTGGTGAAGTATAAGTCCCAGAGTGGTGTATATAAGCTCAATCTTACTGTACCACCCCAGAGAAACATAAAGGCATGATGGGGTGAGAGGAAGGAGAAATAGAGGCGTGAGGGAGGAGAAACTCAGAGAAACTATTTATAGCTGGCATGATGGGGTGAGGGAATAGAGAAATGGGTAACAGAGAAATCTGGAATGAAGACCTCCTCACCTATAGCCTTATTCTGCTATGCCTGTTTCTCTCTGTCTGACACATGTATACAAATAATAAATAGAAATCTCTTGGCAAAAGTAACTGGTGTAGCTTCCGTGATTCAACAATAACGGGGGAAGGCATGATTTTCAAATCAACACCACACAATCAAGGATAATGGTGTTTACTGTCACAGTAGACTGTTGACATGAGATTACAGGAGTTTTGACAGAAAAAAAATATAGGATTGATAAATGTTGTTATTCCATTATTTTCTTCTGGTTTGTTGAATCGCTAACTTACAGGGACACCGAGATATTCATGTTAAAACATCCTACCACACTAAGTTCTGCATTACCAATAATTAAGTCATCTACTTTTAGAAATAATATGGACTTTGACTGATAAGCAGTCTATTCTCTGGAAGTATTATTAAAACCAATGTGTGGCTGAAAAACTCACCCTGCCAGTCCTCCGAAGATGTCCTTGACATAAGAGTAGTCGCCTCCAGATTTGGGGATTGTGACGCCCAGCTCAGCGTAGCAGAGTGCTCCAATCGCTGTTATAACGCCTGTGACGATCCATACGATGAGAGCCAGGCCCACTGAACTGGCATTTTCCAACACTCCCTTTGGACTGACAAAGATTCCAGAGCCGATGATGTTACCTGCAAAAGAGAAAACAGAGAGGTTGGGTATTAGAATTGTGAATTAATGTAGAAAGCAGGTCAGAAAAAGAGAAGGATTGTGTGTGAAAAAGGAGGTGGAGCTGTCACACCAACACATCATATAAGCCTTCAATCAATGTCTGAATGAATCTACTAAAGTGCTCCAATTTAAAATGAAATTAAGGAAACAGACTTTATCCTGAGTAAAGGATTTAAAGAGATTTTAGATTGGTCAGAAATGCATTAGGGATACACATTTTGAAATTGTAGCCGATATTTCTATAGGCAATAACTATTTTCACGTTATGATCAATATTATAAATCTAGACTACTTTGTTAAAAACTATCATTATGTGCACACAGACATTCACTCCAACTTGCACTCTTAAAGATTGAAGAGAATATCTTCATCTATCCAAATTGTTTAAAATAGACAGAAATATATCCACCTTGTTTTGCAATTCGGAAGTAAGCTATTTTCTGTGAACGTGCGAGTGAAACTTCTGATTAATTAGCCGCTAAAGGTAAATAACTAGAAGAATAAGAAAGTGCAGTAAATGGTAAAACTATTTGCGCTACAAACCAGTGTGTTTGTGATTACAACAAGCACAAATAAGGTGGATAGATTTCCAATTTTGACTGATAAATATCTAATAATGGCAGATACCATTAAATACAAAAAGAAATGACAAAATATGGTGCTTCCCTACATTTTATTTACAGTATCCCTAAAATACATAGGAAAGCATGATGAGATGACAGTGTGACACTTTACCCCGGAGATAAGGAGATCAGTGAGACAGTGGCAAAGAGAAAAGGGGCGATATGGAAAAAGAAAAAGCAGGACAGTGTATGATTCAAACGGAAATGAAAATGTCAGTGTGGCAGAGAAAGAAGAGGGGAGAACCAAGAGAGAAAGCAGGTGGTGAGAGCAATTCACATTTGCTAAGTTAGTATTCAGCGTGACTAATGGAGTGAGTACACACAGCAAATATATGGGGGAGTGTGTATTTGCCATTTGTGCACTTAGTGCAGTATAGTGCACCACTGTGTGATATAGGTCTATGTGTGTTTGTGATTCACAATTTGGCCCCAAAAGAATTTTGGACAATTATGTTACACATGTAAAATGTCAGAATTTCGTTGCATTCAATACAAAAATATCAAACCAGGTGAGAATTTTTCTCAAATCTAATTTTACTCATCTAAGCCATTGTTGCAATTATTTGTAACCATGGTTGATTTTAGCACACGTATTAGGTCATGTCCCCATTAATTCAGACAATACCAACGAACCCATCCATAACTTGTAAACAACCATTTTTACAACAAAACAACAGTAGATCTCACAGAAGATCTAATTTAGATCTACTAAACTATTCCATTGGAAAGCACGTACGCACACGCACGCACACGCACGCACACGCACACGCACACACACACACACACACACACACACACACACACACACACACACACACACACACACACACACACACACACACACACACACACACACACACACACACACACACACACACACACACACACACACACCACTTTAGGGTGTTTTTCCACCAAAGCCCTGTGAAGATCTCAAAAATCCAGAGGGATGTCAAATCTAACCAAGCTGGATCAAGGCTCCTCCATGGAGGAAGACACTTGTGTGTTTTATGTCTTTGGCTGTTCTCCCACTTCACTTCTCTCCCTAAATCTCTGCTTTGAAAAAGTCCTGTCAAGATATGATTATCACAAACTTCAGCATGTCCCATGACCTCAAAGTACAAGTTACACAACTTTATACAATCAAAGGTATCTTTTACTATTGCCAAAGGATGTAGGGATTGATCTGGTTTCAGCCAGCTTGTGTATTAATTGACTATAAGGAAACCAGCAGGGAATTATGAACATCAACAGGTTTTACGCGGAAAGATACTGATAGATTATTGTGCACAGTTGTACACTGAGAGGCCTTGCTGACTACAGAGGAAAAAATCCAGATGGATTTCCTTTTCATACTGCATCCTCTTGCTTCCCTTTTGTGTGTTCACAGCACAAACATCACAGGCAACACAGCAGCAATCCATGATTTAACATTCTAGTTTGTCAATCTACACACATTGATCTAATCTGTGCTAATCTTTGTCAAACACATAGGCCTAGATGGAAAGGCTACAGAAAAGTCCCGCCTTTCAATTCAAAGTGCCAGGTAGCTTTTAGATAAGGCATTGTCCGTTTTTTTTTTTTTACTGCATTGCACATTAGCTGTACCAGCCATTAAAAAAAAAACATTTGTAGAGTGATTAAAAAAAAAAAATTGTTGTCAGATTGTTGTCAGAATTGGCACATTAAGATGCAATCACATTTACTGTGGTTTGGCAAATTTTTGCTGGCAAAATACAGTGGTTTCAATAGGAACCCACGCAATCTGCACAATTTCCCCACACTGATTTGCGAATGGTTTGACGTTGGTCACGCGAGTTTGTTCATTCGTTGCAAACAGAAAGCTGCTTGGTTTAAAGAAGACATTGTGAGCTGTGCTTATTGCTACACTATTGACAATAGACAATGGATTTTTTTGATTTTTTTTTGCCCATTACATTTTGTTAATGTGACCGTACCTTTATTCAGGATTTAGGTCTAACACCATTTAAGTAGATAGATAGCACCCTATTGCCAACATCGAATACAGCCGCACAAGGTGGTTCAAAAGCGGCCGCAGTGAACTGACTTACCTCAAAGTCAGTTCACTCTTTGCTATCAGCTTATCATATATGCATGTCAATCATTGTGCAAAGACATGACTCATTTATTGCACAGTGATGTTAAATTCACTTGTACTTCTATTTATTACTGCTAATATGTTTGCTGAGGTGAATCTTTCAACTGTCCTATTGATTTTCTTTCATGCCTCCATTGATCAAACGGTTTCTGTGGGTCTGTAGCCTTGATAACCAGATGTTTCCCTTTTACAAATTCACATAAATAAATCAGAGTTTGGGTTAATGAAGCAAGCCATGTACACAAAACAATGTCTCCTTGCATCAAATAAAATGGGTTCAACTGTTATGCAGCCCAGATTATTTGTATAATCAAAGTGGATAGATTTACAAAAAGTTTCTAAAATTAGGCTAAATGTTTAACATGTTTCTTTTGTATGATCATTAAAAAACCATACTAAAAACACAGGTTTAGCTTTCAGCTAATGAAGGTCTATGGATATTTACCTACATCATACATTTTCGTTTGGATTTTAATCATCTTACTGGAATATTAACCAATCAATCACTAAAGTTTAATACATGACTGTATCAGATCAATGACCTGTCTGAGAAAGAATAATGGAATGCAATTAAATATTGAGCTGCTAACCGGTTACATCTAGTTTGGCTCACATCAAACTTTGAAATACTTTGTAGCCAGCTTAATGTATGATGTTCTTCAATCAATCCATGAGCATCTCTTGATAACATCTGAGGCCAGTTTTTGCTTTTTATCTGCATCATCTCACAATCTCTTTCTATTGTAAGTGCACATTCAGATGATCTGTCAATCTTTACTCTACTAAAACTAGGTTCCTGGCACCCGTTTCCATTCTAACAATCCCTACTGATTACCAGAGACCATAATCCAAAAATTCAACATAAAAAAAATGGAGCTAAGCAAGTCAAAACCACATCAGTTCCATGCTTCATTTCCAGCTCACAAAGGGTTCCAGAAAAGGGGTTGATAAAGATGAGAGTGGCAGAAGTTAGAAAGTATTCTGATAAATCTAATGAAGTTCAAAGGCTTGCGGAAAGCTTTGAGCGATCCGAAGCGACAATCACCTGATAATAATGTTCACGTGAGGCAACTGAGAGCATGTGAATGTGTGACCTGACCTGATCAAGGTTGCTGAAGAGGATTATCATATAGCAGTTAAAATGTGGGCTGGGATTATCTTGGGTGTGTTTTACTTTTCCTTAACTCTCATTATTACATTAAATATAATTTTATAGCTTAATGCTGCCTAAAGCAATAAATGAAAACCACCCAGTGAAATACTCAATAAAATGACAAAGGTTAGGTCACGTTTCCTCTCTTCATTTCCTCTTATATTTGCAGCGTCTCTGCTATCTAGTCCTATTGCCCTGATTTCTTCTTTTTTTAAACCAGAAGTGAAAATAATAGACAAAAAAGACCAAAACACCAGTTTAACTTGCAAGGCTCGTGCATTTTTTATTCTTGCTTAACTTATGCATTTCAAACTATTGTGAAAAAAAACCCACGAGCACATGGCTGTTTTGCAATTTGCTAGACGGATACATTTTTGTTTGCTAGACCAAAAGAATCGACTGATACAGTTTCCAAATCTGCTGACAGCCTTGTTAATATAGATAATGCACATTTTCTATTTTCCAATGGTTATTATTTAGTAGTAAATATTTAGGTAATATAATTGTTCTTTTGAAAGAAGCGATTGCGTACATCTTGTTTGTTATACTTAATCGTATGGAATATTTAACTATAACACATCATCAATGTTATTTTGTATGACCTATCCAATATTTATTATTTTACAGATCATTATCAATCATCACAACGATAACTAAATAATCTTTAGACTACAACAATTAAAATATAATGTGCATGAATATCTTATAAAAACAACAACATTGTTTATAAACCATTACTCATCTTAAATAGGCCTATAGGCCAAAACGATATTGGTTTATCTCTAAAATCAACATTATATCGTATCGACCATTAGAAAAACCCTTTTCGGACGGACCACTAATCAACAGAACAACAGACATAAGCGTATATAACCAGGGCCGTTTCCTCCGAGGAGGCAAGGGAGGCAGTGCCTCCTCAATAAATTGGATGAGAAAATAATCCATATTAGAAAAATAAAACAACACAAATATTACAAAATGTTACATAAAGTGCATAAATCACTAGTTTTTCTAAAGCAACACTGTCAAACAGCAACACCCACAGCCACAGGTAAAGTTACAGCAGGAGCCCGCGTCTTTCTTGCCTCCCCAGAGCTCATTGAGTTTTAACAGACCCCCTAAAGCATGCTGTGGGTTTGGTGGGAGGTAATTGAGAATGAATTGTGGTGAGAGGAGGCACTGCCTTCACCATGCTATGATTGGATATGGTTGGATATGATTGGTTTGTGCCATAAATCTTGCTCGTTTTCTTGCGCGTTCGCGAATAGGTTTGAATGAACAAAATTATGGTGTTTAATGGGAATTAAAAAGTAAACAAACAACTTAGCCATTTAGATACACCGCTTTATGTCATGTCAAAATCAAACTTGAAATGGACTGAAAACATGAAGACTGTAGGGATATTTTAGTGAGCAATCAGCTTGGTGAAATTAAAGGTAAGCGGTCTGTGATCAGTGTTTACCGAGCTTGATAAGTGATGAAAATAAGTTGATTATTAAAAAGGACAGCTGAACATCAGTTCACAAATAAAATATATTGTTTAAATTGTGCCTTTAGTTATTATTTTGGAAAACATGCAAACATAAAAAAAGTCCTCATTTCAGAACACCACCACCACACGCCACTGTAATCATATATTTTCATATATAGTAGGCACCTATATTTTCAACTATTTTGGTTTTTCCAGATTTAAATGACCTCTTTTTCCATTTCATAAGACTGAGACTCTCATTCAGCATTATCCAATCAAGCTGTGCACCGTGCACGACGGACCATGCATCCGTTTAAAACACATCCACCCACATGACAATACATAGAAACATATTAACACTCACCGACAATAATGCCACAGGCACTGACGAGACCGATCTCCTTTTTCAACGCCACCGATGACTCTCCCGCTGCTTTGCCGGCGTCTGCCGCTCCATCCTCACCGGTGCTCGGGGCTGCGCTCCCTCTTTGTCTCGGTCCATCCGTCATGTTGGTAATGTTCAGTCCTCGACGTTGAGCGGTGATGCTAGAGCAGCGTTTGACGTGTCCCGCTGGTCAGATCTCAGATAGCGAATCTAGACATAAACAGCCTGAATACTATCTCGAGCAAAATATGCTACTATGATCACTTTATCTATATTTTCTTATCTACCTGAGATTGCTCTAAATCATGTGTCAGGGTTTATTGCGTAGTGGCAAAGTAACAAGGAGCAAGATGGGCTACTGCAGTAAATGTCAATAAAATACAATCAAAAAGAAGGCACTGTCAGTGTCATTAAAACGGTAACATTTCCTTTCCGAGCGTCAAAAATGAACACAAAGCACTGATATCGGGCGTGACAAAAACTACAGTAATACTCCACTCGCAACTATTATGTGTCCGTTTGTTGAGTCCGTGATGAAGCTTATCCAGGGTTTAATCTGTCGTTTTAAAAACACCGCGCCAAAGAGGCCGAAAACCAATTCACAGTTTTCTCCTTTTATTTCCTGTAGGCTACCTATAAAATGCCGGTTGCTTCCTCGTTCTTAATACAAGAAGTGCATCGTTTTGACATTGCTAAACGGCTTTGGGTAGATGAGTGTCGGTGCGCTGGGAAGCGTCTCCAGCGATGACCAAAGCACCAGCGGTCCAAGCGCCTCCTCAGCCTGTAGTATTTACTCCATATGTCAAACCGCTTCCATAAGTACCGTCGCGCCTCCTCCCCTCCCCTCCCCTCCCACTTCGCGTCACACAGCTCTTGTTTTTTAAGTCTACTGCACGCCTCCCTCATGGCCCCCTGACAAGCTGTTGAATATCACGGTAAGGAATATGAACTTCCTGAACCTACCAATATATTATTTCTTTGTTACCCTATCGCTTCATTGTAAACATCTCAGTGCTTAAAAAAAGCCTGCTGAAAATATTACACAATAATGGCTAGGCTACTGCTTTCTCACATGTAACTATTATAATTCTTTTTGTACAAATGCTCTTTTAGTATATGTACACGTTTCAACACGATTTTCAAACGTTTTAGTAATAACAGGAGTTAGAAAGAGCCCGTACTTTCACCACCTGCCACAAAACAGCCCCGGCCTACAGATCAAGTCGCGTTTGCCTGGACATGTAACCATAGCAACGGCATGAGCGCAGTACATTATGTCTGCAAAACATTACACGTATTGACACAAAAAGTAACAAAAAAGAAAAGAAAAAAAGAATTCTATTTATGTGTGTGTGTGTGTGTGTGTGTGTGTGTGTGTGTGTGTGTGTGTGTGTGTGTGTGTGTGTGTGTCTTGGCAAACCCTAAATTATGGGGACAAAATGTATATCCAGAATCCTTGAGGGGGCATTTTTTGGTCCCCATGAGGAAAACACCTTAAAAATAATAGCTACTAAGTAGCCTAATGTTTTTTGAAAATGAAGATAATACAATAACTGTGTATTTGTTTATGAACGTACTCGTACCTTCTAATCTAGGGAAACCAGTTTTAAACAGGCCTCAATGTCATGTCTAATGATCATCTAGCAAATTCATGTCAGCTTTATACATAACCAAGCAAATATTTATTAGTGATTACAATGCTTATTTCTCAACAGAAAACAAGTCATAAGATCAAAAAACTAAAACATGCAGCGAATCTGTGCTGCCTTCAAAATCGACCAGGCACCTTACAGGGTGTCTCTTGTTGCCTGATTATCTCCATTTATTGCCAATGAAGGCAATGTTTTCAGCTAAGACACTGTTTACAGCATCCATAAAGAAACGAACATTTTAGTCCTGCATATTAATTGTCTTAGTTGGTCAAAGTGCATTTCTTTGAGATATATACAGAGTGTTACAGTGGTCATACATTTTCTTCACTCTCATGAAAGCAATCAAGAGATAATATTGACGGTAAAAACAAGAGCAGGAGTGTAGGTAAATGGGACGTTTTTGCCAATGTAACTCATCATTCATTATTGTGTGAATCAAAGTGGACAAGAAGACGCTAGGACTGTGTTGGCACAGCTGTGCTGTCATAGATAAATGGGCTATAGCTTGATATCTTAATGGCTCTCATACGCGCACGCACTCACATCTTCACACACACACACGTGTACACAGAGCCACACACGGCCCTCATGATGGTCTCTTTTTTTTCATTCATTTGCTCAGTGAGAGGAAGCAGGGCATTGGGTCAAACTCAACCATTAAATAACATCTTACAAACACCGGTCAGCTGTGTAGTACAAGGGTGCAGCTATCAAAGCAGCTTTCACAGAACAGCTCAATATGACATTTGTTTTGATAATGAGATGAAATTCATTTGGCCATGTTCAGCATTCATTCTTTAAGTTTGACACAGACTGTTTACTCATATCTCTTCATCTCTAATTCATGCAATGAAGGTCAATGAATGTGACAAGGAGAGTTGTTTTCACAACAGTACATCACAGTAGTTTCTAACTGAAATTATGTCAAGTTTTCCTTCTTGTTTTAAGCTGAAATCTGTTTAAAGAAAAAAAAAAATGTTTTTAAACTATTTGCAAATGAGGTGACAAATACTGAAGACAAATGAAATAGAAATATTCTGAATGTCATGCATGACTTTAATGCTTTTGCTGCTTTTGTCCCCATAAATTGTACCTGCCATCAAAAACATAAAGAAAATATTTGATTAATCATCTGAAAGTAGTTAATGGTGTTGTCTAAAAGAATTTAGAAATTTCCTTCAATCTACACTTGTGTGAACTGGTCTGTATATACTGTGTGTGTGAATGTGTGTTTGAATGCACTAATCTCATCTGGACTGACCCAATCCCCTCCTTTAAATCAGCGAGACAGTGGACAGATAACCATGTCAAATCCACATGAGTGATTGGCACGTTCAGCACAAGGCCTGAGGAAGAAGCACACAGCCATTTCGATTGAGACTTTCCTGTCTTATCAGTTTGATAAATGATATGTGAATGAAGAGTGCAAAATGCTCAAGGGCACAAAACTACAGGTTATAATGTGTGGAGGGAGAAGAGGGCTGGGGAATTATGCGACACATTTCACACTGAAACATACAAACTAAAGAGACTAAGAAGAAAAAGCAGAGGAAGATCATTGCTGGACAGAAAGACAGAACAGAGTTTAAACTCCAGTTGATTGTCAAATGTCAGCAACTTTTAGCCTTCAACACACTGATAAAGGGGCTGCTTATATTGATATGGCCACTATTACCCTTTGTCTCTCCGTCTCCGTCTTGTCAAATGCCGCACACAAATTCTTTCTCAGTGATAAGGAGGCACTAGAAACCACTGTGATTTGCAGCGAGATGAGGTTAATTAATACCCAGAGATTATAGTTCTGTTAATTCAGAGATAATTCAAAACACCATGCAGGATATTGATAGATATTGCCCAAGACTGACATCTTTAGATCAATGAATATGGCAAGTGACATCTAATTTTCCCTGGCTTATATTAAACTAGTAAATCACTAAAGTGAAGACCCAAAAGTGAAGTGTTTCTATTTGACATTTTTCTAATACAAAAAAAAGTTTTTATTATAAAATATATAACCGTGTTATTTTAGTATGATTAATATATGATTATAGAGTTTTTAATAAATCATATTAAACTTACTGTATTTCAGTTAATTGCCCAGGAAACATTTCTAATTTTCATTTAGCCTAAGTTTTTCATCTAATATTTAAATTTTATTTTATTTAAGCTTTATTTCAATTAATGAAAGCATGCATTTTTAGTAGTTTTAGCTTTACTTAAGAATAACATCACTAATATATATGAATGAAATATAATAAAAAAAAAAATAATCTGAATTTCATATTTGAGAATTTTCAAAAGAGCAGGCAACACCTTCTGTACAATGCAGTTTACATGCTCAATGTCACACAGTTACTTATTAGACTGGCGACCTAGAAGTATATTTCTAATTAAATTGAACTAATAATTAACTTTTTAAAACCCTAAAACGTTATTTGAGGTCAAAATCCAATAAAACCCACTTTCAAAATGGTCTCAGATATTTGGGTCCTACTTCAGGAATGAAATAACTGCTCTTATTTCTTCTAACAGCTGCTAAAGTACTTCAGAAATTAAGCAAAATTATGGCTGACAGCAAAGACTAGTCTTTCCTGTATATTGTTTTCTGAACCTAAACTGATGGCAGGCAAGACAGGGTAGTGGCCCTTTTTTGAGTTGTTGACCTCAGGGCAGCAGGCCTTGCTGTTGAGTCATGCTCTGCTACACATACCACATTTGGACACCTTATTTACCACAACACAAAAAGGAGTGTTACACAACATGGATAAAGTTCCCTGTGATAGAGTGAGGAAATAGAGGAAATGAAAACAGGACAGATGGGACTGCATGTCTGCACTTGCATACGGTACATGTGCACATGGCCATGTATGTTTGTTTGAAACAGACCTTAGTCATGACAAGTAGTCATGTCAAAGCAATAACTAAATCAGAATACTATCATCTGAAAAATATAGCAAGAATTAGATGCTTTGTTTCCAGACAAGACTTAGAGAAACTTGTGCATGCTTTCCTCACCAGCAGGGTGGATTATTGTAATGGACTCCTCACTGGCCTTCCCAAAAAGACCATAAGACAGTAGTAGCTCATACAGAACGCTGCCGCCAGGATTCTGAGCAGAACCAGAAAATATGAACATATCACACCAGTCCTCAGGTCTTTACACTGGCTCCCAGTTAGATTTAGGATTGATTTTAAAGTATTATTACTGGTATATAAGTCATTCAATGGCCTAGGACCTCAATACATTGCAGATATGCTCACTGAATATAAACCCAACAGATCACTCAGATCATTAGGATCACAGCAGCTAGAAATACCAAGGGTTCACTCTAAGCATGGCGAGTCCGCTTTTACCTATAATGCTGGAACCAGCTTCCAGAAGAGATCAGATGTGCTCCTACAGTGGTCACATTCAAATCCAGACTCAAAACACTTCTGTTTAGCTGTGCATTTACTGAATGAGCACTGTGCCGCTGTTCGTCAGACTGTACTGTACTGTACTGTATTTTAATTATTCTTATTTCTTTTTCTTCTTTTAATTTCTTCTATGTAAAGCACTTTGAATTGCCATTGTGTAAGAAATGTGCTATATAAATAAACTCGCCTTGCCTTGCCTTGCCTTTGTTTACGTGTACATGTGTCATATATGTTTGTGCGAGTACAGAGAATTATGAACTTCATTATGTATTTACATTTGTTAACTGCAATTTCTGATATGAAATCAAATGGAGAATGTGCTTTTTATTATAAGTGAGAGAAAGAGAAGAAAAAAAGAAAGAGAGAGGCATGTAGTGAGGGGACTCCAGTATTTCTAGGAAGCGTAATTTGATACGTCTGTTTTCCAAATACAGAGAGCACATGTGACCAGGAGTAGTATGTCCAAGAACATGGATATTTATCCATTAACGGAACACATACTCTGAGGAATACAACTATACATATAAATATGTTTTTGTCACATTCAGTTTTACATCATTCATGCTTTGTCTGTCTTATTGCCACAAGAGAAAATTTTCTTTTTATTGTCTTTAATTCATTTGCATATGTTTGTGTGCAAACACATTTTATTTGAATGAACACAATTAAAGATATTTCACCCTAATGTCGTTCCAAACTATTCCTCTATGTTCTTTTGTTCTTACAATGAGGTCAGTGGAGTTCAGTGTTCTTTGTACATGCTTCAAAAGAAATTAATTTGTGTCACAGAAAAATAGAAATATACAGGATTGAAACAACATGACCCTGGTGAAAAAAATAAAATAAAAATGCTATAGTATTATACTAGCATAATACTATACTTTGTACAAAATACTATTGTATACTATAATGTATTTTGAAAGTATACTTTCCATGCATTGTTACAATAATCATTTCCAGCACACAGTTAAAATATACCTAAAATATATTTTTAATAAAGTGCAAATGAATACACTTTTAAAAAATAAACTGAATTTTCTAATATGTTTTTACATCTTATCTGCACACATGTATTTTGGATTTGTGTGTTTCAACACACTGGCTTTGCATCCTTCCCACTATGTTTCTTTGTGATAGACAGTATTAACATATTTGTGGAGTAATAGGCTGCCTTTTGTTTATAATCAAAGGTAGGCATTTCAGTGATGAATCAAAGTGGTTTGACATCTGTGTTTTCATCATCAGCACAATAGCAGAGTGATAATTACATTTAACCATCATTGTGGAACTGATCATCACACTCTTTCATCATCTGATAATGATATTATGAAAGCTTTTCCCATGCCTGTCACGTCTTACTTGTGACTTTTTAATACAACTTTTTTAGTTTGTATTTAATCCACCCAAATATGAAAATTCTGTCATCATTTACTCACCTCCATCTTGTTCCAAACCTGTATGACTTTCTTTCTTCTGTCGAATATAAAAGAAGATTATTTGAGAAATGTATCAGCGTTTTTTTCTCCCCATATACAGTGCAAGTCAATGTTTGGTTAAAAAATGTTTTCAGAAAATCTTCTTTTGTCTTTTGCATATTCAAGAAAGTTACACATATTTTGAACAACATGAGAGTGAGTAAATGATGACAGAACTTTAATTGTTAAATGAACTATCACTTTAAATTCTGCTTTCCTGTCATATTTGTATGCTTTTCTGGAATACTGCTTTTCTCTTACTCCCTATTTGCCAGTTCGGTCTCTCCCCCTCTATACAGTGTTCTCTGTTTTCACTCATCTCCTCACGCTCTCCTCAGCGTGATCATGTTTGTGGAACTCTGGTTCAATCCAGTCTCCTGTTTCCCCCCTTTTTCTCTCCTCTAAGGATCTGTTTTTCATTCCTACACTGTTGTCCCATCTGAGACATCCACTTTTGCTCCCCTGTGGTCTTCTGGTTTTTGCACGTATGTGAGATTTTTTTAGTCTGGAAATTAACAAATTACTCTGTCATGGAACAAGACATAGCTGTGATGTGGTGGGTATGCTGTATAGAGTACGCGTTTAGTCAATTTGTGTCAGCTTGTCTTTAAAACGCTAGAGCAAGGGAAAATAACTTTCTTTTCTCCTCTCTCTTCATACGTGTGGGGGAGGAACAACATGTTTCCCTATGCCATATTTCTTGGAATGACCAAATCCTTCTCTCAGAATTGCAGCTGTCAAGAGTTTCACATTTCTCACGTTTCTCGCATGCTATATTATTTTATGTTAACTAGCCTAACTGGATAAATGCAGCTTTTTCTTGCATATGTTACAATCTCACGTCACTGATGTATTATGATGTCACAGCATGGCGTGGTCCATCATTCAGCCGCAGAGCTCATGAATTATTCATATTCACGTCAGAGACTGTGCTAAAAATATCTCTGAGAACCTGCACTACCACACCGACCGTTACATCTTTATGGTGGGCACGACTGCTTGTGGACAGACAAGTCCTTTCCCCCCTAAATGCCATTTTCACAATAATCACAACAAAAATACTTCATTTGAAAATAAACATGTCTGAAAACACTGATTTCAGAATGTCAAGAGTTGTCGTGTTCTGGGCTAATGCTGGCCACTGTGCTTCCTGTGCACTGTAAAAAAAAAAATATCATATTTAGTTTAAGCAGGCAGAAAATTATAAAAAATATGGACAAACAAATAATGTTTCAGAAAGTTATTATGTGTTATTTAAAAAATCCTTTAAACACAGTCATGAATTGCTAACGGCTTGCTGGTTGCAGGAGGGGAGGGATATTATCATTCTAGAGACCATCTGTGCAGTGCAGAGTATGGCTAGCACAAGTGGTGCTCACTGCAGAGCCAAATGATGTCCAGCTCCCCCTCTCTGGATGTAATGTGTGGAACTTGACCTAGTTCAGCTCCACCTCTGTGAACCTGATGGCTGGAGCTTGACCTAATTAGGTTCAGGAATAGGATTATGGTAGGGCTGGACCTTCAAGCTCCACCCATACACAGAGGGGGAGCTGGATGTCAAGCTTCATCCATTGGCTCTGCAGCGAGTAAACCTATTTTTTACAGTCTATGGAGTAAACTCATGGTTAGCAGCATGGCCCCATCATCAGCCTCTGCTGGTGAAAGCTGTAACTACAACATCTGAGTTTAAACAGCATTTTCCCCAATTGAGCATGTAAACCTTAAATAACATTGTTTGCATGAAACGTTTTAATTGCAAATATTCGTAAAAAAAAAAAATGAAAAAAAGTGTGTTTTGTCATAATTCAGAAGCACATTGGGATAAACATGGCCTTAAAGCTAAAAAACATGACAAAAGGCAACACAACTTAAATTGTAATTCCATGGGGTCAGAATATCAGATAATGGCACATGCAGGGTGTACACATGCATCTTTTCACCAATAGATGGAGCCAGTAGACTAAATATAAACTCTATTGGAGTTGCTACGATACCTTTACATTTTGTGGGGATCACAACAGGGACATCAATTATTATAGCAACCATTTTAAATTCTGCCAATTATGTCACATACCCAGCAATTACTTACAGTCTGGCTCCAATAACTGTTGATGCTAAACGAATGCATAAATAACCTAACCTAACGCATGTATAGCTCTGGGGGAGCAAAACACTGCAACATTAGCAATTTCTTTGGATAACTATTTGTATGTATGTGTTTGAGTAAATTAAACATTTTTGTTTTATTCTATAAACTAGTGACAACACTTCTTCCAAATTTCAATAAAAACAGTCATTTAGAGCATTTATTTGCAGAAAATGACAACTGCTCAAAATAAAAAAGATGCCATGTTTTTAGACCTCAAATAATGCAAAGAAAACTAATTTATATTCATTTTTAAACAACACAATACTAATGTTTTAACTTCAGAAGAGTTAACAAATCAATATTTGGTGGGTTAACCCTGATTTCCAAATCACAGCTTTCATGCGTCTTGACATGTTCTCTACCAGTCTTTCACATTACTGTTGGGGGACTTTATGCCACTCCTGGCGCAAAAATCAAGCAGCTTTGCTTGGTTTGATGGCTTGTGACCTTCCATCTCATTTCACATTTCAGAGGTTTTCAATGGGGTTCAGGTTTAGAGTTTGGGTTTAGTCCTCCATCCACACACCTTTATTGGCCTGACTGTGTGGCATGGATCATTGTCCTGCAGGAAAAAACAATCCTTTGAGTTGGGGAAAAGAGCAGAAGTAAGCAAGTTTTCTAACAGGATAACCTTGTATGTGGCTTGAGTCACGCGTCCTTTACAAAGACATTTCTCTGCCTGATTCTAATCTTCTCTGATGAGTCCAGTTTTCTGCGTTTGCCCAACACCTGATCCTCTAATGGTTAGACTGAGACATGGAGAGGCCTACATCCCACAGTGTCTCATTCTCACTGTGAAATTTGGTGGAGGATTGGTGATGATCTGGGGGTTCTTCAGTAAGGAATCAGGCAGATCCATTTTGTGAGCCACGTCCTGGAAGAAAAATAGCTTTTTTTATTTTTATTTTATTTTTTTTATTCTGCTCTGACAATGTTCCCCAACTAGAAGGATTGGTTTTGCAAAATAGTTTCACTGGCAATTATGACAAACTGGATTTCTCAACAGTCAACAACTGGATATAACAAGTACCATTTATTAACCTGTAGAGGGCCCTATTCTGCAATTTTTAAGTTTTTTACATAAGACACTTTGCTTTGCCAAGTAGTTAATGAGGAAAAGGGCTTTTTGCAATTCTCCTGTTAAAATTAGATGACTCAAAACAAGCAAATAGATATCATTCTTGGGGTCTGTATATTTAAATATGGACCAACAAAACGCTTAACACTAATGTTATAAGTAATGAAGTGTTTGTCTCATCTTGACATATCCCCCTCTTGTTTGGATAAATGTCAAGAATGTGTCACCACCACATCACTTTTGCCAAACAGATGAAAGACACTAAGGACACTAATTACCAACCAGGGTGGATTTACGGTGCATGATAACTAGCAATATGTGTGTGTAGAGTATATCATGCTGGAATACAGGAAGAAGAAAAAAAAAAAAGAAGTATATAATGTACGTGTCCCTTTAAGCCCGAAGCCAAACACCACTATCCTCTTTTGCTCTCAGGCACAAAGTTCACAGTTAACTTTATAGACCACACTTAATACTCAGCATGTTGTTTCAGTCAAGAATCAGTAGCTGTCTGTGCTATAATCCCACAATTCTGCAAATCCGTGTCTGTTTTGTCCTGTAATATCAATGACAGCTGGGATTTTTCACACATGGTCGTTTGTATTAATTTAACAAGTTTTAGCCTGGCTCAAAATGCTCTCTTATACAGCAAGACTGTGTCCGGTCCACCTAAAACTGCGTTAAGCATTGAGTCTTTGTTTTGGTTACAGATAAAAATCACAAAAGAGAGGAGGAACGAACAAAAGAGACAGAGAGGGGGGTCAGATCCTTGATATTTCTCTCCCCTCAAGACCACCAAGAGAAAACAAGAGGAAGTAATAAAGTCTGGAGGCTCTGCTTACAAAACACTCGCATGATATGCAGACTCTTAATATAATGTTACTTCGATTTAAACCTGTTAACAGCTTTTCTGCTTGTCAAATGAATTGCATTGCTTTTGTATCCATTACATGCTTGTTTTGTCTACAGCTTCCATCATTTATTCTCATTAGCAGATGCTCTTGGTATCTGTCTGGTGTTAGGTGAGAGTTGTTCGTCCTAGAGCAGATGAGTGCCAGACATATGGATTTGATCAACAGGCCCCGTGCTAATGTTTTCTTTGGGCATGTTGACAGGCCGATAGACAAACGTCTCTCTCTCTCTCTCTCTCTCCCTCACACACACTTATTCCCTCACAAAGGCATTGGCTGACGGACAGTCTAGAGTGCTCCAATGACACACAACCAAACCCAAGCACTCCAGGACAAGCAGAGGGAAAAAAGGAAGAGAGAAGGGGAGAACAAGTAAGGAACAAGAAAGAGAACGGGACGAGAAGAAAAAGAGAGAGACACTCACGCCTCTGACTGCCCATTTTTTCCTCCGCCGCTGCTCTCTCCCTCTTCCTTCTCACTCCTTCTCTTAGTCTCACACCAGCACACACACACCCTCTCTCGTTCTCACCGAACTTTTTTTCACTGTCTCGCTCTTCTTAAATGATTTTGAGAGAGAGGGGAGACACATTTGGAGGTTGTCTGAAATTCAGGAGCTCCACAGATGCCTGAGACCCACGGAAAATTAGGAGACTTACTCTGCTTGGAAAAGATAGAGAAAACAAAAGAAGAGAAACAACAGGAGGACTGCAACAAACTTGCATCACTTAACCACTACTGGACACTGGTGTTTGTGGCGTTATCATGGTGACGCTAAAATTTACATTGACTTTAAGATTCACCTTACTGCTCCTGTTCTGGTTAGGCTGTACCAGTTGGCCAAGCCAGGCTCAGCAGCCATCCCTACAGGCTTTACGCCAAGCGGCCAAAACCCGGCAAAATCTCTCTGAGAGTGCAGAGAGCAAAGTAGAACGTCTCGGCCAGGTTTTCCGAAGGAACGTGCGTCTTCTTCGGGAGCGGGGAGGTTGTCTGGATCTGGTCTTCCTCGTGGACGAGTCGTCCAGCGTGGGAGCTTCCAACTTTGGGAGCGAGCTGCGATTTGTGCGGAAGCTGCTGTCAGATTTTCCGGTGGCGCCTGAGGCAACACGTGTAGCGCTGGTGACATTTAGCTCTAAGAGCCATGTGGTTACAAGAGTGGACTATGTGTCTGCACCCAAAGCCCACCAGCACAAATGCTCGCTCTTCAGCAAAGAGATCCCCTCCATCACCTACAGAGGAGGTGGCACATACACCAGGGGGGCTTTCCAGCGTGCAGCGGTAAGAGCAGTTGTGTAATCACATTGTTTGAGTCTATGGATGTGAGAAACTATTTAAGTACTAAATGAAACGCAATATATAAAAGGGGAAATAATGAAAGTAATTGGGGGGGGATATATGCTGAATATATTCCATATTCTTCCATTGCTCTTTAATGTTCTTCAACAAATGGATGATTATAGATAGCTATTGAATCTAAATCACTGGAGCACGTTTAGCAGAAAAAGAACTGCAAAGCCTAAATGATAAATGGACAACACAAAAGTCTTCATTCCTGATAACGTACCTCCAGATGTCATCTCTAAGTTAACACCACATGGTTTCCTGTGCACTCTAATCTGGGAAAGATAACCACAGTGAGCATCTATCTATGCAGGACTGTCTAGAACAGTAGGTCACACATTTTCATTCAGTTAAAAAAACTAAACAAACAAACAAACAATGAAAATGCCAGGTTGATTTGTCCCCTGTAAACTTTGGTGAAAGACAGATAAAGACAGGTTTAATGGTTTCAAGTTGGAACTATTTGAGAACTTCAGGATCCAACTGAAAGGAAAAGATAGTAGCAGTGGTGACTCATATCAAACAAATTATTTTTTTATTTTAACTCAGTCTCACTTAACAGCAATGCTATAAATTGCAGGAAAATGATTTATTGCCTCATCTTGCAGCCTACTGCGGCTTCTACTCCCTTTTTCCGTTACAAATGATTATGACGTCCGTGTTTTCAGACATTTTTCTTGTCCTGAATGACATTTGTGGTTTGAAAAATGGTTTCGCTAACCCAGATCTGCAAATGTATTAAGTTGTTATGGAAGCACAGCAGGAAAGTCCTTTTGTTCATATGCAATTAATTTGCATTGCTGTCAAATCCGTTCAGTCTAAATGGTGTGGAGGTCTGGAAGCTTTTACCAGACACATTTTCAATCTTTCAGAGGTGAGGTCAAAGACCTTATCCACAGTTCTACTGCCCAGCCGAAGAGCACAGAAAGGCCATCTCTCTCTGATCAGATTTGCCTTTAAGCAAGAACATCCTCAATTGCCAAGCCTCTAATTCATTTACTCTACTTGATTTGGAGAATGAAATGTTGGGTTTGCTCTTAATGCATTTTATTTTGCTATGGCTGATGATGGATAAAGGCTGCATTGTGTAGTTTAACAAACCCAACATGCTAATAAACAGCAGGGTGGGTAACCATTTAGCCTAATAAATTCAAAAATGTTATTGAGGAAGCAAACAGGATGAAACGTTAAAAAATGGAATTTTTAACATTTAACAATGTTTACCTTAACTATAAAATTTGCCAAAACACACTTTGAATGTTGGTTTGACAAAACATTTAGACAGATAGAGAAAGAGAGAGAGCGCAACAGTAGCTAGCTAGATAGAACCAACAATTCCACAATACAATATGGCAATCTTTCTGTCCTTATATAATTTCTCTTAGGTTCCCCTCACACTCCTGCTGCTTCTCCCTCTAACCTCAGTGCTTGTTTGCACTTAGTGGGCATTCTGGGTTGCCAGATCCCCAACTCCTTTCCATTTGCCAAACCAGAGCAGAACTAGCTCTCTATAAAACGTCTTTCTCTCTTTCTGCTGTCCTTTTGAATGGTAGCAACTGCTTTTAGTGCTTTCCAAATTCTTTGCCTGCTTTTCTGATCAGCCTCCATAGGGAGTCATAACATCGAAGTCCTTGACCAAATGGATTTGAAATTTCCTTCCCTTTCCCAGCATGGATTCTATTTAGAAGGGGAAGTCTATGGGAATTCTACAAGCACATTGTACATACATAGTAATTTTTCTCATTCTTTCTGACTATTCATGACAATTTATCTAGTAGTATGAAGGTGAGAAGGGGGGTGCTATTTTTATGTTATTGTTAGCATACGTCCATCCCATTTTATCACTACATGACTCTTCCTCCTTCAATCCCTCATCAGAAATTCCAGAGAATGTTTCTTTAAAGTGCCATTGACCCCTCTGACCTGGTTTTTGAAGCACATGGCAGCAGGAGTGTTACTGTCATCGAGTCTAGACAGATCAGCGTATCAAAATATCTCATATTGTGTCTGCAAAAACATCTGTCAGCAAGCCTCAGAATGTGTTGTGCAAAAACCAGGGACATAAAAGCAAAGAAACACGAAAGAGCTGGGACAGATGTCAAAGGACACAAATGTGATATTTGGTGTTGAAACAAATGACTGGAAATTCAATATGAATGCATTACAGGTACAATATTTTATCTCTATATTAATTTAAGGTGAATGTCTACTTGCATGGAGAAGATCAGTTTTTTCCCCTTTTTTTCCTCAGAGATACCAAGAAACTCGTAACAATAAGAGAGAGGGAGACGAGAGCCTCTTTTTGGCCTTCCTTGCACTAATGAAAGTCTGGCACTTCCTAAGGCTGTATTTGTGTTATTAATTAAGACTGATTAGGGGAGATCCTTATGAGAGACAGCCTGTACTCCACGAACCCTGATAAAACTGCCAGGAATTCCTTTAAACCAGCCTGAGAGCCACAGATTTGTCTGCAGACAACCAGATAAGAGCCATTCGGTCTTTAACTGTCTGAAGAGGCAACATGTTTTACAATGAATCAGTCCTAGTTAAGGGCTGAACGGCAACTCTGAGTTGTGTTGAAAGAACAGATTGCTTGTAATAGCTTTGCATTCTTTACAGTACCTTAAAGGGGATATATGTCGAATTTAGAAACCCTTGTTATTAGCAACACTGGTGGTGTTAAGTGAACTGGAGCAAGCAACTTGTGCTCCAAATTGTGCTCACGCTCGTGAACATGCAACATACTGAACATAATTCAATGCCCTGATATACTCACAGCAAAGTTCTTTTTAGTTTTTTTGCTTAGAAGTTGGAAATACCTTTGCAGCAATATACTGTTAAAGAACATCTAGATGCCAACCACGCTGCTGAGAATGACGTTTAGATGAATATGTTAATATGTGCTGCGCACGATCCTCTCGATAACAAAATAAACACACAACAAAAATGACAGCAGTGAGAAAGCAGCAGTTAAGAAAGCATCTGATCACAGTGATGTGGATATGTTTGCACCAGCTTTGTAATTCACCGGCATCATGGCAACAGAGGAGGAAGGCCAATTAAAATGACACAGTTATGATAGTTTGATTATAAAGTATAGTTGAGACTATAGACTATATATATCTGGCTATGTTGGACTATAGTTTGAATTAATCACTTTTCTTTCCATGTGTGGGGTTCATAATAACATTCCCTGTAATGTTAAAGTTCAGAGAGAGAGAGTACACCCCATATGTCTTCCATAGGTCCATAGGCACGTAAACGTCACATCCTTTTGATTTTCCCAGCAAAAATGTCCCTGTAGTGTTTGTTTTCCCTGAAATTTTCCTGTCTGTAATTTTAATTTAAAAACTGTTTCCTTTTGAGTTATTCTTGTTCTGCACTTCATTATATACGGCCACCCGTGACAGAACACCAAAACGAAAACAGTAGAAATTTTTTTTGCGCCGTTTTTTATTTTTTTCCCTTTCTCTCTCCGTCACCATGGACTTACCTACAGTTCTGTTGGTGTGCCTGGGGCAGAAGGACGGCTCCCTGGAGTCTCACACCAGGGAGTTTTGGGAATTGGCGTGCCAAACACACTATCCTGACCGCTCGCTTTGCATCTCCAGCCTCAGTGAGTGGTCCAGGTTACGCCTCCCAGGGAGCGGTCCTTGTGAGGACTTTGCCGCATTCATAGAGTGGGTGCTGGTGAACGAAGAGTAGGCCTTCACTATCGGCCATGCGGAGGATGACACCAGCCCCACTCTATACTCAGAACCCAGTCAGCCTTCACTCCGCTGGACTGAGTGGATGCCTGTGCCCACCACAGACACAGAGCCAGAGCCTACCGCAGACAACAAGCCAGAGGGCCCATCTGAGCCATTCCCTGCCTCAGAGCCTAAGCCCAAAGACATGTCTGAGGTAAGCGAGCCGGCAACAATGCCCACCCCCGAGGGAGTTCTGGTGGAATTCGAGGGCATGGAATGGAGCCCCGCACACACGCTGCTGCCACTGGCCTCTGTTGACTTTGCTCTAGACTTGGTAGAAATTATTCCCCTGAATATGCCTTCCCTGCTGGTTCCCCCCAGCCCTGTTTCTCCTGTTCTCCCTGCTGGTCCCACCCAGCTCAGAGTTTCCTATGCCCCTGCTGATTCCGACCAGCTTGAATTCTACAGAGATGCCACCGCTGGTTTCTGTCAGTCCCTCAGCTCATCTCTGCAGTGTTGCGGATCCGCCTCAGTTCTTTCAGTCCCCAGATCCACCTAGGTATGAGGATTCCCTGTCTCCGCCTCTAGTCACAGAGTCCCGGACTCCACCTTGGTCCTCTGACCCATCGCCTTCACCTTGCCTCCATGCTCCCTCATCTCCATTGTGGCCCGTCATCCCACCAGTTCTGCCATGCTCCCTCGTCCCCCATCTCCGCCTTGGTCAGGAATCACCCTGTTCCACCACGGGATTCCTGGCTTCCAGTTACACCTCTGCCCTTCATCCCTTCAGCTCCACCGGGTTCTGCCTTCCCTCCGGCTCCACCATTGTCCCGTCGCAACGGCACCACAGCGGTATTCTGGATCCCTGCCTCTGCCTTGGTCCCATGAGCAGTCAGCTCCACCTTGGCTTTCTAAACCTGCGGTGCCACCCTGGCTCAGTGTCTACTCGGCTCCGTCTGGGTCTTTACCGTGGCCAGCTTCATCGCAGGAGATTGCATCCCTGGTCCCTCATCCCAGGTCTCCACCATGGCTCATCCCTCCTGTGACTCCGCCATGGAACATCTCGCTGGCTGTGGTCTGAGTCCCGGACTGGCTACTCCTGCTCCTGGCTCCCCCCATTTTCCACTCCCCCATGGACTGTTTAGCCTGCCCCTGACTGTTTTTGTCCCTCTTCTGTTCCTCGTCCTCTTCAGGAACTTCCGCCCTCCCTCTTCGGTTGGACTTCCTGTTATTTGTTTCCTTTTGAGTCGTGTGCTTTATTATATATTACATTACATTATATACAGCCAAAATCTGTCGAATACAGGCTTATATAGACAACCTAGGAAGTCGGGGCGAAATCTCGTTTTAGGTTACGTTCCAAGCTGTTTACATATTGGCAATAAAAAAAGTGATGAATACATGAAAGTTCTCAAATATAGCCCCTTTAAGTCATAAATTCTATATGTTGTATATGTATATTGATTTTTGACCCCAATTATATCAGACACATGATAAACAAGTATTTAAGCAGAAAAAAAATCCTAAAAAAGGGATGGACCTACAAAGAGAGACAGCATGAGAAAAGAGAGAAAGAGTCTTATTGTCTGGGACACATATGTGATGGTAAAATGTAATGAATGCAACATGATGGCATGAGAAAACCTTCATCTGTTTTTCATCCATCAGTTGTCCAGCATTTTGGATTACTGCAGGGAAGCAGGAACACTTATAGCTGGGTAAAATCACATCTCGTGTTATTGTTTCTTTGTCCACAGAAGGCAAAAATAATCAAAAAAATGTATATCATCAACTAATAAAAAAAACAAAAACAAAACAACAACAACAAAAAACATCACTTATCACCATTTATATGGATGGACCACCTCTGGTTCTTGAGTTGTTCTCATCCAGGGGTCCGGGGCCCACAAATAACTTATGAGTGGGCCTTAAGATGACTTAGAATTATTTAAAATAAGACAAAACAAATATAAATCTAAATATTATTTATTAATGTAAACATATTTGGAATGACTGACTGGATATATCGTATATTTAGTCATTTGTTCGTTTAGTTTCATTTTCATGGACTTCATTTTGTTTTTCATTATTTCCTGTTGTCTTTGTTCACTTTTCCCACCCCTAAAGTTACCATGGCATTTCATTTGATCATCACACCTTTTAGTTTTTTAGTTCATTATCACTGCATACTTAAGTTCCTGTGTTTCCTTGGTTCATTGACGGCTTTTATTTGTGTGTTGAACACACTGTTACGTTGTGTTGGATATTCTTTTATTAAATACCATTGGATTGGAACCAGTGACTCATCTTTGTTTTTTGACTCTTTAAACTGTGACAATATATGAGGTAAAAAAAAAGTGTAATTTCTGGACATGGAAAAGTCATAACAAAGTATGCAAAGTTCTCAAATATTTTAATCGAGTAGAAAATGTAAAACATATTTTTTTAAATGTTTACCCTTAATATTTATCCAGTATATCACAAACAACTGGAAAAGTCATGGGACCTGTATATTTTTGTGAACAATGGGGAGCCTTTGAGTCAAAAAGGTCAAGAACTACTGCTATAGAGACCTGAAGATGTCCCAGCTCATTTGGTAACCAAACACTCTGTAGCTACTGGGACATTAAGACAGAACATAAATTATTTCACAGTAATACAACTTTTGTGACTATAATTGTCTTGCCTGCAGTTTTCACCTCACGGCAAACTTTTAGTCTGCCCTCAGATTATTCCCGCTATTAACCACAACTTTCAACTCTAGAAGTGCCCAATTCCACACCCTGAGATCCACACACACAAATGCACTTTGGAACATTTATACACTGCAAAATGTTTCAACACAGTGATTAGTGGTAACTGGACGCTGGAGGAAGTCAAATATAGAGCAGTGGGGGTGTTCTCAGTCTGACTGCACCACCAGGAACACCAGCACAGTCTACAGCACTGCCAAGAAATGCATTATGTTATTGAGTGAAAAAGAAAAGAAAATAATAGACTAAAGACAGAGTTGCTGTTTGTTTTAGCACTATTATTGGCCCCATGAGATATTTTCTGTCACAATGCAAGAGGTCACATTTCTGCTCTGAAGCATGTGAAGATAAAAGCATGCTTTTTTTCCACCAGCTGCATACATGCACCACCAAGGGAGCATAACATATGTGGAGGCCCACTTCATCAACCAGAATCACCTGCAACTCCCAGATGTTATTTTTGTTTAAGGAGACCACTGTGGCTTTGGGAGTCATAAATGTCAACAGGTGATGTCTGACAATGTTTCAAATTAAGAGTGTGGATCCAGGAATTTTGCTTTCACAACATACAACATAGGTTCATAGGGTAGGGCCAGTGGTACATTTGTTGGCACAGGCCTCTGATTGAAATGATATATATAACATTGATAATAATCATAAATGTTTCTTGAGCATCAAATCATCATATTAGAATGATTTCTCGAAGGATCATGTGACACTGAAGACTGGAGTAATGATGCGTAAAATTCAGCTTTGATTACAGGATTAAATTACACTTTACTATACTGTATATTCACATAGAAAACAGCCGTTTTAAATTGTAATAATATTTAACAATATGAAACTTTTCGTTTGTATTTTTAATCAATTAAATGCAGCCTTGGTGAGCAGAAGAGACTTCTTTTAAAAACATAAAAAAATCTTACCGATCTAAAACTTTTGACCGGTATGTGTGTGTGTGTGTATATATATATATACATATTTATTTTTTTATTACTTTGGAAACACCTGAAAATCTATGGAGACTGAGACAAAGGAGCTGATATTCTAAAAGACTGTTAAGTTTCATAAGCACTATTATTATTATTACCAAGACTATAAAGATTGTTTTTAGCTCAGCTGTCCTGGAAAGGAACGCAACAGGCAAACACAGAGAATGATTCATCTATGCTGTCTTCAAAAATCGATCAGATGAAGGTAGGCTATCTCAGGAGACAGGATGTGACATGATCATTAGATTCTGAGTTTCAGGACGTGCCTTGTTGCCTTGCTACCTCTGTATGCTGCCTGCGGAGGCAGCATTTTTCAGCTTTCAGACGCAGCCTGAAATTGTAAAGGCAATATTACTCTTAAAGAATGCAAAGTTTCAGAAACACTTTTATCTAAAAGAACTATAAAATTCCAGAGGCCGAACTTCTTAAAGGCACCTGTGGGCGGTTGCATAAAGTTAGTCATACATTTTTTTTCTTTACAATGGTTCATAACTTTTTTTAGTCAGTTACATTAAAACGTAGATTGGCCTAATACGATTGACTGCCCCTTGACTAACTGCTAGTGGGTCATAGACTTGTAGTCAAGACCGCCTAAACCGAGACCAAGACACTACCAAGACCAGAGGGTATCGAGACCAAGACAAGACCAAGACCAAGACCAAGACAGACCAAGTCAAGACCAAGACCAAGTCGAGACCAAGACCGAGACCAAGTCCAGACCGGAGGGGAAAAAAAACAGACTAGTGTTGAAGCTAAGCAACTTGTATGAATTCAAGAACAGCAGCATACTAGGGTTCAGCCGCAGTTTACATTCAATACATATTAGACGGTATTACTTCAACTACACAGGCAGAACAATACAGAGACAGACCATGTCATGTGTGTGACTGTGAGCTCATTGTAAATGTTTTTGCAGACTGGGCGAGATCAACTATGTGTAGCAATTGCATGACGGCTGTTACTGCACTTTTAGAGGATTGAAACTCCCTTAACTTTTGTGTACTGTTGAGGACTGACATGACTGGTACTGATGGTTCATCTGACAAAACATCAAACACCTCCAACACCATCTTGCTCCTCCAACAACTGTCTAAAGAATGAGAAATATGTAACCAATTGAAATTATACTGTAGATGAAATCGTAACATCAAATTAAAGATACACAATTATAAACTTGGATTAGGCCTAATGTTTAGTCAACACAACGATATGCATATGATATTTAAAAGACCATTTATTTAGTCTAACACCATCTTAAATACAATAAAACAACACACACACACACACACACACACACAGATATCAAAGTCACAAATTCATCAAAGCAAATGCCTGCCTATCTCTGTCGATTTCGGAGTCTCCAAATGAATCCATTCTGCAACTTTTAAATACATAATTCAATTTTTAAAAACGAAATTATAGGCTTAAGTGCAGGATCCGAAAGTTGGTCGTTTTGTCGCTATGGTTACACACACACACACACACACACACACACACACCGTTGGCGGTGTGCTCAAAGCCATCTGTCAGTTGTGCAGTTACCCCAAATCTCCTGAATGAAGTTAAAACCCATCATGTCACTGATATGTTTTTTTTAAATCAAGTGATCAAAGTGCTCATTGCCGCTGCGATCAGTGGCGCAGATAGTGTTTTCTGGTGTGGCTCGCGCACACGCCGAACTTTCACTCGGACGCGCGCTTCAATCCGTTCCGTTGCGGATAATAATGTTGCATTATCGAACGTTGTGTCGTCGTGGATATTGTAGTATTGTATTGCTAAATTCCCCGACCACTATGTCGGTCTGAGACAGCGAGACCTAGACAAGACCGAGAGGTCCGAGACCAAGACAAGACCAAGACCAAAGACCGTCAAGGCCGTGACAAGACCGAGACCACGTAAAAGTGGTCTCGAGACCGGTCTCGAGAACAAGACCGGTCTCGAGACATACATCACTAGTGGGTCATACTAGATGTTAAGACACTGTCTTAACATAATGGCTATATTTATGCAACTGGCCCCTGATCCATGTCTGTGACCACACTATGATATGAGGGATAGTAATTGGCAACTCTGTACAGGCTTTCCAGGAGTCTCACTTAAAATACCTTACAGCTAAGGCCACAGTTATGCCCTTTAGAGTTCAAAGCAAAAAAGAAAAAGATGAAAAAAATGGGGTTTTACCCAAAACACTCTAGCACTTAGTGTGTATTGTGTGTCTGCGACTGTGAACATTCACGTATATGATATTGTACACATGGGGGAGGGGTAGGAGATACCACAGAGGAGAAGCCAAGGAAGTGTTGAAATGGAAAACAGTTCATCCTGTCAACAGCAGCACACGGTCTGTTCTCTGAAAATAGATTTCTCCCTCTACCCACTGTGCTATTACTGCCTCGCTCACATTATTGACCTGTGTGCTTCCTAGACACGGGTGTGGAAAACATCTTACCTAGCCGCTGTTGTGAATTTCTAGATATTTCAGTGACTACATTCACAATGCTTTTGAAGATGAGACCCAATGCGAATGGTTTTAGGATGCATTACAACGTGCTGTATTTGGCATTGGTTGTTGCTAAAGTTATGTAAAATTAGTTTGGCTCAGAAGTGTGAGTTTATGATTTGATTAATACTCTCTTGTGCAGTTTGTTTGACACTTTCTTTCTTTTTTGATTTCAATAGTTAACATGCTTTTTTTTTTTAAATCAAAGATTCAACAACAACAAAAATTCTCTAGCTCCAGGTCTTCCCCATGTGCAGTAATGATCATGAAGGGAAGGCAATTTTTATGAAGAAAAACTTTCACAATTATGCACAGTGGAGTTACATAATATCAAAATATGCACTGTTGTTATTCACAGGCAACTAATTGTAGTTATTGTTGTTCTAAATTATAATATTATTAATTATAATATAATTTCTTCAACTAACCTACTCTTCTCTGGCAAGGCATTGGCAGCGTTTATTTGATGGGTGGATGGGTTACACTACTGGATGACTTCCATCAAAAACCATGAAGAACATGCAGTACAAATTTTATGGGCATTTTATTTTAGATAAAATTAATAATTTAAATATTTTGTTTTCTAAAAAGATTCTTCCTATTATGTTTATGTCAGTGTACACTACAGCATCTATTGAAAACCACATCAGTTCCACATCTTCTATAACTCAATCCACATATCAAAATGAACCAGATAAGTCTCAATCAAGATAAGTGATATCACTACTCCTCAACCAGGTGTTTTTAAATCAGATCCAGCTGGGGTGGATTGAGGAATGCGGACACTCTTCAGCTCTGGGCCCTCAAGGCTTTTTTTTTTTTTTTTTACTAAACCAAACGTTGGGGAAGCCCAGAACAGAGACAGGATCACTGTAATAGACAGAACAGATTAGAGTTTAACTGTCAGAGAACTCTCCTGCTCAGCCTCAGGGCAGAGAACGTCTGCAGCTCAAACCACAGCTCTGGTTTAGCAGAGAAAGGGACGCAGGAATGATGGACAGTAGGTGAGGTAAACAGAAGACGGGGTTCAAAAAGATTTGAGGCAAGATGTAGTCTACATGCACTTACATTTATACATTTGGTGGATGTTTTTGTTTAAAGCAACTTAAAATGTCTAACATTTTTTAATGATTATGTGCGTTCTCTGGGAATCAAACCCATGACCTTGCTGTTGCTAGCGCCATGCTCAACTAGTGCATTTTTACATCTTAAATAAATGTGGTTCATAACTTGGCATCTAGGATATAAGCACAAAGCACAAAGTTCTGTACTCCACAATAAAGCCAAGGCTTGTTTATTGGCTATCTTGTTAGTTTAGCTGTTATTTCACCCCCCTTGTGTCGGTCTCAAAAAACTAACTGAATTACACTGTGGTTTGATTAAACAAATTATTCAAGTAAATAAGGCCATTAAATAGTTTTTCTTTAAACCACATTATTTAGTCCACTCCAAAGCAAAAGTAAAAAAATGAAAATAAAAAAAAAAATCTACAAATATCCTGGATCTCCTGTCACCAATTTTTGTTTTAGAATCATTTTGTCCAAATTGTTTTTTTTTCACAGAGTTTTTCTCTTCTCCATAGACATCTATTTGGTGGCTTGTGGATATTGTGTCATTTATCTCTTTGTCATCTGGCAGACTAAGAGTCTGGTTATATTGATGAGGCTTGTTTGGTTTCACAAGCATTTACTCCCATCATTCAAATTTGCTTTCGATTACACGGAATGTCACAATACATTTCATAAAAAGCACTTCAAGATATTTTTTAGTCTCCGTTTAGGCACGAAGATCCAAAATAACAGAAATCTAATTTAACAGACCAACTCCAGACTCTTTTTGCTCTTGCCTAACTTTTTTCTTGCATGGACCAGAAAGACCAAATTTGCCATTGCATTATATGAAATATTGTCAAGGCCATCTTTCTTTTAAAAATGATTTCCTCTCTGTCTCAATGTCTTCAGCTTAATAAATTGTGTTTTGACAGGAACCAACTAACCATTCTACACAAACCCTGTGTCCCAGTGTTTTATCCAGACCAATTATGCCCCCTTCATTCAAAGTCCATCCATCCACGCACACTTACACATTTTCTTCAATTCACTTCACAGACAGAGAGAACTGTAATAAGGACCTAGGGACTTCTGGCAGTCAGTAAATGTATCAGCGTACCCCATCCATTAGTCTAACACTCTCTGTTCCTGTCCTTCTAAATGAGGTGTAGCTGGCCAAGTGTGTCTGACATGTTGAGGAAATTAAATCAATTGTAATCACTCAAGGAGAACTAAAGGAGAACATACTAGTGCACAGTGGGAGGCATATAAATTTCAGGCATGCAACGGCAGTCTCCCATGTGCAAAATCAAACTGTGGTTTATATCTAGGGTTTCAACAGCTCAGATTTGCAGAGCAAAATGTTTACCCTCAAATGTTTTTTTACAGGATTTATTGCAGACTTGTGGAAAAATATCTAGTAATTGCACAGTGAGCGGTTTCTTCTGTTCAGGACTATGGCTTGAAATGGTTGGGTCCATCTAGTGGGCTTGTTTTTGCTTTGTAGGTTCATGTTGCTGGTATTCTTTGCCACTGGAAGAACCATAACATGTCAAAACAGCTCAGACCTCCAACCAAGCAAAAGAATGCACTCAGGTCACATGTTTACTCTATTCTGGAATGCTTCAAATGGAGATATATCCCTATTAAAAATAAAGAGACATTTTTATTTTCATTTTCTGCAGTATTACACTGATTTCAGCAATCTGCAATAACACTCACAGCTAAGGGAAACATCTCAGCGTTTAGTTATGAACATTGTGGTCTTTTTAGAGATTACAGACCTAAGATCAGCTTTATAACATGGTAAGGTGTCTGCGAGGTTTTGAAATAGAATACCGTGTGATGATCATGGTCCACTAAGCATGCCCATTAACCCAATACAGGAACTGGACAGAGGATTATGTCTACATTAGCAGTTGTAAAAGACTCACTGATCAAAGAAAGTGAGATCCTGTGCAGACATGTCGACCCCAACATGGAAATTAACGACCAAGTGCACTATATACTATATTATATAAAAATGGCTGATGGTGACACCTGAAATAGTGCACTATTTCAGACACAACTCAGGATTTTGTAGGTCACAAGATACATTCATAGATACATTCATAGATCCACAAATATATTTAATATCTTGCTGATCTGGTGGTCACATAGTGATGTACACTACCGTTCAAAAGTTTGGGGTTGGTTTTTAAAAATATTTTTTAATGTTGTTGAAAGAAGTATCTTATGCTTATTTGATCAAAAATGCAGTAATATTGTGGGTAACAAAATAGTGATATTGACCAAAAACAATAATATTGTGAAATATTATTACAATCTATTTCAATTTTAATATATCTATAATGTAGCTTATTCCTGCGATGGCAAAGCATTCTCTTGCGATGGAATATGCTGATTTGGTGCTAAAGTAACATTTCTTCAGGATTCTTTGATGAATAGAATGTTTAAAGAACAGTAATTATTTGAAATATAATTTTTGTGTAACAACTTAAAAGTCTTTCCAGTCCCTTTTGATCATTTACTGTACGCATCCTTGCTGAATAAAGTATTAATTTCTTTCAAAGCATATACAGTGGGTACGGAAAGTATTCAGACCCCCTTACATTTTTCACACTTTGTTATATTGCAGCCATTTGCTAAAATCATTTAAGTTCTTTTTTTTTCCTCATTATTGTACACACAGCACCCCATATTGACAGAAAAACACAGAATTGTTGACATTTTTGCACATTTATTAAAAAAAGAAAAACTGAAATATCACATGGTCCTAAGTATTCTGACCCTTTGCTGTGACACTCATATATTTAACTCAGGTGCTGTCCATTTCTTCTGATCACCCTTGAGATGGTTCTACACCTTCATTTGAGTCCAGCTGTGTTTGATTATACTGATTGGACTTGATTAGGAAAGCCACACACCTGTCTATATAAGACCTTACAGCTCACAGTGCATGTCAGAGCAAATGAGAATCATGAGGTCAAAGGAACTGCCTGAAGAGCTCAGAGACAGAATTGTGGCAAGGCACAGATCTGGCCAAGGTTACAAAAAAATGTCTGCTGCACTTAAGGGACTGTTCGTTTTTTATTTAAGGGGCCACCGGAGGAGTTTTGAGATCTGTTGTCAAAAAAGACATGACCCTCCCTTCGCCAGCAATACATTTTTCTATGACCCTCCAAAATGATTGTGAAAAAAGGCATGACCCTCCCCGATAATTTATTGATTAGCCTAGCTAGCCTACTTCTGTACTGGTTTGCGCTTGGCAAAGATGTTCAGATAGCCATTGTTTTTTTTTAAACCATAAACTCTTGCTTTCTCATCTTACTAGGGCTGTAACGATAGACCAAACCTGATTCGGTTCGTATCACGATTTTTTGATTTTAGATTTGAAAACAAATGTTTTCGGTGCTGATGCGGTGTGACTCGTTCAACTTGTGGGTGGCGCTGCCAACAAAGCATATAAAACCTGTCACAAAGAACCGGCAAAAGTAATGATTATTAATATGTCAAATATAGCAAGGAGACATTTTAATGTCTCCTTACATGTTTTTACATGTTTTCTGTGTCGACTGCAAAGATGAAGTTGACGATGCGTCGCGATCTTCTCAGAACGCGCCAGAGAGAAATGCACATTTCATAAGCAGTAAGCAGTCTGTTTTCCTTCGTTTTGAATTGTTCTGTTTAAAAGTAGACATTTCAAGCTTTCTATATAGTTCTCAGGTCTGTGAGGCAAGTAGCATAGGCTACCCTACGCTGAGTTTCGGTTCATTTATGAGACAAGAGTCCAGTTCACTCGCCCGCGCCTCCGTGTCATGATTAGGCTATCTATTTTCTACTATATTTACTTCTTATTTATTAAATCCAGATGAAACATTGATTAAAATAAGATACAATTAATATAAAAACGAAATTCACTTTAAAGAAAGGCTTTGTGCTTTCTGTTTGAGGTCTCTGTGAAATTTTTAAAGTCGCTTTCAGAGCAGTCATGTCCGTAATGGAGAACTGTCACGCCTGTAACATTGTTTTTTTTTTCCTTTGTTTTTTTTCACATAAATGCGAACACGAAAAATTAAATAAAAATAATATTTTATGTTCTGTGGAGGCCGATCTTTATTCATCTGGTGGGTATATATCTTTTGGTTTGCACAGTGTAATTTATAGAATTACTAAAAAATATTTTGCCACCTAAAAGTAAAAGATTTTTTGTGTCACGTCACATGTGTATTTCCCTCATATTAAATATAAAACGTATGTGTAGACTGATATTTTTCTAATGTCTTGACTCCTTTCAGACGTTTCAAAATATTGGTATTAAATGCATTTTCTGAGAATTTATATTTCAAGTTTTGACTGCAAATGTCACGTCCATAACACTGGAATCGCCCAATTTTAACGAATTTATCCTCAACTAGTTTTTGTGGTGTAGGTCTACGTATTTTATTATGTTAAATTAAATAATACTAATAGTAATTTAAAGATGTGGTAGCCCTACATCTTACACATCGTGGAAACAAAATAAATGGAAACTAAAATATGGTAGTATCGCGCTATCAGCGCACATTCTATCAGCTGCAGTTCTGGCGCCTCAGTCCCAATACTGTAAAACTCGACGTACGTTCACATCACATGTTAATACCCTTAAAGACCTAGAACATTTTTGGGGCGCCTGACTCACCTGCACTTTTCTTTGTTTTTCTAACCCATTCTAGCAGCAAGCATCAAGTGCCATATATCATTTTAAACAGGAGAACCTAAAGTTTCCAGCTAGCTCATTTAAAGTCCCAGTTTTACATTTCTTTTGTCAGAGAATTTATGAAATTAACAGGATTTTAAGAAAAACGGCAGCAAAAAATTTTGTATTTTCAGTGTGAACTCAAACAGAACTTCCTGAAGTTTTGTTTTTTTCTTTTAGAAAGTTAGACTTGGTTGTTTTAGACTTCCAGATGAAATTTTGTCTACATGTAACAATCCCGCAGCAAGTTATAGCCATTTATTATAATATTATTCTAGGCGTTTTTGAGTAAAAACAGGTGTATTACATTTACTGACAATGTAGATGTCTCCAAATAAGTTCAGGAAGTAAAGTAAATAGAAAAGTTGTTATATTACAACAGAACACTGAAGCAAACATTTTTCTTCAGAAAATTATATTATAATTTGAACATGAACAACAAATGCAAACAATATAACAAGTAGTGACAACTGTGCAATATAAATACTAACAATACAATATACAGAGTGTAAATGAACAAATGGTTCAAATAATCTTCACAAACTAAATACAAAAAGAAATAAAGTGCAAATGAAGAAATGGTTCATTGAGGGTAATATACTGAGTGCTAATGAACAAATAGTGCAAATAATCTTCACAAACTAAATATAAATAAACAGTGCAAATGATTCAAACAATCTTCTGAATCGGAAGGTTCCACCAGGTCTAACGACTCGTTTAAAAAAATCTATTCTAACACATCCTCCGATTTGTACTGCTGTTTTTTTTACATACTCATGCTCTTTCGTGTTTTATGCTCTTTCATGTTTTGCGCTCTTTCGTGTTTTGCGCTATGGTCAAAAACTTTGCATCCGTTAGTTTTCATGCGTAGTTTTCAATGCATTGCGTTTGTTAAAAATGTATAAAGAAACGTGATTGGTTGTTAAAATCACCAATCACTATGTTTGTTGGTGGAGTCGATGACCGTTTGGACGAATCTGGGCATGGGGGTGGGACTAAGCATCAACAATCGTTCCTGTTTGGCTCAGAGAAAGAAACCACATGTGTTTCCTTGACGAATCACTGCTGCAGATATTGATGACGCAATCACCGGCACTACGGAGCCACTGAATGACCAATAGAGACACCCGTGATAACATAGGAAAGCTGAGAATCTCATCTTTACGGTGCATTTTAAAGCATACAGATTGGATTAGCGACTCAAAAGTTATTAAACATTTTAGAACGATAGTTATTTTATGCCGCGGGCGGCCGTATCGGTCTTGACGGGTTAATGCAGCCGTGCAGCGGTAGAGTTACACTCAGAGGACACTGTGCACTTATTCGCAATCACAAAAGTTCATTATTTGCTCGTGCTTTAAAGCTTTGCCGGGTAAACAATTCTTTGGCATTTTGTTCTGACATGATGCACTTTTTCTAAGCGGGAACTGAAGTGCGCCGCACACGCACAGTCAAACAGCTCCAAACTGGATTTTTGTTGGGTCAGACCCATCTGATATCGAAGGGAGGCTGATAACGCGAGATCAACATGGAGCTAAATGGGAAAAAAAACACACCAAATAAGCCACTTTGAAATGTTGCTGTTTTCATGAATATAAAAGTTGGGTGACCCTCCCCCTAGACTAAAAAAAGTTGGATGACCCTCCCCTCAACAAAGAATAAAAAGACATGACCCTCCCCTATTTTCCTCCGGTGGCCCCTTCCATAAATACCGAACGGTCCCTAAGGTTCCTAAGAGCACACTCAGCACAGTGGCCTCCATAATCCTTAAATGGAAGACGTTTGGGACGACCAGAACCCTTCCTTGAGCTGGCCGTCCGGCCAAACTGAGCTATCGGGGGAGAAGAGCCTTGGTGAGAGAGGTAAAGCAGAACCCAAAGATCACTGTGGCTGAGCTCCAGAGATGCAGTCGGGAGATGGGAGAAAGTTGTAGTAAGTCAACCATCACTGCAGCCATCCACCAGTCGGGGCTTTATGGCAGAGTGGCCCGACGGAAGCCTCTCCTCAGTGCAAGACACATGAAAGCACACCTGAAGGACTCCAAGATGGTGATAAATAAGATTCTCTGGTCTGATGAGACCAAGATAGAACTTTTTGGCCTTAATTCTAAGCGGTATGTGTGGAGAAAACCAGGCACTGCTCATCACCTGTCCAATACAGTCTCAACAGTAAAGCATGGTGGTGGCAGCATCATGCTGTGGGGGTGTTTTTCAGCTGCAGGGACAGGACGACTGGTTTCAATCGAGGGAAAGATGAATGCGGTACAGGGTACAGGGATATCCTGGACGAAAACCTTCTCCAGAGTGCTCTGGACCTCAGACTGGGCCGAAGGTTCACCTTCCAACAAGACAATGACCCTAAGCACACAGCTAAAATAACGAAAGAGTGGCTTCACAACAACTCCGTGACTGTTCTTGAATGGCCCAGCCAGAGCCCTGACTTAAACCCAATTGAGCATCTCTGGAGAGACCTGAAAATGGCTGTCCACCAACGTTTACCTTCCAACCTGACAGAACTGGAGAGGATCTGCAAGGAGGAATGGCAGAGGATACCCAAATCCAGGTGTGAAAAACTTGTTGCATCTTTCCCAAAAAGACTCACGGCTGTATTAGATCAAAAGGGTGCTTCTACTAAATATTGAGCAAAGGGTCTGAATACTTAGGACCATGTGATATTTCAGTTTTTCTTTTTTAATAAATGTGCAAAAATGTCAACAATTCTGTGTTTTTCTGTCAATATGGGGTGCTGTGTGTACAATAATGAGGAAAAAAATTAACTTAAATGATTTTAGCAAATGGCTGCAATATAACAAAGAGTGAAAAATTTAAGGGGGTCTGAATACTTTCCGTACCCACTGTATATCAAAAGTAAAAAGTCTCTGGACTTTCTCTTATCACTGACAGCAGAGACTCATAGGCTGCTGGGGTTCCTCTTCTAAAACATATACACATGTTTGTACTTAGATCACGCTAAGTAAGCCAACATTATACAGTGTTCCATTTTTAAAGATATCCATATGACAAAGCAGGATTAATGTTGTATATTAATCATACTTGCATAAAAACACACACATATTCAGACATGCATTCAAACACACAGCTGAGGCTTGATCTTTGACTATACATTACATTTAGTATAGTCAAATTATTATTATTAATTATATAATTAATAATTATTAATATTATTATTATTATTATTATTATACATACAGCATAAGGTCTGGTCCACACTGCAGCTTTTTCTACCCGAGGACTGTTTGTCTAGACAAGAAAAGCTGTCTGACTGACATGTTAAATACGTTTTATTTTCACATGCTATTTAAGGCGAGATATAGAATATACTACAAATTAGACCGGTATGAAAAAAAGACCGTAATCGCAGCAAACAATTGTAGAGAACACCAAAAGTAGCTGAATATGATTTTGCCTGCTCGAAGTGCTTGTTGTATCAACCTGGTACCCTGTAAACACAACTTTGTGTCCAGGTGGTCTGATAAAAAAACAAAAAAAAACAACCCTGTGTTCTTACTCCCAGAAGTTGTGTAAAGTCAACCTTAACATCAAAGCTTAACAGACTGAGCAAATACTTTCCAGCAACATGCGTGAGACGGTCAGCAACAGACTGTGTAATGTCTGAGGCTAAGACAACTTTACATGTGACCCTCAGTTCTTACAAAGTGCATTTTGTAAACTATTAAAAAAAATTTAGTAGATAAAATTTGTCACTAGGAGTGAAACAAACAGCTGTTTATATAAAATGCTGTGATTGCCTAAATAACTTTATTTTGTTTTGTCACAAACTACCTTTTAACTGAGGTAATGAGATTAGCCACTAATGTAAGCGGTTAACAACTACTGCTTTGATGAGGGACAAGATGTGTCGGTGTGTTTGTGTATAAAAATCAAGTGGGTTTATAATGTAGGAGTGACTAAAGTAGTGTGTAATTCTGTGGGTGCAAACACAGTATATGTGGTTGCTAATAAGTTTGTCAAATTACACATCTTAGTGCGCCAGTAGCTGTTTTCTTTCTCCTATTTCTGTGATCTCCGACAGTTCTGTCTATCCTCCTCTAATGGTGTGCAGACATGTTTGTGTACCATGACCACCTCTGACTCATATCTAAAACCCCTTATGCCTTCAGCTTCTTTGAGCTGCCACCCCATAAACGGCCACAATCACACCCTGTTTTAGACCATGGACCTACACCCTTGGGGCCTGACCACAGTGACATCACTGTGGTGACAATCGGCAGCATCTGTATATTTGTGTCTGGGTCTGTGTGTGTTATAGAGAGAGAAAGACAGTGAAAAGCACTGATGCATGGGGATTCCAGTTTTGAGGTGTGTGCTCGTATCCTTTCCCTATGTGTGTGTAATTGGATGTAAGTCAGGCTCCAGCCTTTGTAATTGTTGCTGTCTGAAATGCTTGAACTGCAGCCAATTAGACAATAAAGAGCAAAGCTGCTCCGTTTTCAAGCAGTCCTTGAATTGGCCTTGTCTATTGACTTTCACAAGCCCCTCTTCGCTCTCTGTCTGAAGCAACATGACAGTAAATTGCGCTCCACTTAGAGCACCCTTGGAGAAAATGAAGAGATTTTCTCTCTTGTCGTCCATGACAAACTTCGACTTGACAGAGCTTCACTTTTGTTACATAAACTGACCAGTTTGAGTCGTAATTCTGCACTTGCAGGTAGTTCGGTATATGAAATGTCCTCATTCCTTTATATCCGCGGGACTTGCATGTGGCGCTGATATCTGTCTCTCATTAGCAATTGTGACCTATACTTAATACCACAGTCATGTTAAAAAACATGAATGTATTCACTCATCCATAAACATTATTGCCCATAAACATTATTAGATCCATCGGCATGACGAAAAGTTCCATTCCGCTTATTCACTGCGTCATCAATCTACGTCTTTGTTATTGTAAGAGGTTAGCGGCGGAAAAAAAACTTACATATTGTAGCTTTAAGGAAAAGTTTAACAAAAAAAGAGTAACACATTATGATGCCTGCAATCGCATGAGTCACAGACTGTCAGAATGACAAATGAAATGTACCATAAAAGTATACTATACACCTTATGTATTATGTTCTTCTGAAGCCATACAGTGCGCAGCTTTGCATGAGGAAAGAACTGAAAGTCGTTTTATGCTAAAAATCTTTATATTCACACAAGTTCTCTTTGGGCCGTTCATGCCGAGTATGCCATTCAACTCACTGAGAATATTGGGTCTGTTCTTCACATAAGTCATATTCCTTCAATATTTTGACCATTTGTAACTCAATCATGAAATTAAAGTGTTGTTTGAATAAATGAAGTGTCTATATGTCATCTATATTTTTTTATCAAAATAAAGTGAAAATTATAAATCATAGGTTAGCATGGAATAATTTGTATTAATGTGTGTTTTAATATAACTGAGAACATGCTACACTGGGAACCACTTTGAGACATTTCAAAATGAATTTAGACACAGAGGTTTAACTCAGTCAGTTAATTCTGTATTTCACTTTCCTTCTTTTAACTCACAGCAAATCCTGAGGCAGTCACGGGATAACGCCACGAAGGTGATCTTCCTCATCACTGACGGTTACTCAAACGGCGGAGACCCGCGGCCTGTGGCGACAGCGTTAAGGGAGAGAGGCGTGGAGATTTTCACACTGGGCATTTGGCAGGGAAACATCCGCGAGCTGCACGACATGGCCTCACATCCCAAAGATCAGCACTGCTACTTAGTGCACAACTTTGCTGAATTTGAAGCGCTGGCTCGACGCGCACTTCATGAAGGTGAGTATTCAGAATGGACCCTTTTCACACAGACTATGACGACGTGTTTTAACGGTCATCAGCATCGTAACCAGCAAAGTTTATATATATATATATATATATATATATATATATATATATATATATATATATATATATATATTATGTATGTACATTTATAACACTATATTAGCCTACCTTTGCATAAAAAAAAAAACTAGTTAACGTTCCTGTGAGGGTATTTCTAATACTTAGGATGTGAGAGTGACGTAAAATTGACGTATTTCTCACTTCTGACTGCCGTTATCAGTCTCTCTCTATTTTCTTCCTCTTTTTAAAAGTTGCGAAAACACTATCGTGGAGTTTTTCTTTTGCTATTTGAGCTGAAAATGTTGACACATCGTCATTAACCTTGGGTAAACTTTTATAGGTTATCTTGTTTCTCAGAAGCGGAAGTAGTCATAGTTGGGTAAACATCTAACGTTAATAGCGGTGAATGAGAGAATTACATTATATTTGTCTGTGTTCCCATTTGCTAAAATATTTACTCTAAACGAGTGTACAGGTTTCTGCAACTTTGTATTAATATTTAATGAGGTAAACATTTTATTTTATTAACGGTTTTGTTGCTACACAACATTTTAGCACCTCTGGCACAACTATCAAAAGTGGAGCTGAAACACCTGCCAAAATTAAAAATGTAAATCATAAAGCAGGGCTTTAACAGGAGTTTTAAAAGGTGTTAACCAACGGGTAAGTGTGCGAAGGCTATAAAGTAGCCTACTCTGTTGTGCTATTTTATATACAATCTTTATATAAATCTAATCTTTAATAATATTTACCATATTAACCATAGTTTTCACTAAAAACTAGTCATCATGGCATGACAAATCAGTATGGCGTCATATTCAAAACTTTCTTTGGATGTCAGTGGTGACTAATACCAATCTGTTGTAGTAATATAGTAGCTGTGATATTTAAACAGAAACTATGGTTACCATGACGAATGTTTGTAAAGTCAAATTGAAGGCCAATTTATCTCATTTTTCCTGAGCCTGACAAATATGAGCCCTTGTTAATCCCAGTGTAAAAGAAAACTGGTACGAAAATAATTCAGTGTTATTATTTCCTTTGGCTGTCTGGCTATAGCAGATTCTTCTTATCACAGAGCTCTGAGCTCAGTCAGCCACATGAACTCAAAAGACCCCTTTCTTCACAATGATATCACCCACCTACGCTGAACCCAGAGAGATATAAAACAAAGAGCCCTTCTGGATCGCAAAAGATCACTCGTTAGCTTTGGGCAAGGGAAGGCCCGACTAAAGCTGGCGCATCGTTTGTTCTCACCTCCCGTTGAGATATCATGTCTGTCGTATCCTTTGTCCAAGATTGTGCAGACTCCTCCAGCTGCATAGCCTGTCTGTCTATGCCAACATCTGGAGCAGTGCATTTGTTTGTATTTAGGGAGACAAAATGCTCCTGCCAAAGAGAAGGTTTTTATAGTTAGTAATGCAGAAGATGCCAATACTGAAACACAAGCTCTTTTTTCCAGAGCAGCTTGGACTTCAGTTAGACTGGTAGGATTGGATGAATTGTGAGGCCAAAATGATTTTTTTTGAGCTAATAAATTATAATTTTTTTGCATCAGAGAACAGTCCAAAGTCTGATATTCAATGCCATTTTCTCTTCCAGATCTACCAACTGGAAGTTATATTCAGGAAGATCCAGCCCAGTGTTCATCATTGTGTGAAGAGGAAAAGAACTGTTGTGACATAATGGCCAGCTGTAAATGCGGTACACACACAGGACAGTACGACTGTGTGTGTGAAAGGGGATACTACGGAAAAGGACTTCAACATGAGTGCACAGGTAAGGGTCGTGAGTGTAACCTGTATGCAAAGTTTGGGTTTTCCATTTCAGTTTAAAAGCTTGGAAGAAATGGATTGAGTTCCTAGAGACAAGTTCAGTTTATTACTCAATAAATTTGCTTAGGGATGTATAAGGCTGAAATGTGAATTGAATGCCAATTCCTCTCCTGAAATGAAGTAAAAGAAACACTTCCACCAAATATCCATAGTGACAGAGAAAACAGCATACAAATAGATGGGACAATGAAGCGTGATGCCAAAGTGGTGCTTTAGCTCCCTTTTTGCTTTCATAACAAAACCATAAACATGATTTAAAACATTCACAATCACCTCTTTGTGCACTGCAGTATACCACATAATATGCTATGTCAACACTTTTTTGCAGTTTACCCAACTTCATCTTAATCTGGCATCCCTACTTTTTGCCCACCTCATAAAAATGCTTGAAGAAAAAGCAATGCTTCATTTAAATTAAGATCTATTTTCGTTTTCGCTCATGAAGTGCGGTCCTATTAAAGCTATCTTTCATGCTGTGGTAAAAATGAGCTTATATTGAGACAGTTCTAAAGTAATCAAACTGACTAATTAAACTGAGGAATGAGGTGGCAGGAAAGTGTTAGATGTACAAACACGGGGTGAACTGCAGATTTTATGTGATGGAGGGCTGACCTTTCAACAGATGTTTTTATTGCTCGTTTGCTTTCCCACTTTGTCACTTTGTAGCGGTATTTCATTCTCTATCTCAGCAGAGACACTCAATCCCCATGAGATGTCATGTGTAAATGCCTTGAAGTCTATTATAAATCTTATTTTTAAGTCTTCATATTAAACAGGCATAACTCAATGAATCTGGTCTTTTGAGAAATAGTTTTGGAATAGTGAGATTTTTTGCTCATAAATGTCTTTGACTAAAAGTGTTCTTACTGTAATTGATTAGATTTATCAAAGCTATTATAGCTTAATCAACCCATCTCACCACAAACTAGTTTTGCAATGCTGTAAATAATAATTTAAAAAATAATTGTCTGCCTGACTGCACAGAATAATGCTGCCAACTCTTTAATCTGCGGTGCTGTTAGAGTAATTGGGGCCAGATTCATGAAACATTTTTAAGAATAAAATACTGTGTAACTGCTATTTTCTTATTATTTAATTAATTATATATATATATATAAAAAAGAATACTTGAATTTCCAAAAATTCTTAAATTTCTTAAATGTTTTAAAAAAAAATCTTTTTTCTGAATTCAACTTCTTGAAAAGGATCTTCTGAAAAGAGCAAACAGATGTAACGCAAATGAATGCAACGGACCACTCCATCTCGAGACAGACTTTTTAAAGAGATGGTTCATCCAAAAATGAAAATTCTGTCATTAATTACTCACCCTAATGTCGTTCCAAACCCGTAAGACTTTCGTTCATCTTCGGGAACACAAATGAAGATCTTTTTAATGAAATTTGAGAGCTTTCTGTCCCTCTATTGACAGCCTAGAAGCATAATTTACCACTTTATTTACAAAATATTAATCTCCAACACGCGTTTGCGAGAGCACCACGACACATGCATGTTGTGCTGATGCGAGAGCTGACATTGATGCGTGAACGCACATAAGTCCTTATTCTGCTATATTGCGCACTGCACTTTCTCCCATTCATTTAAATGAATAAAAATTCATTTATAGAATTTTTATCACTATGTTTCTTGTTGTATTTGTATTTGTATATGTGCACTGGAAGCTTCAGTACCAAGAAAAAATCCTTGTGTGTGCAAGCACACTTGGCAATAAAGCGCTTTCTGATTCTAATTCTGATTTATAGTAATATGAGTGCACCGTCTTTGTATATCTAAAGTCTTTGGTACTGACCAAAGCAGACCTGAAGATCAGCTATACTTCTCCTTTGTCCTATTATTTTGGATGTGATAACAATAGCCATAAACTCAATTGTGAATTGCAATCACATGTTGTCAGGGCAATAGCATTTCTCACAATTAACTTCTGTCTGGCTGTTGATTAGCAGCAGAATGCTTTAATTAATGACTGAATACAAACTCTTAGCAGGCCAGAAGGGGTTGGCTCTCTCTATGGAAGCCACCGGAAAAACAAAATGAAGGCCAGGGTTTTTTTGTGTTGGATCTGGGTGCTGTTTTAATAATGAATGCAATATATCATACCACAAAAAGCTGAAGGACAAAAAGCTGACCCTGGAAAGGTCATGTTTTTGAGTCACAGATATTAGCAGTATTTTTCCGGACGTGTTGTTTTGCTTCTGTGCAGAGAAAAGTTATTGCCTGGATCAAATTTGTTCCCACAGGTCAAGTTTTTAATCTTTAGTTGATCTGTAGGGATTTTAAGAAGAAAGATGCTCTGAGTATCATTAGAATTTACTGGAAAGCCTGCATTGTCTTGATAAACAGTGCTTAATAACAAGACTAAAGGCCATTTTATCTGAGCTGACCTCTTGCCACTATTTCTTGAAAGTAAAACAGGATGAACGGATACAGAGAAAAGATGAATGACACCATTTGTAGAGATGTGTTGGGTTTTGTTTGACTCTAGCATTCCAGTAGTGCTATAATGACCTGACATTTTATCCAGTGTCACATTAAGGGTTAACCTGATGTAATTCATCACCAGACACCATAATGCATCTCAGCTGGTGTGTGACAAGGACCGGTTGTCAGATGTCAAAGGTCAAGGCTAGTTGAAGAAGAGACACTGTTTTATTTCCTTAAATAGGGGGCTCGTAAATATTTACCTTCAGCAGAACGCCCCAGATTCCACATGCAAGCCCCTAGATAAACATAAATCTATCCCGGGGGGGGGGGGGGGAAACTTCCAGAAAAGAGGAAAGTAGAAGGAATCTGGGAAATGTTGGCTAGGTACTATGTAAGGAAATTTTGCAATCGTGTTTTTTGTGTTTGACCTCCTCCTGCTCCCTCTGTCTATTTCCTCCTCCTTTTTACCCCCCTGCAGCCTGTGACCAATAACACCCCCATATGGTCTCTAGAGTCAATAAAAATGTACTCTCGCTAGATTTAGTTTCTGTAAAGCTGAATGTGTTGTTTTTTCTGTTCATATGTATGCATATAATTGTGCATGCTTTTGTGCAGACGTGACAGCCACAGTCTTGCTCGCAATAACATGCATTTGGTTTTAAATCAAGAGACGCGTCGGTAGTTATGATATATTACATGGGAACATTGGAGGGCCGCAGTGAGAGTGAAAACATTCATCAGACAAGGGGACAGGCAGACTTCCAGTAAACAACTCTACAGTCTAATACCTCTCCAAGTCTGAAATCGGATACGTCTCCAACTCTTGATTCTAGTATTTTCCAAGCACGAATCACGATCCTTCCAGCGCAACAGTCTTACACATCTCCAGGCTGAACATGGGCACAGGGGGGCTACTATATAGTTTTACAAATATATGATATTTTCAACTTGAAAGTAATTATGCATATAATGTAGGTATTTTAATAAATGTATAATTGTTATATTTGTAAATTAATTAATAAACCCAATCAAGCTTAACTGCATTGTGTGCCTTTAAAATTATACTAAACAAAATGACAAATATTTACTTTCATGAGCCGTCACGGTTTAAGCTTACAGACTTCCGTACGTTGTTCGCCCACGATGAATTCTGGGATTTCTAATGGTTTGATTCTCTCATGTCTGCACTCGATGCATGCTCGATATAAAGAACTGAGTAGCACAGTTTCATCCCTTCGTTGTAAATGTAGTGGCCATTGAGCTAGTTTGCACTGTGCACTGATGTTGTACTAATACTGTTAGCCTCTTCTTCTTCTTCATCATCATCATCATCATCTTCTTCTTCTTCTTCTTCTTCTTCTTCTTCTTCTTCTTCATCATCATCATCATCATCATCATCATCATCATCTTCTTCTTCTTCTTCTTCTTCTTCCACTTTGTATCTCCTCCTTCTTTCCTCTTTCTCCATTTGTATCTCTGATCTCTTCCATACCACACACCAGACACAAGGAGAACATCCCATCTCACGAATGGATCAGTGCTCTCCCAGGCCTCATCATTTTCTTATTTCTCATTTTTCATGCCTCATCACTCTCTCACTATCCAAACCTCCATGCCACATGGCCATGTCTCTTCTTTTGTTTCATATCTTCTCCTCTCACCCCTCTGTCCATTTGTTATAATTTTTTCCTTCTTCCTTTCACAATAAAACTTTGTGCTGGTTTCCTACCTGCCTCTGTATCTTAGAGCCAGCAATGAAGTCAGAAGAGATGCTGTAATGCATGTTTGGCTTCAGGGACCTTTTATTTCTGCTGTATTGCAGAGCCAACCTGGGCAAACAATCAGCAAACAATCTGGAAAAAGGTTTTAGTGTGGTTTTATCATTCCAAGCACTCTGTGTTCTATGAAGTGTGAAACTAATGACTTTGTCTTAAACCCCAACCACTTTTCTGCTCTTGAGTGTTTGTTCTTCAGGTTTATAGATATATTAGTTATACTTGTCAGCCCTTTTCATTTCTTTCATAGTTTGATTTTGTCAATCCTTCTTTGTCAAGAAGTCATCCTTCTTAATCCTAGCTGGACTGGACTGTTTCATCAGCGTAGTTCGTATATCGTACAGGCGTAGCCCGATATAGGCCACTGATCTCGTGCTAGACTTGGACTGTTGAGATCATGGCATCATCTGATTGGTAAATGCAAACTGCAACTACATTTTAAAATTTTCTGAAGAATATGTGATGACGCGTGCCACGTGACCGACGTGTGACCGTTGCAAGGGTATTGCAAGTTGATTGTAAGGGAGGCTTAGGTGTTCGATGGGTCAAAAGAGCCAAGCCACGTCATTCATATTCAGATCAAATATGGCTTTTGTCCTATATTCAAGACTATGAATGGTTTCACCCGTTTTGTCATTAAACAAAGCTAATAACTCATAACTTAGAAAGGTAAAAGCATACAGTACCTTAAAGGGGTGGTATAATGCCCTTTTCACAAGATATAAAATAAATATCTGATGTCCCCAGAGTGTGTATGTGAAGTTTTAGCTCAAAATACTCCACAGATATTTTTATATAGCATGTTAAAGTTGTCACTTTTTGAGGGTGAGCAAAAACGCACTGTTTTTGTGTCTGTTTCTTTAAATGCAAATGAGCTGCTGCTCCTGGCACAGATGGCAGAGCTTCAACAGCTTGCACTCACACAGACATGCACTGAAAATTTCTAAACTTTTAGCCTTTTATGTTCAAACCGGAGTCAGAAAGATGGAGAGACTCAAGAAGAAGTGACAACATGTAGACAACATTTCTGAATGGTTAGTTGATGAATTTATGTAGCTGATGTGGAGTTAACTATCTTCTAGTCATTGATTAGCATATTCTGTCATGATAATCTATAAATCGTGTTCCGGGGGCGGGTTTATTTAAATTTTAGGGTTGGTGATGTCACTAACCCGGGAGGAATGTTGTGTAAGTCCCTACGAGTCCTTAAAAATTAATTTCTTTAAAATAAAAGATCTCCCATTGCTTTGAACTTTGAGCGTCGTAAATTTGCAGATGTTGTTTATGCTCAAACAGCATAAAGTAAAAAAAAAAAAAAAAGTTTATGAAATCATAATCAACCACCTCTTTAACAATGTTAAACACAGGTGTTTTGGGACAGGTTATGTGCCTAAGTTTAATACTTAGAGGTTAGAGGTTTATTCAAATCAAATCTTAGTACTGAATGAGAAATAATGACGCTAATGTAATGCTAGAATGATGATAGATACTAGTGTGCATGTCATTCAAACAATGTTATTATTTGGTATATTGTCAAATTATATTTCAGTTCTTTCTGGGATTTTGTCAAAAACTATAAATAGATAGTTTTTGCTAGTCCTTGACTGATTAATTTATTATATAATTGATTTTTTCAAGGAAATGATACTTCAAATATCAAACTAAAACTGCCAGTAGGTGGCGGAAAGTCTTAATGAGTGAGTCGTTGAGTCATTCATTCAACCGAATTGTTTAAATGGCTGATTCATTCTGGAACAAAACAAGTGAACAGGACACACAACGATTTTGTTGCGGCTTTGTTTGGAACTATTTTTATTGGCAAAATAGAGCAAAAACAGACAATATTGGCAATATAGGCCCTGTTTCACAGACAGGGCTTAGATTAAGCCAGGTTTAGACCTTAGTTCAATTCAAGGCATATCAATTTTATTTTATAAACCTGCCTTAGAAAAAAACATTACTGTTGTGCATTGAGGCAAAACAATGGCACTGACATGTTTTAAGATATGTCATTGCAAGTTGTTTACAGTTAAAACAGCTCAAACATGCATTTTAGTGCAGGACTATCTTTAGCCTTGTCTGTGAAACCGGGGGATTGTGATCAATTACGATATTATCTTAGACAATATCGCACACCACTATATTATAAGCCTGAAATACAACAACTGTGTTCATAAAATTGACAGGTTTTACATTACTGTATATCTTTAAATGCTTTACAAAAATGCACAATTACAAAAAATGCATGATTAGTCTTCTAAAGTACACGTGAAAAAAATCATTTGAACCCAGTTACTTTTGAATTCCTTTTTCGGATAAAGGAGGATGGTTGCTCAACTCCTGGTGTGCTCTGCTCCAGGATGTCTTGGCCAAAAAGAGCAGATGCCTCTGGATCTCAAAGGACAAAGGTTCAGAGTCAATTGGGTTCACCTCAGTTTTTCAAACTAAATCAGATTAAAGTGAAGATTTTAATTTGTTCCTGAATGTTTCTAAATGGGGTCTCTTGGTTATTGAGACATTGTGTTGTTATGCTGACCTCACGTCCGTTTTTCACTTTCAGTGGAAATGAGTAATGGTTAGATATTTGAAGTGACTGCCGGTCTGAGGTCAGTGGCTCCTATCTGGAGCAACTTAATGCCTCAGTGACAAATTAAGAATTCCTCAGCCTGCCACTGTGTGGTAAACTGTGTTGATTAATACCTTTGGAAAAAGGAGGCAAGTTTATTGGTTGTAGAAACTGTGTGATCTTGTAAAGTAACTTTTACTTTGGGTCATAAATAGACACTTGTGCATGTGCATGACCATAAATTTACTTGTTAGGAGCTGTGTGTGTGTGTGTTGACTGTAAACTGGGCAATTAGGGCCAACAGCAGGTGGGGGTGACATGGGATTTTGTGAAAAGAGTCAGTAGCTGAACCTAACGAACCTTGCAAGTGTTCTTCCCCCATCTTTCTATTTTTCTTCCTTTACTTCTTATTTCCCCCTTTACCCATGCCAATTACAGAGTAGCTCACTTTGTCAGTGTATCCAGTTATAAAAAGAGATTTACAGTATGGCCAAACAGTCCTATTTAATTCCGCTCTGATTCCATTCTTGAGAATGACCTGCGAGTGTCACACCGGACTGGGATGCTGTAATGGTTATTCTGCCCTCTATTTCGCCTTCACTGCCATTAAAAAATCCCATTATAAATGTTTTATGATACCTGCTCTGGTTTTAAAGGCTTACTATGAAAGTACAACCCTATTTTCTCTCCTATTTCTTTTTTTCTTTTTCTGTCAGTTTCACCTCTTCACCTCTCCCAATGTCATGTCATTATTTCCTGCCTTTCTACATAGGAGTGGCCTTTTAATTTGCCAATTGTGCCTTCTATATTTGTAAGTGTGTGTCTGTGCGCATGTGTAAGGTAGACAAAAAGAGTACAAAAGAGATCAGTAGTGAGTGTGTGTTGCATCCTTTCCCCCTTCATCTCTGTCCATCAAAGCATGTGCTTTTAGGAGGCCCCTCTCAAGACCATGCTATAACTCACTGCAGATAAGGGTCTTTGCTACTGAACCTCATACCCTTTGCCACTAGTTGACCTACACCAGAGAGAAGTTTTTCGGGAAGAGATTTACAGAAATGGGATTTAGAATGATATGAGAGTGAGTAAATGATGATGGAAGTTTCATTATTAGGTGAACTAATTTGTTAAAAGTTGACAAGAGTGACAACACATAAACACATAAAGATTACTGCTTTCCAGAATCCAGATCTGAACACAGATGGTAACAGGAAATCTTTTGTCACGACACAAAGCATAACAGTTGCATTTGAGGTTGACCTCATGTTCAAACCCTGAACAAAGGGGAAAGGATGAGATCCATATAAACATGCAGAGTGACATTTTTGTGGCTGAAAACAGGAGAATGTGGTGAACCGATGGTAGCATGAATGGTGATGTCATTAAGAACACTTACTTACAATAGTTTATAAGGTGCATCTGTTGCATTCTGTGGTATGCAGATGCGGATTATTGTTTATTAACATAATCTTATGCCATACACACAGTCAATCAGGCAAAGACAGATCATTGTGTCCAATTTTTGCTGCTTATGAGAAGTGTAAGTTGTATATTCTGTATTGTTTTTACATCTGCACTGCATCTACAACCTAGCCTGGGTTTCCCCATGCTGCCTTGCGCGCAGATTGATTTTATTCACGCTGCTAGGCAGCCTGGACACCATGGACCAGATTTTCCCCTCAAAAAGGGAACCAATCACAGAACGGGGAGGGAGCAGCAAGACGATGACGATGTCTATGCGACACACCGAAGCAGTTTGTTTATATCTATGGATCCAACATGGCATCAGACGTGAAGTTACCTTTCGATACAGCCTTAGATAGTGTTCTAAGTAGTTTAGAACGCAAGTTTATTTTGTCTTCTTCTTCGTCGAATTTCTGTCGCTCTACATACGTCATCTGGTATAATTGAAACGATTGGCTATGAGCTACGTACAGGCGCATTTGATAGACATTCGTAGCGCCCAATAAACGGCTCTGGGCATTCGTAAACCACGCCTCAAATACGAGAAAATAGAGACCTCGACCTCAATGAGACGAGGTCTGACGTTAGCCAGGCTATCTACAACCTGCTTTTAGAATACTGATGGACGTTTAGAATACATGATGAAGTTGTTTATTCTCTGTGCCACTAAGAGCAGACATGATTGAAGTTGTTCAGAATAATTCTAGTGGGGCCTGTAATATGGTTGAACTCTAAAATGACCCTGTGTCCACATTTTCTTTGATTCCCAAACATCTTTGTCCATGTTTTGGACATGTTGAATCATGACAAATGTCAGCCATATGGACTATATCCATTTGGCTGTAGTTTTATTGTGCAAAATTCTATGTTGTATGCTACATAAAGCATTGCCATTGTCAGGAATTACATGTTGTTTCAGTTGGGTTTGAGTTTTACAACATCACCAGAAACTCAAAATAAACCAAACTTCCATGGCCACTCAACCGTCTGACATACTAAAGACACTAAACCTCCTCCTTCCCCCTTCCTAGTTCACTCTCTCTTCTTACTCACATCCTTTCTTTGGACTGTAAGTTCTTGTCCATTTGTTGGGTTGACATCCTCTTTCTCTCTTTCATTTTGGGTTTCTGGAAGGACGAGGGTTTTGATCTGATTGCCTCAGAGTTATGAGACATGCAGCCAGGAAAGAGCAGTCCAAATTACCACCAATACAGGACTTTGCCGCTGTACTTGTGAAGTTCTTATTTTAAACCTGTAAAACCTCATTAAAAAATATAGCTAAAGGTTCCAGGTCGCAACAAGTTTCTACCACATCATTATCAAAGACTAGCTTATCCTGACATAACCTGATATACAACAGAGCTACACATTCACTATTATACACATGCTAATGTTAGCTGTTGACTTTGGAATATTTTAAAAGGGACTTGTAATGGCCATTAGAGCCGGATATTATAACATTTACACATATCATTTACATTACATTTATGAATTTAGCTTTTATCCAGAGTGACATACAAAAGAGCAACACAAGCAATTTGTCACAGAGCCAACAATATTCAATGTGGACAATGCTAGGTTTATTAGAAAGTTAGATTAGGAAACAAGCTAGAGCAGAGGTGAAGTGTGTGTGTGTGTGTTTGTGTGTGTGTGTGTGTTTGTGTGTGTGTGTTTGTGTGTGTGTGTGTGTGTGTGTGTGTGTGTGTGTGTGTGTGTGTGTGTGTGTGTGTGTGTGTGTGTGTGTGTGTGTGTGTGCGTGTGCGTGCCTTGGTTTAGTTTCTGCAGAAAAGGTGCCTCTTCAGTTGCTTCATATCACAGAAATGACAGGCTAAAGTTTCATCAGGTAATTGTATAGGTGCATGTGCTTTAAACAACTGTGCTAAAGGTTCAGACAGTAGCTTAATCTTTTATGAAAAGAGTTGCTTTTACTATAGGCCTTTATCACAGTCCGTGTGTCATCACATCTGGCTCCGATTAGGAGTGTAATAGAATTTCCGCCTGCATTATTGTCAATGGACAGACGCCAGTTTTGAGAAGAAAATTAAATGAATTGTCAGCTCTGCCAGTGCTGCCAGTCATAAGATTAACGAGCAGCACACAGCTTAATTTATTGCCAGAAGAATAATCTGACTGATTTAATTTTATTTTTAATGTTATTTTGTTTATTTTTGCATTATATTACAACCCATTATTGTCTACAGTATAATGTTATCCAGTCATTGCACTCAAACACGGAGGATATGACTCGTTTACGATGATCAATCCAGTTATTTTTTAATAATGGAAATATTCCTTTATTTAAACAACTTCAATTTGATCTAATTATTGATTATTGATTACATCGTAAAGTAAGTGCCTGAAAAAATGCACCACATACAGGATGGCCTGCGCGCTCCCATTTAAATCATGAAATATGCATATAACATATCAAATAACTGAGGTTGATGAATTTTACATAAAATCACAACAACAGTCCCGTGCTATGGGCACAGCCATTGATACAGGCTGCAGCGGAAGTGTGATGTCAGACTGGATTTCAGTTTGGTTTGATTGGTGCAATTTAACAATGTATAAATACTTTTGTCACTTTTGTGTATTTCATTTGACAAAATACAGCGTACGTTAGCTAGCTATTTGTAATATAAGCATAATGTCTATGAACACTTTCATTAAACCAGGTCAGTGTAAAATGTCTGGAAGAATGTATTCGCAAGCAATTCGACTTTCCAATGAAGATGTTTCACCGCCCATCTCAATGACTTCATCAGCTGTTGGATTCTGGGGAATTCCAGCCATCAGACAGCTCTTAAAAGCAATCTGGATGAGTGACAAAATGTCTTCAATAGACGCATTAAAACATCAGGGCACGTGTGTAAAGGTGGTGAAATTTAATAACCAGTTGCTTAACATTTTTCCCAGCACTTTTTTGAGAAAGGAAACCAATCATCTTTCCAGCTTTCTGATTTCTCCTTCTATCTAACTTATTCCATTCATCCATCTGTATGTCTGTTTCTCTCACTTAAGCACAGATGCACATTTTTTCATTGGTTTTGGTTGTATTCCTGTCTTGCATTCTTTTTCGCCATCTGTCTGTTTACTTCTCTCTTCCTGTCTCAGTTTCACTGTCAATCTCTCAGTTCTTCTTACATAAATTCCACCATCTGCTTGTCTGTTTGTGTCTTTGTGTTTGCTATCTTTTCTTTCTCTCTGTCTTTTTGCTCTGTACCCAACTGCCTGTCCTTTGGGCCCAGTGTTTAAGAGCGGATGGCCACCCATCAGCACCAGTTTATAGAACCCGTCTTCCCTCATCTAAACTCAGAATAGCACAGCATTTCAACTGTTTCAAAAGCAGCTGGGTGTTATTTGCATGAAAAATGACCAAAGTGAAATATTAGAAATGATGCCAAGGATACTGGGAGGAAACCTTATTTACTCTTGCATATTGCATGTTATGTAACCAGTGAAACAAAACGGTGGTTGTCTGACTAGCCGCTCGAGCTGTCAGCTCAGTGATTGACGGGAGTCCGTTACTAATATCAACAACACCTGCAACGGGAAATTTGTTAAGTTAGATGTGGGTTTTGTTGCTTAATTGACCAGATAGTCTGTCAAGATGACTTCTGACAGTAGGTACCATTGGAGGGAAGGAGAGATGGACTGAGAGAGGAGAAAGAATGTGACTGATTTTTAAATGATGAAAAAAGTGACCCATTAGCTGAATTTAATCTCCAACTGGGCTCCAAACAAAGTGTTTTTTTCTCCAACTTTGACTAATTTGAGATGTCTGGCTGACTGAACAGAGCAGCTATTGATAAAGAGTGTCTGGGTTGTTCCTCCCTCCACAAGTGAAATGTCTTTGATATTTTACATGTGCTTATGTGGGGAGGTTTTTAGGTGTTTCAGCCAAAATTGTTCCAGTGAAAAACACATCATTTACTTTTCTAAATAGTCTGAAAAATACTCTTGGAATTTAATGAATCCTGTCTTAACCTCCAAAACATACTGTATGTGTCATTTAAGAAATGGAAAGTTAGTGCTCGGGAGTCTTTCATTTCAGTAACATGTTATTTGACACCACATCTTATCACAAGGGTTTGTGTCTAGTGTTTGACGAATCCATTGGGATGATTTAATTTGCTTGTGGCATGTATACCAAAAAAGGTCTATATAACGTGCCATAAATGAATTTCCAGAGGGATCCCAGTTGCGGGAACAGTTTATTGCATCATTAAACATTTCAAACATTTTAAGTTACATTTTTAACATTGTCTTTTTGATCAGGGATTTGGTTCTATCCATTGGTTATTGACATTAAACATTTTGGTTAAACATTACGAGGTTAAAAAAAAGAAGAAAGATAAACATGGATGAATTGTTCACAATAAGATCAATAACATGCATTTAGAAAATGTGAATTTAGAAAGATGAATTTCCATTTCATACCGACTTTAAGTCATGTCTACCATTTTTATTTCACTTTTTTTCTTTCTCAGCTTGTCCCTCTGGCACATATAAACCTGAATCAGTTTCTGGAGGCGCGAGTACCTGCCTGCCCTGCCCAGACCCTCACCACACATCCAGACCTGGGAGTACAGATGTATCAGACTGTGTGTGTATGGAAGGCTACAGACCACACAACAACACATGCCAAGGTGCTGATCTATCTGCTTTTTTTTTTTTTTTTTACCATATATCTGCTATCATTTGTTTATAGATATGTCTGTATGTGTGCCCTTTCAAACACAAAATATAATCATATTACTCTCCTACTCTCTTGTTCTCTATTCTTCCTTACTGCAGTGGTGGTCTGTCCAGTTCTCTCTCCTCCAGAGAATGGCTTCTTCATCCAGAATGTGTGTAATAATCAGTTTAACTCTGCATGTGGGGTGCGCTGTCTCACGGGTTTTGACCTGCAGGGAGATGGAATCAGACTTTGCCAGCCAGACGGGAGCTGGTCAGGAGTTCAGCCAAACTGCAGAGGTGAGAGAGGGGGGGGTGGGCACACCTGAGACCGGTTGCATGAAACCTAGTAAGTGGTTTGATTTAAAGGTATCCCTGAGGGGGAAAAAATCCTTGAGGGAAGGAATTTCTTTAAGAGCGTAACAAAACCCTGATTGAAACTACTCATATAAACTATTACAAGAAAGATGTTCACGGAGCTGGAGAGCAAAATTTTTTCTAGGATTTTTGACAAAACGGCAGATTCGAAATGGGACGAAAATTATCAAAATTCTTTGAGTCTGTCCCAGGTTTCTTAAGAATAGGTGTTATAACCTCAGTTTTAAGTAGTTAAGGGAAAATACTTAATGACAGCCTTGAGGTTCCTTAAGTGGACCTATAGGTTTTTTCTAGCAACCCATGTTTCACTAAAGCCGGGTGCACACTGTACAATTTTTAACAGTCCTTTACAACCGTTGATTATCAGACTATGATCCTCCATGATCCCCGCTATAAGCCATGTCACACTGTGGGATCTCAGTTGTCATTAATGTCAGACTGTCAAGACAAGTTAAAAACGGACGCACGCTAGAAGACTCGTCCGCCGTTTTACATCATCAATCTGTGACACATGGTCATTAATTGGATGTGTGTGAACGTATCAAACTAGAGATCAAAGACTATATTTTTGCCTAGGATCCGAGGAATCTTTTAGGATTCACAAAATTAGTCTCAGATGGCCAGATTGTGGCCAAAATCGTACAGTGTGAACCCGGCTTAAGGGTTCCCTTAACCTTTTAACTTAGGGTTTTCTTAATTTAAGGTGTCCTGTAAAGTGAAAATAAACTGATTTATTAATTGTTTTTCTTTTCTCTTCCTTTTCTTTCACTCATTCTTTTGTTCACTCACCCTTCCCCCACTCTTTTGGGCTATTTTTGCCTCTAATTCCATCTAAGCGGAAAACATTGGTTTTATTGTCAGTTTATGTGTTACACAATTGATAGCTCAAAGGGCTTTGAGTCACCCCATATGTTTCATCACCCCCAGAAACGGTAATATACTGCAGCCCGTGAGTATGCATGCGTGTGTGCAGTGGGGCTCATAAAGCTATTTCTCTGCATGTCTGCCTGCAGAGCTCTGAGTTCATGTGTGTTTAGATAGCTGGAAAGTAAACTCGAATGCTTTGCCAACTATGTTGAGTGCTTACACACTTCAACACACCGACAAATGAATACAATATGAATATGCACCTACACACACACACACCAAATCACATGCTCAGACAGATGTATGTATGCAAGTTGACCTGTCAAGAGTTCCCTCTATTGTGACCTCAGCCCTGAAATAACATTTGGGATGTTCTTTGTTTGGAAATAAATTACAGGCCTCAAAGTTCTAACCACAGACTTAGCTACCAGCCACCCTCTTCTTTTTCTTTCTTTTCTTCCTGTTTTCTCTTAAAATCTCTCTTCTTCTCTAGCCTGTCCATCTTTTCCATTTTTGTTTCTCCCAGGCTGTTCATTTTAGCTGTATTGTTCCATGGAATCATTTAAAGTTTGTTCAATACAGCAAAGTTTTAATAACATAGGACCAGACTTTCTGTGCGATGCTCTAACCCCTGTGTGTGGTATTTTCCCATAGTTCGCTCTTGCCCAGATCTCTCTCCTCCGCATCACGGGGTACTGAACTGCAGTGAGCGGACTGCCCCCTACAGGCTGGAGTGTTCGGTGCGCTGTGAACAGGGCTACAGGCTGCAGGGCAGAGCCAGACTCACCTGCCTGGCCAACTCACAGTGGAGTGGACCACAGCCCCGGTGTGCCGGTAAGATTTTAGATCTATGGGTGTAAAGACTTTTACATTGTTGCAATTTTTTAAAATAAATTTTTACTTCAAATAAAGTAGTGCTCTTTTGAACTCTCTATTCAAGAATCTTGGCGAAAAAAAGTATCACATTTTCCACAAAAATAATGAAAAAAGTTATAAACATTGATAGCAATAAAAAATGTTTCTTGAGCACCAAATTAGCATATCAGAATGTTTTCTGAAGGAACACGTGACACTGAAGACTGGAGTAATGACAGTTGAAAATTATTTTATTCCATCAGAGAGTAAATTAAACTTTGAAATATATCATAATGTAAAACAGTTCTTTTAAATTGTATTCATATTTTTCTTTGTATTACTGTTTTTACTGTATTTTGATCAAATAAATGTAGCCTTAATGAGCATAAGATACTTCTTACAAAAAAAATTATAATTCTTACTGACCACAAACTTTTGAATGATAGTGTAAATTACATACATTCATACATACATCAATTGTACATTGAAGCTGCTGTGTTTTATAAGTTAGTAAGTTCCAACAATCAGGAGTTTGTGAGCATTTGGATGTTACAAATCTGTTTAACCTGTTTAAATTTTAGCTTGTGTAGAAATGATTTTGAAAACATGATGTGAGCTGCGACCATACAAGCATTAACAAGAAAAAAAGGGTTGGGCTCAAGCTTTGTTTTTATAACTATGTCTTTGATCTCCACAAGAAAGTCAATCAGTCTGATGTAACTGAATACATAATTGTGCCTTTTTGTGGGTGTTTCTTTGTCTCTCTCTCTCTGTCTCAGTGCTTTATCAGACATAAACGTACACACAGCTAAGCTATGGCAGCATCTTTGCTAGTTTTTACCCACAAACCTACCTCCTGCTCAATTTCCTATATAAAAGCTAATTACATTTGTAAGCATGGCCGGCCAAAATAATCTTTTATATATTTTATTTTAACTTCCATCCTGAGTAACTGTTTATGTATTTTGATCTGTCCCACATTCTACTGACTGTCAATCAGCATCACTTGACTCTTCTCGGTTTCATCAATCTTTTGTAGATCGTTTGAACTGATACTCCAGCCTTTTGCCCGTTTGAGTTGTTTTCCTGTCTTCACTGTAATTGTTTTACTCTGTTTCTGTCTGTGCTTATCAATCTCTTTTGCTTTGGCAGTACAGGGTGATCCTGATGTCAGATTGAAAGCAAATTTTTTGTGCGAGTATGCGTGGGTTTTTTCCAAGAATGTCAAGCAGTGTGGTCAACAACCGCTCTTACATTTCCCTTTCTGGAGATATTTTTGCATGCTCTCTCTCATTCTCTTGCTCTCTCATTCTTTTGATTTATCTTTGTGGAAAATGTTTGTTCTTGTTTTACTGTGTCCCTTTTTTTTCTCTCTTTCTAAGAGGTGCGCTGTCCTCCGATTGTTACTTTGAAGCTTATTCATCTGTCGCCCCCTACTTGTGGGGAGAATGAGGTCAGGACCGGAACATCGTGTCAGTTAACCTGTCCCCGTAGTTATCGTCTCCTTGGTGACTCTGAAGTCAAATGTCTGCCTTCTGGAATCTGGAGTGACAATCTACATAAAGCAACCTGTATAGGTGATTTGTTTTCTGTTTATGTTTATAAGGATGTGCAAGGATGAGTATTGCATGACCCTGTCCATATACATGTATACATGAAGAGTTCAGATGCAAAAGCCTCTAAGTGCAATTTGAAATTTTCTTCTAGAATGATAATTTTTATCGAGCTCGTATATTTAAGTTCAGTGATTTCACTTAAATGACGATTAATAGGTATTTGTCATTGCCATTTAAGTGAAATTACTGAACTTAAATATACAAGCTTGATAAAAATTATCATTCTAGAAGAAAATTTCAGATGGCACTTAGAGGCTTTTGCATCTGAACTCTTCACATGTATACATGTGTCTGAAAAAACCCTCTTTGATCCTAAATTAGTTCTGTAATTTGATATTTTGCTATGGGACAGATGTGCTGCCAGTGAAGCCAGGTGCAATAAATTTGTTGTTGCAAAATCTTTAAGATGATGAACAACAGAATAAGTGGACGATCATCAAAGAAAGTACACCAGTGTGTAAAACTAAAGGATTCCAAGATCATAAAACTCAAAAACTGCCCCTCCAAGCTGGAACTGAACAAAGCGTCAATTAGTTTTGGCTTTCACCCCTGAATCTCTATGATTTACTGATGAGAGGAGAGATTATGTTTGTGTATTTTTGTGAGCTTGTGGCTCATCAGTGTCTATAGAGATTAGTGCAGAACGGAAAAGACTGGGTGTTTTCGTCTGATCTAGGTTCTTTCTAGCGCTGACAAAAGATGAAGTATTTGTTTAGCTTGGAGGGTCAGCAGAGGCTGTGTGATTAATAAGCTCTACTCCAACCTGGATGTGATAATAATTGACAGTTCAGTCAATAGCTCTCAACAGAGCAACACCAACAACTGCTCTTTGAATAGATGTTATGGTGAGGAAATTGTGACAGAACTTTCATTTTTTGTTCTTTTCTGGCCCAGTTACTGTAACAATGAAGTATTTGTTTTGCTTGGAGTGACAAAGCACAGATAATGTGATTTAGTCAGTTCTACTCTGAGCTGCATGTGATAATGAAACACCTCTATATAAGTCGTGTCACTTCAACACCAACAACTTGTCAACATGAATCTAGAGTCACATTATCATCAAATGGATAGTTCACTCCAAAAATATATCTAAACACCCTTAAAGATCTTTCATTTTACTTAAAGGGGGAATTCTCCGCTGGCAAGATGGGCTTTTAATAAAACTTGGCTGTCTATGCAATAGAAACGTGATTTTTTTAATAATATAATACAAAAATGTGAAAGTTTGATCAGTGGCCGGTTTCATAAACTGCTTAGATTAGAATTAAAAGTTAGTCATCTAAATTTTTTCTTCAAAACTGGTTCTAACTTTTTAAAGTCAGTTAAATAAAAAGGTAGATCAGTCTAAGTACAACTCGTTCCCCTTGGTAACTGCTAGTTAGTCAAACTTCTTAAGACACAGTCTTAACAAAGTGGCTAAGTTTATGCAACTGGCCCCTGTAGTTTTAACCAAAGCCCTGGAGCTGTCAGAAGTCATGCCAAAGTACTTTTCATGCCAAAGTAACACGTTTTGTGTTATCCAACAGACTTTGGCTGACAAATAAACAAGGAAATCTAGGTGCAGATAACACGACGAAAGAGTACACTTTGTTCATTTACATATACTTCCGACATTGTATCAATACAAAGCTGGTTCAAACTCAGCAAACTTATCCTTTAAGAAGATTTTTTTTTTAAATGGATAGTTCACTTAAACATTTTCATAGTTTATTCACCCATTTCCAAACCTGTATGACCGACTTTCTTCTGCTGAACACAAAACAAGATACGTAGTTACGTAGACAAATGTTTGTAACCAAAACCTTTTGGTTACCATTGACTTTCATTCTATGGATGAACAAACAGAGGCATTTCTCAGAATATCTTCTTTTATGTTCCACAGAAGAAAATAAGTCACATGAGGGTGAGTAAATGACAACAGACAGTGTGAACTATCCCTTTAAGATATCTAGACGTCTTTAAAACAATAAAGAAAAAAGTTTGTGTTTCAATAACTAATGAAGAAAAAAAAATATTGCATTTTACAAGGACATATAGTAAGCGGAGGCTGTCAAGCTCCAAAAGGGATGAAATCTTTTTACATTACAGATGTTTTACATAGAGCATAAGATTAAATATGAGATGGCTGGAGGTAATGAGTCACATCATTGTCATGTTTACATCAGTAATTGAATCAGTAATTGGTAATGGAGTTGACGCTATGGAGACTTTTGAGCCTGAACTGATTTTCTCCTCTTTTGTAGATATAGAGCCTCCAAGGATTCAGTGCCCTGGTGATGTCATCACAGAGACAGATGAACATCAGAGGTCAGCTAACATCAGTTTGAGCGCACCCATGCTAAGAGACAATTCTGGAGATGAGGTGAGTTTTGCATTAGCTTAATTTTCCCCCTTTCAAATTAAAAACACAGGTTTGTGCGTGTCGTTTTAAAATGAGGTCTTGCCTTTCTTCCTCAGGTTGTGGTGCAGGTGACCCCTGTTCTAAACCCCATGCAGCCTTTCCCTATAGGAACTGAGTTCATTACATACACAGCAACCGACCGCACAGGAAACAAGGCCAACTGCTCTTTCACTGTTACTGTAGTTGGTGAGGTTGGATTCCTTGTACAACTAATATTTGGTCATATTAAAATGTAGCATTATTTTGTAAAAACAAAACTACAACATAATTAATACATGATTTACTATATTCAATTTATTTTTATGACTATTAATCACTATTTACTAAAAATATATCTTGTTTTGTACAGTTCCTGTTTTGTAAAAACATTTTTATACATAGTAGAATTTACAGAATAGAAGCAAAAAAAAAAAGGTTTATAAATTTTTTTGTTTCCTTAGATACGGAACCACCCTTGATTGACAGGTGTCGATCTCCACCAACTGTTAAGGCCTCTGGGAGAAAAACTGCAGTATACTGGGAAGAACCTCAGTTTTCAGACAACTCAGGTACATATAAATTAATTTATAAGAGAGTGGGAAAAGAGAGAAAAAGTGTTTAAGTAGGAAAAAGGGTAATTATGAATATTAAGTCATATGTTAAGTATTAATATTAGGTCACACTAAAATAATTTAACATGATATTTTACTGTTTTAACAAATATAGACAGCAAAAAGAGGAACAATGTCAATTGTTAGGCCACACTTATCATGTTTACAGTTTATTTTTGTGTTGAAATTAAATATTAAACGGGTCCAGGAAAAAAATGTAGGCCTTTTTGGAAAGACCTTGAATCTGAGCGTTTGTGCGTGAGAAAATGAATCTTCAGGGATCGATGTTTGGTAAAATCATTACAGAGAGGATTCTCTTCAGAACACCTGTGGAGGTTGAACAGGGTTGAATGAACTTTTACAGTAGCTACAGAGAATGGAAAGGGTTTGATCTATGAACATTTTAAGAACTCTGGGAAGGAAATGTTTTCCTGCAAAAAGTATTTATTGATTTGGCTACATAAGCAGCGATAAGGATTGGAATCAGTCTTTTGGTCTCAGACAGGTGAAATGGCTTTAGTTTTATACTCTTACTGCAAATCCAGTGAACAAAGAAAGAAATGAGGTATATGATATGGTGATTATGGTGCATGGAGATTATTGGGATAAAACAAGATAAGAAAACATAAGAGAAATAATTCATACACACAAAGGCATTTGTACAAATGCACAAGCCCTCCAAATACTGCAAGATAATTCATTTTGTTCTTAACCAGTTCAGACATGAATGCACACACACACTTTTCCAGAGAGAAGTTCCAGGGCTATTCCAAACTGTCTGACAAATGTCTGGGTCTGGCGGGTTTTGGAGGGAGTTTTGTCTGCACTAAATATAAACCAGCGTCAGGGTGTGGGCATGGAAAAACAAAACATGCTGACGTTGGGGCAGCGTGGTGTGACGTCGACAAGCAGCCTCAGTGTGGTCACAAAACCTTATTTTAGTGGATAAATGTATGAAGGTTTCATTATAGTTATGGGTACTGATATGTGCATGCAAATAAGTGTGAGTGTATGTTTGTTTCTTTGAGTGTTTGAAGTATATGATCCTTGAAATACTCTATTGTCTGACCGCAGTGTAGCACCCTTAGTTCTATGTCATTAAACATTCTAGCAATTACTCTCCTCTGGCACCAAGGCCTGTTATTCCAAGGCCTCATGAGGAGCTGTACAGTAGCGTATCACCCTTTGTAGGACTTTGTGGTTGACCAAAGCGAGTCCTTGTGGAGCTCCACATTGCTCCCTGTGGTAAATGTCTGTGAAAGTACCTGTTACATCATTGGTTATTGCCAGATTGCACAACTAAGGCAATGTCTGCGATATTGCAAACAGATGCAGACATACAGTATATACACTACATTGCCAAAAGTATGTGGACACCCACTTCTAATTAACAGGTTTAGCTGGTCTAATTCCAGTGAAGATAAATCTAAATGTTAAACATTACTGTGACTTTCTAGAGAATTGTGTGCTTCCAAATTTGTTGCAATGGTTTGGGAAAAGCATTTTTCTGCTCCAGCATGATGATGCCCCAGTGCACAAAGCAAAGTCCACAGAGAAACTGATTACTGAGTCTGGTGTTTAAGAACTTGTCTGGCCTGCGCAAACCCCAGAGCTGACCTCCACTGAACACCTTTGGGATGATTTGGACACCCTTGTGTCTGAATGGGAACAAACCCTGCTTCCATGTTCCAGCATCTAGCGGAAAGCCTTCCCAGAGGTCTGTAAGCTGTTATAGCTTCAAAGAGAGATACAGATGGTTTTGATATTAAATATACAAGGGCATGTTGATGTCCACTTACTTTTATATTAAAGGATATGTATTGTACACTACCATTCCAAACGTCTTGGGGTCAGTAGGAAATAAATGTTTTTTTTTGTTTTTGTTTTTTTAAGAAGTCTCTTATGCTCACTAAGGCTGCATTCATTTGATCAAAAAGTACAGTGATATTGTGAAATATTATTACAATTTAAAATAACTTTTTTTCTATTTTAATATATTTTAAAATGCAATTTATTCCTGTGATGGCAAAGCTAATTTTCAGCATCATTACTTCAGTCATCAGTGTCACATGACCCTTCAATAATTATTCTAATATGCTGATTTTGTGGTTAAAAAACATTTATTATTATCAATGTTGCTTAATATTTTTGTGGAAACCATGATACATGTTTTTCAGATATATCATTCTGTTCTTTGATTATTAGAAAGTTCAAAAGAACGGCATTTATTTAAAATATATTTTTTGTAACAATATAAGTATTTACTGTCACTTTTGATTAATTCAGCATCCTTGCTAAATAAAAGTATTAATTTCTTTAAAAGAAATCTTACTGACTCCAAACTTTTGAACTGTAGTGTATATAATAATGTGCTGCCTCCTTGTCTGTATTAAATTATTAATTTGTTTATTTTTCTTTCTCAGGAGCCTATCTGAATATCTCCAGTACTCACTCATCCGGTGATGTATTTCCTGTGGGAGAAACTTCAGTTTACTACATAGCCACTGACCCTTCCGGCAACAATCGAACTTGTGAGCTCATCATTACTGTACAAGGTATGTACAGGAAGGACTTTACTTAAACTTTCTCATTGTTGACTAAGAAGTTAATTCCTCAAAGCATGAAACAGTCTATTATTCTAGTTTGTTTTTCATGCCAAGAGTTTTTCTTAAAAAAGAAAGTGTACTCTGCTATAATCTGTCTTTTGATCTGTCTAGCCAGTTAAGCTAAATGCTGTGAATTTTCCCAGATTACACTGTTCCTTATTTAAATAAACTAGTTAATTCACTGGCACTGAAGGATGTTTCTAACCTCAGGTTCAACCTGTGAGAAGCCATTTGTGCCAGTGAATGCAGATTTCTCATGTGCCAAGACGGAGGAAGGGATGAACTGCTCTCTGATATGCAGACAGGGTTACAGTCTTGCCCAGGATGCTGTGCGCAGCTACTTTTGCGCCAATAATGGAATCTGGGAGCCGCCCCGCTCACCAGACAGACCTGATTGCTCCCGTGAGGATTGCTTCACTGTTACTCAACATTTGTCTTTGTCTGTTCATAATTTCCTCTTTCCACACACAGATTCATACACGTACTATCTTACACAGTGCACAAACAAATCTCTTGATTTCTATGCTTTGCTTTGAGTTTATTGTAAGCATTTTGCTCTATGTATCTCCTATGTACAGTGAACAGAATTGCAAACAATGGCTTTAAGCCCTTTGAGATGCTGTTTAAAGCATCCCGCTGTGATGATATTGACTTGATAAAGTCCTTCACGGGAGAGTTTTCAACTGTTCTTAAAGATATGGTGAGATCTGACGCATAGACATGCACATATACTTTGGCCACATGACATTTTATCTTGTTTACCCTAATTTATTTTTTTTTTTACAATAATCATAATCCCACAGGTCCCTAACATCTGCGGTGGAGATGAGGTCTCCTGCAAACTGGAAATGGATTTACCTGGACAGTGCCTAGAGTATAACTACGACTATCCAAATGGATTTGCTATTGGTAAATAATGGCATTCTAATGTCAAATGATTTGATTCTTTTCGCCAGGCAATGTTGTTATTGTTAACTAAAACTATCAAAAATCTGTAATTTTGATAATTGAAATAAAGCTAAAATAAAATATAATATTAGATGAAAAACTTTAAACTTTAAAAACTTAAATGAAAATTAGAAATGTTGATTTGGAAACTACCTGAAATAAGTTCAAGTTGAAGAGTACTAAATAAATTACTAAAACTAAAACAAAAGCTAAATAAAAAATTTACACAAAAAAAGCTAAGAAAATTGACAGAAGCATGTAACAAAATTACTACAATTTAAACTAGAATGAAAACAGAAAATGTAAAAATAAAACCTAAATCAAAATATTTATAAACAGTAAACACTAATAATAGTATATACATAATACTAAAATAAAAGTTGAATGAACCAAGTTTTGACTGTAAAGCACCTCAACGGGAGCAATTTCTACTACCTGGTAATAAATTGATCCATTGGTGAGCCAAAGAGCTGAACCTGCAAGCCTTACAAGCTGAAATGGACACAATATTGCTTTGGTAATTTCTCAAAAGCTGTTCATTTAAAGTGAGTTCATCATTATAACTACAAAAAATTTCTGCTCGATGAAACAAAATTTTATTTCATATTTTGGGAATTGTCTGTAATGGTCACATGTTAGCAAGAAGTTATTTTAATATCTCTGATCCATGGAGCTTTAGTGTTTACATGCACAATCTTATGCTGATTATGCACAGATTAGCAAAAAAATATGTAGAACGGTTTAATGAAACATTTGTAAGACGATTTGAAACTGTTATCAGTATTTTGTTCCACATAATGTATAAACACTCTGTAGATTTATTTTTGTTAAGATTAAACTCTAAATCTTTCTTAGATTTTTATATTATTTTGTTATAGATTACATTTGCCATATAATTGTTTTTTTCTTCTCCTTAGGTCCTGGAGGGTGGGGCAGTAATTGGGGCTCTCAGAATGGTCAGGACTATGCATATTTTGACACTGGTTTTGCACCAGAGCACCACTTACAGCAAGATGGCTCATCACAGCATGGCTATCACATGAGGACCAAACGGCATCGGAAAATCACTGGCCCTACCAGAGAGCAGAAGATACAAATCTATTTCAACATCACAGGTAGAGAAATACCAACTTTTGGGCTAATTAGGCCCTGTGTTGTTATTGCACCTGTTGATAATTAGGCTGCGTTTACACTGGCACAAAAAATCTGATTTTTTTTTTACTCGCATCTGACAGATTAGAATTTGTTGCACATGTGTAAACACAAAAATCCGCACGAGATCCATTTTTTTCCGCGTGCATTCTGAGCCACTTCCAAATCTGGTTTTAAATCAGATACATTTCCAATATCTGAACATCTGACCTATGTCTAAACACGACATGGGGCGACACGTTTGCCCACAAATATAATAATGTCGCACTAAAACTCACACCTTTTTTTGAGGTGGCAACTTTATACTGATTGAAATTATTCAACCCCCATTGCAAAATCAGGTTAACTGGCAAAATGCACAGACTTTCAACTGTTTGAAATGAACAAATCAAACTAAAGTAATTGAAATAGCTTAACAAAATAAATGTTTTAAGTGGTTTCCCCAAATTCAACTGAAAATGCAACTTTTAATGACTTCTGCAGTCTCAAAATTATGCAACCCCTTCATGGCAGCCATCTTTAGTACTTAGTAGAACACCCGTTCGCTGTTATGACCTGCTGCAAACAAGATGTATTACCAGACACCAGCTTCTGGCAGCGTTTCTGAGGAATCTAAGCCCATTCCTCATGAGCAATGGCCTCCAGTTCAGTAATATTTTTGGGTTTGCGTGCTGCAACCACCACTTTCAAATTTTGAAAATGAGGTTGGAGTTCAAGTCAGGTGACTGTGATGGCCACTGTAGAATCTTCCAGGACTTATTTTGCAACCAAGCCTTGATGGAATTTGAGGTATACTTAAGGATCTGCAGGTTTCTTTCCAGTGCCAGAGGACGCAAAGCAGCCCCAGAGCATCACAGAGCCACCGCCATGCTTAACTGTAGGCAGAGTGTTCTTTTCAGCATATGCTTCATCATTCTTTAATTATTGTTCAGTAATTAAATATTCTACTCAAGTAAGGCCACATCCACACGAAGCCAGAGCTTTCCCTATCCGATATTTTTTTTCCCCGTTCAAAAAAAAAATTCCGTAAACACGGCGTCGTCTCAAGAAATATCTGCGTACACACGAAACCACTGAAACCGACTCAAAACGATGTAGTATACATGCCAGACCAGTATGTGGTGCTGTAATTCTGCCACAGACATACACTAAAAACGGAGAAGAAGACTTAAAGCATGCGCATAAACCTTGCGCGCTGTATACTATGGCTGTATACAACAATAATATTAGGCAGTAGCTTCTTTTTTTCTTTTCTTTTTTCTTTTTTAATCAAGAACTTTGTTGAACAATATGAAAAACCATAAATGTAGTTGCTGTGACTTAACGGTGTCTGACTAGTTGACACTTGGTGTGATGACATCATTGTTTCACAAAAAGTACGGATTGGCCGTACACACGAAAACGCAAGGGCGGCGTTTTCAGATTTATCCACCTTGGGACCCGGTTTAAAAAAATAGCGGTTTCAGTCTCCGAAAACGCCGGATCTGTGTGGACGAAACGCCAATATGATAAAAAATGTATACGTATACAGCGAAGCGCGTCTCCGTGTGGACGGGCCCTAAAAGTACTACTACTTCAAGATAAAGTAAAATACCAGTCTAAAAATCTACTCAAGTAAAAGTAGCTAATTTAAAATTTAGTTACTTAAGTTACTGAGTTACTTTTTTAACAGCGGGGGTGGGGTGGGGTGGGGGAGTCTCCTGTGAAGGGCTGTGACGGTATGAGATTTTCATAGTATGCTAACGTCTCAGAAAATATTACGGTTTACGGTATTAATCTTTTTTTTTTTTATTAAATAAATAAACGGTATTATTAAATGATGGTTATTACTATTATCATCAGTTAAAATGAAAACAGGTTTTCTTTTATTATAACAAACTTAAAACCATTTGTTTGTTTTGTTTATTAAAATTTCAATAAAACATGTCTAATCAATTAAATTCAATAATTGATAATGAATTAATTAACAACTTATTTTTAACATTAATAATGTATTAAAATGTTTAAGAATAATATAGTCCTATGAAATGTATTTTATTCAGAAAATTAATGTTTCTTTTTATGATTTAATAAAAATATATGATCAAAAACAGTGGTAATCAAATTAAATTTTAAACTTTTATCCTTTTATTTTTGGGGAGGTGCTGCAAAACAGATTTACTAAATGAAACCATGGACAAAAAAATATATTCCTTAAATAATGTTTAAATAAATTGTATTATTATTGTTGTTGTTATTATTTTGAGAAGTACATTCTATTGTAGGCCTACAATAGTAATATATTTCTGTCATAATTTCTCCAAGTTAAACCGAACTTTTATTTTGACGGGTTGTAGTGAAGACCTGTTTCAGAGTGTATTTGACAATGGTTTTTCCTCAAATAAAATGATGAAAATGCTCATTAGGCGTTCCCTCAGAGCAGCTCTGGAAATGTTCATGTATTCATGTCCTCGTATTGTTTGTGTGACGCTTAAAACACCATAAGCGTCACGCATACTTGAGTATGTAGTAGACGAAGCGGCGCAGCTCATTCACACAGTATGTAAATGTAAATAGCATTTTAATGACTGGATTCCGGGATTCCCTCTGCATCACGGAAATCATTCGGCCTTAAGTTATAAAAGGGACACACCTTTATCTGCACGGAGGTATAATGTTCTATGTTTCCTCCTTTTGCAGCCACTTTGTGTCCACATTTTTCTGCAAATCTATCATCGAGGACAACCACACGTTTTTCTACATCCAAAGTATTCCCATACTTGCCATGGTTCATAAGAATTCGACGGCGTTTCGCTTTCAGCTGGGTCTGCATCACCTTATTTGCATGTTTGTTCTCCTGCCCTTCAATCAATGCAGTAGTTTCCAGAGTGCGATTTCTTCCCCCTTGTATTATTATTTATTTTATTAATTTTTTTACTCAGTAAAGTAGAAGTACACAAAAAAACACTAGTAAATAAAATAAAACTAGTAAAAATGTACGTAACACTAGTAAATGTAATTCGTTACTTTCCACCTCTGCATACCGCTGATCCATAGGGACGAAAAGCTCTAGTTTTGTTTCATTGCTCCAAAGAACAGAATTCCAAAACTTCTGTGGCTTATTTACATGATTTTGAGCACTTTTCTTGTTTATTTTTGGACCATTCTTTTGACTTAGCCATATTTCTAACATGCAGTCAAACGGGACACTCAACAAACCTAGCGAGTTCAGTTATTTAATGTGTTCTAGCTCAAGCACACCTGGTTCAACTAATGAAGCCCTTTAATAGTTGCATCAGGTGTGCTTGAGACAACACCTGTTTTGCTGATTTTTGCTGTTGTGAGGGATTTTATTCAGGGGGTTGAATAATTTTGAGACTGCAGAAGTCATTAAAAGTTGCATTTTCAGTTGAATGTGGGGAAACCACTTGGAACATTTGTTGTGTTGAGCTATTTCAATTACTTTTGTTTGTGTTCATTCCAAACAGCTGAAAGTCTGTACATTTTGCCAATAAACCTGATTTGTAATGGGGGTTGAATAATTTAGATTACAACTGTATATAGGTAAGAAATTGTGCACACATAGAAACATTCAGGAGCATAGAAACTGGTTTTCAACCTCTGCCCAGTGAATTTTACAAATAAAACATCTTCGCTACTGAAAGCTACATTGTTTCTCAGCAACAGTGATAACTTTGCTAAATTGTAATTAAACACACATGCTTCATTATTACATAGAGACACTGTACAGACACATGCAGGTAATACACACTATCTCTTTCTTTCTTTCTTTCTTTCTTTCTCTCTCTCTCTCTCTCTCTCGTTAATTCATTTGAATAGATGTAATCTTACTCACTTCAGAATTCTAGATCTAACAAGCCATAGATAAAATAACAACTGAAAATTACCATTATTTTCCGGTCTATATCCGTTCAGTCAGATTTTGCGCTGCTAACATCCATGACAGCTTTTAACTTCTCCATGTTGGCAAATAATCATGGTTCCACCCGATGTGAATTATATAAATAATTTTAGTACGACCATTCAGAACCCAAGGGACAAAACCATATGGTCAAAAGATCCTTGCATTAGGACTTGCAGTGTAAACGGAGCCTTAGTTTTACACCCAAATCCAGTTGCAACTTCTCCCAACACCATTCCTTTTTCCCAGCAAGCATCCCACTGCCCTTGTCGAGGAACGACTCGGCGGAAATGGTCAATCAAAAACGTTTACTGAGGGCTCTTGAGCAGCTGACCAATCGTCTTAAGCGGACACTGAGCAAGCAACCATTCTCTACCTTCCATGTGTCGTCAGAGATGATCGTAGCGGACCCCAAATCATTGGAAAGTAAAAAGGCTACACTGTACTGCCAGCCAGGGTCTGTTCTCAAAGGCAGGGTGTGTGGTGAGTTTGAAAATGAAATACACATTCAACAGGGCACATCTGATATAGATTCAGTAGTGAAAAATATGACAAGCATTTAAAATGTTAGGGTGAAGATCTGTGAACGTCTGGAAAACATTTGCGGCAAACTGTTGCATTTTTTGTAAATTTGCCACAAATTAGCTGCAGTTTTACCACAAACATTTTTTGACCTCCCTGTTTGTTTTGACCCATAGTGCAATGCCCAGTAGGGACGTATTTCTCCCTGGAGTATGCTGAGTGTGAGAGCTGCTGGAGAGGGTCATATCAGGATGAGGAGGGGCAGATGGAGTGCAAGTCATGCCCAGATGGCTTCTCCACTCCTTACCTCCATTCACGCAGCCTGGCAGAGTGCAAAGGTAATCAGTCAGCAGTCTATATGTTTGTTCATAAATCTACTCATGATCACTCTATTCCATTTCAGCTGAAGGCTGCTTATAAACAGGATCTCTAAGTGTGTCTCCATCTTTGTATGTGTGCATACCTGCATGTGTGTGCATGTTTCCAGCGCAGTGCCAGCCTGGCAGCTCGTCATTTACCGGTTTGGAGACGTGCGAGTCCTGTCCTCTAGGGGAATTCCAGCCAGGTTTCGGCTCTCAGGCCTGTCTGTCCTGCCCTCCTACCACGACCACTGTCAATAGAGGGGCTCTGGATGTCAATGAGTGTGGTGGTGAGATGTAACAATTGAATAAAAACCTATGAATTACTTTAACATACAATTATTTAGGGGAATAGTTCCATTTGCTTTCTGAATACATGGTTTCTCTTTCTCTCTGTCTTCCCAGTACCATGTTCCGGGGGTCATTTCTCTCGTACGGGTCTGGTTCCATGTTACCCATGTCCCAGAGATTATTATCAGCCTGAGGAGGGCCGTTCCTATTGCCTCTCCTGCCCCTTTTACGGTACTACCACGATAACAGGAGCCAAAGCCATCCAACAGTGCTCCAGTATGTATCTTTTCCTTATTTCCCTACACTAATGTTTATAGCCGGTGATTGACATGTGTGGTCGGTCTCTTATGCTCACTAAGTCTGCATTTATTTGATCAAAGTAGTGCTCGAAGTGGGTACTGTAGCGTACCCTCACTTTTTCTTGCGTAACGCCACTTCTCACATGTTGCCGGTACTTTGGCCACCCCTGCCCCCGGAACACGATGTAAACCGAGGTGGAACAAAGAGATTATTATAGGTAGACTTGGTTGGTTAGAGGAGTTTTTTTATTTATTTTTTTATAAAAAATGACACGCTTCACCTTTAATGTGTTATAAGGTGTTGCTTGTGTAAGACAATGGTGTGCAGAGGGTTTCTTCATTCACCAGTGGACTATATGGCTCATTTTCAGGCTTTGGGTAGGTGTGTGAACGATTTGCAATGAGAATCCAATGCACATAATGGAATCTGATTCTCTACACGCAGGGAAAAAGTGCATCAATGTGGAAAAGATGAGGATGATGAATGCCTTTGGAAAATGTTTTCCAGTTTTGACAGCAGAAATTCTCCTCTTTCACATCTTTTTTTTTAATGTCTGTGTTGTGCTTATTCTGTCTGTTTCATTTTCTCATTTCTGTCTCCTTGTACTTTTTCCCTCTTTTCTCTTGGTCTGACTCAGGCTTTGGCTCTAGTTTCCTGCCTAAAGAGGAAAGTGCAACTACAGCGCCAGAAGTGGTCGTGAGAAAGGATTATCAAGCCAGTAGCCAGGTGAGTCGTCTTCTCACTTCCACCGGTTAGTACCTGAATCTGGAATTCTTTTGAACTTTGAAATAAGTTCCTGCTGTGTTTGGATCACATGTAGTAAGCCTAAAATATATTTGGACACTTAATTCACACCAATAAATGTATGAATGCCATTGTTATGAATTCCAAATAACAAGTGTTTTATTTTAAAGAAAGATAGCACAGACAAAACATTAAACAAAATCACTGGCTCATTCTTGAGAAGAACTGACATCATACAGCCATTATATAGTTAATGCTGTAGTTAAAATAGTTATTACTGAAGAAAGTTTTTACATCATGTGTTTGTTTTGCTATTTTATTATTTCATGCCGTGACATTCAGATGGATAGTGTTTATAACTTTTGGTTGATGTCACTGTACCCTCTGGGGGCTGGAGTAAAATAGCTGAAAATTTAGCTCTACTCTCTCCAGCAGAAGTTCCATGAATGTCTACTGAATCCGTGTCAAAACCAAGGCACTTGTGAGGAAGTCGGGGTCGGATATGTATGCACCTGTCTTCCGGGATTCACAGGTTTGGCATGTTCTATAACCATAACTCACAAGTAAAAAACAGACGTTAAGTTCAGTTGGCTTAAGGAAAACAACTTTTAAACTTTTATTGTTTCCTTATGTACTGTTTTCTCAAACTATCTGTTGTGCTATGTACGGCAATGTGTGTATGTAAGACAACAACGACAACTAAGAGACTACAGTCATTTTTTTTTTTTATAATTCAGCTGGTCTGGTATTACACTATTTAATTTTGATAGATTTACCTCAGCCTCTGTGGTTGATTTAATCACTGCCAATCACTGCCTACTTTTTTCCCATTTTCCTCATTCATTGCCTTATAGGAGCCAAGTGTGAGAGCGACATTGATGAATGTGATTCTGCTCCTTGTCAAAATGGCGGCTTGTGCAGAGATGGCATGGGAGATTTCCAATGTCAGTGTCAGCCTGGGTTTGTAGGTATGAGAAAGTCCACTCACATAATCTGACAGCACAGCTGGGGAATCCCAATAGAATTGCAAAAACCAAGTTCTACAAGTGAAATGTTTGAGGCAATTAAAACCCAAACCCAAAATTCCTTTCTGTTAAAGGTCCTGAAAGTTTCCTTTAGTCTCACTATTGTGATTGATTTAGCTGTCTCTGAATCTCTTGAGTCTGGCAGTGAAACTACACAAGCTCTCATTCTCAGAACCTTACAGCACTTTTCCATTCAGGCCATTGTCTCTCCTCTTTAAGACGTGGCCATGATTAAGCCTGTGGCTGCCCTAGATATGGAGAATTTGAATTGAAGTATTTTAGTTCTTTTCCGAATCTATGTATGTGTCTCGGGTGTTTGTCCAAGGTGGCAAAGGAATTGGGGGGAAAAAGTACAAGGATGAATCAAAACAAATATTATGAAATATGAGCTCAAACAGTGTGTAAGAAAAGTAACACTATTTAACATTAGCCAAGTTTCCATCCACCTTTTGCATTGTTCTGTTATCTACAAATTGGGGGGTAAAGTTTGCAAGATTAGCTGTCTCAAGCCTGTTTGCGTCCAATTGTCCTTTTACAGATAAAAAAAAAGATTTGTCATACAAGTTTTGGTGTATCGCAAATGAAATCTGGTGCATCGCGAATTATCTACCTTTTGCATCCTACATGTTCTCAAAAAATGGAGAGAGTATCATGTAATGGGACCATTAAAAATACTGATACAGTGAAAAATGATTTTAAGCATCAACATAGAATTTGTGCACTGAATTCAAATAAACAAAGATTATGTCTGCACTTTGTCTCAATTTTATCGATAATTAGCATTTCTATCAGCCATATCTGTAAAGGTTTTGATGCGTTAAAAATCCTTGGATGGAAACTTGGCTAGTGACAACAGCTGATAAAGACATCTCTTTTGTCTCCCTTGAGCTCATTGAGTTCTCAAAGTGGCCCAGCATGAATGTGAGGGTGTAACAGCAGAATACAGGAGAGGAGGACCTGCCACATTAGCACAAAATAGTAATATAGATAATAGAAATAATAACGTATTGGTTGCTTGTTGATTGTCCCAAGTATCAGGTAAAATTATGTTCCACATGTCTTTGTCTGTGTTTTGTCTCTGGAAGGCTTGCTGTGTGAGGCTGAGGTGAACGAATGCAGCTCTTCTCCATGTCAGAATGAAGGAGTCTGTGTGGATGAAGTGAATCACTTCACATGTAGCTGTCCAGATGGATTCACAGGTCAGCACTTCACCTCTGCTACACCCCTTCACTTGAATATCATTTCAAATATAATACATTGAATTGAATGCTCTTAAATTGTAGCGCAGTAATCAATGGCTTTTTTGTCATTTACATCTAGGTCCACGTTGTGAGTTGGAAATAAATGAGTGTGCTTCCAGCCCGTGCCAAAACGGAGGTGTTTGTAAAGACTTGGAGGGTGGGTATATCTGCACATGTCCTCATGGCTTCACTGGCGACAATTGTGAGGTTGACGTTGATGAGTGCTACAGCGCCCCCTGTCTGAATGGAGGTACATGTGTGGATGCTGTCAATGATTTCAGGTTCGTGAGGAAACCTTTGTGGGAACTGTTCATGCATGTTTATAATGCTATCAACAACAGACATATGATAGATAACAGACTTTGTCTCGCATTTGCGATCAGGTGTGAATGTGTGAATGGATACAGAGGCAGACTGTGCCAGGTGGACGTAGACGACTGTGAACCGAATTTGTGTTTGAATGGTGCAACCTGCGTGGATGGAGTGGCTACTTTCACCTGCCGATGCCCTCCTGGGTTCAATGGAACCAGGTGTGAGACAGGTATTGAGGGAAAGAGATGAAAAAATCATGGAAATCATCATCATCATAGAGATAAGTTTTACAAAGGCTTGTTAGAGACAGAATAGTGTCACTTTAATTTAGATGCGTTCCCAGAAAAGTTTGGAAAATTCCCAGCAGCACTTAAAATGATCCAATAGGCTGTTAATTTTCACACCCTGTTATACAGAATAAATTTTTCATTTATGTTTTCAGATAAAGTTTGATGTACTGTGACAACAAACCATAACTCTCAGAACCAGACTTCCTCCCCAGTCTAAAAAGACTATTTATTAGAATTAAGCTGCAGAAACATTTGCTTTGAACTTCTGCATCTTTCTGACATCCCACAAATGAATACATTCATATATAATTTATAATTATATATGTTTATATACATTTGTTATATAATAGTTGGGGGTAAAACCTAATTAACATGAGTTAACCTCAGACACAAAAAATATATATACTTATTAAAAATGAATGTATAATACTGTATATCATCTGTTGTTGTTGTTGTCTAAACAGAACTGCCCTATTCCTTTGATCTGGAGTTTGAAGTTTCTGGTATCCATGGTTATGTGATGATGGATGGTCAGATGCCATCTCTTACACAGATCACATGTACATTCTGGATGAGGTCATCAGACACTGTTAATTATGGAACTCCCATCTCCTACGCTGTAGAGGGAAGTGACAATGCCTTCCTCCTCATCGACTATAATGGGTGAGAGCTGTGTTTTCTTTTGCATTCCTCATTTGAATATGCGTATATGCTATGACCTGTTTAACATGTTTAAATTATGTAAGTTGGTCTTACCAACACCCAAACAAATATAAAAGCCAAACAAGGGTTTGGTTTTACTCTTGTTTAATCCTCACTCTCTTTCTTGCATTCTCATGTCTGTCTTCCCTTATTTTTCTTACTTTCAGGTGGGTGTTGTATGTTAACGGAAAGGAGCGGATCACTGACTGCCCAGCAGTAAATGATGGCCTCTGGCACCACATTGGTGTATCATGGCGCAGCAAGGATGGTGATTGGAGAGTCTATATTGATGGGAGCCCTTCAGATGGAGGGAAAGGACTATCAGTCGGCTCTACCATACCAGGTTGACCTTAATACCTGATAAACATTTTAAACACACTGCCAGTTTATTAAGACACCTTTATTGCTTTATGGTGCTTCAAAAAGAGTGTGCGTCCAGAAGATGAAATGTTTGCTCTATACATCAAACAGGAGGGGGCGCTCTGGTACTTGGACAGGATCAGGACCAGAGGGGGGATGGCTTCAACCCAGTAGAGTCCTTTGTGGGCACTGTTAGCCAACTTAATATATGGAACTATGTTTTAACACCACAGCAGGTAACACTTTATACACATTCCTTACTCTTCATGTTAACAGTGTACTGAGTTCACCAAGACCGAAAAAAAGAAGAAGTATTTTTCTGAACTGCTCTAAGATTAGAAAATATTTCCACTATTCTCAGATTAGGTCTCTGGCCAGCAGCTGTCCACGTGATCTGCAGAAAGGGAATGTGTTTGCCTGGCCTGACTTCTTAGGAGGGGTCACGGGCCGAGTAAAGACAAGCAGCAAGAGCATTTTCTGCGCTGGTAAGAATGAAGTACAACTTTTTCTATTATTGTCAATCAACCTCTGCAGGTCTTGGTTGGGATTTTTTCATACCACTACACAACAACAGGACTCACATTTTGTCTGATTTTTATCAAATGTATCCTGATGTGTAACTACCAAACACATATTAACCTAAGCATGTGCCATTGTAACATTTGTTGTCCACTGTTTTGGTCTTTGTTAGACTGCCCCCTGGTGGAATCTTCTGTTTCTCAACTGCGCTCATCCAGTAAAGCTGTGAATCCAGGCTCTAAGGTGCAGTTCTCTTGCAGTCCCGGGTTCTATCTGGTGGGGGAGCCAGTGCAGCAGTGCTTAAACAGAGGCCAGTGGAGCCATGCAGAGCCAATATGTGAACGTGAGTGATGTGAATGCACAGATAAACAACAAAAGCATAGACTGTAGTTTTGAACATGTGTCACAGTTTAAACAGTCAATCACAGCCATGTTTACAACAATATACTGTACTGAGATACAATCGTACAATTTATGTTTACAATTTTTAAATGCAAATAAACACATGCCATAATAACACAAATAGACGCGTTTGTGTGCATACTCACATGTACTGCATACAAACACAATGTAGTATTAACGTTACTCATTACCCAGTACCAGAACTGTCATTAATCTGCACCAGGGCCTTTCTCTATATATGCAGGTGTGGAATGTGGTCCTCCCCCTGATCTGGAGCATGGCCAGTATCATGGAGAGGATTTCTATGCTGGGAGCTCAGTGCTTTATCAATGTAAACCAGGGTTCTATCTACTCGGAGAGAGTAAAATGCTGTGTACCAATAATGGAAAATGGATTGGTAACCCACCTGCCTGTCTGGGTAAGAGATACACAGCAAATATTTGAAAGAAGCAGATGGGCAGTGAATAGACAATAGGTCTATATCAGAGTTATCAAGCACTACTATGCACAGGTGCACATGGAACCTGAAATATCGTTTTACATACATACAGCCTTTCATTTATCATTTACACATTGCATTCCTTTGTTCTAATGTTGGTTTGTGCTCGTATTATAGATGTGGACGAATGTTCTCTGGGCTCTGAATGTGATGAACATGCTAGTTGCCAGAACACTGATGGCTCTCATATATGCACCTGCATACCTCCTTACAGTGGAGATGGAAGAAACTGCACAGGTAACACAATTTCATTACAAGTTGGACAATTTATATGGCCAAATTATTTTCCACTGGTAGCAGTCTCTTGATGAGTGCACTGCCAGTCCACACATTTGCATCATTATTATTTCATTTTTGCATTTTGGACCTGTCTGCCAAATCGGACAACATATTGTCCACAACAAGTTTCTAAAATCACTAATGTATTTTTCTTAACAAATACATTCATAAACTGAAGACAATTATTTATTTTTTTCTTTATTTTCACAAGAGCCTGTAAAATGTAAAGATCCAGGTATTCCGGAGTTTGGGCACCGTGAGGGCAGTAATTTCATCATGGGCAGTGAGGTGGTCTTTTCCTGTAAGGAAGGCTATGAGTTGATTGGCTCATCCCGTCTTTCCTGCACAGAGGAAGGAATATGGAAGGAAGATGTCCCATACTGCAAAGGTAGGCCTAGCTTTCAGATTTGTACACTGGTGCTACTGTTTGCCTATATACACTACTGTTCAAAAGTTTGGGGTCAATATGATTTTTTAAAAAGAAATTAATCATTTTATTCAGCAAAGTAGCATATAAATGAAAAAAAAGTATCACGGTTTACACAAAAATATTAAACAGCACAACTGTTTTCAACATTGATAATAAAATAAATGTTTCTTGAGCACCAAATCATCAGCATATAATGATTTTGGAGGATCATGTGACACTGAAGCCTGGAGTAAGGACTGCCAAAAATTCGGCTCTGCCATCACAGGAATGAATTAAAGTTTAAATTATATTAAAATAGAAAAGAGTTGTTTTACAACTATTTCACAACATTACTGTTTTACTGTAATTTTTTACTGTACTTTAATCAAATAAAGTCAGCCTTGGTGAGCATAAGCTTTTTTCAAAAACAAAACAAAAATCTTACAAAAATGTAAACAGTAGTGTAGCAAATAAGAAAACAAAGCTAGTACACAACAGTGATTTGAACATAATTCATGTTTTATTCTTCACTAGAATTAGAAGAGGCAAGCCATTGCAAATATTCCATTAATGTACTAATGTAGTAGTTAGATAATAGTAACTAATTAGAGCTTGTATTGGGATCCAAATGGTTGGAGCCTCCAATTTATAAGTAAATGTTTGTGTAATCGTACCACGTACAATGCAGAGATACATTGTTTCTTAATCTTATTGCTGGGTTTGGGGTTGGGAAACTGACCTGATAGAGACATCCTGTGTATATACTGTATACAGTGCTGGCCAGAATTATTTGCACCCTTGGTAAATATGATCAAAGATGGTTGTAAAAAATAAATCTGCATTGTTAATCCTTTTGATATTTTATTAAAAAAATTAGCAAAGATCTAACCTCTCATTGAAGTAAAAGAATTGAAAGTATTTTTTTCCCCTCCAAAATACGTTGGGAATAATTATTTGCCCCCTTTTATTAAATACTTTTTACAACCTCCTTTTTCCAAGATTACAGCTCTGAGTCTTCTCCTGTAATGCCTGATGAGTTTGGAGAACACCTGACAAGAGATCAGAGACCATTCCTCCATACAGAATCTCTCCAGATGTTGGTGCTTCTTCTCTTCAGTTCAGTCCACTCATTTTCTATAGGGTTCAGGTCAGGGACTGGGATGGCCATTGCAGATGCTTGGTTTTTTGCTCAGTGACCCATTTTTGTTTTGATTTTGATGTTTGTTTTTGGATCACTGTCCTGTTGGAAGATCCAAACATGGCCCGTTATATGATTTCTAGCACAGGCTGTCAGGTTTTGATTTTTTTATCTGTTGGTATTTGATCAAATCCATGATGCCATGTATCTGAACAAGATGTCCAGGACCTCTGGCAGAAAATTAGGCCCACAGCATTAAGGATACAGCAGAGTATTTCATTCTTCACATGGGGTACTTTTATCCCTGTGTGCACCAAACCCATCCTAAGTGTTTCCTGCCAATAAAGCTATTTTTTTGTTTCATCTTTTAATAAAAGGGGGCAAATAATTGTTCCCAATGTGTTTTGTAGAAAAACATTTATTTCATAATGTGATCTCTCCCCCCCTCTAATTCTGACCAGCACTGTAGGTACCTTATCTGATAAACAATTGTTCAGCTTTGTTCAGTCCATGTTACTGGAACAATTCAGTATTTTTGCATTGCCAGCACACTGAACGTTATTCTGAACATTAGCCAGCAGCTTTTATGAGGCTTTTATGCCTGGTAACCTCAGATTACTGTATGTCACTCAAAGTTACATGCATTTTGCTTTGGCGGATTCCCGGTACTCTGCAGATGCATTGATTTTTTTCTTGACATAACGGAATTTAATGCAATGATGAAGACAATTTCTGTCTGAAGTCTGAAGTGCATTTAAAACACTGAACATAATCTGCTTCTAATGACCTCCTCCCACAGCCCTTTCCTGTGCTCAACCCACTCTCCCAGAAAATGGAATCCTAAAAGGGGCAAACTTCACATACGGAAGCAAGGTGACTTTCAGGTATCACTGTCAGTGTTAGATGTAGAGTCTGTTTCTAGAGGTATTGTATAGCCACTTTTAAGAGACCTGTTTAAATATGAAAAATTAATAACATACTGGGAAAGGATGATATTTTTTTGTGTAGCTAATCTTTGTATTTTTTTGGCTCTGCTGCAGTTGTGAGAAGGGCTATGTCCCCCAAGAGCCAATAGAAAGCCAGTGTCAATCGGATATGAAGTGGAGCAGAGAGGCCCATGTTTGTAAGCCTGTAACCTGTGGTGAGCCCCCAGTGGTGGATTATGCTGAGTATACCCTCAATGGGAAAGTCTTCCTCTCCACGCTAACCTACACCTGCATAGAGGGATACAGGTAAAGTCTGATACAATTTACACTGACTGCATGATAATTGTAGCAGGGACCATTCTGGAAAACGTTTTAGATGATATGGTTGGTTTATACACAATCTAGATAGAGAATGAATAGAGAATACACAGCCAGAGAATGTGTTGACTCACCAGTTTTTTTGTGTAAAGATTGCTGGGTGCCATGGAACTGAAGTGTGAGTCATCAGGAAAGTGGGCATTTCCTCCCCCTCTCTGTGCCAGAGTGGACTGTGGCAAACCTCCTCCTTTAAGGGACGCTGTGATTAAGGGCGACAACTTTACGCTGGGTAGCAGAATCATCTATATTTGCAAAGAGGGGTAACTTCATTTGTGTATATTTGTGTGCCAAAGGCTCTGAGTCGATTATATTTGTCTTAGGGGTTAAACGACTTCAGATTTTTTTTAAGTCAACATTTATCAAAAGTCGAGTTGACGTGTACTATTTGCCGATGACGTAATTAATGAACAAATAAGCCTGAACCTCGAGCTGAGACTCGAACTCGTGTTGCCTTGTGCACAGCTATGGCATATTACACAGCGCTGCCCTTGTGGCTATTGCTCCTACATAACAGCTTATTTTTATCAGTTCTTTTGTCTTTGGGCCATTATATTTCTCACAGATTTCTGCTCGTTCTAAATGAGATACAGATAAAGAAGAAAAGTAAAGATTACTTTTTTATGAATACATTAGTGATAGAGCGATTGCATGCAAGTTATTTCTACCTGCCAGCTTCTCTAAAAATAAGTAAATCACAGTGTTGACAATACATTTCTGTGCTACTGAATGTCTATGTGTGTGCGCGATCTGCACGAGTTGACGTCAAGCTTAAAGCGACATGGCAGAGCATTAAATTCGACTAGTCTGTGCAACCCCTAATTTGTCTGCGTTCAGCAAAAGCAGATGTTTGTTGCCCTGTAAAATGCCTTTTTCAATCACTGTAGGAATGATTTGATAACAGTGATTTGTAAAATTTGTCTTATTGTAGTTACACCCTGCTTGGCATAGAAACTCAAGAATGCCTCCCAAGTGGCAACTGGACTCGTAATTCTGCCCAGTGTGTGCCTCTGTCTTGTGGGCCACCACCCCAAGTTGACCATGCCCTACCTGACACTGGACACCAGCTTTTTGGGGACACTGCTATCTATTTCTGCGATGATGGCTACACTGCTGGTAACAATACAAAACTGTTCTGCAATTCCCAAGGTGTTTGGGCACCCCCAGATGGCTTTGGCATTCCTCACTGCATTGCCAACTTCTGCCAGCGTCCCCCAGATTTACCTCATGCCATTCTGGACTCCATAAACAAACTGAAGTATGCTAGCAACACAGAGGTCAACTACAAGTGTGAGGAGGGCTTTGTTCTCAACACAACAGGAACCCTGAAGTGCTTGATAGGGGGAGAATGGACACCCTCACCTTTGGACATTGGCTGTATGCCTGTCAGATGCTCAAAGCCAGACAGTATTGAGAAGGGTTATGTAAGTGGGAGCAATTACAGTTTTGGAGCGGTAATTGCTTACAGCTGTGACAAAGGGTATTTCATTCGAGGAGAGAAAAGGAGAATTTGTAAAGCCAATGGTGAGTGGGGAGGTGTCTTGCCCACATGCCAGCCTATTTCCTGTCCCAGCCCTACTCGCTTGGCAAATGGTTTTATCCAGGTAAATTCAATACTGTCTTCCTGGGATGCATAATATATATTTATTTAAACAAAACAAAACAAGAGAGAATTCTAATGTTAATATAATCCTTGATTATTTCACATACATTATTAAACATATTTGATTTTTTTTCTCTTTGTAGGGCCAACTAAGAAAGAACGGCTATGTATACACCAGTAGAGTGACCTATGCTTGCAACGATGGTTATCGCCTAACTGGAAAAGCTGAACGTATATGCATGGCCAATAAGCAGTGGTCGAACAACAACCCTCCTGCTCTTTGTGTTCCTCTCACCTGCCCTACCCCACCTGATATAAAAAATGGCTATTATCACGGCTCCACCTTTGAAGTCGGCAGCAAGGTGGAATTTTTCTGCAACGAGGGATATGAACTCATTGGAGATTCAGTATGGACTTGTTTAAAGTTCGAAAATTGGGAAAAGAGCGTAACCCCAAGTTGTTCCCCAGTACGGTGCCCCGAACCACCTTTAGAGGAGAATCACCTTGTACTGCGTGGATTGGATTCTGACTCAGGCACTGTGGAGCTTTCTTGTGAGGAAGGTTATGTTCTCCATGGAGCACGAACTCTTCGTTGTACCCCATCCCAAGAGTGGAATGACTCTTTCCCTGTCTGCAAACAAGTGTTTTGTGGACCTCCCCCTGAGGTTGCCTTTGGTGACCCATCTGACACACTGTCCTACTTTGCTAGTGTGGTGACCTACTCTTGCATGGATGGCTTTACACTCCGGAAGGAAGCTTCTGTCCGTTGCCAGGCAGATGGGAACTGGAGTAAACCTTATCCTGAGTGCATTCCTATTGAATGCCCACAGCCTGAGGACATACCAAATGGAATTGTGGATGTTCAAGGACTAATGTATCTTAGTACTGCCATCTATAGCTGTAAGGCAGGGTATGACTTAGTAGGTAACAGCACTGTACTTTGTGGTCAAAGTGGACTTTGGATAGGAGGTGTACCTGTATGTCACCCTGTTAAGTGTGCTGCACCCAAGGAGATTCCCAATGGTTCTGTTAGATACTCCAGGCTTCAGTTTAGCCAATCAGTTACATATTCCTGCCAAAGGGGGTACCGCTTACAAGGCCCAGAAACCCTCACCTGTCTAGAGAATGGACAGTGGCACCAGGAGGCTCCTACCTGTGTGCAGATTTACTGTTCTCCTCCAAAACCAATTGACAATGGCTTTGTAGAAGGACGGGACCGCAAGTTTGGGGTTACTATCTTCTATAGCTGCTTCCCAGGTTTTCTGCTAGTGGGTAATAATCATCTCACTTGTGAAGAACATGGCTGGTCAAGCTCTGAGCCAAAATGTACTCCTGCTGACTGCGGCCTGCCTCCGCATATTGATTTTGGTGACTACTCAAAGGTCAAAGAAGATGACGATGACACACTTACAAGCCAACATTTACCAGTAGACAACAGCTTTTTACATGGTTCGCTAGTTCAATATAACTGTCATGCTGGCTATGAAATTAATGGTGGTGTCATGTTGATGTGCCAAGAAGATGGCACGTGGAATGGAACCGCACCTGTGTGTGCTCCGGCACAATGTGAGACTCCACCCAGCCCTGAATATGGATCAGTTATGGTATCAAATAGCCCACATGGCAGCCTCGCAGAGTACAGTTGCGAGGAGGGTTACGAGCTCAGTGGACAGACAATCCGACAGTGTATCTCTGGGCAGCAGTGGAGTGATGATGCTCCTCGCTGTTTGCCTATCTCATGTGGTAATCCCGGAGGCATTGCGAATGGTGAGGTGATTGGAAAATCCTTTCACGTCAAGATGCTTATTCATTATGAATGCCATAAAGGGTTTGTCCTCGAGGGTGTTAAAACTAGAACTTGTCAGGTTGATGGGAAATGGGACAACAAAGCTCCAACGTGTATAGCAGTCTACTGTGGGCGCCCTGCTGTATCAAAGGACGTTTTAGTAAGAGGAGACGACTATACGTTTGGTAAGAGGTTGTTGTTCAGCTGCAATCTTGGCTTCATCCTACAGGGGGCGCCGACAAGTGTTTGTTCGGCCAATGGCAGTTGGAGTGAGGCTCCTCCAAAGTGCCTTCCAGCCAACTGTGGTCAACCACCGGTAATTGAAAATGGCAGAGTAACAGGCACGGATTATGGCTTCAACGGTATGGTTAGGTATGCGTGTGACATTGGCTACGTCTTGACGGGAAATCCTACGCTAATATGCAGAGGTGATGGACTATGGGATGACCCTCCTCCGCGGTGCGACATAGTCACATGCGACCCACCTGAGGACATTAGCCATGGTTACCTGAATGGATCAAGCTTTAATTTTGATGATGTTGTGGAGTATATTTGCTTTCCAGGCTATGAGGTATTTGGCAATCCGGTTTTACGATGTGCTGCTGAGGGTGTCTGGCTGGGGCAAGTTCCAGAATGCCGACCATGTGTCTGCAGTACCCCGGTTCTGAAGTACGGCACCATTCTCGGCCGAGACCACACCTGTGGTGCAAGCATCTGGTTCCGATGTGATGATGGCTATAAAATGCTTGGCCCCCCAGAGGCCATATGTGACAAGGGCGGAGTGTGGAGTCCAGGAGTACCCATCTGCACCCGAGGGAGATGTTCCAGCCCTCCCCCAGCTGTGCCTAATGCTGTCGTACAAGGCAGTGCTGCATACTCTATTGATACAGTCACCTACCGCTGCAGGCCAGGATATAATTTGAAAGGTTTTCCCCATCTTTCCTGTGGAAGGTTGGGTAGATGGGGAGAGCCTAACCTGAACTGTGAACCAGTTTCTTGTGGAGTGCCCCCTCTCATCCCAAATGCAGAGACTGCAGGAGTGGTGTTAACCTATGGCAGCAAAGCTCAGTACAGGTACTTTGACATAACATAAACATCCAATAAAAGCTAAATTGTACAAATAAAAATGCTGAGATGCATTCAACTTAATGTTTACACTTGACACAGGTGTAAAGAAGGCTTTGAGTTAGCAACAAAGACAGACTCAATTACCTGTGAAAGTGATGGCACCTGGTCCAAACACAGCGTCAGATGTCGACTTTCACCCTGCAGGCTGCCTGCTAACCTCACCAATGTAGTTGTCACAGGCAAGCAGCTCACACCTGTAGGGGGCGCAATCATAATCTCCTGTAGACCAGGGTACTTTCTTGAGGGACCTGGATTATCTGAGTGTACAGTAAGTGATATGTTAAGATCATCATTCTGTGTAGACACTCCTTGCATCATTTGCTGATAAATTTGTCATTTTCGAATAATGTCTCAATGTTATTTTCCTTTTATTTCATCCAGATCTCTGGCAAATGGTCTCCATCTTTCTCTTCCAAGTCTTGTGTGCCTGTTATTTGTGAGAAGCCTCTCGCCATTCTTAATGGTTTGGTTGAGGGCAAGAGCTACAATTTTGGAGATATTATCAGCCATACTTGTCTACCGGGATTTGAAATACAGGTACGTATTTATTTATCAATCCATTTCTAAACTGCTTGACCTATGCAGGAGCCTATCCCATTGTCTCAGGCCGTAGGCAGAGAAACACCCTGGAAAGGGGATTAGTCCTTAAATTATCTAATGCCATATTTCCACCCAAACCATTGCCCCAATAAATGTGTTTATAATAGTGGTGAATAAGAGTTAATAAGCCAAAAGCATGTATATATTTATATTCTTATTTCACATCATCCAGGGTGATTCTGTTCAGATATGTCAAGGTGATAAAACCTGGAGTGGAATTCAGCCAGTGTGTGCTGGTAAGACGTTTTCAAACTGAAAAAAAAAAATTTTGTATCCAAATGTTCGTCTCGTTTTCTGGTTATCTTTAATAATTAACCAGATTTGGTAAGTTTTTCTTACCCGTTTATGCTTAAGAAAAAAAGTTGTTAATTGATAAGTTGTTAATAGTTATTGTTATTATTACACATTCATTCTACTTGATCTCTAAACTCATCTTTTGTCTAGCTGTATCGTGTGGTCCTCCACCAGTGGTTCCCCATGCAGTTACTTTGTCCAGTGGTCAGACATACCAGAGTATTGTGAGTTACATGTGTCATTCAGGAATGACTTTGGTTGGTTCACAGAACCTCACTTGCCAAGCCAACAGAACATGGAGCTTACCTACACCAGCGTGTGAAGGTAAGAATAGATAAACAGTCACTCTTTAGCTTTAAGAAACAGTAAGTTCAACGTCTTTCTGTGTTTCTCTATCTAACCTTTTTCCATTCTTTCATTCTTTCTTTTTTTCACAAATGCACATACATAAACTCACAGTTTCAGGAGGCTGTGAGAAGATAACAGATTTGTTGAATGGAAAAGTGCACGAGCACAACCTGTCAAACGGGCGTGCTCTTGAGTTCCACTGTGACAAAGGCTACACACTGCAGGGAGAGTTTCTCGTCATGTGTGTGGGAAACGGCTCCTGGAGTTCACCCTTCCCAGTCTGTATACGTATGTCAAGCACTATGGTTTCAAATACTCTGGCAATATTTAAAGGGAAGCTTTCTGGATGAGGGAATTGCATTTTTAAAAACTACTCACAACCCCATTTATCCAGGTGTTAAATAGTCTGTTGTGAGTAGTATTTTCTACTCAAATAACTTCCATTGTAAGAAATTAAGGCTCAGTATAGATTGTATACAATGTCAGACATTTTTGGGAAAGTAATTTCACAACCAAGCCAGTATAAGACTTCGTCAATGAGAGAATTGCAAAACACCTTATTTTCCACCAAGAAACATACAAACTAAATTTACATTTCTAAGAAGTTAAGATGTTACTTAATGCATTATAGGTCTGCTTTTTTGTTTATCCAGCAAGGCTTTACAGTAATATATGACTCAAATCTTATCCCCCCCCCCCCCACACACACACAGCCAAACCCTGCCCCCCTCCTCCTGGCTGGACTGGAGCCAATGTCGCTCAGACGGCTTTCCTGGTAGGCCAGACAATACCAGTCAGTTGTCCTAAAGGTCAGCGGTTCAAAGGTTACCAGAGAAAAGGTAACGGCACTTTAACTTGCAGGAGTGATCAGACCTGGACCCCCATCACTGCAGTATGCGAGAGTGAGTACAAGCATTCATTATTTCCATCTTTACTGTATTTATTGGTTGCTTCTTTGAATGACAAAAAATGGCTTTATTATATGAATTTATTTTAATGCCCAAAAGCATTTTGCACCAAATGTTAGGGGAATTTATTCCCAATTCAATCTCACATTATTCAGCACAGGCAGAATATCTAAAATACTTTTCCAAGATATTTGGGCCACATTAAAACATATTTAATATTGTGATGGGTTAAGAAACTATGAACTTTGTCCCTAAGCACTTCCACTTCGTGTAATTGTGCTGACTCAAGCACAGCTGCTGATTACAACAGATTGAGGAGTAAGATTTGACCAATAACCAATAACTCCTCATTCAGTTCCTCATTCAGGCTGCAGCATCACAATTAGTGCAAATTAATTTGTAATGAAAGACAGAAAGAATTGTGGAAAGATTTTATTAGAGACATACTGTACATGGGTGCCAATGCTAATGGTGTCGAAGACAAATGATCTGTTCCAAACCCTAGTGAGCTGCTACAGAGGCAGCATTTTAAGGCATTTCAGGCATGCTCCTGATGCAAAAGCAGGTATCCTAATTATTCCTGAGATTCTTGTTTTGCCCCAAACTCCGAGTCTCAGAATACATTATATTCAGTTCAGTGAAAAATAAATAAATCCAAGATGGCAGATGAGACGAGAGGAAAGTTGATTAAAAATAAATTGAATTAATCAACAGTATAGAGTGGAATATATGTCGTTTACCCAATATGTGTGTGACTGTGTATTTTTATGATTATTACTAGAATGTTTTTCCATTAGCATACCAACAGGCTAACACCAATCTCTATTAAAATCAATTTCAATAGCTCACTAGGTTTTGGAACATGGCTTACATGTCACATTGATTGTAAGCTCTGCTTTTCTCATTGCATGGAATCTCTATCGTACTGTCTGTGTGTTTTTGGAAACTTTCACCTCTATTTTCCTCTGTCCATGCTTCTGCATGCTATCATACAAAATAATACTAGCCTTTTCTCTCATTGTTAGTTATGTTCCTTTGTTGTTTTGTATTATTTGTGATATTTTGATCCTTGGGCAATTTGCATGCTAGCTCTGTAATATGACATGTGTATATATGTGCTGTATTGTGTGCACATTTATAGTTGGCTATTGCCTGAATCTGAACATTATGTGTGTATATTCACTTTTCTCTCTGTGAGACACCTGTTGAACTTCACTTACTGCCTGTAGCATTACTATTATCAGATGTGAGAGGATACTATGATGTCATCTCTCAAATGTGCATTTCTCGTGCACCATCTTCTGTTTTGTGGATTTGTTTGTATGTTCCCAACACTAATTAACAACGCAAATATTCTCAAATACAACTACCTAAAAAGATTGAAATTAGAGAGCTCAAGAAAATGCCATTTCTTAACCATCCTTTAAAGACCCAGAAAGCTCTCTTTAGTTCTTCAAAGGACTGCTCAGCCTTGCTGAGAATCTTCCTTTCTAACCTACTGGTCCGGTCCATTTTAATCACACACAGGGGTGTCCTGCGGCCCACCACTGTACGTGGCAAATGGGATAGTCCGTGGGGCAGTGTTCCAGTTTGGAGATGTGGTGGTGTACTCATGTTACGCAGGCTACACCATGGAGGGTTCTAGCAGGAGTGTGTGCTTGGAGAATGGCACTTGGACCCCACCTCCTACCTGCAAAGGTAGCACAAGGACTTGCCCTTAAATCCCACTAGGAGTTCTGCCTTCAGCCTTTTTCTGTATCTTTGCAAAATCCTGCCATTCCCTTTGACTGGTCTTACACATTTACACATATAAACACGAGCACTGGGCAATTTGGACATCTTTACAGCTAATGACTATTAAGCAACACTGCTAGTCAATGGCTTGAGATTTACTAGCACTATTTGTGCATTTTTGGTGTCAAAAGTCTCACTAAAATTATTCAAAAGAAACTCCAAAGTTCCATTCCCTTTCTGTACATTATTGCAAATAGATGATATTTAACTTGTTGATCTACACTACCATTTGGGGTTTGGGGGTGGTAAGATCATGTTCACCAAGGCAGCATTTATTTGATCAAAATACAGTAAGAAACAGGTATATTGTAAATATATTGTTGCAATTTAACTATTTAGAATCTTCAGCATCATTACTCCAGTCTTCAGTGTCACATGATTAGAAATCATTCTAATATGCTTATTTGGTGCTCAAGAAACATTTCTTATTATTATCAATGTTGAAAATGGTTGTGCTGCTTAATTGTTTTGTGGAAACTGTGATACACAATAGAAAGTTCAAAAGAACAGCATAAAAAAAAAAAAAATTGAGCCCAAACATTTTAACGCTTCTTTTTAACGCCTTTCGATATAGTATAACCTCAAGCTCCTTATAAAATATTATTTTATAATGATTTTAATTGTCATTAAAGTGTAACTTGCAGGTTAACCACCACAACCAATTAATGTGTAAATGAAAGTGCTCAATATGTATATATGTAAAAATTTCTGTCTTAAAATGCGTTAAAATAACATTTATTGGGGTTTCTTCAAAGGTAGCGTGTTTTTACAGCAACTGGGTGATGACGTCATAAAAGGAAGTTGCAACCATACTTGCTAGACTCCTACTGTTTGTGGCTGTTTGTGGCTTGATTATAGAGAACGACTGGGAGACTGAGGAGGTGGGAAACTAGTGTTGTTGGAGCCCCGTGCTTAGATAAACATGGAAGCGACTTAACGCAGCTGCCTATTACTGGTTACCGAATATACCCGGTACTGCAGAAATGCTGGTACCGTCACATTTTCAGTACCGAAGTACCGGTACTTTGACAACACTAGTTTCCCACCTCCTCAGTCTCCCAGTCGTTCTCTATTATCAAGCCACAAACAGCCACAAACAGTAGGAGTCTAGCAAGTATGGTTGCAACTTCCTTTTATGACGTCATCACCCAGTTGCTGTAAAAACACGCTACCTTTGAAGAAACCCCAATAAATGTTATTTTAACGCATTTTAAGACAGAAATTTTTACATATATACATATTGAGCACTTTCATTTACACATTAATTGGTTGTGGTGGTTAACCTGCAAGTTACACTTTAAGTTATAGTACCTGACATCTATAATAACAATGTTCTCAATAGGTGCTGTGCAATGATATACAAGTATAGCTAACTGTTACTTTGTGTCATAGATGTTACTGTATTTTAGCATAGCTAGAATGCTAAATTGACAAATGCAGGGCCAGAATTTATTTTATAGCCATTGAACAACAGCGTTGTCTCACAGAGATTATAGAGATGGGCTTTGGTATGGATGTCACTCTTTTCAATAAGGCATGAATGATTCGGTATATAAAGCTTTAATTTTTTGCATGTTAATGTTTTAACCTTGTACTTTGCTGTAAGCCCTTCTGAGCCTCTCTTTTGTGAGCCTCTCTTTTGGTCTTGGAGTCTTTGGCTCGGGTGGTTTGAGTACTTGCAGAAATGAACTCAGATCAGTGCAATTTCACACCGGTCTGAACATCTAGTTCTTTGAATACTGCATGTCTTTTTGTAGCGTTTTGGAATTCTGTAGGAAAGTGGCACTGTGTACAGTTTCTGCTTTTAAGATTGTGTCAGTTTCATCACTGTACCAATCACGTTGTGTTTGTGCAGCTGTGTGTTGGCTCCAGTGTCAGAATGGAGGTGTGTGCCAAAGACCAAACACTTGCTCCTGTCCAGAGGGATGGATGGGCCGATTTTGTGAGGAGCGTAAGTACACACACAAACATCCACAATAACAACAACTGCATACCCAAACAGAGATGATTATTTCTACATGACAGTCCATTCATTTTGGCAACAGTTAATGGAACAGTAACATCGTAATGCTCATTACCAGTCATCCCACAAAACCAAGCTGCATTTCTCTCTGTGGCTTCACTACTTCTTTATCAGAAAGCCAGAACTGTTGGGTGTGGTGTGAATGTCAGTGTCACGAACTGCTCCAAGACACGAAGGCTAGATCCAAATGCAGCTTTATTGGCTGGGGAAATCCAGAGGCGTAATCCAATGTACAGGCTAGGGTCATACACAGGCAGGCAGTCAAAACAAAGAAAGAAACAAAACAAACAAACAGGCAGGGACCAGAGGCAAGAGAGTAATCCAGGGAACAGGGCAAGATATCAAAAACCAAGAAACAAGAAAACCAGGGAAACGCTCAGAAATGCAGTGTAACACTTAACAAGACTTCGCGGTGAGTGACTGAATAAACATGGTATAAATAGACTGAGACTAACAGGATGATGTGACACAGGTGAATGCAATCAGTGAATGAGGTACAGGTGAATGTGATCAGTGATAAGTGATGATGAGTCCGAGCAGTGAGTTATGGGAAATGTAGTTTGTGAGTGATAATAGTCTTATGTGGAGTGCCCTCTGGTGGCTCTCAAGGGCACTCCAGCTGGTGACCGTTACATAGCCCCCCCTTTAAGGAGCGGATTCCAGACGCTCCTAAAACTGTCCAGGAGGGAGGTGGAGCGGAGGCGGACCCGGGGGCGGGATGGAGGGCCAGGCCCGTGCAGCGGAAGAGGACCTGAAGACTCCGGCAGGGCGGAAGGCCAGGGCGGAGCAGGCTGTGCAAGCGACCAGGGCGGAGCAGGCTGTGCAGGCGACCAGGGCGGAGCAGGCTGTGCAGGCGACCAGGGCGGAGCAGGCTGTGCAGGCGACCAGGGCGGAGCAGGCTGTGCAGGCGACCCTTCAGGCGGCCAGGGCGGAGACGACCTTTCAGGCGGCCAGGGCGGAGACGACCCTTCAGGCGGCCATGGCACAGGAACAGACACCGGCTCAGGAACAGGAACAGACACAGGGACAGGAACAGACACCGGCTCAAGGACAGGAACAGACACCGGCTCAGGTACAGGAACAGACAGTGTGACAGCGGCCATCTCTGTTGAGGGCTCAGGTTCAGGCATGTCAGCGGCTATCTCTGCAGAGGGGTCAGTCGACGTGGCAGCGGCCATTTTGACCAGAGACACTGGCTCGGTGGTGGCCATCTTGTCTGGAGACACTGGTTTGGCGGCGGCCATCTTGTCCGGAGACACTGGTTCAGCATATGTGACTTGAACAGACTCTGGATCGGCGGCGACCATCTTGTCTGGAGTCACTGGCACGGCGGCGGCCATCTTGTCCGGAGACACTGGCTCGGCAGACGTGACTTGAACAGACACTGGATCGGTGGAGGCCATCTTGTCCGGAGACACTGGCTCGGCGGCGGCCATCTTGTCCGGAGACACTGGCTCGGCGGCGGCCATCTTGTCCGAAGACACAGGCGTGGATTCGGCCATCTTGTCCGAAGACACAGGCGTGGAGTTGGCCATCTTGTCCGAAGACACAGGCGTGGAGCCGGCCATCTTGTCCGAAGACACAGGCGTGGAGCCGGCCATCTTGTCCGAAGACACAGGCGTGGAGTCGGCCATCTTGTCCGAAGACACAGGCGTAGAAAGAGGAAGAGGAACAGATTCAGGCTCAGGCTCAGGCTCAGGATCAGGATCAGGATCAGATTCGGTCTCAGCGGGACGAGACTCTGGACGGGCGGACGTGACGTGGAACTCTGGCTCGGGCTCGGCAGGACTGTCGTGAAGCTCTGGCTCTGGCTCGGCAGGACTGACGTGAAGCTCTGGCTCTGGCTCGGCAGGACTGACGTGAAGCTCTGGCTCTGGCTCGGCAGGACTGACGTGAAGCTCTGGCTCGGCAGGACTGACGTGAAGCTCTGGCTCGGCAGGACTGACGTGAAGCTCTGGCTCTGGCTCGGCAGGACTGACGTGAAGCTCTGGCTCTGGCTCGGCGCGCTCTGAGCTTGACGGGACCAGCATCAGCGAGGGCTTTGAGCTGGGTAGGACCAGCGGCGAAGAGGACTTTGAGCTGGACAGGACCAGCGATGAAGAGGGCTCTGAACTGGACGGAACCAGCGGCGAAGAGGGCTCTGAGCTGGGCAGGACCAGCGGCGAAGAGGGCTCTGAGCTGGACGGGACCAGCGGTGAAGAGGGCTCTGTGCTGGACGGGACCAGCGGTGAAGAGGGCTCTAGCTTGGCGGGCATGTCGCTTGCTGTCTCAGGGGCGGCGGGCATGACGCTCTCAGTCTCAGGGGCGGCGGGCATGACGCATACTGCCTTGAAGTGCGGGCTCGGCTGGACTGGCGTGAAGTGCGGGCTCGGCTGGACTGGCGTGAAGTGCGGGCTCGGCTGGACTGGCGTGAAGTGCGGGCTCGGCTGGACTGGCGTGAAGTGCAGACGGTGACATGGCGTGCCACGGAAGGAAGCTCTCCAGACATCTGGAGAGTGCCTCTCTACAATCCAGACCGGAGAGATCAGGGAGCTCCCTCGGGTCGACCTCCTTAGCCCCCAGCCGGTAACACAACTTAATAGCCTCGTCACCCAGAGAGCAAGAGGTAGCGAGAGGAACAAACCCCCAGGTGTACTGGAACAGATCGAGGCTATTCAGGGCCAAGGCCGCGATCTGTCCAGCGAACTCCCGGCTCATGCTGGGAAGATCAGGCGAGATCCGTACTGCTGGATTTCTGGAGGTCATAGCTGCTGGATCTGGGTGTGGCGAAGTCTTCTGTCACGAACTGCTCCAAGACACGAAGGTTAGATCCAAATGCAGCTTTATTGGCTGGGGAAATCCAGAGGCGTAATCCAATGTACAGGCTAGGGTCATACACAGGCAGGCAGTCAAAACAAAGAAAGAAACAAAACAAACAAACAGGCAGGGACCAGAGGCAAGAGAGTAATCCAGGGAACAGGGCAAGATATCAAAAACCAAGAAACAAGAAAACCAGGGAAACGCTCAGAAATGCAGTGTAACACTTAACAAGACTTCGCGGTGAGTGACTGAATAAACATGGTATAAATAGACTGAGACTAACAGGATGATGTGACACAGGTGAATGCAATCAGTGAATGAGGTACAGGTGAATGTGATCAGTGATAAGTGATGATGAGTCCGAGCAGTGAGTTATGGGAAATGTAGTTTGTGAGTGATAATAGTCTTATGTGGAGTGCCCTCTGGTGGCTCTCAAGGGCACTCCAGCTGGTGACCGTTACAGTCAGTACATGCATGAATATATGGAAAGTAGAAAGTGAAAGAGAGGTTGGTTTTAAATAGTTAACTGAACTAATTCTGATTATTCCTGTCTTATCAACCCAAATGTCACACAATTTCATGTGCATGTGCATTTTTTTGCAGCGATCTGCATCCTACCGTGTCTCAATGGAGGACGCTGTGTCGCTCCATACCAGTGTGAATGTCCAGCAGGATGGACGGGCACACGCTGCCACAGTGGTAAGAGTGTGTGTATGTATGTGATGACTCATGATGGTCGTCGAGAAAACTAGTTAATTTATTACATAAATAATGATTAGTCGCAGAACTAGTTGACTAGTCAGTGCAACCTCTAATGTTGTGGATACAAATGCATTTACATTTAATCATTTAGCAGACGCTTTCATTCGAAGTGACTTACAAATGAGCAGAAAAAAAGAAGCAATCAAACAATAATATGACAAAATCTACAAAACTGAGGAAGTAGAAATATCGTCTGCTTTTTTTCAGTCCTGACAATTTGAGACAAATAAAAAAATGGGTGATAACCTCACAGTATTTAATTACAGCCAATTAATGGAGTCCAGAGAACATCTGCACATTTACCTCAAGCTACCTGTGATCTTGCCTGTTAGCATAAGTCTTAAGGCCAAATTACACAGCACAGAGAACAAACAAGTTGGCCGTTGAATTTAGAATTTTATGAAAAATAACTGTCACACATATGTTCACACTGCCATAACAGACACAGAAAAACGCTGATTGAACATGTCTAGTGGGGTGAAAACAAACCCGACCAACTCCAACAGACGGTGACACTGATCCGATAAAACCCAACAAACGTGTTTGTCTGTGCGGTGTGAATTGGTATTTAGTTCAACTGTAAAAGTGGCTATTTAGGGAAATATCTCTTGCTGTTAACTAAAGACATTATGATAAATCGATTAAATCTAAGAGTTTAAATGTAGGGTGGAGTGGAGTTATTACACTGATTATAGACAGAAGGAACTCATGGTGGGATGGGGCCGTGGCTCATTCTCCTGGGGTCATCCCGTGTCATGCTCATGTTGTTGCCAGGCAACACCTGTGACAACAGGTCCCTAATAGTGATATCCAGTAGATCCCAGGAGCTCAAGCAGTAAAACAAAACACAATTATTGAAAACGATTAGGGGCAGTTGACATGACATGTCGAGCGGTGACACTGGTGATTCATCTTAAATTATTTTAAATAGCAATTATTATACTTCTTTCTATTAAACTCGTTATATAAACTCCCATTAATCGAGAGACTTCATTGAATATTTAAATTTTTTATTAATAATGGTGTCACACCACATGACTATTTAAGTTAACTGCAAAAATCTAATAGGTCAATGAAAATTATTTTAAAAAGCATCTAAAAACATAAACTTTCTCTTTTATTAATAAATATATACATTAAAAAACTTTATATACATTACTGTCACATTAATGTCAAAGATGTCAATTTAAATGAAATAATCATGTTAATTCATGCTTATTTATTACATGAATGTAAATTAAGTTTAATGTATTATTTTAAATATTTAAACAGATTTTATTCGTCACCATTTAAGTCAGTATCTTTGTTTGTATAGTGAACTTTGAACTGTCTAATTGCTGAAACTGCTTCTTTTCTCTTATCATATTGATGTGTATTGATGCTTTTGCTTTCACAATACCATGAACATCTCCAAAGTGAATGACTTATAAAGGGCAAGAACTCTAGAACTTTACAATGAAACTGCATCAGATTTATTGAGAACACCACCAGCAGAACTGTAATTGTGTGGTTTTTAAGCTCCAGTACCAAGATAAACAAACCTACTTGCTGAGCTGTTGATATGCATTAAAGCAAGCCGGGTTTTGCAGACTCGCCTGGAGAGCTTGCTGGCTCTCATTTTGCAGTTGTTGCTGGTCTGTCTTTTTGGGTTTTATCCGTGTCGATTTACATGATGTGGGTTTAAATGTCTGTCAGGACAATGGTCTCAAGGGGCGAATAGGAATTCTGGAAAATCATGTTTTGGCACACCATGATGAACATAGAAGACAATTTATACAAGTTCTATAAAGCCATGCATAATACATTTTGAACTGCGCTACTTTGATGTTGTAGCAACACAGTTATAGAGTATAAATATATATACTGGATTAGTGATGAATTATTGGTTAATAGGAGTATTTTGTGTGTGTGTTTTTAGCGGTGTGTTCCATGCCCTGTTTGAATGGAGGAAGGTGTATCCGACCCAACAGGTGTCATTGCAGTCAAGGATGGGGAGGATATGACTGCTCTAGGTAGGCCAAATATAAATAATATATGTGACATAAGCACATTGCATAGAGATTTTGACATTTAATGACCTACATTATATAAACCTAAACACATTGTAATGTAATGTATTTCCACTAACTGTACAAGAACACTGAAACACTCATCTGGGAGGTTCCCGTTGATTGTGAAAGACAAGTAAAGAAACGAGTAGGGAAATACAGATAAGAACCATCTTTGTCTATGTGTGTCAGTATGTGAATTTATGCCTCTGACACACCTAGTTTCATGACAGCTTATCTCTTACAATAAACGTACATTTCCCAAGGCACTGCAGTTGGTTTCAATCCATTCACTGAGTTGGTAGAGGGACCATTTCTTTTTTGATTTATTCTTTTAAGTAATTGCTCCTTTCCGATCTTTATTTCACTGATTCAGTGCCAATGTCAAGATTTTATTGAGAAAATACAGCCTCTGACTAGAGGACTATTGATCTGACGGTTTTACTATAAGTGTTTCCAGCCAATCGACAATACCCGCATCCCTCAGCTAATTAGATGCTGCAGTCGTCATAGCTGGTTAGAGTGCTTCCCAATTAGATGTTTGAGACATTTGGTTAATCTAAGTAAAAAACTGAGCTTTTAAGACATTTTCAAGGTCCATCTGTCTGATATTTAAAAGCAGAATGCCTCAAACAAATATTATTTACCCACGCTTAAGGAAGGTATCATAAATGTTTTAATTATTGATTTGGAGATTATGGTTATAATATTTAGGTCAAAACAGGTTTTAACGTTCTTCAGCTGATCTTTGATTATTAATTATTGTCTTTCAGAAAAAGAAAATCTGGATACTTTCATTTTTAATGTGCCACGCTACAAGAGTTAGAGTCTGAATGTGTTGGAACAAGATGGCTTAATGTCAGAAACTTGTACACAACTCATTATCTCTTGCCCTCCAAGAGTCCTAAGTGGTTTTGTAAATTAAAGCTGTATTTTTTCATGTAGAAAATGAAACAGTATTAAATATATGCTGCTGCTATATACATGAACTTGTATGATGTGTAAAAATGTTGATGTGATTGTCCAATGTACATGTATATAAACTATTCTTTTCATGTTTTTATTAAAACAGAAAACACAACTATATGAAAACCAACTGTAATTCTCATTACCACAGTTAATGATGAAGAATTCTCAATTAAACTTTCAGTTTGTTTTACTTGCCTGTCTCGTATCACTAAATAAACATTTGACTTGGAAAATTTGACAATCCCAGCACAACACAAGAACTTTTAATTTCTTTTTATAGTTTTAATTTCATACAAAGCCAACATAAAATACATTAGAGGCAACCATTGTAGAAGGCCAAAATATTTAACAAAAAAGTCTTTGAGGAAAGTATTACCACAGTTTTGGTATATCAAAATAAAATAAAACATGATATAAATGTAACTGTCGTAGAATTAATGGATGAGAATCTTGTTGTACTTGATTTAAACTTCTGAAATCAAGATCAGAAAACCTATTGTGTATTTAGCTTCAAATATACCTATTGTGTGTCTTTAGTTATAAACGGTTGGTTTGTGTTTTTGTTTATGCATGTTCATTTTTCTTCATTTATGCTTATTGATCATCTCTTCCAGCTTAGATTGGTTTGATCCAGAAAAGTCATCAACCTGCAAAACAATTGTTAAATCCCAGTTAGGGGGAACAAACAATTTAAACTGCCAAAATTTTATAAAAACAGATCCCCAAAAGAGACCTGGAAGAAATCCTCCAGAAATGATGTTTTACCTTCTGTCCATTCTTGTAGAAATGGAATGTTGGCATACATTTAATGTCACAGTAAGCGGCCACATCCTAGAACAGAGAAAAAAGGAGCGGAGGTCAGGTCTGAATAGGTTTATTCAGTCTGCCGTTTGATGATAACCATCTTTAATAGTGTCTTTTAATTTTGCTTTGCTAGTCTGGGCAGATCTTTAGGGCTGAAATTACGTCCATGACACGATGGCTGTTGAAATTTAAAATCCTTTAAATGCTTAGGAAAATGCTTTGTTTCATATTCAAATCATCTTATTTGATATTTTCCGCCAATGGTAAATTCAGTCACAAAAGGGTCCACTGGATTGTGGGATGTGTGGATTGTTATCAGGATCTTCAAACACTCTGCTTGCATTTGCCACCCGTACCTTGCGATTTAAATGTCAGTCAGAAAGCATGACATTTTAACAAATCGCAAACATGTATAAAGGATTCAGCTTTATACACACACACACATCCTGTAATCTGCTTTGCAACACAGCATTGTAATAATAGCTAGTGTTTGTAACCATAACAACATGAGCAAACATCAGAATTGTTCCATTCTGGCAGTGTCTCAATCTACCTCTGATAAAACTGAATGACAGCCAATATCCTTTCTCAGCACTATCATGTGAATCAAATAACACACTATCAGCAAGTTGATCTGGAGAACAGCAACCAGCTGACGTGTGTGCTGGGATCTTCTAATGTGTTTGGGCCCTTTTATAAGGTTTGGCTGTATGTGAGTATCCAAATACACTATACTACACCAGACATGCGTGTCAACTCGAGGGGGATAGCGAGCCAAGTATTCAAATGAAAGTAACACAGTAAAACCCAGATGGTGAAAAGGGTGTTTTGCTCATTTGCCTCAATAGTCTGTAGGTTTTTGAGTGTATTCATCAGAGAAAAAAGACAGCAGGTGACTAACCTGTGCATCATCCACATCCACCTTTAGAAACACCACATTTTTGTTCTCTTCTTTTTCAGACAGCGCCTGTGGAGAAAAAAAAAGGCGGTAGTAAAAAGCAAACCACAAAGCTCTCAATCAAAGCACTTCCTTTGAGCTATAAAATGTTGTTCCTCCTCCTGTTTCATCTGTGACATTTGCATATGCTTTCTTTTATTTCCTAAACCAGGTACAAATTAATGTGGATTGAATGAAAGTAAAAGTGAACAGCCGGTTAATGTTGTTATGTAGTTTAACCATGCGGCTGAGGTTCGTTTTTTTCTTGTGGTTGGTTCTCAAGTACACCAGAATATCAAAATGAACTATGTATTGTCTTTAAAGAATAAATCGGCTCTTTTAAGGATCTTTTTGTCTTTTATCCCTCTCTTCTTCCTTTATCAGGACTACCTCTCATTTGCATTCTGTGAATGATTCACACATTAATTCTTAAGGAAGCTTCCCCAGCGGTTGCCCCGACAACACAGCACAACAACAGAGCCACTCCTGATGTTTCCGGAGGCCTCTATAGAATAAACATTAGAATCATGACAGCTCCAGATGTCACTCTGAATCTCGGATGCGTAGTATGAATGCTCACTTTAAAGAATGGAGCGATGTTCTGGCAGGGCCCACACCATGTGGCTGTGAAGTCCACCACCACCAACTTGTTCCCGGCATTTTTCAGAGCGTTGTCAAAAGCAGGCTGCAAAAAAGAGAGAGGAAGGAAAAGTTCATTTAATTTCTAAACTAACATGACACATTCCTTCCTGCTGAAGTTAATTAGAATGGAAGATGAGTCATAATGCTGTGGCTTAAGCAGGGTTATTGAGATTTTTACAAAAGAACTATAATTATGGTCTATCAGGTAATGGGAAGCATACTCAGAAAGGGGTGACATTGCTTTCGGTTCTATATGAGATACTTGGAAAAACAGCTCATTTCCTTTACAATGAAATTACACTTAAGCAAAACAAGCAATTATCACTTTATGGTCAATTAATATTTAATCGAACCATTTATGTACACATGTATGTGTATTGGATTACATTAATTAAAATTTCTTAACGACTTTGTAAGATGCATCATAGAGCAATTTAAAGTAAATCATGTTTGATTGCATCATTCTTTTTAGTTGGATTTTCAATGAACCGGATAACAAAAAGTTCTGGATGATTCGTTCACGAATCTGACTGAATTGATTCGAGTTCTCATCCCAGTTCTGGAGTGAGTCAACTCACTGGCTGACTGGCTGACTCGATGAACCGAGAACATGACCTGTCTTATTCTCAACGAGTTAAGAACCGATAACAGAAATTAAACAAACGTGACAGTTGCGAAACCGAGCTGGTTCAACCTTTAACCAATGCATTTACACTGTTTACGACGTCAGACCGCGTTCAATTCACTTTCGTCGGAGCAAGATGGCGGTGCACATTCTCTTAATTAACTACACAAAAGTACAGCAATGATTAAATCTTCTTCTAGAAAATGAAGAACAAAATGTAGTAGCCTTAGGTGTGTTGGCTTTTTATGTTTTTGATTAATTTAGGAAGAACCTTGTAAACTTTTTCGTATTGTTATATTACAATACTATCATGTTTTTGCAGGCAATTACTAGCTTATTTTGTTGTAAATAAAAAGGTCTGATTATGTCACTGCATTAAATAGGCTAACTTAAGTATTGTGGTATTTTCTTACTGAAACGCCCCCAAAATCTCGAGTTTCCCACTGGTATTTGCGACTTGTGGTGGCATTCTTGTGCGTTCAACTCGTAAATACGATCTCCGACAAACCGAATTAAAAAAGACTACACCATGACGTAATTACGTGACGAAAAAAAGAACCGCTCTTTGAAATGAACTCTTCGAAAGAACCGATTTGCTTAAATGAGTCAGATCTCCCATATTGTGTTCCAAGTGTTTATACACACGCCAGCACTTTCTCATTGACAAACACGTAACGTTAGCCTACTAAATCATAAGTTTTAACTGAAAACAAATGCACTTTTCATTTCCTTACTTTCCACTATTGCACTCTGCTTTGTGGTTCTGTGGAAACAAAACGTTCTGTCACCACCCATCGGTTCCACAAGCACAGTTTCGTAAAAAAAAAAAAAACGAAACAAAAATGCGTTCGTCTGTTTTTTAGATAAATACTTCAAATAAAACAAAAAATAAGTTATTAATAACTTATTCGAATATATATTTTTCCCCCATAAAAATCTGAAGTAAAACATAAAGAATATACAGTCAAAAGAATTGCATCCAAAGTTAAGGAAAAAGCTAAAACACTGGTATTATGTTCCTACCTTATCCTCAATTATGGCAATCATTTTGATGTCTGTCAATGGACTACTGTGTGCTCTGAAAGGTCCTGCTTCGTTGACAACCAGAGTGGCAGCAGCGCCGTATAAAAACACTGTCACGTAGCCCCACCTTCAAAGAGGACAACGATCCAATCATGGAATTCTGCGCTCCTACTATATCCCCGCCTACCGCTACACCCTACAAATATTGTTGTATATGTTACGTGTGTGATCAGTTGTTAGTTCAGTAAATGCGATATATGTGTAGGTTTTGCGCAGTTTATGACATAAATATTTACATCACCTCTATAACGAGTAAATCTTTTTATATATCTTGAAAGAGAATCACTGATCCCGGTTTTGTAATGAGCAAGTCAGAATGACTTGACAGATTCCGGGATTAGGCTACTGTACGCGCCATGACGTCACCGAGAGTAGTGGTGGACTGCTAAACTGTACAAAAATTGAACATCCAATACCTTTCACAACAGGTTTATACTATCACTGAAGAAATCCTCATAAAGACAGTCGGACAGAAGACTGTTCTTAAAAATAACGCTATTTAATCTTACTTCATGAGCAAATAGGTTAGGTAATAAAAACAGATCATGAGATTAGTCATGGGAGTATTAGTATTGTTCTTTGGAATTTTTTTGTCACACTTCCTATGTATCATTTGACAGAATCACTGTGACTATATGTGTAGGCGAAGGCTACCCTCAAATCTTCTGCTTCTCTATAGCCTGTTAATAAGCTGAACCTTAAGACAACGTGTGCCTTATCTTGAAAGCACACATATGTGAGTAACACTATTTAGTGTTTAATAAAATCAGTCCTTAATAAAATATTCCTTGAATTCATGTCCTGTTGATGTTTAACGTCCTCTAGTGGCAATCAGCCTTTTATTATATTTTACTCAAAGTACTTTTACTTTTCTGTGGAAAAAGGTAGCATTTAATGTCAGCCTATTACTGTGCGGCAGAACCATCAGTCCAATGCAAGACACTTTTGGATGTATCTAATAATGAGCAAACATGTTTTACTGTGGTTTTGTGTTCTGATACACCTAAAATCATTAAATGTTTCTTAAGTCAACATGCAGTTTCGGGATGAGCCTCAACAAATGGACCATGGTCAAACTTTTCGGTTACACAAGTTTAGTTATAACTGAACCGTCACCACAATATCTGTATGTTGGAGCTGTGGCCTATAGCAGTTGACATGTTTTGAATCTGGCTTGCAACATTTCACCCAGAAATAATGGACATTATTAATCAGACAGTCAGACAGAGTACTTGTAAGAATATACGCAAATATAAACATGAAATCTGAGGCTTTTACTTGTAAACATATTGCAGTTAATAGAACTTCTTATAACATCATTTCTACTACAAAAAGCACTTAGTGGACAAGTTTAATTTGTAGGAAACTCAGAAGTGAAGACCAAGAGACTCGGTTGTATCTTTAGCAGGATTCTTTATTGAGAACACGAGCTGTTGGTAGCTGCAGTCATCAAGTCTAAGGCAGTGTATAGATTTTAGGAGGCAGTGCTTAGAAATGGAGATAAAGCACCTGATTAACGACCTTAAACAAAGCATGCAAATGAAGTATCCAGGTACAGAAACCCGCCCAAGACTCTAGAGAGTGTTACCAGTCCTAATCCAATCATCATATCTGTTCAAAGACTGGGACAGGGGCTCCTAGAGCCATTAAAGACAAAGGGTGGAGTCTCAGTAATCTGACTCATTTGACTTACAATAAAGAGAACAGGACTGGCAAGAACTTCTTGCTAAAATATTTGCTTAACCAAATCATTCATCTGATGTCATCATCTTTTCCTTAATTGCTAAATACAATGTACTTTCCCTTAGTTTTTCATGTGATGTTATGTTAGGATGTAAGACCAGCAGATCTTAAACAGATTCTTAAATTTGTAATTCCCCAGTACCCTGGACCTTTTAGACACAGACTAGGTGTTAGATATGTGTCCACATGTTTTCAAGATATAGGCCTACAAATGTGTCACTGTATTTTATGTGTATATTAATAGGCTATTTGTTCATTTGAAAAAGACAACAGATGCATGTCTAAGCATGCTTCAGACTTTAACAATAGCCTTCCCAAGTCCATCGCCCTTCAGCATCTTTATGAAGGCAGTCGGCATGTTTTCAAAGCCAACAGTGACCACTTCCTTCGTCTTCAGCTTGCCCTGCAATGAAACAGTTGAATGTGTCTACATTCCAATTCACTTTCTCATTCTGGTATGTGCTGCGTATTAATGGCAATTACTCAGTGAACTTCAGGTCATGAGCTATAACCGCTATTTACCTCTTTCTTCCATTTAAGCATTCTCTTCACAGATTCTTCATCTTTGTGTCTCCAACTTCTCACCATAAAGCCTTCTATTTTCAGTTGCCGTGTCATTATTTCATGGTGAGGATAAGGACCTATGAGAAAGAAATTGAATATTCTAATGTTGCACGGAATCCTGCATAGCTTGCATTTTTCATATTCTCTACTGTCCTCTAGTGGTTGTAATGTGTATAACTATTTAATAAATTTTCTCTAGTTTGTTTTTATTCTAATATTAAAATGTGCCATTGAGCACTATGACTTAAGAGCCGGGGGATGAACATTTTTGAACGAGATAAAAATGTCAAAAAAATTTTTTATTTTGTTTAAAGTACCGCCCTTCGGAAGCAACAGAAGATACTTATATGTCTCCCGGAAGACAAATTAAGTACAATTTACCTTGATCTCCAAATTCACAAAGTTGGAATCCCCCTGGCTCTAAATGCATCGTGTTTCCTTCTGGATTCTCAGTGAATGTGTGAACTTTTTTAATAGTTGTGTTTGAGTCCCTCAATTGTCCTCAGTGTGAAAAGATGGATTTCAAATATGCAAAAGATGCTAGAAAAACTGAAAAATTTGCAGGACCTGAAGGATTTTTCTGTAGAACATTGGCCAGTTTAACTGCTCAGGACAAACAAGGGACTCAAGAACAACCATCACAAAAAAAAAGAAAAGAAACAAAAGTTGTGGAATCAAGTGTATGTAAACTTTTGAACGGGGTCATTTTTATAAATGTAGCAATTTTTTTTGTCTTGTGGACTATATGTAAACATCTTTTATGTAAAATATATTATTCATATATATATATATATATACACAGTACGTATATATACTGTATATGTGTGTGTGTGTGTGTGTGTGTGTGTGTGTGTGTGTGTGTAACTGTAACATAAAGCATTAAACCCATTTCTTAGGCTACCTATTGAACTTTTTAAAACTTAATATGAAATGCGTGCCGAAAATGTGTGTAACAACTTGAATTTTCTGTTCATATGTCCATTTAGTTTCTCCGTAAAAATGAGACTTACACATCTGAGGTTCTGTGTCATTGTACGTGGCTATTGCACCGCAGACAGCGATACGACCACCTGGCTTCATGTTTTTCAGTGCTGCAGTAAAGAAGGGCCCTCCCACCTGGAGAACATTACACACACAAACAGATCTCCTTCATTTAAAATGTGACCAATTATGTTATTTATCTGAGAGCTTATAAAATTGTAAGAATACTTGTTAATACACTGAACAAAATTATAAACGCAACACTTGTTTTTGCCCCCATTTTTCATGAGCTGAACTCAAAGATCTAAGACTTTTCCTATGTACACAAAAAGCCTATTTCTCTCAAATATTGTTCACAAATCTGTTAGTGAGCACTTCTCCTTTGCCGAGATAATCCATCCACCTCACAGGTGTGGCATATCAAGATGCTGATTAGGAGACGTGCTCACTAACACAGATTTAGACAGATTTCTGAACAATATTTGAGAGAAATAGGCCTTTTGTGTACATAGAAAAAGTCTTAGATCTTTGAGTTCAGCTCATGAAAAATGGGGGCAAAAACAAAAGTGTTGCGTTTATAATTTTGTTCAATGTAAGTAGACTGAATGTTGGAGGCAAAAATACACATATAATGTTAATTACATTCTCAAAATAGCAGTCGTATCCTTCAGGTGAAGCTTTCTCCAGTGTTTCCTCCAGTGATGAGACAGTCTTGTAGTTGAAGGCCTGGTCAAAGCCCAGTTCCTTCAGGTATGCCACCTTGTCATCACCTCCTGCTGATCCCACAACCTTGCAGCCTTTGATCTTGCAGATTTGACCCACCATTGCACCCACAGTACCTGCTGCTGCGCTCACCAGAATCGTCTCACCTGGCTGTATCTTACACACCTCTTCCAGGCCATACAGAGCAGTTAAACTAGAGGAAAAAGGGGATGGGATTTACATTTACATTTAGTCATTTAGCAGACGCCTTTCTCCAAAGCGACTTACAAATTAGGACAAAATAACTGGATTTAGACAAATAACTGATATTTTCATTCAAAGAACAAAAGAATTGCCTAATGATTGTGAAGGAAGTGTTGGTTTTGTGTTTGTGTGTTTATTGCTATTGAGAATCAAAGAATTAAAAAAGAGAGCATGATTATGAAACCTTATTTTATTTCAGTCTATATGTGTTACTGCCTTCATTTAAGTCGCGATTAAATTACCCAGGCATCCCTAAAGAACCGAGGGCTAGGGACATTGGAATGTCACTGGGCCATTCGGATACTATCCGGGTCAAGATGGGCCCGGCTGGACCACTCGCTTTTGTTACAGTGTGTGTCCTCCACCCACAATCAGCAACCACGTAACATCCCTCAGGAAATGCTGGGTCCTTGCTCTTCAGTACCCTGACAACCAAACAATGAGTTAAGAATATTTATTCAATGATATGAATTGTTGTTTATGTTCGTGAACAGACCTGTTTCCTCACTTGAATGCTTACTAGCATACTTGAACTTACTAATGCAGTATAGCCTAAGATGCAAATTAAAGTCTACAGTCTTATATGTAAACTGTGAGTTTCTTTGTTTCTCAAGATGTTTTTCCACTCGTCTAAGTGGAAGTGTCTTTAGCGGTTGATGCAATTGAAACCATATTGATGAGTGCACTGAACAGCTTGAGGAACAGATCCAGATGCTAGACATTATTGAACATTTTACGATTACTTTTCGTAATCAAATTTTCTTTCCCTTTTCACAATGAACATGCTTTATTTTCTGTAAACATTCTGTATAACTGGACTGAATCTATGTTATATCACTAACAAAAAGTGTTAATAAAATGTAACAATAGATTACAATACAACTGATAAGATTTGTTGTTTTCCTTACTTTGCCAGCTGATTTCCATACTGTACATCCCCTTCTTTTTGCCACATTTTACTCAGAGATCTACAGAAACAGCAGGAGACATTTAGAAACATGAGCTAGACACATCACATAAGTAGTATAGCTAATTAAATAAAAAGATGTTTCAGTCATATGTTCTAATAAGAAAGACTTTGGTGCACCTTTACCTCATATACGGATCAACACTGAAATAAATCGCCTCCACAAGCACATCTGAAGCAAAAGGATTATGATAAATCAGGATTATGATACCATCGAACAGGTAGCAAAAAGACAAATATATGAATTATCTATACCTCCATCTTGTAGCTCTGGCAGAACTTCTTCTCTCATTTCAAAGTTACTTTCCTTAGGAAAGCCCTCAAAGTGTTTTTTGAGGATCCATGTCTTTGCTTTAACCATGATTGTATGTCAAAAGCTGCACAGGGCACAGTCTTCAAGCTGGAAGTTGCTCTAAGGGAGAACAGCACCTTCTTTTATTGCAGTGATGACAATGAACACTCTTATATAACAATACGACATTAATAAACTGACATGACATTGCAAATTCTTGTAACCTTTATACTGATATTAATGGGTGAGGTGCGTACCGTCTCATCTAAGTAGGCTACACCCAATATCGTTTGCCATAAGCTTTCAATATATAAAAAAAAATTGTAAACAATATTTCAGGAGAAAAGGTATCACCTCAGGTACCCCAGCACTGCAGATTTTCGCTGTAATCAGGTGTGTTAGATAAAGGCAAGATGACCTCAACTGTGCATGCCTATTATGTGCTGAGGAGCCTTATGCAGATTCATTCTTGGTTTTAAATGTTCCCAACTTCCAGGAGGATTGTAGTAAATTTCATTCAACAGACATTTAAACATTATGAATTATGAGTTATGAGTGTGTGGTAAACTTAAATGTTGGTTTGCGGATGAAAAGTGGTTTCATTTTCTGATTTGTTATCAGAAATATCAGAATACAACTTTTTAATGCAGTCAGCATGACTTTGAAATTACCTTATAACCATGACACCGGATTTAGCAGCCTACTGTATAGCCTATATCTACTATATACAAAGGCGTCGACGCCTGAATGAAATCAATGTTGTTATTCCATACATAGCCTACCATTAAAATAAGGTCTGTCATTCTAAAATATATTTAAATGCATTCTTAATCAAACACATGCAACACAAAAGCTACTACAATTTTGCCATGATGAAATACATGAATCTTTCCTTTGACTCTCCTTTATGAACATTTACTAAGAACAACGATTCTTTCATCAATAGCCACAAGATGTCAGTGTTCACTAAAGTTTTAAAGGAGACGTACACATTTGTGTTGCGTCATTGTACGTCACCACAACACCCAGTGGAGGTAGTGAAAATACGTACTTATTTGAAATGTTACATTTTAAGCTGATGTAGATCCTCTGCTTTTATATCAAATAACGTTCTTATAAAACTTGTCTTTTTAAAAACTTCCTTTTGAAAACTAAAAAGTTAGTGGTTGTCTCTTACTCTTATACTGTTGTTGGAAACCTCGCCCCTTATAAACAGTTAAAAGGGAAGCCTAATCAGATTCTAAAGATAATGGTTAGTTGGACATATTGCCTTTATTGCAAAAAACAAACAAAAAACTTGTAACCTTATCGAATTGCATGAGTGTCATAAATCATAATACAATAAAATAAATAAAAAACTCACACACTCACTGTACATTAGTTCATCTAGAATAGATCATGATGACTCTGCACTTTTTTCTCTTTTTTTTTTTATGTTGCATAAAAATCTTTTATTTCTGCTTTGTGCATATCTGTCCTGGATGAAAATGTGACACTAATTAACAAAAATCAACTTTATTTGTAAAACAAAATAAAGGACACAACATTATTAATGCAGAATCTATGCCTAAAATAACATGATTATGGTTATATGAGCAAACCACTGAAGCACTTGACATCAGACTTTAACGATGGCTTTACCAATGTTTTCCCCCTGCAGCATCCCCATGAACGCAGCAGGCATGTTTTCAAACCCAACAGTGACATGTTCCTTACACTTCAGCTTTCCCTGTAAACCGCCAAATCAAGAGAAACTGCATCATTATCCAAATATGAATATTGAGATAAAGTTAGTATCAACCATGCATGCGGATGTACCTCTTGCATCCAGGTCAACATTCGCTTTAGAGACTCCTCATTTTTATTTTCCCACCTGCTCACCAAGAATCCTTCCATTTTCAGCTGCTTAAAAATCATGTGCATGTGTGGATAAGGACCTAAAAAGGACATACACATTATCACAGCTGTAAATGAACAGGAGTCTATGTCTACCCAATTCTTCATGTCTAATTTTATGCTTCAGTAATGGTGACTAAACTTTTTATGCATTGCTAATAGGTGTAAAGGTCATTCAAAGCACCCTCTTCTGAGCTGTGTTCGAAATCGTCTCCTATAACCTCATTCACTATTCCCTACATCACTCCACTAATATAGTTCACTTGAAGGAGTGAATAAAAACGAGTGAGCGAATTCGGACACTGATTGCGCAAAAGGGCTGCTGTTTTTGTATAGTTTGTGCTTGAGGTTTAATAATCATTTGAAACTTATCAAACTGGCAACTCCAGTAGTATTGCAAAGATTTATCTTGATCTCTATCAAGAAACTAGCATGTATAAACCTTATTTATATAATTTAATAATCAATAAAACATTTGATTTGTACCTGTATGATATTAAGCTGTACCCACATTGGATCAGAGGTTTGGAAAATGGATGGATGGATGATTCACCTGTGAGCTGCATCTTCTGACAAAACGCGTGAATTCATTCAGAATGACCTTCACAGTGCATTATGGGTATTCTCTGGCCGTTAAGTGTCCATCAGTTGTACACTCGATATTGCAGTGCATTGTGGGATTGAATTAGTGCACTCGATAACGTCCACTATGGTTTCGGACACCACTACAAATGGCTATCCTCCAAATAGTGCCCTATTTAAAGGTATAGGGGTTGATTTCGTACACAGCCCAGGTTAACAGCACCATGAGAATCACACACATATAGAGACTCAAACCTGTTTGTGGGGTGGTGTCATTGTACATTGATATTCCTCCACAAACAGCAATACGCCCAAAAGCCTTCATCTGCGGAATAGCAACACTCGAAAAAGGGCCGCCCACCTGGAAAACACAAACCAAATCACTGAATAATCAAGATTACGAAGATGTCTAAAAAGAAAATAATTGAAAAGGCCCACAAAAAGGTATAGTTATTTGACAGTTAGTATTAGAAAATATATTAACCATTTAAGTATCAGTCAGTTCTTACATTCTCAAAATAGCAGTCATATCCTTCAGGTGAAGCTTTCTTCAGTGCTTCTTCCAGTGATGGGACAGTCTTATAGTTAAAGGCCTGGTCAAAGCCCAGTTCCTTCAGGTATGCCACCTTGTTATCACTTCCTGCTGATCCCACAACCATGCAACCTTTAAGTTTGGCAATTTGACCGACTACAGAGCCCACCGCCCCTGCGGCTGCATTCACCAGTAAGGTTTCTCCTGGTTTAATGGCACAGACCTCCTCCAAACCGTAGAGTGCAGTCAGCCTGTGGCACACAGTTAATGTTATTTATTATCTATTCATGTATCATTTTATCATATAAAGTTTGATTTCTATTTTGTGCCTCAAATAAAAGATCCAGTACAGTTTCTAAAGAAGTTGAAATAGGATTGCATCAGAATTAAGGTCCATTCAGACCAGGAATGAAAACTATATTAGCACCCACACCAGCACAAACAGTATGGTTTTTACAAGGGTGGTCTGCCTCTTTAAATGCTTGAGCATTTTGATGTTGGTTAGGTTCTGATTGGCTGTCAATGTTTCTTTCGTTCATCAACTGAAAAAAAATGGTCTGAAAGTGATTCCTAAAACATCGTTCCTCTATGTTGTTATCTTTATAGCTGCGGTGTAGACTTCCCTATTCTCATATGCCTTCTTTTTGTGAGCAGTCAGAAAAGAACACAAATCATTTGCTATCGGCCAAAAACACTTCTGAGAACATATGTTTAAAAGCGATCCAAAACTAATGACATTAAACAGAGAACATGTGGGCAACAAATGTTTGTCGCATAAAGCCAGAAGTGAGTTACAAAACACATCTACTTTTCCCAGAACTCGGTAATGTCTACTCACAACATCTGTGATGCTGTTTGATGTGCTCAAATGAAACATCAGATAATGATTTTATCAATGTGGATTAAGCCTTTGACCTACCGTTCCAAGACCATTTGTAAAAGAAGCAATTGTGGGTTTGAAAGAAGCAGTGGGTCTTACCCTGGCATGCCAATGGCTCCGATGGCATGGGAGAGGGGGACATCTTGAGGCCAGTCATCTAAGACTTTGTTGAGATCACTCCCATCTGACACAGTATGTGTTCTCCAACCACATCGACCAACCACGTGGCAGCCCACGGGAAATGAAGGATTATTACTTTGAATCACCCTATAGTCAAAATAGAAGAAAGAAGAGACTTTGATTGGAAAATTAAAGCAACACTAAGGAACGTTTCCTCTTCGGTCGCCCTACAGGTTGGAAGCGGAATTGTCCATTACCGCTGTCGTAAATAATTTCGCCGCCCGCAACCTACTGTCGCACACACGCACGCTCGCTGTTTATCTAGCACCGGCTTTGGAATGAACGATGTCCACAGACAAGGTAGAGTATGTTGCATGATTTCATGAAAGCATGATGTATTGTGACATCAGAAATGAAGAAAAACTAAATAATGACTAATGTAACGCTTGACGTAAAGCAAGTCAAATTTGTAGTTTTCTTATGTCTCATTCGAACTACAGAAACGCGACCCGGTTTGGCAAACTTGCATAGTGTGGTTATAGCAGATATAGGGCTGCAAAGCGAATCCAGAAGTGCCTTTCACCCTGTTACGACTTGATGAACCACTGATACGATTTTAGAAACATTATTTTAAGGTAAAAAAATGTACTTAGTGTTGCTTTAAATTATCACATTAAGTACGTAAATATTTTTTTGAAAGTGGTTTATAAATCACCGACTCCAATAAGTTTATAGTCGGCATGAAATGGAAGTTGCGATAAACGTATAAGTGAAATAACTCGTAGAACAAGAAAAACTTGATACTTGATTTTGTCCTTGTGACTCATGTGAGTGAGAGATTGTCCTGATATCATTGCAAGAGAGAGGGGAAGTTACTTTCATTAAAGATTACGAGGGCACATTATTTAAAAAATAATGAGGTGCACGGATACATTATTTATAACAATATTCTATAAAAATAAGAATGGTCTATTCTGATTCTGTGACTTTAAAAAGGAGAGGCATTGTCCCATTTAAAAGAAACATTGTATAAACCCAAACTGGTTTTAAATGGTCTCTTAAAGTATGCACAGTTTAAACAGTCATTTAAACATCGTGCCAGTTCTTGATCTAACTATCTAATGGTCAGTGATGGTAAATGAGTTGCAGATGCATTTCTTTTCGAATGATAACCAGACGGTTGGAAAGATCCCATTTTACAATGACTTTACACTTTTGTAATCTTGATAAGAGGGATTGAACAGGATGAAGCCAACTGTCATTGAACTGAATAGCTATTTCTCTTACTTGGCAACTTGAGTTCCGATCATCACGTCTCCTGCTTGCATTCGAACACGACTGTATGGTCTAGAAGAAATTAAAAAGATAAAATTGTATATTTAGGGTAAATAAAAATGAATGCCTCAAACATTTCACAGAAATCAAACAAGGAATGATTTTCAAACAAGCAGGATCAGTATAACATTATTGCATGTATTCAGGCCCTTAAATGCAGATATTGGTGCACCTGCTTATTACAGCTTTCTAACTTACCGCATGTAAGGGTCCACACTAAGGAACAGTGCCTCCAGAAGAACCTCTGAAGTGCAAGAATAAATTATATTTAATAGAGCAAATATGAAAAATATAATGTGAAATTTAAAGAGCACAAACCTCCATCTCTGGGCTCAGAGAGCTTCTCTAGTTTCAGCTCAAAGTCGGTGTCTTTGGGAAAGCCCTCAAAGTGCTGCTTCAGAACCCAGGTTTTGGCTTGAGTCATGGCTCTTTGTTTGGAACTGTAAAAGCAAACAAAAATAATATTGCATACATAAGTTAACACATGCAAAGTGTAAAAAGAAAGTAGTGTAACCTTCAAAGAAACAGAATGCGTTCCACGAAACGCAGTTGATTTGCTTACACATTACATTAGCAATAGCCTAAAAAAAAGAAGCATAACTAGTTTGTATGATATAAGTAACCGTATTAAAAGAAGTAATATAAGTGAACGACGCCTCGTGATGCCATCCCAAACAGGCACAAAATCACTCTCACTGAAATTTTGCTGGACTGTTCCCAGCTGGTGGAATGATCTATCTCAATTCGAGCAACTGAGTCTTTAGCCATTTTCAAAAAATGTCTAAAGACACATTTTTTCGTCAGCACCTGACCAATTGATACTAGGACTTAAAGTTTCTATTCTATTTGTTTTGTTTTTCTGATTAAAACAAAAAACCTTCTTTGTAGACTAACTGAGACTTGTTACAGCACTTGTACACTGTTGCCCTCTTGCTGGTCTTATTCCTTCTATTGTTCTCCTCATTTGTAAGTTGCTTTTGATAATAGCGTCTGCTAAATTATTAAATGTAAATGTAATAACCATTCTTCTTATTTTCTTTTAATGGCTGTTGGCAAACCCACTTAAAGAGCAGCACGTTAAGTGTGGAGCAAGTGACAAAACAACTAGTGATTAAAAATACAACAACAACAACAACAAAACAATATGTAACGTTATATACTTTACAAAGTGACCGTAAATCCTATTTATTAGCTGCTAAACCTTTTGCTTTCAAATAATTTACAATTGCACAATAGACGTTATACTGTGCTGAAGCATTCTTTAGTATTGCCTTAAGTTAAGTGTTACATTTTTAATATTCAGAAAACTTTCTTCTTGAAATAACCACAAGTATACATGCCCGTTAATGTACACAAAGCTCTCTATTCTTCTATGCTTCCTAGTGTTGCGCAGAGAACTTGTTTAAGGCCCTCCCACTGCTACATCTTGGCTGAATCTCAATCATGTGACCTTGTGTATTTATCTGATTGGCCGACTAGATTTGTCAATCATCTTCAATGAAGAGGCTTCTGATTTTTTCCTCTCAGTAAGTCAACATCTCTCTATTTTTTATACAGTTTTAAGCAGCATTATAATATTATTACAACCTCTGTGGCAATAAATAAGCTTTTGAAATAAATTAATGCGAGAAACCACCCACCCCCACGTGATGTGACGAAAGCAAGCGCGGGCATTTCGGAAGTGTGGCACGCCAGAAAGACTGCAATACATCAAAACGCAAACTGTGCTGTTTTAAAAGGTAGGGATATTTTTAATTATATACTGCTTTGTGACATACATGTCAAAGTCCGTTTTAACTGATTTGTGGCAAATGTATTAGCGGTTGTGCTCAGATAATTAGCAAGCAAGATAAAGAGCTCGGTTTAACGGCTCTTGATATTCAAAATATTGTATTTATCTGATATTCTGACGTTAAAGCTAAAGCAACTTTGACTTTAGCTGTCTTTGAGGTATTGGTCAGGACCATAGACTGTAGGAGAAAAAGAAAACATTTTGTGGAAACTGCTTTTTCCAAATCAGTTTTTCACAGAAGAACATTTCAGGCTAAATTACCACAGCGATGTATTAACGTTACTGTTTATCAGTCACCTTCATCACGTCCAGCTGCAGCAGACGTAACGTTATGTGGGTTTACTTGTCTATGCTGAAAGGCTCTAGATGAGAAACAAAAAATAAGTGCACTTTGACTGATGAAACTTTGATTAAAAGCTGAGCAAAGCAACATGTTTGTTTATAACCTATAACCTGTTCACCTGAAATTGTTAAACTTTGAATTTAATTATAGTTGTTTGGTCTTTGAATATAGCTTACATAGGTTGTTACAAGCGGTGTGACTATACAAATTCTGTTTCGATAGTACTGGTAACTTTTTGTTTTGATTGTAAAAATGGTTTCAATTCTAAAAATATTTATGTAACGTTGCAGTTAGTTCTAAAAAAGCCTTAGGAATCCTTATTTGTATGAGTAGGTAAATTAATGTGTGTGTGTGTGTATGTAATTAAATTACTCCTTGATGTTAAATAATAAGAAATGTTTCTTGAGCACCAAATCAGCAAATTAAAATGATTTCTGAAGGATCAAGGTACACTGAAGACTGGAGTAATGATGCTAAAAATTCAGCTTTACCACTTTTTTTATTTTTTTATTTTAATATATATATATAATTAAATTGTAATAATGTTTCCACAACATTACGGTTTTTAATATATTTTGATTAAATAAATACATAAGAGAATTCTTTCAAAAACATTTTTTTAAATTGTACCGACCCCAAACTTTTGAACAGTAGGTTGTGTGTGTGTGTGTGTGTGTGTGTGTGTGTGTGTGTGTGTGTGTGTGTGTGTGTGTGTGTATGTTTTCCAGTTTGCACACAGTACAGTATTTTGCAACACTCAACCCGGTGGGAGCTCCTTTTGTGAATGCGTATAATAAGTCAGGCTTGCCATAAATGTCCTTTGACTATCTGCCTTAGGTTAACTGAATATCTGACGTGTGAGCAGAGTTCACATAAGCAGACATGCTGGATGGGGCTCAGTTCGTTGAGGCATTGTCACGGTTGGGTTACCTACGGGCGTCTGTGCTTTCGGGTTCTGAATTTGACTGGTTATTTGACACCGCACCAGAAAACCTGCACCTTTTACGTGTCGTCTGCAACCGCCTAAACCGCAGCAATGTTCTAATGCCAGAGGAATTGCAAGCATACAAGGCACTCCGGGAGTCTGGTAAGCCCATCTTGGATGAGGCGACTCTGGCTGAGCTGCTTAAAACCTGCTTGCCCGTGGATGGAGGTGTAGGGTCACAGGGCTGTTCTGCGCTGGGTGGAGAGGGAAATGTAACAATTGAGGACCTCGAGACAGAACTTCAAGCTCTCCGTGAGGAAAAGCAGCTAAAACAACGCAGACTCAACAAGCTGCAGATGCTAGCTACCAACTGGGGTGCGAACTCCTCTGCATCCCAAGCACTGCTGCAGGAAGGAGGCAATGTGGTAAAAGATGCCAACTCTGCCTTGGCAGCTGAAAACGCATGCACCAACTCAGCAGTAGAGAACTTGTCAAAGGAGACCACCAAACTGGCTGGCTTTTTCCAAACCAGCCCTCATTTCCTTAGGAGTAAAGATGGAGCCGCTCCACCTTTAGTTCCTCAATCAGGAACCCCAGTACTCCCCTCTCAGTTGTCTCTAGAACCGTTCCTCCAGCAACAGGAGCAATTCACCAAAGCGTTGGCTGCCTACACTCAGCGTCAGTTCTTTCAGGGCATCTCGGACATGATGGAGAGCTCCACATTCAATCGCTGCCAGCTGACAAATCTGAGCTGCTGCAGTGAGAATGAGGAAGAAGAGAATGACGGACTAGTGGAGCTCAGGAGGAAAGAGATGGCACAACTCCAGTGGGCATATATAGTGGCACAGTACCAGCTGGTGAAAGAGAGGGCAGAGGAGCGTGGTGACAAAGCAGCAAAAGAGTGGCTCATCCAGCAAATGAACAGCAGCACAGAGGTAAACATGTTTTACTGCTGATACTTTTTTATGGCAAACTGTGTACTTCCTTTGGCCCTTTATTTTTCAAGCCTAGTAAAGTTGAACAGAAGTTTTTTCTGTTTTTTAGTTTTAGTTTACTTAAACTTTACTTAAAGTTTTTTACTTTTAAGAAATTCAGCAAGGATGCATGCATTAAATTGATGAAAAGTGACAGTAGAGACAATCATAATGTTACTAAAGATTTCTATTTCAAGTAAATGCTGTTCTTTTGAACTTTCTGACATCAAAGAATCCTGAAAAAATTGAATCACTATTTCAACAAAAATATAACAATAACAATGTTTTTAACATTGAACATTAATAAATGTTTCGTTAGGACCAAATCAGCATATTATAATGATTTCTAAAGGATCATGTGACACTAAAGACTAGAGTAATGGAAAAAATTGAAAAAAAGATTTTTAAGTTTTAATATTTCACAATATTACTGTATTTTTGGTCAAATAAATGCAGCCTTGATGAGAATAAGAAACTTCTTTCAAAAACGTAAAAAGGTAGTTGAAAGGTAGTACATTGAGTTTTAGTTATTTAGTATTAGATCATAGCTGACATCCATTTTGTAGATGTGTGAAACAGCTTTTTAACCAACATGTTACCAAGCAAATTTGGTTGTAGATAAACACACTGTGCTAGGAGAAGAAACTTGTGCATGTGACTTTTAAATAATGATACAGTTGAGGCATTATTTTCTGTCTCTTCTTGGAATGGGTATACCCATGAATGTTTCTAATTTTCATTCTTCCCTCCCTCTCGTAGTCTCTGTGCTACTCGCGTGTGAGCAGGCTTGAGCCTGATCTACGCTCTGAGATCCTCTCAATTCAGTCTGAAATTCAGTCTCTAATGTTAGACCCAGTCCGCTCCGCATTACGAGACTGTGCCCGCCTCCTTAACATCCCCGTGGTGCGTGGTGACCTCACTCTTCAAGTAGCCAGGCAAAATTACTACAGCTCCAGACAGAGCGAAGTTCGCAACCAGCTTCTCAGTCAGAAGGCCTTCTTTGAACTTGTGCATCTGGCCCAGGATGCTGAGCTCCTTAGGGGGAAGACGGTGATGGAGCAGCTTGATGAAATGGTGAAGAGGCTGAAGGGGGCAGCAGAAGCTGCTAGTCAGAGAGAAAACACTATGACACAACCTCACTTGACTCAAGTCCCCTACCTTGGTCCTAATGCTAAACAACAGATCATAAGCTCCAAAGACACAGCCTTTAGCAGGTAGTCAACCATGTGTGGAGAGAAGTTTCATTTAGAGTTTTTTACAGTGTAATGCAGGTTGAGATTTTAAGACTATATCCCATGTTCATCCTTCAGGTTGCTGCAGATGCTCGAGATGGGTAAGGCCTCCACGGAAAGAGAGGATCCATTCCAAACATACTGTAGGCTGGAAACAGCAGCCTCCAACCTACAGGAGAATCATGTCAATGTACAAGAGGCTTTGGATGGGGCCGGACGAGAGCAAGCCTTTACTGGAGCTCGGTTAGAAAGTGACCAAGATGCGCTCGACCAAGTGGCGTACTCTGACATAGTGCAGCCTCTCCTGAGGCCGCAGGTATGTGCTACAGCCACATCTGCACTGGAGCTCTGCCCTCATGCACAGGTATGTCTGTCTTGTCTTTCCTTTTTCTCAACCTTACCGCCATTTTCTACATCATCCCTTGTGAATCCCAAGAAACGTGAGCAGATTCATTTGTCAACATTCATGACTTGTAAAAAGCATGCACCTCTCATCATTGTTTGGTGGTGGATTCTTCTGCATAGTAATTTTGTTTTGTTGCTGTTTTAAGACTTGGTGTTTTCATTCTTTGTGAAAAGATTCAAAATTGTCTGGCTTCTGTATTCTTTCCTGTCATTGCAACACCTCACTGTCTGTGAAACACATTTTATTGGACTGTGATATTTGTTTTGTCCTCTGAGAACAGATTTGTTCTGCTGACACCCTTAAACCTTTTTAACAAAGTTAGTCCAGAATCACTTTTAGAGTTTTAAATGGACCTTACATTTTTTGTTTTATCTATTTTTATATTTTAACCTGGATTGGCCATGACATTTAATACAATTCAAAATCGTTTTAAAATTTCAAAATATTCAACACACATAATATTTAATTTCTCCTCTTCACTTCTCATCCTCACTTCTCATTTTAATGATTACCTTATTAGCAGTGAATTAGATCAGTTGTAGTTATGTTGTTCACCACTTGCATGCACAGAAAGCAATCAGGGTTCATAAGAACTTTAAATCCTCTCCGTCTGACTTGTTCCAACCTACTCTCTCTGTTTAGGAGCTCACAATTGTTCTAGATGAGCTGGAGGTCAAGCAGAAGACCTTGTACACACTTCTTCAGGACATAGTTGGAGACTTGAAGGCCAAACGAGGGAGACTTGAACGCAGCGCCTCCCTGAGGAGAGAGAGGGAACTGTATGTCTATTTCCATCTGGACCCAAGACTGCTCAGCAGAGCAGTGAGAGATATAGAGGCTCGAGCAGGAATGTAGAATCAGATCTCCTTTGTCTTCACCAGCCAACATATACAGAGCAAAAATATGGCTGACTGAGAAATTAATGTTAGATGCAGATTAGGACATGGACCATTGTTGCTTCTATGTTGTCGAGCTCCATAGATCTTATATTGTCATGTATTATTCTTTATTAATCTGCTAAAAGTTAATGTTCTTTAGGTATGTCAAATTTGTGTTCAATGCCTACATTTTCACATTAATTTACTTTTGTACTTTTACAAATGAGCCACACCTTGTATAAATAATGGTGCTTGTATATGTTTGGTGATTAAACAGTTCTATCTCTGTGAATAAACATGTAATTTCTGTGTTAGAGCAAATCTTTTTGTGTGTGTGTGTGTGTTTCAAACTTGAAAAAAATGCAGGGTTTTTTGTTGCTTCAACGCAGTTAAGAATTTGGTCTTATTAAAAAGACCACAAGAAAACACCAGTCGACTATGTATGTGTATTATCTTGTGATAGATATAAGTTGACTGACAGACATTGGAACAATGGATTTACACTCATATATTGTGTAGTGGAAGAGTATGACAGCAGTGTTGCTTGTGCACATTTGATCCCTTTACTGTCAGATTTCAATTCAGCACCTCTTAAATTGCACTGCTATTTTTCTGCATGTGTGACTACAGGGTTAAGACAGACTAGGAGAGCAGGAAATGAGATGGAGAACTACCTCTGCAGCAGTCTGAACGCAGCTCCTCTCTCTGCAGCTGCACAGAGCATCATAGCAGCCCTCCAGTTCCAGTATGTGCACAGAGCAGACAGAAGCAGAGCTAGTGAGTTAGAAACATTCCAACAATATTATTAACTTGAGACTAGTTATGGCCAATAGAAGTTTGTATTTTATTGGTTTGTTCGCACTCAACTGTCTGTCTGAGGGAATATGTTAATTCAAAATTACAGCCTTGAGTAGTAGAGGCTTCAGACTGTCTCAGCATCAGGGCAGAGATGACAGAAATCAAGAGATATGCACAGGGAAAATCAGGTGAGTAGTAAGGGTTTTAGATAAGTTTTGTACATATATTGAGCCAACAATACTTTATATATTATTTTCATTACTGCAAATATAATGATTGTTCATTTGACTGTTTTGAACTTAAAATGCTGATTGTCTTTGCCTTGAACAAATTAACATTGATAGTATTTATTCTCTGATCGTGTTATCTTTTGATTCAAGTGTTCTTTGTCTCTTTAGAGACTTGGACTTAAACAATCTGGCAGAAGATTCAAACCACTTCATGCTAAGGGATGAGACCAGTAATGAGAGGTTTGCACTCTACAATGCTGTTGATATTGTAAAGCCCAACACCCAGCCTCATATACCGGTAGCACAGGGAGAAAACAGTTTATGCCTGTTTCGATTGAATAGCATGGGGAGCCCTCAGGCTAGACCAGACATTATGACAGAAGCAGAGACCCATAAACTGACCTTGGGTAAAAGGCGGTGGATTCAACCAGAAAGCCCCACTGAAAAAGGCCCAGTAGGTTGTAATCAACATGAGGCTATCCCAGTGAAGAAGATCAGCTTTTGCCAGCTTACATTGCCTACTAACAACTGTCATCCAGCATCCGAAGAAGAGTGCCAAAGGATTGATAATGTGAACAAGCACAGTAAGAATGGACAGACAGACCAATTTTGGAGCTGTCGGTCAGGGTTGACCGAGAAAGATAACTGTGATTCTGTTTGTGAGGAAATCTCAAAAGAGGCCAGAGCTGACAAAGCTGTGTTCATACAAGTGCAGCATAATAGTTTTATATCTAATGTAGAGAAACCAACATGTAAGTTTCAGGATCTGGAGATCAGCCATTGCCAGCAAGATAATCAAAGCTCTGAATTGTCAGCTCCAGTGGAAAGTTGTACATATGCCAAAAGATGTGGGAGCATCTCTGTCTTTGAATGTGAGCAAGACGCACCTGTTAGGCCAGGTGAAATACTGGACTCAGTGAGCGAGAAAGAAGACAGCGACTCAGAAAGAAGAGAGATTACCAAGAGCAGAACTAGTAAGTACAGCGCTTGATGGACTTCTAGACAATACAAATACATATAAAAAAAAAAAACTTATTCTTTGTATTGTATATTCTCCCAGTGTTCCTGCTTTAACTAGGCTGAAAATGTCTTAATTTGCAAACAAATTGTGAACCAGTTCTTGATCAAACCGATTTCAGAGTGTTATCAAGATAATTATAAATAATTTGTGAATTGATGTTTAAAATAGTTTTAGATGGTGTATAGCACATTGCAGGACATGTCAACCTTCCATAAATACAAGCTAATGATACAACAAACAGACACTACCCACTGGACAGAAATTCGCTTCTTTTTATCGTACATGCAGGTTCTCCCAATCCAGATGAGAATGCAATCCTGATGCCTGTTGAAGAGAGAACTGGAAAGATGAAGTCCACAGTACACCCCACCAGTGGTGGTGTGCAGCACAGCATCCAGCCCCACTCTCAGGTAATGCACATACTCACTCCAGAGCAGAGAGAAGGCAGTCCTGGCTGTGTTATGTCATCAGAGAGGTCATTTTTAGTCTAATTTTCTGTATCATTTAAGATAAAGCATCAATATTGTAAGTTTCCTTTGTACAGAGAAGAAAAAACGAAAACTTCCCTGGAGTTATAAACAGTGTTGGGTAAGTTACTTCAAAAAAGTAATTAGTTATAGTTACTAGTTACTTCTCAAAAAAAGTAACTGAGTTAGTAACTGAGTTACATCATTACAAAAGTAATTAATTACCAGGGAAAGTAACTATTGTGTTACTTAAAAAAATTAATAAAATAAAAAGTTTAAATATGCGAAATAACTTGGATACCCCCAATATTAAATGTTAAATGAATGAAATGGACACTAAATAGAATACATTTTTATTATAAAACATTGTATACTAATCTACACTATTTTAATGTTGCTGTGGGACAATGTGAGAGACACCTATTAACTTAAATATTAAAATATTATCATTACTATAGTCAGAGCCGATCCTGACCTCCCTGGGGCCCTAAGCAAAATTCTGTTTAGGGGCCCTCATACCTGACCCGTGAGCCATGAACCATTTGCCATTGCCACACAGTCACACCTGACACCCCAGTGTTCCCACTACAATCCCTCCTTTAACTAGTTGTAGTGAAAATGTAATTCCTGATATCAGAAGACATTGTTACAAGTAAAAAGTTCATTCTTAATATCAAGAATTCACATTTTAAATAGTACAAATTTAATTATTGATATCAAAAATGCATAATTATCCTGTGAATGAATAAAAGCTAAAATGGCGCCATAGCATGTCACTGTGTTTTAAATGATAAAAGTAATTCTTGATATTCTTGATGGTTATTATTTACTGAGGGATGTGCATCCATATTGACCAGAATCAACATTTTAAATTCAATGGAGCCTATCAATAGTCAATGTCAATACATTGCTTTCCATATTGCATTAGGGCAGAGTTGTAACTAAACCTTGACTGAGCGACTAGATAATCATCGTCTTGTTTTAAAACTATAATGAGGAGTGCCATCACGCCCGTATTATACTGGTCCTGACTCACAACAGATGTTTCTGCTGGAAAGTGTGCGTTTCATTTCATGCATGTGCATATGATATGATCGCATGTTAACGCGCGACGCGGTTATCTTTTCCGAGCTGCAGTTTATAAACAAACACCGTTGTCCTTTGTCGTTTATTAAACATAATAAATCAACTCACATCAACTTAACTTTAGCCTACTGTTCTTTGCTGACATCAAACTTTGAGAGGAGAGTCACAAGTCTGCCTGATAACTGTTCCTGCAATGAACTCTTATGGTGTTTTTTTCTCTCTCTTTTCGTGACCAGAAGGATAGTTCCGCTTCATTTTCTCATCGATATTGTAAACATTGATTGACGCGCTTTGACACGAGGGGGAGGCGGGGCCTTGAGTAATTTGCGGGGCCCTACGCACTCTGCGTAGTGTGCGTATAGGGCTGATCGGCTCTGACTATAGTGGAACAACAAAACACAATAGATGGTTTAGAACTTTTAATATTTATTGCACAGACCACAACTGGCCAACAAATAAGTCTAAAAATAAATAATGTACCAAAAATAAATAAATAGTAATAAAAATATACATATTTAATATGATAAAACTCACACAACTTTATAACTGGTAAACATACATATCCAACTTGAAGTATTTTCTTCCTCACAAAAGTAAACAGTTTAACAAAAAGTGCTCTCAATGTAATACTGAACAATGTACCAACATAAATAATAAAATATAACATTTTGGGGTTTTATTTTTATAACTTACAGAGAACGTCATCGTCAGAGGTTATTTAAGCCAAATTCTATCGTATTTGGCGCACGTGTTCACAACCGGTCAAACAAAGATGTTTTCTTTGAACGTTCCCTGCAGGTTATTTTGGAGTCTTATTTTATTACCATGTAAACTAATTAAAACGTTGCAAATGATACCAATATGCTACAGAGATTATTCTAATGCTGAAATGTGTAATTTATTTATAAACAAACTATATTATGCTCGGACACATTCGGTCTCTCGCGCACTGTCGAGCGTGCTCTCGGACACACTCGGTCTCTCGCGCGCGCACTGTCGAGCGTGTTCGCAGCTTTCGCCTCTTTTTTGTCCAGTCCGGCGCCTCATAACACACACACACACACACACACACACACACACACACACACACACACACACACACACACACACACACACACACACACACACACACACACACACACACACTCACACACCAGAGAAAAAACGTTGCCTATTCGGATGAAAACCGCTTCAGTGAGCTCAATTATAGTAGCCACATTTTATCGTCAGTAACGGAGGAAACAGTAATTAGTTTGATTACTCGTTACTGAAAAAAAAAACGCCGTTAGTAACGCCGTTTATTTATAACGCAGTTATTCTCATCACTGGTTATAAAGTACAAAGCATCAGAGTGATGAACTGACAATAAACTAGCATACACGCACATACAATGTTGTATTACAATCCAAAGGACGGCATTCTTTCACCTGCTCACAGACTTATCTAGACAGAGATACGTTCTATAAAGGATAAACATTAAAAAGCCCCTATTATCTGCGGATCAATTATCTAGTGTGCAAGAATGTTTTGATCCTGAGTGCTTGTAGCTTTTTTTAAACTTCTTTCAAGGTGAAACAGCCTACTAATGAATAATGGAAATCTCTTACTGCAGATGTCTGTTACATAAAGAATCACAGGGGTCGTTTAGAGGTTGAGAAGTGCCAGACAAAGACTTGTCCTTGCAGTGATAAAAGTGTGAGTGAATCAGCCTGAAAACTGCTTTAGAGAGCTTTATTAGTGACAGCCTGGGAACTGTGTGTGCATATTCTCTTTTTGAAGCTTTTTATAAGCTGATTTGTCTGGCACTGACATCCACACTCTGAAATAGAGGGTTGCGTGTGGATGGCTGTCTGCTGCCGATTTAAGCTTTTTGGTGTTATGAAATTGACTTTATTTGCATTGCTTTTGTTACATATTCTCTTCACATGTGAATAAGAGAGTGTGAACTCAAATGTCCTCTTCTTAAACTCTGCCTGCATTTGTTTTCTTGAAATACAGGCTGGTGAGGGAAAATCTTTTCCAAAGCATGTTAGAAAATGGGAACCCCCTGGACCCTTACAGGAAGCTCCTAAGATCACGTCATCCCAGGAGTTGTGTGATAAGACACTTAGAAACCCAACATTCTGCCGGGCAAAAGTAAAGGGCTCAGTGCAGCTCTTAAAACCAAAAGCTCCACAGTCTGGTGTCAAGAGGCAGAGACATCCCCTCAGACCCCAGAAAGAATCTAAGAGGCAAGGATGCAATAAACCGAATAACTTCAAACTCCCCAAGCCCTCCGATCCAAATCTGTCAGGATCCAAAATAAGCTATCAAATGTCTTCAGAAACAGATATAAAAGAGGATGGAACCACAGCAACCTCTAGAGGGGCTTTTAGTTTGATTTCTGATCCCAGGGTGTGTGACACAGGCCGTCTCTCACAAGAGGATAGAGAATGTATGTTAGAGGAGGTTGGAAAAGCAAAAGCATTAGTTGTCACCATGGTATACCAAGATGGCACCATACAACTGGACCCAGAACAGGTGTGTTTACAGATTTATTCGATGATATTCATCTAAATAAGTTTGGAGAAGGAAAGCATTGATTGTGGGCTTTAGTCATTTTTAAAAAAAATGAATGCTCAATTTCAGCAAGGATGTATTAAATCGATCAAAAGTTACAGTAAACACATTTATAATGTTACAATTCTAACAATGTTACATTTCTAATTTCAAATCATGTTTTTTTGTTTGTTTGTTTTTTATCCTGAAAAATATGTATCACCATTTCCACGAAAATATTAAGCATTACAACGGTTTTCAACATTTATAATAAGAAATATCAATTCAGGAGTAATGGCTGCTGAAAATTCAGCTTTGCCATCACAGAAATAAATTATAATATCAGTCATTTTAAATTGTAATAATATTTTAAAATATTACTTTTCAATCAATGTATTTGTCAAAAACATGCAGCCTTAGTTTCAGAACTCTTAAAAAAAATTGACTCATACAAGGCAAATTTAAATTCTTTCAAATTTGTACAAGTGGTAATGTATGTGAGCATTAATGGCTTGGTGTTTTCAATGTCTTTTCTAAAGAGGCTGTGCCCTGCAGTGTGTGGCCTGCTGGTTTTGCTGAAGACTGATTTGGACTCAGAGGGACTACAGGACAGGCCACCAGAGAGGGTGCTATACCTCAGACTAGAGCAGACACCAGCCTGGGCCCAACAAGACTTTATACAAAAGCAGGATGCCTTCACCAGGTGTGCTTGTATTTTTTGGAGAGGAAATGAGAAAAAGACAGAGAGTGTTTGTCTAATCTCCTTACTATCCCTGCTTTTTTCTGTCACAGATTTCTATATAATGTTACATGTGTAATGTGGTCACTGTGTAGGGGAGCACATGTGTGGATATAAATAGAGATGCTGTAGATGGTAGGTGGTGTTCAGTGTGTGTTTCTCTGTATCTGTTTGTGTCCATAGAGAGCTGCTGCTGCGAGTGATGTGTGGCTCAAAGCTGCTTGTGTGCTTTAAAGCTAAAGACCTGCTTCGCACAGCATTGAGACACTTTAGCAGAGACCTGAGCTGGAAACAAGGTGATACATATGAAGGTCCTTTATCTCTGATTAAACAGTTACCATGTTATTTAGAGTAGGATTCAAATTCTAAGACTAAATTTTAATGAATAAATAAAAAACTGGAAGTAAACAGTGGGTTAAGACAGCAAAAAGTTGAGTGAAAATTTTAAATATTGTTCTATTATGTTCTATAATTCTGTATCATATTCTAACATATATATATATTCTATCCATTGTTTCTAAGTCAATAATTTGTTGAAATTTGTGACTTGTTAACTCCTTTTTTTTTAGAAGGTTAGATGTTCTTGAAACACACAAGATGCTCTTAAAATCATGCTGTGTCAGCTTGAGTGCTGCTGTCATTAAGGCAACAGGCATACATTCCAGATACTAGAAAATTCTGATAACAATAATCTTTATTTTCTATAGCGCCTTTAAAAGTTAAATCTCTAAGCGCTTCACAAAAATAAGAAAAAATAAAAGAGAAATACAACCATATAAAAGAAAAGCATTCATAAAAGAGAAGTACATTCAAAATATACAACACAAATATAAAATGTTATCAAAAAAGTTTCATAAGTAAATTGTACAGAAAAAAGATCAATAAAGTAATCAAATAAAAGCTACCCTAAAAAAGTAAATTTGAAACACTCCGCTTACCTAATCTCAGAGGGCAGAGTTCCATAGTTTTGGAGCAAATGAAGAGAAAGCCCTATCCCCTATAGATCTTAAACAAGTTGGCGGGACAGTTAAAAGACCAGCTTCGGAGGAGCGGAGATGTTCTGACAAATATTGAGGAGCCAGACCATGCAAAGCCTTATAAGTAAGCATGAGAATTTTAAAATCAACACGAAACCTTACAGGGAGCCAGTGTAAGTACTCGAAAATAGGAGTGACGTGATTCCTATTCCTGGTCCTAGTCAGGATTCTGGCGGCAGAATTTTGAATAATCTGTCATTTGTCTAGAGTAGCTTTTGAAACTTTTAGCGTAGCTTTTTATGCTGATATGATGATGATCATATGCTGATATGATATTAAAGGGGACCTATTATGCAAAATTCGCTTTAAGATATTTGAACACAATTTTTGAGATGTGTGTACATAACCAGCCTATAATGGTAAAAAATCCACCCAGTCCTTTTATATATCATAAACTGTCTCTCCAAACAAGGTGTTCCAGATTTACGTAAGAGTAGGGGGAAGCCTCAGCCTTGACTAGTGATGATCTGTTATCACCAGTTAATGTTTTATATATTTGAGCAAATCATTTTACGCCAGACTGCTTCACAAATGAGGGTCAGCTGTTGCATTTAAAGGGACACACAGAAACATGTTTTTGCTCATACCCAAACAGTTTCAAAAAGTTGTACTAAATTAACTCTGAAGCCCGGGACATACCAAGCCAATGTCAATGTCACGCCACTTTTGAGCATCGGTTGGCTTAGTTTTTTTTCGGTGTGTTCTGCACATTTGGCTCTAGCCGGACGTCTTTTTCTTTTTTTTTATTGCCGATCCTGCGTGTTGAAGCGCCGTTGGCCCGTCTGTGAGAGAGAGAACTCTGATTTGCTGTTCAACGTAGTGAATGAGTCAGTGCACGAGAATAAAAGCTAAAGTGATAAAAGCGTGTAAAGAAGTCAAGACGGCACAGACATCTTATAATGTTTTATAATTTTAGGTCATCTTACTTGAGCGTTCCAATGCAGGAATATTTTCATAATAACATAAGCCGAGTGGAATGAAGAAAGTGAACAACATGATTGATATTCAAAATTGCAAGCAAAGCAAGTGCTGCTTTGTATCTCTGCAGTCCTAGTTTCGGTTTCCCTTTTGAATGACGAAAATCGACTATTGATACCTGCTGATATAGGCAGTTCCTTACACACAGGTGCAGAACGCACATGCTAGTTGACAGTCGCCAGTTCTCCTTTTGGTGTGTTCAAGCGCAGCTTTTTGGCCGAGATGCAGCCGGCGCAAAGTGACAACACAGTCTGCTTTCGTCGCCACTAGTTCTTTGACGTCGAGTTGGTGTGTCCTGAAATATTTTCAATAGTGCTCTCACTAATTAATGGACTTTTGAACCCCACTGTATACTCACAAAAGTTGGAAATACTGTTTAAATTTAGATATTACCATTAGATATAGACTTTTAATACATCTAATAATGTTTCAAAAGAATTTGGGAACAGTGGTATTGTGGGTAATATTTGAGTAAGGTGTGACTTTGATTTCTGATTCTGTGCAGTGTTGCGGTGTCAAGTCATGGATCCTCAGATTGCTGCGTGGTTGTTAGATCCCGGCAACTCTGCTACCTGCTTTCAGACCCTGCTTTCCAAACACTACACACATCCAGTTCCGCCCACACTGCAACCTGTGCTTGGGCAAGCCAAGGTTAGGATATACACTTTATTCAGTAAATGGTGGTCAGGAAAGGCCTCAGCAGGTGTATTTGAATTTTGACTTGGTAACGACACTTTTACTGGTGACATTGTCCCTCTTCTTACTGATTTATCAGGTGACTCAAGCGATTTCAAATTTGTCTCTTCTACACAAGCTAATGGTGGAACTACATAACAAGCTTCAGGTAATTGAACCTGAATCTTTTCTAGATAAAGCAAACTGTACACTGTTTCTCAGTTTTTTCTCTTACTCACATTTTTCCGCCCCCTATCTGTCTGTTTCTCTATAGACTCAGGGGCTGTGGCAGCTCTATTCTGGTGTAGAGCAAAAGATGATTCCAGTTCTGGCAGGTCAGAGCAAACCGATTCTAGAGATGAAAAGTGAATGATTTAAAGGGTTAGGGAACCCTTTTCACAAGATGTAAAATAAGTCTCTGATGTCCCCAGAGTATGTATGTGAAGTTTTAGCTCAAAATACCCAACAGATATTTTTTTACAGCATGTTTAAATTGTCATTTTTGGGGGCTCAGAAAAATGTGCTGTTTTAGTGTGTATCCCTTTAAATGCAAATTAACTGCTGCTGCACGGCCCAGGGGGCGGAGCTTCATGAGCTCGCCCTTCAGTCAGGACAAACTCATCTGATAATATCAAAACAGAAACTCTCAGTAGCGTGTTCATTTCGACTCGGAGTCGGACAATAATGCCCACAGCGCCAGAGAATATATACTGTATAGAGATTAAACGGGTATAGTTAAGCTTAATTATGGTTATAACTTATTTGTCATCTGCTTTTATCCAATATTAATACAAGCCTGCTGTAGCAGACCTCGTCCGAATGATGACCAAAATATACTGATGAGTTCAATGAAGTTTATTGTACATGACACAAAAGACTAAGCGTTAGTTTTACTCCAGAGAATCACTGTAAGAACAGCTAAATAAACACAGTATAAGATGTGAGCATTAAAGTCTTATCCATAAACTCTCTCTCTCTCCCTTTCATTATCATCAACATTCACAGCGAAGTACACAAAACACTCATTACAACTAACAGCAAACAAATATATACACACCTTTTCAGTCTGTGCTTAATAAACTGGTACACTGTAAATCCGTAAAACTATTTGATGAGCTGTCATAAAGTGCGCGCTCTGACTTTCATTTCTGCCGTGGTCAGTAACGTTAGTCCTGACGCTCCGGAGAGTAATCTGGATCACGAACAGTTGGTACAGATCCATCCTCGAGTAAGAACGAGAGTAAATGAAGACTGATATGTTCATTCTGACATCCAACAACAAAACACCTCAATCGCTTAGGAGACATTCTTGTCTACAGCTGCTCAAGCGTCGAACAATGGGGGACTCTGTGTCCAGCTCACTCAGGGCGGGTCTATGCTCAAACTGCAGTGTCACTCAACAGTCGTGGGAGGGGCCTGTGCAATTCTACGTCACAGTGAGAGCAATCTTAGAACAGCTCGTTCTGAGACAGTGCTTATGATTTATTGAGATTGTAAAAAAAACACTGGGTGGATTTTTATCATTCTAGGGTGGTTTTGCTCACACACTGCCAACACACATTTATGTTCAAACACCATGTAAAAGTGAATTTTGCATAATAGGTGCCCTTAAACTTACAGAATCTCATTATACTGCATATCCGTGATCTATTCATTTTATGATATGAGTTTGTTTCCATTTTTATGGAATATCACTGTATATCGCTGCTTTAAAGTCCCCCTTTAGTCAATAATTTTATCCCTTAAAATCGTCATGAAATTAAACTTTATCCTATTTACTTTGTTAGCGCACATTACTAGTCTTGTGGTGAATAAAAACCTGCAACTTCCATTTACGGGGACTTTAAAACTTATTTTTGATAATCAAAATGACACATTTTGACTTTTTTTCCAGTGAAAATTTCTTCATGCCTTAAAGTAGCTTGAATGTTACTCCACACCCTTGCTTCATTTATTTTACGGAATCATGAATATGCAAATTAGTCCCTTCCTCCACTCATTCACACCAGATCGGACTACCTGATCCACTCGCTCAACTTAACTGTAGTAAACGCTGCATAATGGCAAGTGAAAATACTGGTTTAATACGGCAATACATGTTTGAACCAGAAACTGATTCAGAAAAAGTGGAAGAGTGAATTATACAGGGTCATCTACAAGTCAATCTATCAGAATAGTAATGCGTTTTATGTATCACTCTCTACAACATCTGATCTGACACATAACGGTAACTGATATGATGATCTTTGGCTTGACTATGTTATCAAACAACTAATAATGTTTTGTTAATGTTACACAAACCATGTTCCCGTTCGCCATCTCAGAGTTAGACAGCTGCCTTCTAAAATCAGCATCCTTAGAAATGCTTTGAACATCATATAAAGTCAGTGGAGAAAAGCCCCGCATGTTGACGGGATTGGTTACATGTTTGTGATGGTAGGAAACAGGGCCGGTGTTGTGCCAAATTTCAACTGCCTGCCAAATTATTACCCGCCTCGTTGAAGTCACTACCTGATATCCTGAACCCCTCCCCCACAACTAATCCTACACCTACCAATACTAGGGGGGTAATTATTTGGTGGGAGGGTCAGAATTCGGCACAACGCCGGTTTCAAACGCCGTTTTTGAGACAATGAATTTGCACATGGTTTGTCTTAAAGCATATTAAAAACACCACATAAGACATATAAACAACATAAAAAATGCGCTGAGTCATTTTTTTCTGTTGTTGTTTTCTGTTATTTTGTGTTGTCTTTGTATTTTGATATTGCATTTTATCATCTTTGTACAGCACATTGGGCAACTGTAGTTGCAATAAATTGTGCTATATAAATACAAGAAAGAAAGAAAGAAAAACTTGATTTTCACCACAGGGGGTATTTTGCATTGACAATGGAGCCAATCATTTTAAGGTGCTGCTTTAACATTATTCTTGCTCTCTCTGAGCTCTCTCATTTTATAGCTATGGAGAGCTATAAAATGCATGTGGACAAGGAGGCCTTGAAAAAGACTTCAGAGATGTTGGGGGTAAGAGTGTGTATGTGATTCTTTGAAACAACTATAAACTGATTTTATCAGGCCTATCTGTCCTGAGGGGGAGTGGAAGGCCTGTTATATGTAGTTAATATTAATGAGTAGATGTGTCACTGCTCAAAAAGAACATTATTAATTAACTTCTCATTCTCACTCATGAGTGAGAATGACAGATAAATTGTTTTCTCTTGTGCTTTGTCTTTATTAATTTCATACACTTTTCACAATTCCTCTTCTATCTATCGTTCTTTTTCATTCCTTTCTCATCCTTCCCCTAGTTTTCTCAGAAGAAAAGAAGGGATGAATAAAACACTACTGAGTTGTTCTTAGTTAGGGGTATATTCTTTATATAAAGAATATTCTTTATTCTTTGTTTACTTTATCTTCTGTTTTTGAAAGTGTCAATGTAAAGCTTCTCACTTCTAATTAGGGTCTCTCTTGTGCTCTCTCAGTCTAAGCTGAAGCAGTTAGAGCAGGAGGCCCACCAGGCTGCAGGTCAAAAGTTCTTGGTGTCCAGCAGTGCTCAGCTCAGACTGGTCAGTGTTTTTGAATGGCTTTGCTAAACTTGAAATTATTTCTTTCATGCCCAAAATGTCATTTAAGTAGGCCACTAGGTTTTGAAATAAGGTCTTGTGCCTGGTCAGTTCATCTTGTTCTGTCTTTGGTCTGTTGATAGATGAGTGTATAGTGTAAATGTGTAAACAAACCTCTCCTCCTTTCAGATCCTCTTCGAGAAGCTGCGTTTACATGAACTTTGTGAGAATAAGAAGCTTCCCAAAACAATCAAACAACAGCAGTCAACATCAGAAACCACTGTGAGCACACATGTCCTTATAAATGCACATAAATATAAGTGATGGTCTCATAAATGTTATTGTTTATATTTAATTATTGTCTGCACCAATCTTAATGCTTAGATCCAGATTTATTAAATGCTGGGGACACACTTATCGACTAGCTGAAACATTCTAAGACTGAACTGAACACACTTAAAGATTGTTTCCAACGACGAGTCGTAAGCATCAAATTACATTCATAATGCCTTACAGTCGTTAAGTGTGTCCCCGGCTAAACAGGGCAAATTAGCATGAGAGGGCAATTCCAAAAAAGCGGCAATGGGAAAGCGCACAAAGTTATGTGCGTGATCTACTGATGACGCGCAAATTAAAGAATACAGACGCATCCAGATCATTTCCATAATGACCAACGCAAACTTTTCACTGCGTGTCTTTAGTAAATCCTGACAGTAGTTTTTTAACAGCAATAGAGGGTTTGTGCTGGTGCAAGCTGTTAGAAAATCTGGCCTTTAGTTTGCAGGTTTTAATGATTAACAGCACATATCAAATTCTCAGATTACCTGATACACATTTAAATTTTAGATACACAGCATAAGTCAAATGGCTCATAGGCTACAGAAGATCTCCTATTGGCACATAATGTCTGATACTTTCGCTAAAATTAAAAGTCGTCTTATCTATTTTGTATAATTCAGCATAATTGCCCCTTTTTTAATGTTTTTTCTGCACTCTATTATAGCTATTACAACTACAGAAGCTGCATCCACTGCCCAAAATCGTACTGGAATACAGACAGATTCACAAAATCAAGACTGCATTTGTGGATGGCATTTTGTCTTGTACGAGGAAGGTGAGACATTTCACATGTAGACTAGAAATCAAACCATATCAGATTTGATTTTAAAACATGCCTTTTTTATTGTGCTGTTGTTTTTCTTATGTCCAACCGACAGTATAAATGTTTTATTAATTTAATATTATATTTTATTTTGTTTTATCCAATGTTTTCCATTATTTATCTATCTGTATAGTATTTATATGTTCTCTATAAATAAATGACTTGACCTGACACAGCTAATAGATTACAAAACTATTTCTTTTTCTTTCAATTTCAAATGATTTTATTTCTCTGCTTCTCAGACATTCATTTCTCCCACATGGAATCAGACCAGTACAGTGAGTGGCAGACTGTCTGCCAAACATCCTGTGAGTGCTTCTCCTTTTTCCTTTTAACTCTCTATACTATTGAGCCGTCCTTCCTTTTTCTCTCCTTCACTTTCCTATTAATTATTAAAAAAATTCCTGGGCCTGGGTAACATTTTGAACAAAATAAGATCTGACACGACCCTTTGCTGCACTGTTATATTGTACTATTCTGTCTCTCTCTCCTCTTTCTCTGTTGTGACAGATCGATAGCTCATCTCTAGATTTGTCTCAGGGTCCAGCGTACACTTGATGTGGAATTTACACTGTTGCAACACTACACACGCGTGTCCTCTAACAATATCTGCTTCCTCTAGGCACATTTTGAATTCATCAATCAAGCCATTCATTCTTTCTTTAGAATAATTGAACTTGTCATTATTTTTGACTTCAAGAAATCGCTCACACCATACGCTTGTCACGTATGTTTATAAATGATCTGTGTCTCCTTCACACTGAATTCAGTCAAGTCACCTCTGGAGGTTTATTCATCCTTTATTGTACTGTAACCTGTGCATTTAATTTCTGTTGATGAGCTAGCATATAAATGGACTAGCTTCATTAGCTGTTAGGACGACTTGAGAAAAAACATCAGCCATAAATTGCAGTCTAGGGAAGATTGAGAGCATCCTAAGAAAGTACCAGTTCATACAGTATGACGCTGATGATGTCCACCACCGAATACCATTTTTGAGACACTTTTGCCTTTCATACTTTTCATTACTTCTTTCCCTGCTCTTACTCTTTCAAAATCCTTCCTAAGCAAGTCTAAGCCAGAAGCTTTCATGCAATCTGGATTTAAGGATTAGAATCAAATTTTTTCATTGCTGATTTTTGAGTCCATGTCTGTGTATTTTCTGAGAGCTTCAAATGTAAAATTTTAGTAAAGCTTTGTATGTTTTTCGATTTCACATAAAATGAGAATTATTTTGAATTGTTCAAAAGAACTGTTCTTTTGAACTTTCTATTCATCAAAGAATAGAATAAAAAAAAAAGTAATTATGGCATTTTTCTAATGCTCAAAACCAGTATTTTTTTTTTTTTTAATTGTTCATTAGAATTTTTTTAGGTATTTTCAATGTTTGTGTAATATGGATTCTACCCCTACTATTGGTGAAACTTGAATGCTGTCTCGGCTATACCGCAGGGGCGGCTGCCTTGAGCTTATATCTTTCTGTAACACACTTTCATTCTTGCTTTCTCTTTCTTCTCACTTCTCTTTTGTCTTTGAACACACACAAATCTGCCTAGGCACAAATTAAGCTGGCTGGCAGCAACTTTCTTCAACATTAATACAGGTTTGCTTAAGGCAAAGCTTTTGCAGGCTTTAGAGTCATAAAAAAAAAAAGAGCTGCCTTTGGATCAGAATCCCGCAAGTGTTCTTGAACAGAAGGCCAAACATTTTCTTTCCATCCAGAGATGAGCACAGGCTCCCTGGACAATCACACCAAAGAACAGTAGAATGCGGACAGACGTCTTTCTCTTAGAATTTCTTTGTCTTCTTGCTGTCTTTTTTACAGTTCATATCAGTTTTTTATATAGATTGACTACCCAAAGCCTTAAATTTTTTCAATTTACACTAAAGAGCTGATTTTGCATTCAATAAATAACCCTTTCTGGAACAATGGTCCTGAGAATCATGTGATGTTCAGAATAGCTTTGCATTTTGCATTTTATTGCTCACCACTCATTTAAACGCTCTCTCAAGGTGTTTTCAAAGTGCAATTAAACTCAAATAAACATGAGAAACTAATTCTCATGTTGATATGTAAAGAGTTTCCTGCTTCCATTGGATGAGTCAGTGTTGTGGTGGGTGTTGCATCTGAGTGATGCATGGCTTTCCTCTAGTCATTTGAAGTTGGCTACACCAAAGCATCACAGGGATGTGTAATAACATGAGGGCAAGTGTGTGTGTGTGTGTGTGTGAGCTGATTAATTAAATTGTCCTCTGAAACAGAGCAGGCAGGATTACATTTGTGCGTTCGATAAAGATATGTGTGCCATGCCTCTCTCTCTCTCTCTCACACTCACACTCACACTCACACTCTCTCACACACACACACACACACACACACACACACACACACACACACACACACACACACACACACACACACACACACACACACACACACATATATGCCTTGAGAATATTCTTGTACTCAGCACAATACTGTCATCTCTCTTCACTGACTGCATTATGCATCAGGGAGATCTTTCTGAAGTGCCCTGCCAGCATTAGGCCTACATCAACACTTGGCATCAAGTTTGATGAACGTCATGTCTACATTAATTCATGGAAAACCAAACCACTGAGTCCATGGCCTTTAAATGATGGATATAGAGAGTTTGTAATATACAGTATCTCTGTTAAAAATTCACCCTATCTATTTTCTAAATGCATGTTATTGATCTTATTGTAAACGATTAATCCATGGAGGTTTTCTTTTTCTTTCTTTTGTGTTTTTAACTTGTAATTATCAAATCAAAATATAACTTGATCTTCCGGTGAAATGACAAACTTTTCACCTTAAATGTTTACATTTTTGATAATCTGTTATACTCTGATGTATGTCACAATACAGAATAAAACAGGTCTTCAATACTGCTCCTGGGAACCCAGCAAAGTTCCTGCAAAGTTTATTTCCAACCTGCTTCAGCATACCTGCCTGTGTATTAGCTTGATTAGCTGCTTCAGGAATGTTTGATAAGGGTTTGAAATCAACTATGCTGGACTGTAGGTCCCCAGGAGCAGGGCTGAAGATCTCTGGAATAAAATAATAAATAAATAAATGTTTGATTAAATGAAAGTATGGACATATACATGTTGATACATCACATGCGTGGAATAGAAAAAAATATTGTTACAGAATTTTTTGCCTATATTAACTATAATGACAAAGTACGTGGGTCTAATCTTAATTTTTCCTTTTTATCATTATTATTATTATTCCCGCTATCCACTAACCTTGTGTTAATGGGTTAGTACAGTTAGGTCCTGTTAATTGTTACTGAACTTTGAAATAGCTAAAGATCAATTAACTACTAATTAACATTACATATGTATTTAGTACTCAAACATCTCCAGTTGGTATATGATAGGTATTATACATATATACATATTTTTCCTTCCCCAACTAATTAAACTTTTCATTTGTGTAGGTGTAAGACCAAATACCAAATGCATATGAAGCAGCTGCTAAGTTGCATAATAATTTTTTTAGCTTTAAAAACTTTAGCTGAAAAATCCACCCACTTGATTTTGACAGACTTTAAGTTCCCCTGGATAAGTGATCTTCACACTTGGAAATTTGCAACCACAACTGTCTATGTACTGTATTTTTGATGAGTCAAACAGAGAAAAACATCAGAAAAATGGGTCACACGTCACAGGTGTGTTTATGCATGTGTGTACTTTTTGCTTGAACACCAATGCATTTGATTCTTTCCACATTTGTTTTCCAGGGGAGCGTGCAAAAGGGATCCTCAACAAAGCCTAACTGACTGCCCTAACAGAGCATTTATACTGTTTATTCACTTCAAACAAGTGCTCAATCACTGAGCATCGAGCTGAAACAAAAACATCGTACAGCAAACCAGACTCTACAAACCAAAGTAACCCATTAAGAGTCAATGAGATGCACGTCTATGTTATTATTTTCACAGTGCCTGGTTTGATGAGCTCTAAAACAACAACCGGCACTGTTAATTGTGTTTCTGCATGGAGCTCAGTTTCTGTGTGTATTAAGCTTTTGCCACACAACACAAACAGTAGCAAATGGGTAACAGCAGTGCATTCGGCATGTGCTAATGAGAGATAGAGAGCGTGAGGGACATCTTACTGTGGTTTCTGTTGTCTCACAGGCTTTAGAAACATCTGTGCCTCAAAGCATCAACACATTAGTCTTGCTGCGGTTTTTCTAAAGATGGGCCACAGGGAGGAATAGTTATATTTCAGTAAATTGCCAAAGACTGCGGCAAATCACTTTGAAGACCTAAAAATGATGACTCAGATGTGTAAGACTTTGAGGATAATTTAGTCCCTGTCTATGGTGTTTCAAGGCTATTAGCAGGTTATTGAGTTAGTTTCCACTATAAGCAAGCCATTGAAAAATATTTGCAGTAGCTTGTGGTGTGTGTATATTGTACAGTGCATGAGTGTGTGTTCGAGGCCTCTACTGTATCAGAAACAGCAGAGGCAGCATGTTTCGGCGTTGTCATGCCGACAGGGTGCCATTGTGGGATGGCAATGGATCTCGTCCATTGTCTGGGTGATTGAAGGGTTTGTTACCACGGAAACTGCGCAGAAACATAGGGAAGGGTGTACAGTAGGGGGTAATTTCACTTGAAATGTGACTGAAATAAAATGGTGTTACTCAGACAAATCCCTAACCTAAAATAATTTATATCCTTGTGAAAGGATGTGAGATATAGTGTTTTATACTCTGTGAAGGTCTGGTTGGTGAATTCTGTGCTTACATTGCTCAATTAATTAATTAATTATCCAAACCTCTTTAACCTCTGAATCAATATAGTAGATTCTCCAGCCATTACTGGCCAGCTGTTAACGCCCCACCTCACGCCTCCAACAGCAAATGTGTGCACAAGCACAGACTCTCGCTGCATAGCTTTTCTTTCAGCTTCAACCCCCTGTTGTGTGGGTTAATGAGCATCCAACACTGTGTGTAATAATGATCTTTTGTGTGGGCGTTGGTGTGTACTGCGGTAAAGATGAGGTAGATGCAATGATGCAAAACCTCCACCAGATGGCAGCAGCCTTGAGCTATAGAACCATTGTACCGCATGCTTGCTAGCTGAGAAATATTCTTTGCAACTATTCTATTCTTCAGTAGATGTCTTTACAGTGCAAGCAGCTGAAATAGCTTAGATGTTGAAATTCTATTCTTTCACTTGTGTCATTGTCTCCAACTTTCATCTTTGCTCATTTCTGAGCAGTTTTGGGGCCTTGTATTGCAGAACTTCTCATGTTATTGCCTCGTTGGGATGAATTGCTGACGTTTTATTCTTCATTCATTCAAATCACTTTCGATAAAAGCATCTGTGAAATGTGGCATGCTCATGTTTTTGGATTGGGATGCTGTGAGACTGGCAGCCTTTGTCTTGTGCTTTTATAATAAATACGGTACGATAATGTTCATTTTGGTTAATGCAACAGCAAATATGAAATTTAATTTTTAATGAGAAATACTTTTACAGCATTTATTCATCTCGGGTTAATAACAATACAAGTTAATTATTCAGTTGGTAGTATGCACATCTACTTAGTTCAAAAGTTCTATTCATCAGAGATTCCTGAAAAAATGTACCATAATATCCACAACAATAATAAGCAGCACAACCGTTTTCATCATTGATAATAATAATGTTTCTTGATCATCTCAGCATATTAGAAGGATTTCTAAAGGATCATGTGACACTGGTACCTGGAGTAAATATATTAAAATAGATAAGTTCATTTCAGTTCTATTAATATTTCCCAATATTACTGTTTTTACTGTATTTTTGATCAAATAAAGACAGCCCCAACTGTACAGAATATTTGTAAAATAACCTTAATACTTAAAAATGTTAGCTAATGATACATAATACATTGTGTTAACGCATTTTAAAACTTACTGCAACATTTTGCATTTAAACCAATCAACTGTCCTGGGGGAAATTACTGTTTTGACTGAACATTGCAGGTGTGAGACTGTTTCTTCCACTCAGCAAACACGTTCACAGGACAGTTACAAATTTTCTTGGATGCTCAACATACATAAATTCAGGCCTCCCCATCTGATAGTCACACTCAAACACACACTTTCCCTCCTGCTTCCTCAACTACTCCCATAATTAAAGAGACCCTGACTCAACAGCTGCAGGGAATTGAAGGGCGGCATCTGTGTGAGTGATGCATATTGTGTGTGTGTGTGTGTGTGTGTGTGTGTGTGTGTGTGTGTGTGTGTGTGTGTGTGTGTGTGTGTGTGTGTGTGTGTGTGTGTGTGTGTGTGTCAGCAGTAACCGAAGGAGCTGACCCAAGCTGCATGTTGTTGTTTTTTTTTTTGTTTTTTTTTTTGCCTTGTCATCTGTCTTTGTAACCAGAGTGATGCCAACAGTGTCACCCAACACCACATTGGAAATGGACTCAGTATGTCGCACTGTAATTCAAAGCCACTGTGATGATTGACAGAGAGAGAGAGAGAGAATGGAAAAACTGAGGATGGATGTAAAATCTGTCTAACCAGGCAGATGCGACAGACAGTGAGTGTACATGCACGTGTTTGCTTGAGCGATAGACTATTACCACCTCTGCTACCGTGAGAGAGCGAGAGTCCTTGTCTTATTGACTATCACTGTATGTGTGTGTTAACACTGGTGCAGCATATGTTGAGGAGGGGAGAGGCCTGCAGGGTGGAGACCAACCTTCTGTCACCCTGGCAACGCTCCTGCAGTGCCAGCACTCTGTGTGTGTGAGAGATGAGGGTTTAAATAAGGGAAGTCCTATGCTGGGGGTGATATTGAAACAGAGAAGAGCAGTGGGTGGGTTTGTTGCACCACTGAGGCTGTGCGTATTGCAGCACGCTCTGCAGGTTGCTCGTATCGTGTAGTGTATCGACTCTGAGGGTTGGGCCGATTGCTCCCTGCTGTCAGAACTATTAGTATCACGCCCCCAGTGATGCTTGTTCGTCAAGCTGAGCAGGCAGATCTGACAGATCAGCCAACCCTTCGCTCATACTTTCTCAGAGATAGACCCTACTCGAACATACTGTATTTTGAACGATTTTCTGCACGCAATCTATTGTATCTTGTATATTTGTTTGTTCTTTTTTCTTTTTCGCTATTTGATCATGCTTTCCGCTATCAAGAGTGTAGCTCTCAGCTTACTTTTAGCCAATTTTAACCCTTTAAAGGCTGACATTTTAATCATAGTCAGAAAAATCTACTTTTTAAATGGAAACGTTTATTGAACATGTTTTTTTTTTGTTAAGTATAATATTTGATATGGTTGATAATTTGAATGTTTTCTTGGCTCAGATAGTATGATATAGAGGAAGAATACTCGAGCAGAAAAAAACACCTTGATCTTGTATTGTAAACAATGAGCTTTTTACAACACTATAGCAGACTACTTGAATATAATGCATATAACTTTTTAGTTGTCACTCCATATCTCCCAACAATGTCTTAAGATTATGTATTATGATTAAAGCTCTTTAGTTTTTATGGTGGGTTGCAAAACAAAGCAATGCAATATAATGATGATTGAGAGTACAAAATAATGTTCCTTAAAAGCCTGATGAAGCTTAATACTCACATTCTGGGAAAAAACATTATATATGGATTATCAAGTAAACCTGAGTTGCGGTAAAGATTTCACAGCAAAAAGACACATGAACCATGACCTGAAATATTTTTTTTATTGAATATTCTAAAAGGCTTTTTACTTGATAAAGTATAAACTCTCAATCCGATGACAGAGGGTATGTACAGTAGTAGATTTTGTATGGCAATTTTTGATCATGTTAATAATTTAGAGGGCTTAGAAATCTGTGCATATGATACAGTTGGCTTTATAGGGTTAAAAAAATTAAATCCATTCCATGGAATTCCTCAAATTTTTCCCACAAACTATTTCAGATAAAGTGTTCAGATTCCGTTTGAGTCCATATGTACAAAGAAACGCTTAAATGCACATAAATATTCTGAAGGACATAAAGGGCTTCCTTAAAGTTGGCATGTAACAGAAATTGTGATTGTCTTTTCCTCTGCATTGTGACGTATATCCGACTGAAGCGGCTTATCGAACAAGAAAAAACTTGATTTTGTCCATCGGGAATTGATTGAATCGTTGTCGCTTTGCTAATGGCTAATTCCATGTGAGTGACAGGTTACTGGAAGGGAGTGAATGGTTGTCCTGCTCTCGTGCTGGTGCGCACATTATAAGAAAAGAGATGAGAGGGGGGATGAGAGATGAAAAGAGGGAGAATGAGGGCACAATAATTTAAAGAAAATAATGATTTGCACGGATAAACACTACTAGTCTGGGTATCACCAGACCAAGCTCAATCTTTTAAGATTGAACGTTAGTCTGGGGAGTCTGTTCTGTATTTTCTACTGCACAAGAGGCGTGATCAACGGGCATAGTTCAAATGACTCTGTACACAATTGGATAGTCCTTCAACCAATCAGACCAACGATCTCCAGGCAGGAAACGTGTCAACAAACGTGTTGGTTTGGAGCATTGATCAGCGGTTTGCAGAAGCAGAAATGGCATAAAGCGATTTTTGCAGGTTGTGCAAAAAAAAAACATGAAAGTGAGCGATTTGTTTGCTAAACTAAAGAAGTCATTGAGCATCGTCGAGAGGAATTGGATTGGATTAAACCCTCCAATTGCGCACCAGGTGGATAAACCAGTTTGTGATTGGTCCCCGCCAATTTGTAACGGAAGCAGGATAGAAGAATGTACAGGTTTCCAGCCTGAGCTGCAGGGCGAAATCAAATCGCCGGCAGATCGGGTTGGGTTTACCCTGTCTAAAGCACTACAGTATTCCATAAAAAATTTAAATTTTCCATTTTAATATTATGGTGACTTTAAGGATTGCTTTAGAGCGTTCATAAATTTTGCTGTTTGATGTGACAACTGCAACACCCCCCATACACACACACTCTGTTTTACTCTTCATTTAACCCCCATCCCCTACCCTTTTCTGGTTCTCTACTTCTTTTTGCCCTGTCTCTCTCTATTGAATAATTGATCAGCTGAGCTATGGATGAGCAGTGGTGTGTGCTTCAGTCTGAATTCCGCTACCTTAGCAAAATCGCCTGCCATGAGAGTGAAGAATGTGTGTAAGGGAGCAAGAGAATTGAACAGAGAGAGAGAAGGTGGGACGAAAGAATCAGGGTTACAGAGAGTAAATCGCACATGAAAGATTGCTCTCAAGCCTTGACTTTCAAAAATGTGTCTTCAGCGCAAGTGTGTATGTGTTAATGTGCCCTTGCGTGTGTTTGTGTGAGAAAAGAATGGTAAGCAGAAATTTTTTTGTCCAGATTAAGCCGGATTAAAGTCAGAGTAAAGCACTGAGTCCAGCCTTATCCTCAGATCAATACCACTGCTCCTTCCTCTTGCGCTTTCCACCATCTCTGTCTTTTTTTGCTCGTTCTCTGTTTCTCTTTTTCTCCCAATCTTTGAGTTTATGCATCCAATCAGTGTTTTTCATTGTTTTAGTGTCTATATGTTCAGACTATAGTTGAATTGTCACAAATAAATGAGGAATAAAACCTAATAATTGAAAATAACAAATAGATTTGTATACAGTAGATAAAGTTCAGTCTGATCCTCAAAACATTGTTTTATTTTATGCAAATGACAGATTGACCATAATTATCCATTTTATTACATGGCTATATACCAAATAAATAAATAAATGGACAAAAACATTGAATTGATTGGTTAATTATTAATCTTCATACAAAATAATTTGACTCTGTAATGCTACAGTTGTCCAATTAGATTCAGGTATTTCAGAGAGCCATGTAGTAGTAATATTACTAATAATTATAAGAAAGAAAGGAATGATCTCCCCCCCTTTCTCTCTCTCGTGTGCAGAGACTCTATACCTCTCTCTATCTACCTTCTATATCTGTATTATATTACTGTCGATCAATAGAGCTACTCAAATAGAAGCAGAGAGCCTCAGCTGCTATTAAAAGCTCTTCCTCTCTCCCAGACTACCTGCATCTATCACACCCAGACAACAGATTTACTGCACACCTGAGATCAGCTCATATCATTCCTACACACATGCTAAAAACCGCTGCACAATGCTGATCTTAGGATGGGATCGTATCACAGATACTGCAGTTCTAATAGAGATGTAGACATGGGGCAGTCAATCATGTGAGGGTAAGAATGCTGATCTAGCACTATGTTCCTGTTCACATTTTACATTCAGAATAAAGACAATCAATTGATCAGCACAGATATTTTAAGATGTTTGATGCAGGAAGAATTTTGAATGACTTTCAGGAATGCAAATACTTCAAATTCAAGACACACATGACTGCACGGTTAAACTGAGAGGGAGCTGTTTTGTGTTTGTATGAGAAAGATGGGAGAGTGTGCGTGACTGGCCTTGAAGCTGTATATCTCTTCCCTCTTGGCGTTTGTAGATTTACCACTGAAATAAAGCACTGGGAGTAAAGAAGAACGGACCTTCCCACCAGCCCTCTCCTTTCATTCAGACAAAAACTGATGCAAACCTTTTACCTGCAGACTCTCTCACACACATTTGGGCATCCCATCATTTCCCTTGGCATGTTCTTTCTCTGTGCATCATTGTCTCTGTCTCTCACACAAACACTTGAGTGCTGAGCAGCTCTTTTCCTAGATCCTGAGAGCTTAATTTGTTCTTTAAAGATGAGGAAAAGTAGGACTAATGATGGTTTTATTACCGACTACTCATGCCACCCCTCTGCTTTAAGATCAAAAGGCCAGGGGTCTGTTTCAGATCCAGAGACAGCAGACGGTCTGTCAGCCAAACAGTTTAGATCTCATTTAAAAAAAAAAGCTATCATGACTTTACCAGATTAATACTTTATTCTCTTCATCTCATTAGTGTCTTTTATCCCTCAGTAGACTGATAGAGGGCAAAGCATATTTAACATTCCTTCCCAGGGACAGTTTGAAATTAATTTAAAACCCCAGTAAGAGACGGATCTCATTCATTTACTGATTGGAAAGACACCACGGTATCGTGCCATAGCAGCCCCGTTTGGCATTTTGTAAGCGCTGTGAAGTCTGCATATTTGTTAAAGCCAGGGCTAAATTTATCCTGCTCTTTGTGTTTTGGTTTTGGATGTGAGAGGCGCTGTTATGTGCTTTTCAGGGTGACTGAATCAGACGCTTTTACATGAATAATAACTGGTTCTTTCCTCCTCCTGTAGAATTTTCAAGCTCTTCCGAAGCAGCCACTGCAGATCTCTAAGAAACAGTACATCCAAGGTAAAGTATGTGTGTAATTAGAAACTCGCATGCATGTGCACGTTTACATTTTTACAAAAAATATATATTTTAAATAGTTGCTAATCTTTTGGACGTTCTATTCATGAAATAATCCTGGACATTTTTTATCATGGTTTCCACAAAAATATTAAGCAGAACAACTGTTTTCAGCATTGATAACAATAAGAAATGTTTCTTGAGCACCGCATTAAAGCATTTTAAATAATATCTGAAGGATGTCAGACACTGAAGACTGGTGTCTATAGCTGTATATCTGTCATGGGCTACTCAAGTCTTGATCTGGAGTAAAATTTGGGCATCTAAATCTAAATTCAACTGCGATTCACAACTTTTTTGGGGGGCAGTGTTGACAGTTGTCACTTAAATAACCCCAATTAGGGTCTACACAAGGCTTTTGTAAGAAAAAGGGTCTTCTGTTGATAGAGTGTGAATGCAAAAAAAATTGTAATCTTATGCTCCCATTTCAAATACAAAAATATGCCTAAAGAGCTTTCTGTAGGTTATATACTTTCTCCTCAAAACATTAGGAGCTCCCATTTCAAATACAAAAATATGCCTATAGAGCTTTCTTTAGGTTATATACACAGTCTCCTCAAAACATTAGATTAATCCGTGCTGCGCTGTGCTGTGCCGTGCTGAGCACAACCCACGTAAATTTGAAAATTCCGCAAATAACTGCAATTGCAGATTTCGAACAGAGATGGCGACAAAGAGGAAAAACTACGGACTGCAGATTTAAGTAACTAAAAACTAAAATCAGTCATTTTAAATGCTACAAGTAAATTTACATGCCACAGCATTATAATGCACAGTATGAAAGCAAAATAAATTCATTTGGGGATTTGCCAAAAACAGTGTTATTCAGTTAATGGTGTTTTTAATAATTATCGTTAAGTGAGCTTTAGATGATGGAAAAAAAAAGTCAAAGTGTGGAAAAAATCTAAATGTAAATCTAAGAGAAATTATATCACCTAATAACTATGTGTGTACTATATCAAGCATCCCTGATTGCATTGCTTTGTGATTTTAGAGCTTAAATTATATTTATAATGTTTCAGTCACAAGTTTTTAAACAAAAATACTGTGATACAATATATTGTGTTAAGAAGTCTGACTCATTTGTATTATGTGTTTTAACTGATGATTTTATTGTTATTGTTGTGTGTATAGGAAAGAACCCTGATGTAGTGACTGTGCACCCACGTGCCATGTTCATTTTACGAGAGGGTTGGACTTTCCTCTCTGCAGGTGAGTGTCTCTGAAAAACTTCTCTTTTCGAAACCTCTTGTTGATGTTTTATTTAGTTTGTAAAGGTTTGTGCTGTGATGTGCACAGCAATAATGGTGTTTTTAGGACAAGCACTTGTACGTCTGGGTATGTGTTTGTTTGTTCTGACAGCACTGAGTGTGTGTGTGGTGTGTTAGTGTGTTGTTACATAACTGTGTCATGGCAAGGACAACGTAACCTGCAGTAAAAAGGCCAGCCTTCAGACCCCATGGAAATAGCGTACTCACAACCTTTGAAACAGCCTGTTCTGGCCCACAATCTCATCTTTTGGCCGGACAACAAAGTTATACAAACCCCTTAAACCCTGTGTGTATGCGAGGGAAATAGGGACACAGGGGAGTGATGTGAGATCACTTAATTGGCGTTTGTCTCTGATATTTTTAAGTCTCAGGAGGACTCATTCATTTTATTTGTTTGCTGACATATGCATATTTGGTGTGTGTGTGTTTGCGTGGGGGCTGGTTCAGTAGCAGTGTGAGTTCCTGTCCCTGTGGTGGCCTTGTCACATCCAATCGTACGATGTGTACGGCTGTTTCCAAAAGGAGAACAGAGAGGCTAGAATGAGGACAAAGTCATCCCTCGTTCCCCCTTGTCTGGTGGCCTCTTTAGAACAGAATGAACAGAACCCTCTATTTTATCCCCTGCATCTCTCCTGAACTCTCCACTGAGCCTTCAGATCAGATATAATAATACTTCACTTTATCCTTTCATATCAGGTACTTTTCAACTAAAACCATCATTCCCAAAAGGCCTTGCAACCTTTTTCTTAACTGCTCCATCAGTCAATACCACCTTTCAATAAATATGTTTTACTGGAAGCCCTCTTTCCGCTTACTGAGGAGAGAGGTGCATCAAACAACAAACTAGATAGAGCCACGGCATTTTTGAGGGGGCTTTTTTTCCGGGGCTTTTTTTAGCATGAAGACAGTAGTGAGAGGAGATAGAAAAGTATTGGCGAGATAAAGAGGAGAGAGGATGGATTCAAATCTGAATTTCCCATATAAAAACCAAAGCTTAACTGTCTGGAACATTTTTACATTTAATTATTACATTTGAGCTTGTATAATATAGAAACAAAGGGTAGCTTAGACTTGTTTTTATACATTCATATATTTGTTGGTTGTATTCAGTGTTTTTATTTTTAACTAAAACTACTAAAATTTGAAATGTTGCCTTGGCAAGTAATTAATTAAAGTAAGTTTGAAGTGCTATGATGTTGAAGTGCTGCAATTACTAAAACTGAAATAAAAGTAAATTATTCAAACAAAATCTAAATTACTAAAATAAAAAAAGCTGTTTAAATTAATTAATAAATAGTATATAAATATTACTATTTATGTAATATAATAGCTATACTAAACCAAAATAACTTTTTTGTTTTCTCTTTAGCTCGGACCAGATCAATTGCATGTCTTGTCAAATCAATCATACAGGGAGCTTGCATCTGTGTGAACAGGGAAACACATCTTTCTGGTAACTGAGCACACTGCTTATGAAGTCATTGATTTTGTGTCGTCTATGTTTAGACCACCTTTTAATTTATAAATCAATGTGGCACTATTTTTGTATTAAGACCAGACTCGTCTAAACAGAACCACTGCTCTTCAATATGTTATCTAATAGATCTTAATTTAGCTGGCTCGGAGTAAAGGGAATTTGCTCTTATGCTTAGATATTTCGTTTTGGACCATAGACAACTTCTGGCACTAAAAGGAAAGGACATAAGAAAACTATGAATATTGGTGTTTGCTAATAGTGATGACTTTTGCTCATACTTAAGGTTAGGGCTCTATAAAACACCTAATTTTTAAACCATAGCACATAACTCATCTCGCACCACTTGTCTAAGAGTGTGCCATTGATTTTCCAGTCGATATGGCGAATTTTTTTTATAAAAACAACAGCTAGCTATATCTAGAGACCAGAATATCATAGACACCTGAGACCAGTAAGTAACCACCCAGAACATCTTTAAGGTGGAGTCACATTAGCGAAATTTTGTATACATTTTGTGGGCTGAGAATGTTCCATTGTCAATAGTGTACCAATGCATGAAGCAGCTTTGTTAAGCGTGACCAATGGGAACGTCCAATGGGAACTTTTCTGCCATCACACAAAACCCTTGTTTGTGTGGATTCCTATTGAAATGACTAGATTTTGTTCACAAAATGTCACTGATCTTAACACAACCTTACCATCATGATGGAAAATTTTGCACAGGCAAGCTCCACTCACATTTTTTTCTGAATTCTAGTTTGTTCCATGGTTTATAAGTGAGGTTTTAATTAGAAATGCACAAGATCAAACAGCAATTCTAAATCAGTAAGTCAATATATTTGCCTATAAGTATTCAGCCAGTCTATTGCTTTTAACTGTTCTGTGTGCATGGAGTTGTTGACTTCATATGTCACATACACATGCTAATCTGCAACCTTAATTTTCATCATTCTGGGAACTGAAATAAAAAAGATATACTGACACAAGGACATTGGCATTTAATAAACTGCTAATAAAAACGGGAAGCTAGTACAGGAATAGATTTAATCTGACAAACTTCCCTAAGGAGCTCTAAATGGAATTCAGTTGTGGTGATTTGCATCTATACTTTAGGCCTATTAGATTAATCTTTACTTTATTCTATGTTATTTTGTTTCTAGCCATCATACCACTGGAAAAGATTGACTATGGCTCATTTAAAGAAGCTCATTTAGGACGAAGTTTAATGTAGTTTTATCCAAAGTTGCCATCTGGTCCTCATTGAAGCATCAAACTATCTTAAATGATTAATGTTGTCTTATTTAGCTTTAAAAAAGACTCTCTGCAAATGTCTCAATGGTTGAAGTTTAAACTGTCATTTAATTTCATAATATTCACTTTAATGTTCTTTCCATCAAAAGACAAAAGATAAACATACTGCCTCAATCCTGGTTAGGCAAGATTTCAGGTTTAATTAATGAGGCTTTATTAGACTCAATTTATAAAGAAAGGACTATGGAATATGAACTGACATTATGTCATGCCATTTGACTCCGTCACGTATCAACAGCAGAGGAAATGACAGATAATCTTCACTGGCTCTTTGACTGACACTGTGTCCCTCGGTTTGGCCGCATGCTGCTCTTTCATAATTAGATTCACACTGTTCATTAATCATTATCCATTAATGTTCTGTTATCGTACATTGGAAAACGCATAAACAAATTGATTTGTCTTCATTTTTAGAAATGAAATGCATCCAAACTGCAGAGCTTAATCTTCATTGTCCGTTCGACCGCTCAGTTGATAGACAATTTAGATCAGATTAACTTTCACTTGAGCTGCTGCTTCTGCCAAAGATGAGCCACTTCTCCCTCCTTCCCAAAAATTGTTGTTACACGCACACCAACACATCAGTAAAGGAAAATAACAACCAAATAATTCTTTCTCTTCTCAGAATCTCTCTCACCCTTTTGATCTTAGTAAATAAAGCGCAGCATACTCTCAAATGACTTGATATAACAGTTTAAATTCGACATAATCAAACTCTAATACACGGCACATAGTTTATTTTATAGTCCAAAAACAGGATATGGCACTGCTGGGTGCCAGTGTTGGTGTGGATGAAGGTGAGTCAGTGCTGCTCTGGCACTCACTTCAGTATAAACACACACACACACAGACTCTCACTCACTCACTCACTCTCTCTCTCCTCCCTTAACTTATCCTTATTTATGATAGGTGCATTACCGTTCCTACTGACACTGATGGGAGAGATGCCAACACACACCATTCACTGCTAACTTCTCCCCCTTTATCTTGTTATTAGGAAGGAGAGTTATAAAAAATATTCTGTGGTTGAAGATTAAATTTGGAGGTCATTATGACATCTGTCTCTGTGTGTTTTTAGATTTCTGTCAGGTGGAGTTGCGTCTCTTGGCTCACCTGTCAGCTGACCCACAGTTACTGAGAATCTTTCAGAAACCTGAGGCAGACGCATTCACTATGCTGGCGGCCCAATGGTGGGTACACACACCATAAGAGTGTCACACCATATACACACACAGTATGACTGTCACCATCCCAACACTTATACAGAACACATATTTGCTTTTATTTTTCTCATTTTGATCTGTACATATTTGTTTTTAGAGACACATATACACTAAAATGTTTGGGGTCAGTAAGAAAAATGAATACTTTTACTTAAGAAAAATGTATCAACATCAAATGTGTACACATAAATATTAAGCAGTTTTCAGCATTGACGATAATTATAAGAAATGTTTCTTAAGCACCAAATCTGATGGATCATGTGACAGTGAAAACTGGAGTAATGGCTGCTGAAAATTCAGCTTTGCCATCACAGGAATGAATTACATTTTAAAATATTAAAATAGAAACACATTGTATTTTAAACTATAATACAATTTTACAATATTACTGTTTTGAAGCAATCTATATTATACTGATGTCTTTTATATTTTAATGAAAGTGCTAGTTAATTTTTTTTTAAATTGTGTTGATGCTAACAAATTAAAAGATATTAGTCCCAGAGAGTAAAGTAAAAAGTGTTTAAAGAATGCTAGATGTTCCATTTGTCACACACATGAAGGGTAATAAACAGGCTGTGAAGAGGGCAAAGAGTCCTGCAGTACCAGTCTGTGTTTTTCACCCTGCGGCTGTGTGCAGTGAACCAGACAGAGAGATGAGAGCCGATCATTCTGATTCTCACATCTCCACAGTTACCATAGCACATGGAGACAGGCCTGTCAAGACAAAGTGTGATGTGATTGCTGACATGAGCCCAGTATGTGTGTGAGGATGGATTCGTGCCCCCACTCTGTAATTTACTTTCTAATGACCCCAGATCATCCCAGTATTTCTGTTTGCATGTTCCTTCTTTTATGTTTGTGTGTTGCTTACCACAAAGAGCCAAGATTTTGATGATATAAAGTCTAAGTGCTGACCTAACACTAGCCGCTGCTCTAATGCAGTAAGACATCTGCTGGCAGCCTCTGATTCCCTGTCACAAACACTGATGCCTCCAGCATACCAGCACTGCTGGCACTTTCATTACATAAATGTCTATGTCTCTGTCTTTAGGAAGGGTGTGAGCGAGGACACAGTGAGTTTGGAGGACAGAGAGCATGCCAAGCGCATCGTCTACTCTGTGGTTTATGGAGCTGGTGAGAACTATGTTACCCATAATGCATGTACGCCGTCCCCTCAATCTAGAGAAATAACAGAACATTTCAATATTCATCATTTATTTTACATTGCAACTCTAGCCTTAAAAAGTGCTGTACGGAATTTTTGTTTTTTTTTGCTAACTTTGACCACGCAATCTTCTCTCCAGTGGCTGTTTCTAGCAGTCTTGTGAAGTCCTGCGTGCTGCCATCTTTGCTCATGGCGACTCCCTTGAGCTGTAAATACCATGTTACTAATTACTGTTGAGCTGCAAGAAAACACCCCGACAGCGCTGAAAGAACGTGCAGTCCCAAGTTCGAGTAAAACACGAAAATACTTATCTGTATTTGAATATCATCCTGACAGGAATGATTGTGGCATAGGCAAAGCAGAGATCCATACATTTTTTTTTTTTTTTTTAAATGAAAGAGATAGACATTTATACAGATAGATAAAAAAGTAGAGAAAAGTTGTGACCCAGACTGCAGGGCTTTGCTCTATAAGTCAAGTGCAGAGAGCTTTTTGTTCAAAGTGGTTGCTAGCAGAGATCTCCCAGAATCTGGCTTCCATGACTACAGCCTGAGAAGAATCTTATTATGTGTTTGTGGAGGAGAGAGAGGGACTGAAGGAGGGTGTCACTGTTCTACTTTACTTTAACTGGGTCAGCTTGAACCTATCTCTGCTTGTTTTTTCTCATTTATATTTTTCAGTCCAGCGTCTCACAAGTGGCTCACTAAAAAGTGTTTGTGAGCGTTAAGTTGCTGAATAAGACATTTATTGCACTCTTACAAAGACACAAAGCTTGATGCGACAGAGCGAAACATGTTAATTTCTACCATACTGTCATCTCAGGAAAACTGAGAAATAGAAACAGCATGAGGAAGGCAATATTGAGTGACTGAGTGCTGGTAGAAAGTGAGAGAGAAGAGGGGTGAGAGCGCCACAGTGTCAGCATATGTTGATAATCTTGCAGAAAGCGATGGATTGCCATGGTTACAGAATACTAAAAGGAGGTGTAGCATTGAAGATAATCAAAAACAAACATACACACACTCATAGGTGAGGGGGAGGGGTGGATAGACACACACACACACAATTGGGTCAGACTATAAGAGGCTAACTGTTGAGTATCCCAGAGAGAAGGATTATTTAGAGGTGGAGAGGTTGGAGTAATTAGGCAAAAGGAGGAGCACCAGAGAGCAAATGATCTCAACCAGTGATAATGCAGACCACACTCTTCATTAATTCTGCGTACCTCTTGCCATCTTCATCTCCCTGCTCACATGCTTGATATATTCACTCTCCATCTCTGTCTTTAAATAATCTCAATTACAGGCAGACAGAAGGTCAGATGAAAATGAGCCTGAGTCTCGCTTGTATATGAACTCTGTCCTATGTTATTCAACAGGTCACTTTGCGTAAAGCAAGTTGCATGTCATGCGGCTAGTTGTTACTGTAGTTGGACTGATGTCAAATTCTACAGTGTTTCTTAGGTTTTTATTAGTGCTGCTTTCTAAGCATCACTGTTATTATCAACACTATAATTAGGGTTAGAGATCTGAACCAACCATTAGACTTTAGAATTTAACTATGGCACACAGCTTACTTGTGCTGTGGACATGATAATGCCTTAAATTGTGTGCCGTAATGAAGAAAGGTCGGCTGGATGATGATGACTTAGAATTTTTGCCTGATGGATAATAAAATGAGGTAAAAAAGAAAAGAAAACTACTGCTGTTCAAAAGTTTGGGGTCAGTAAGATTTTTTTGTGTTTTTAGAAGTCGATTTTGCTCACCAATGCTGCATTTATTTGATTAAAAACGGGAAAAAATCATATTGTAAAATATTAATAAAATTTTATATAACCTGTCTATTTTAATATATTTAGAAAATGAATTTAGTACTGTGATGGCAAAGCTGGATTTTTTGCATCATTCAGTGTCACATGATCCTTCAGAAATTATTCTGATATGCTGATTTGGTGCTCAAGAAACATTTCTTCTTATTATTATTATCAGTGTTGAAAACATTCTTTCAGGATTCTTTGATGAATAGAAAGTTTAAAAGAACAATTTATTTGAAATATAAATCTTTTTTAACACTATAAATGTTTTTTTTATATATATATATATAATGTGTCCTTGCTAAATAAAAGTATAAATTTTTTTTTTTTTTTTTTATCTTAATGACCCCAAACTTTTTAACTGCATTGTTATATCACATATTACGCAATATCAGAAGTTATAGTTAGTGGTCAAACTTAGTGCTCTCATGTTTTTATCACATTTTTTGTCATGGTAGTTGTTGCCATAGCAACATTGGGAGAATGGATTTAGCCTTTTTTTTTCACCAATAATTCTGTGCCTCACCTAATTTTGTCTTTTTTTGTCTCACCTTGAACTGTTTTAAGCTTGGAATATTTCTGTTCTCATGCTGTTGTCCACTGGCACTCTCTCCCTCTTTCTCGCACACAGGAAGAGAGCGGTTATCAAGTATTCTGGGTGTGAGTGCAGAGGAGGCCAGCCGTTTTCAGGACTCTTTCCTACAGACGTACAGAGAGGTGCCGGCCTTCATCCAGCACATCATCCAGCACTGCCACGAACACGGTGTGTGTGATAAATGGAGAGTAGAAACTAGGCAGCACAGCAGCTGACGCTCACTTATAAAACTCACTGTGTTTAGAGCTGCCGTTAGGACACACTTTTACTGATATTACACACATCATGGTTTTTACACCACTGTGTGAACTTCACACAAAGTCGCTCACACTCATTCTTTCACTTCTCTTACTGCGTCTCACAGTTACGTTTGCTGCTGCCATTTATATTCTAACTACGTTCTCCTCAGTGTTGCTTAAAAAGATCCAGCAGGCAGGTTACTGGCCATATTTACTATTATTATCAAATTTGAAATGTAAATTTAGTTTGGTGTGCTGTATTGGCATGATAAATAATACATTGTATGCCAATGCAGAATAGAGGAAAATGCAAGACAGTTAAGTAGAAGTAAGCTAACATAATTATAGTTATGAATGATTAATGATGATTGATTAAAAGCTAAAAAATAATGAAAAGATACCATAGTAATGGCATATATAAGCTTGCTACATCTTCGTCAGGCATTATCATATTGAGTCTGATAAACAGAGTTATCTTACTACTGTGATGTACAGTGCTTTGTGTTTACTTTATATAAACTGGTTAGTAGTAACAACCAATGGGTATCTTTTAACTGGCAATGGAGTGGAAAATGATTGTCCTTGAAAGAAATCTTCTCCATGTCAGCTGAAATTTAAAGGGGACATGAATATTATGGGAACTAAGAGAGAAAGCATTCCCTCTTATCAATGAAAAATTACTGAGACTTTACCTTTGACATTAGACATTACCTTTGCTATCAAACATTTCATAGATTTCACTGTATTGTATTGTATTCAATCAGAAAATCAGTCAGATACAATCCAAAAAATATATATTTATTGTCAGTGTTCCTGTTCTAATAGCTGATGATCTCGTTTAGTGCATTCTGTAAATTCACATATAGGTTATAAAATGAGTGTTCAGAGTTACTCATCAAACAGGCACCTCAGAATGTGAAACTGAAGGTCCAGGACTGCAAGTTCCAGCCAGTGCGCTCATTACACGATCAATACTGGAGATATTGACATTCCTGCACAGCAACAAAACACCTGCTATCATTTTGCTGGGAAATTTATCAGGTTTTGAGAGGGAAGAAAGATATTCAAGAAAATGAAATTGAGAAGGGCTTTAAAGCCTGAGCTTTCTCTCTCAGTAATCTGTTCTAGAACAGGGTGTTCCTGTAGGAGTCTGATAGTGTCTAATCTTCCATTCAGGGAGACTTTATGTGCTGTCTTTTGATTTGGAGAGTTGATTTTATGTAGTTTAATGTGAAAGAGACAAGACTGATACAGGATCTTTCTCAGAGGTGAAAAGTAGAATTACTTACAGTGGGTACGGAAAGTATTCAGACCCCCTTAAATTTTTCACTCTTTGTTATATTGCAGCCATTTGCTAAAATCATTTAAGTTCATTTTTTTACTCATTATTGTACACACAGCACCCCATATTGACAGAAAAACACAGAATTGTTGACATTTTTGCACATTTATTAAAAAAGAAAAACTGAAATATCACATGGTCCTAAGTATTCAGACCCTTTGCTCAGTATTTAGTAGAAGCAGCCTTTTTAATCTAATACAGCCATGAGTCTTTTTGGGAAAGATGCAACAAGTTTTTCACACCTGGATTTGGGTATCCTCTGCCATTCCTCCTTGCAGATCCTCTCCAGTTCTGTCAGGTTGGATGGTAAACGTTGGTGGACAGCCATTTTCAGGTCTCTCCAGAGATGCTCAATTGGGTTTAAGTCAGGGCTCTGGCTGGGCCATTCAAGAACAGTCACGGAGTTGTTGTGAAGCCACTCCTTCGTTATTTTAGCTGTGTGCTTAGGGTCATTGTCTTGTTGGAAGGTGAACCTTCGGCCCAGTCTGAGGTCCAGAGCACTCTGGAGAAGGTTTTCGTCCAGGATATCCCTGTACTTGGCCGCATTCATCTTTCCCTCGATTGCAACCAGTCGTCCTGTCCCTGCAGCTGAAAAACACCCCCACAGCATGATGCTGCCACCACCATGCTTTACTGTTGAGACCGTATTGGACAGGTGATGAGCAGTGCCTGGTTTTCTCCACACATACTGCTTAGAATTAAGGCCCAAAAGTTCTATCTTGGTCTCATCAGACCAGAGAATCTTATTTATCACCATCTTGGAGTCCTTCATGTGTTTTTTAGCAAACTCCATGCGAGCTTTCATGTGTCTTGCACTGAGGAGAGGCTTCCGTCGGGCCACTCTGCCATAAAGCCCCGACTGGTGGATGGCTGCAGTGATGGTTGACTGACTACAACTTTCTCCCATCTCCCGACTGCATCTCTGGAGCTCAGCCACAGTGATCTTTGGGTTGTTCTTTACCTCTCTCACCAAGGCTCTTCTCCCCCGATAGCTCAGTTTGGCCGGACGGCCAGCTCTAGGAAGGGTTCTGGTCTTCCCAAACGTCTTCCATTTAAGGATTATGGAGGCCACTGTGCTCTTAGGAACCTTAAGTGCAGCAGAATTTTTTTTGTAACCTTGGCCAGATCTGTGCCTTGCCACAATTCTGTCTCTGAGCTCTTCAGGCAGTTCCTTTGACCTCATGATTCTCATTTGCTCTGACATGCACTGTGAGCTGTAAGGTCTTATATAGACAGGTGTGTGGCTTTCCTAATCAAGTCCAATCAGTATAATCAAACACAGCTGGACTCAAATGAAGGTGTAGAACCATCTCAAGGATGATCAGAAGAAATGGACAGCACCTGAGTTAAATATATGAGTGTCACAGCAAAGGGTCAGAATACTTAGGACCATGTGATATTTCAGTTTTTCTTTTTTAATAAATGTGCAAAAATGTCAACAATTCTGTGTTTTTCTGTCAATATGGGGTGCTGTGTGTACAATAATGAGGAAAAAAAATGAACTTAAATGATTTTAGCAAATGGCTGCAATATAACAAAGAGTGAAAAATTTAAGGGGGTCTGAATACTTTCCGTACCTACTGTATTACCTGCTGATGCCTGCTTTGATGGAGGGCCTGAACTACAGTGACCCCAAAAGGTATTTGGAAACTTAATGGGATAGTTCATCCAAAAAAATATTATGTCATCATTTACTCACACCCATGTTGTTCCAAACCTGTATCGTACTTATGTGAAACTATTAAAGAAGATATTTTGAGGAATAATTTTATTTTATTTTTGTCCATATGATGGAAGTCAGTGGTCACCAAAATAGTTTGGTTACCAACATTATTCAAAATATCTTTTTTTGTTTCTCGTACAATGACAGAATTTTCATTTTGGGCAGACTGTCCCTTTAAGTTACACAAAAACGTATGCGTGTCATTTCATGAACAAAATATCAAATTAAATGACATTTATTTTCAAAGAAATATAACATAAACTCACTTATGATGCAATAACTTTTACAAAAAGAGGTTTGGACAATTTCTGCTTGTCAAATAGTATGGTAATTAATCTGACCTGCTAGGACGCCTGCCTGAATTTGAGGGTAGTTGATGTCATACATCCCCTGAAATGGTCACAGTTGGTTAGAACTGCAAATACGGTTTTATTGTATATTGGTTTTATATTTTATGTAAGTGTCTCAAAGGGATAGTTCACCCAATAATGAAAGTTCTGTTGAAACTTGCGTCGTTCCAAACCTGTGACTGACTGACTTCTGTGGAACCTGAAATATTTTATTTATTTTTAATATTTTATATATATTTTTTGGCCAAATAATACTTTTTTTTTTTGGACCCCACTGAATTTTCTTTGTATGGACAAAAATAGTTCAATTCACAAAATTGTCTTTTGTGTTATGTAGAGAGAAGTCAAACAGGTTTGGAATTATGTTGGGGGTGAGTACATTTTGACACTTTTTTTTTTTTTTTTTTTTTTTGGGTGAACTATCCCTTTAAGTGTCCAAATATATGTGGCCACTATGTTATTTCAGTACACAAACTTGGAAATGTGACATGAACGGGTGATGACTTACTGTCATACATTTCGATGAGGATACGCCAGACAAACATTTCACATTTGACAAAACACACAGAAACAACACACGTGCTCATAATCCTCAATAGCAGAGAAACACAGTAGCACATTCCAGTGATGTCTCATTAGTGTTGTCAGTACATATGATGCGCCCACACTGAGCCACACACATTCCTGAACACTTACACATATACATGCAGTGGTCTCTCTTTGTGTTCCATAACTCCTGGCGTCTCTGTGCTTCTGGGAAAAAGATTTTCCAAATGAGTCCACCAGCTGACCTCACTCTTTTCCATCAGGGGTTTATGCGTAAAGCTTTTGACCTATTGTCTGCCTTACCCCGGAATGCACTGGCATGAGTGATTCGTAAAGAGTCTGTGTGAATGAGTGACTGAGTATAATAAGGTTGAAAGTGTGTATAAGTTGCTGTGTATGTTCTTTCTTATTGATGCCTTAGGATTTGTGAAGTCCATAATGGGAAGGCGCCGTTCCCTCCCTCACATTCACTCTGCTGACTGGAGCCTTCGAAACCAAGCAGAGAGACAGGCCGTCAACTTTGTACTACAGGGTATTGTGTGTTTCTACTTGTGTTTGTAATGTGTGTGGCATTTGTGATTGTCACAATGACTGTGTGTGATTCTTCAGGCTCAGCTGCAGACCTAGCCAAAATGGCCATGATCAAAATCTGCTCTCAAGTGTCTTCTGCCTCTTACACTGCCAGGTACATCCATCCGTTCATCCATCCAGTTTTCCACTCCCATCTTATGTGTATCTTAATACTACATTTTGTGTTTGGGAAATGTGGTAACATTTTACATTAAGGTTCAATTAGTTAAATGGATTGTTCCCACTACATACTGCCATCATTTACTCACCATCATGTTGTTCCAGACCTGTATGACTCTCTTCTGTGGAACATAAAAGAAGATACTTTGAAGAATGTTGGTAACCAAACTGCTTTGGTGACCACTGACCTCTGTTGTGTGAATGAGTAAACACTGAGAAATGCTGTTTCTTTTATCTTCCACAGAAGAAAGTCATACAGGTTTATAAAGACATGAAGATGTCAATAATGGCAGAATTTTCTCTTTTTTTGTGAACTATCCCTTAAATGCATTAGGCATCATTCACTAACAATGTTTTTGTAGCATTTATTAGTCTAGGTTTATGCTAATTTAGACATGCTAATACATTTTTAAAATGACAAGTTTATAAATGATATATATATATACATATACATACATACATACATATATATATATATATATATATATATATATATATATATAGATATATATATAGATATATATATACATATATTATTTATTCTCCACAGATATCTTTACTTTCTCTTTCTGCATATCCCTTGATATTCTTTGTCTTTCTCTCTTAGCCTATCTGTGTGAATCACTCAACTTGCAGTGCAGCTCTATATTACAGTCATTTATCTTTGTTAGCATCTCTCTATCCCTCCCTCTTCATTCTATCTCCTCACCCCTCCCTCCAAGTCTCTTTCGATTCCTCTCAGTGAGTATTAGGAGATATGTCTGCAGTAGATGGCATCCAGACCAATGTAGAGCAATAAGATTACTGAACCTTTTAATGTAATATTGGCGTCACATTCCAGAAACTAAACGCATCATGGTTTAGTGGTCATGGTCTGGTCATTACATCCCCACGTTAAGATTGATAGTTCTGTTCTAGTTTCTGTGTGTCTTGATCTTTTTAGGCTGGTGGCTCAAATCCATGATGAGCTGCTGTTTGAAGTGGAGATCTCACAATTGGAACAGTTTGCTGGTGAGGGAAACCTCACAAGACCGGTTATATGAACTTGAAAGGAATATTCTGGGTGAAATACAAGTTAATTTCAACTAGTTCTGTGTAAATTATCTCTGAATTATTTTCTGTGGTAATCAGTCTTATTTTAATAATATTTCTATACTATTATAGTTTTTATTAATAATTTGATTGAGATTTATTAAATATTTATATTTTAGTTTAATTTGTAGTTTATTATGTGCTTTTATTCGTTTTATTAGATCTCTGAAACGCAATCAGTTAGTTTAACAAAATTTTTTTTATCGTTTTAGTTAGGTTGGTAATTGACATTAAGCTGCAAATGCTGTCAAAAGAGCATAACTAGTATTTTACCCAGAATACTAGTTTAGAGACAAAAAGTGATTTCCATTCAAAATTGTGAATCTTATGTTGGTGAACAGTGCTGGTGAAGAAGACCATGGAATCTCTTCAGCACATTGCAGATTTGGAAGTGAATATCTCTGTAAGTGAACATCCACACAGCTTTATTTAAAAGACAATCATTTATCTTAGTATGAAGACGAGCTTCTGGATGTAGAGAACATGCTGTGATCTATTCAGAGTCTTCCTTGTTGCTTCAGAAGCATTTTATTGCTCTAATAGAAGCCTTAATCATATCAGACACTATCAAACAGATTTGTCCACTACAAAGGTGATTTGCTGTGTCACAGCGTTTGATTGGTAACCTAATTAAGCTGAATTACATTTCCAGATGGCCTTCCATCCTACAGCCTGACTTTAATTTACTATAAAACTTAATGATGCAGCAGATCTAGGTCAAAAGATATAGATGATCTAGTGATGGCAGTTCATTTCTTTCTATTCTCAGGTGCCCCTCAAAGTCTCACTGTCCACAGGACGGTCATGGGGCTCAATGTGCGAGATGAACCTCCCCTGCACCACTACAGCTACTTCTGTCTGAGTCCTCCCGCTCTTCCTCGCCATCCCGTTACTATGGTAACCGAGCTGCTGCAGTTCCCAATTCTTGTTTCCTGCTGATGTATCCGAGGGCAACGGTAGGAGCAGGCTGGATCGTACCGGTTTCTATTTTGGGGGGCTTCCCTTCATTAATTTTTTGCCTTTCACTGTTATTCTGTTGTTGTTATCTCTGTTCAGAGGCTTATATCTCTTTGCATGAGAATATAAGTAGCAAATAAATCTTTGTTCACTGTTCATTTTCAATGTTTGTGCATCTTATATTCGATAAATCTGTCAACTCACATATTCAGTGAATAAATAAACATGAGCCTCTGTCCAGAACAGGCTTCATTTCAGCTGTATTACTGGCAGTGCTATCTGTTTTTCAGCTGCTATGATGGAACGTCTGTCTCCTGATGAATATTAATAAACTCAGTCCTCATTTAGTGAGTCGCGCTCACTCCATTTTAAACCTGTTAATCTTATCTCTTCCGTTTCCACGGCACCTCACAACTCGCTTAGCAGCACCCACTGGCCTTTCTCACGTGTACACAGTCCACACACACACTGACCCAGATTTTCAGTGTCCGTCTGTGGCGTCCGTCAGATCTTGTGCCCCTTCGTAATGCCCCCTATCAATACAAACACACCCTTGAAAAATGTTCCAGTCTCTGTGCTTGTTGTAAGTTACCCTCTCTGAATGTCATATCACTGAAAGCCCGTCTTAAAGGTCTGGCACTGAGAGTAGAGACATTTTACCATGCTAGGTCACGATCTGTTTGTTCTTTCTCAAAATCATTAATTAATGCTCAGTACTCACTGAGAATTGGCATAGAAGATCCTTTAGAATGTGTAATGGGGGTCAATAATGAGATCATGTTTTGCACAAATTATTTGAGCCTTGCATGTTACTTATGACTATGAATTGTTTTATGGCTTTTTTTGTGCAAATTTTTCATTTGCTGAAATCAAAAGTCCCTTCAAAGGCCACTGCTTTAAGAGGTATATAATGTTGCCCTTATTTAACCAGACTTTGTCATTTTTTAATGTACATTTGTACGTCGTGTACGCATGCAACTTCAGACACGTGCACAAGCTTTATGCATCATTCCTTTAATTGATACAGTATGTACATCCTTTTCTTTCATAAATCAGGAAAACTTTTCTTTACATCTTTACAAAGTTCCTGTGTATCGAGGAAATGAAAGAAAAAGAGAAAAGGTGAGAACGTAAACAGCAGTTTAAAAAAATAAAAAAATCCAAAGGAAACCCAGGCAGTACAATGATTTCAGACTCAAAGAACCAGGTGATCACTGCGACCAAACAGGTAAAGCAAGGTCAGATTTACCGTGCTGAAAAACGAAAACCTCCCTTTTCTTTCCCCAAACTCCATTCTGCCCATTATCATACTAAAACCAGCCCCATTTTGTTGCTACTGACCCGCCCCATGTATGGCTGCAAATCATTTCCCTGCTGTGCTTTGTATGGGCTTGTTTCTATAGTAACAGGCAGCCAATGACTGAAATGTGTTTAACACACTGACAAAATGGGGCAACTAATTTCAACTCATACCAGAAACTGTAAACATGAGCATTTCTAAAGCAAAGAAAAATGTGTTACTCCCAACTTGAGAAATTGTTTTAGTGCCATACATTTCCAAAGTAATTTCAATAGTGATTTACCCATAAATTAGCCATTATTTAAAATAATTAGTAACCTGCCGGCACTTTGCAATGCTTCTAAGAGCCCCTTATAAGTGCTAAGAGGATGCAGGGACTCTGAAAGTTACTTTTGCTTCTCTGACTGGCACAAATGTAAGCAGATTGTATAGTTAGAATTGTCTCAGTTTGCAGTTGTTTCCCAAAGTGTATTGTTGTTGTTGTTGTTGTTGTTGTTGTTTGTAAACGTCTTCATTATATTCATATAGTTTCTGTTACAAAACGATGACAAAATGTCCCCAAATGCTATTTACAGTAAATTACACTTTACAGCTTTACATATATTAAAATGTTAATAAAAAAGGTTAATTGTTTTCAAGAAAAATCATAAAGCTTTGTTAATATGAACCTGTGCGTATTGTGCCACTTGTAAAACTGGCTGTGTGGTGTTGATTGCCGTCACAGATTGTTGGAAACTGCACTCCTCGTGGATCAGGAGACAGTGGATTTTTAAGACCAACCAATTGTGGTTCAGAGCTTGACGTAACTTTCAGAGGCCCGTGACATCACTCGGTCACAAAGGTTTCTCGCTTATTTTTGTGGGTACAACATAAAAATCCACCATAAACTGAAGAATACTGTTACTGAAGTAAACACGTTAGTTGTAATTAGAATTAAGGAAATATAAAAGAAATAAGAATATACAAAAAAGAAAATTCACATTCACACTTTGTCAGGCCTTGGCTTGCCCATGGTGATGTTGCTGTGCCATTACTAATAACATCTTAGCGACTGTCACCAGTAAAGTATGAGGGATTGAACATCAATGCAGCATTTGAACATTTATATAATCTCATGGATCATGTTCTTGTTATGTTTGTTTTTTCCCCAACTGTGATACTTTGCATTATTGCTTTATAAAATGGCACATAGGCTTGATTTCCCAATGAATTCTACAAAGATGAGTTTATCTTAAAGACAAATGGCAAAATAAGGAAATACAGCAAACATCTCAACTTTGGCAAATGCAACTTTTTAAGAAATACTGTTGATACATTGTAGTGGATCATAGATAAGCACATGAGACGAACCCTTCTTTTTTTTTTTTAAATCAACAAAAAAAATCAGAAAGTTGTGCTACAAGTGGCACTACCTCCTTAGCACTTGAATTCACAATAAGTGAGTGCTTTCAACCCCCCAAAAAAATGAAAGGAGAAGGAAGCAGCTCCACATTTTGGTGTCTTGGCTTGTTCCATGCTTCACCTGAAGGGTGATAGAGATGCAGCAAGACCATCTACCATCGTGAATCTTCTCTGACTTCCTTCTCTGTTAAGTGAAACATTCTTAGCAGCCATCTTATTCATGCAGGTTACCAAGGTCAATCTGAATGCCTTATCATCACCTGTTCTTTCTAACACTAATGTATAAGAATGCACTTTATTTCTGTGTTGTTGTTTTTTGAGACTTGGGTAAAACACCAGATTTTTTCTTGCGTAACTTAACTTGGCCGCTGTCTTGAGCACTGCTCCAACTTTCAAAGACATTCACCAGCCAATCGAGTCACCAGTCTAAACCCACATAGGACACTAACTGTACTGTATATATAAATCCAACTGAATTGAGCCATTAGCATGTGCAAACGTTTTAGCATGTGCAAAACAAGCGGCATGATCAGGAACTGGTCAACATGTTAGTTAAACACAAGCAGTCACACAATCATGGTGTTCTTGCACTTACTTGCAATTTTAGCATTACAATAAGGCTGTCTTCAATCTGGCAACAATACATGCACCTTATAGATAAAATTCCCAATCCCATGCTAACTGCATTCGGAATAATAAGTTAAGGATTTTCAAGGCAGTTGCTCTACAGAAGAATAACACTCATAGCAAAATACCTCAATTACATCAAACACTGTTCAAATCTGGATCTTCAGAATACATAATACTTTGCTTACTGCCGTGTACATTCAAATCTGCCAGCTCTCTGGTTAATCATTTGTGTGTGTTTTCTGTTGATCTGGTACTGATTTCTAAATGTGGAATTGAACTTCATGCTCCTTGTATATTTTCATACTGCAATACAGTTGTGTTTGATCGTTTTGGCAATAGTCAAATTTGCTTTGGGTTTTACACAGGAATTCATGTTTAAACATCCCATCACAGATTTGATCAGCCTAACCTTTCTTCTTAAGGATATTGGTGCATTAAAATATCCATTCAATGAGTCCATTTTAAGGGAGACAGGTGAATGCTATGTCTAATTTGACTGGCACACGCAACTGGCAAAGTTGTGTCTACAGATTTGCTTTCTTGGTGCCTTGTTCATTTCAAACCACATGGCTAAAATAGGGATGTCCTCAAGTAAAGTGAGAAGCGTCACGTTACTTATCTGTAATCAAAACAGCGCATTCAGTTAAATAATTTTCAAGGCCTTCTTAATGATAAAAAAGAACATCTCGCAATATCCTAAAAGATGACAATAACTCAAGAATTTTAGAATGAACAAAAATTACATAGAAAAAAAGAAACAGCTCCACTTTTAAGACTTGCCATGTTAAATATGGTATTTTCTTGCTCATTTTTCATTCAAAGACGTTTCATGCAACAACAATTTCTTTGAACAATGAAACACATATTTGTTATATGTTCAGTTAAAAAAAGAAGCTTGTTTTACATATTTTTAAATATACTTCTTTTCCAGGGCAGGCACCGTACGCACAAACCAGGTACAGAGGCATGCCACATACTTGCATTGCTCTTGCATTCTACTATTGGCAGCTGTGATGTCATTGAAGCAGCAAGCTGGTGGGTAATCCTATTGTTTGGTTGACCCCGCCCATCTCACATTCTAAGCCATGCCCACAACTCTCCACACTGCTACTGTGACATCACAGAAGAATGGGGATAGATAGTACAAGCTAGAATGGGGAAAAGGGCGGTGCACAAGACTCTGTGGCGCATGCAGAGAGAGGTGGGTGGGGGCGTAAAGGAGGGAGAGGTCTGGCCCAGGGTTGCAGTTCGATTTTTGGATGGGGGTGGGGTTAAAGTCAAGGAAAACTGGCAATGATCATGTTTGTTTTTTGCACTACATTGTTACTACTATGTATTTTTAAATCACATTTAGTTTCTTAACTTTATACAACATTGTCACAGATGACGCTTTTTGTGGTTTGTCTCTCTCCCTCTGCTGGTACTGTGATAGGAGGATCGAGACGGAGAGAGATTATGGGTATGTCTTATATGTATGTTTTCAAACATTTTACATATACATTGAATAGTTGCAGAATATAAAGCCTTAGATATTGTATACTTATACAATCCTTTTTTATATATTTATCCAAATTTAGATTTGTGCCTAGTTTAATTTCAGGTTTATCATCATATTGTTGCCTTTATGCCACCCAAGTTTAATTCAAATACACTTGGAGTCTGATCGCGTTTGTTTTTGCTTTTTTTTGTTTTTGTATTTTAGACTTTGCTTTGGAGGAGCGATATCAGACAGCGTTTAAGCAATTTTGTATTTTTTACCAAACCAAATTATCCACAAAGTATACAAAAGTTTAATCAAGTCATTATTAAAGCTTCATCAATTCGGTACACCAATAGATGTGAATATGAAATGTGTGTACACTAATAGTCAGATTTCAAGTGAATTTAGACTTTTGTAAACGTGAATTTCACTGACGGCAACTTTAATGTCAGCCAAATGAAGAGTAGAGAAACATTTGTTTCTTTTTGGTTTTCTTTAACATGAAGGAGCGTTCATGTTTTTCTGGTTATTTCTTAATGTTGATACTGTGGCTCAGCACTAGGAACCTGCTTCACCATCAAAACAAATCAAGATTATATTGCAAAGTTGTTATCGTAATCTATTAAACAAGGGGTGCTTAAGGATATAAATCACTGGCTTTATAATATTCCACATTTCTAGCTATTTTTGTTCATCAGTTAGACACAGTTGAAAAGACTGTGCTTTGGACTAAAAGTTACAATTGGATGGACTTTTTGACTCCACCAGACTGCCGCTGTTGCAACGTTCAAATGTACTTCGTCAAGAGGAAGGTGGCATCAGACGAGGTGGATTGATCTTTTCTGCCTCCTTCCCTCCAGTTCCTATGTCCACTGCTTCCTGAACTGTTTTTATAGTGGTCTGTGCTACTCTGTGGATAGGCCTATAGGATGAATTGGAAAAAGGTCAAAGGCAGAATTAAGCTGCCTTGGTTAATTTATGTGTTTTAAGGGAGACTCTGTCACTGCGAACAAATTCACATTATATCCGAATAAGATCAAATCATTTGGGGCTTTTCAATTGTTCATGGTGTTTCAGGGCAAGATGACCATGAAAAGAAAGTCTAAGAGAAGAAACGTCAAATGTGATTAAAGAAATTAAATGTCCCACTAAACCCCCTCAAAAACAATGAGCATAAAAACGAATAAAAATAAAGGTTGTAGGAACAGATATGACTTTTTAAAAACCAAACAAAAACATAAATAAATAGGTAGAAGAAGAGGACCGGGTCAGTGGGTGGTTCAGGGTCATTGCCGGCATTGTCGTTTATATTCTATCTTCTGCGCTTATGTTAACCCTCTGTCTCTCACTCTTCGTGAAGCTGCAATCGGTACCGACTATAGCGAATTTGGAAGAAGAGCCTCTCCAGCGGTGAACGGGTCATTCCTGGCAGCGTGTGGTCGTCAGTATCCCCCACTCGCCGGAAACCCAAAGACTCGTACAGCTTGTGGGCGGCCATCTTGACTGCAGTTGTTCCCAGAACCACGGCCGAGTAGTTGTTTAACATGGCAAATTCTAGAACTCGTCGACCCAGGGCCTTGGCGATGCCTTTTCCACGGAAGCGAGAGTCCACAGACATGCGACGGAGCTCCAAGGTGTTGTCATCTTCTCGACCTTGCGCTGCCACGATGCCCACCACCTGGCCTTGCAAAACTGCCACCCAGAAACAAGAGCCTGTGGGAATCAAAACAAAGAAGATATTCAGTTTCTGTCTTTAGAGTAAACATTTGCCAGCTAATTGTAAAAATCTAACATATGATCTAGTTTCCATTTAATTATTTTGACTAAGAGCCTTTTCTGCCCACTAAGGGTCATGCTTATTTTCATCTGCATTCAGATTCTAGTATTCATCATGGTATATAGGCTGCTCTTCAACACCCCTCATCGTTAGATCATCAAGCCAATCAATTTATTCAGTTCTAGACTAATAAAAATCTATTTCTCACATTATATATTTCTGACAATCAATGATTCAGTTGAATAAGACTGGCAAAGTAGCTGATGAGAGGGGTTATTAAGAAGCAGCGACCATGCTTTTGTTCAAAAGATGTGCTGCACTGAAATAGCAAAGCAGAATTAAACTCTTTAAATAAGTTTTTTTTTTGTTTTTTTTTTTTTTGTTGCCACTCTAAAAAATGTTTACCTGGCGATGTATAGCGATGTGCATTAGTGTGAGTACAGATTACTAATAGGTTGTGTTCTGAAATGTGAAACCACATTTAAGCACACTGTAGCAGTCAGTATTTATGGATCATGCCAGTTCATTTCATTTCCGATTGCCTGGAATTACAGATGTCCAAGTGTGCCATCAACAGAATATGAACCTGGGAGACATGTTTATGATTGATTTGTTGTAATTTTGTCATATTTATCTTACTAATCTTTTAATAATTATGCTTGGGGGAAACCTATTATAATAAATAGTTTACATCATAAAACAAAGAAAAATCATAAAAATATGCACCATCAAATGAGTTTCAAAGCTATTTGTAAGACCTGCTGATTACGTCACTACTGATGACTTGCATCAGTAATGCTAAGAATTACATATTTTTTTCCTGTTGGGCAAGCCAACTGTCAGCTTTAGGTCAGATTCTTGTTTCAACAGCAGAGGAGCACAGATTACGGTAATTCTAATCTTAAACATTGTATTTTATGTCATGCTTGTGAGGCTCAGCTCTGTTATAAATAACTAAATTACTTACTGAGTTGCAGTGAGAAAGGAGATAAATACGGTGAGGGGGCAGGACTGTCACATCTGTGCCATAGAAGCTGCAAAGACTACAAATACACAAGGACGCGACTGAGCTCTGGATTCTCCAAGACATAAGAAGTATAGCAGGAAAAGGTAAGTCTGAACCGATACGTTTTCAATGACTTGATGTTATCTTTTATCATGCATACTAATAATTGGTTCAGTATTTGAACTTTCTGTTTTCTGTTAAGAATTGTGTTTCTGGCATGAGGTCGATTAACTTCTCTGACACACTCTCCTCTGTCTTACAAGATTAACCCCTCCCTGTTCAACACATGTTCTTAAGCATCTAGTCAATACCATCTTCTAAAATCTCTCGCCATACTGTGTGCAAAAAAAAAAAACGTCATTAAAAGAATCAGTTGAACATTAAATAAAATCACAACATTATATCAAACACTGCAAGTGTAATATTTATGTAAGAAGGATTAGTTCATTAGTGACGATAGCCGGGATAGCCATGATCCATTAAACTATAGGCCTGTGATATTAATCTACACTGTGTTCCAAATTATTAAGCAAGTTTTTCAAAGAAAGTGTTTGTTTTATTTCTCCATATTTATTTAGATAACTGGTATCAATCAGTCAGTTTAAAAAAAAAGACAGGCTTGTTAAATAGTTTGCCCGGTCTACTTAGGTAATTGGAAATCCTACTTTAATGGGTTGTTCCAGATTATTAAGCAATTCACAGTTCACATAAAACACTGCACATTGGTCCATTTACAAATATAAATGTTTTTGCTAAAGCCGTGTTAATTGTGTTCTTAATTTGTTTCTTTTCTCTTTTTTTTAAATAATAAATATAACAAAAAGAACCGGTAAGAATACCATTAAAGTACCTGATCGATAAGCCGTATCGGTAAGAGTAGTAAGACCTCGATGATACCCATCCCTAGTCATGACTGCAGTAGCTTCAGGGCTGAGGAGCACTATTAATCACCGGGAACCAAACGTCCTGCTGTACACTTATTAGTTTTACTACACCCCCTTCCCCAGCTGTCTGATATTTGCTTTGTTTGTGTGTAAATGTACCAATTACAATCCAATTAAATCCTGATGGATAAAATCAAGTCCCGCTTCACATTATTTCCTGCTGAATATGCAGTTTTAGGCATCGCATTAAGGAAATTAAATGTCACAAATGCCATTTCATGTCAACATTAATGACTAGTGGGGAGCATAACAGATCTGTTTGTGTATTTTCCACATATTAAAGAAGTGTCTTCCTGGCCAAACTAGTCTTTTTTTTTTCATGTATATCACTATGGTGCTGTATATTATGGGGTATTCCTTGTGTTTTAAGTATCTGACAAAAACCCTGTCTCTTTAATAATAAAAGCCACTTCAAATAGATATTGAGTGCATTAAAGAAACATCATCCTGACAGATAACCCATATGTTCTTTACCATTCCCTCCTCAGATGCAGGATTTGACATTAGCATAGCAAGAGAGAAAATCCCTTGGGAGAATCCTTTGTCTGCATGCTGCTACTAAACAAAACTACCACACATACTCACAGCGGGGCTTTGATTCACACCTTCCCCCATTTCCTGACCCCAGTCTTCAATTCTCTCTTTTACTTGATGATGCAGGACTAAATAAGAAGCTTGTACACACAGAAACTGTCTGCGCTAAGGACTGACAGCTATATATATATATATATATATATATATATATATATATATATATATATATATATATATATATATATATATATATTTAAAGAAATAAACACTTTGATTCAACAAGGATGCATTAAATTGATAAAGTAACAGTAAAGATGTTTATAATGTTTAAAAAAAAATTATATTTCAAATAAATCATGTTATTTTAAATTTTCTATTCATCAAAGAATCCTGAAAAAAATGTATTGGTAAGATTCTTTAAAGAAGTCTCTTTATCAAAACAGTAAAAAAAAAACGTAATATTATGAAATATTATTACAATTTAAAAGAACTGTTTTCTATTTTAATATATTTTAAATTGTAATTTATTTCTGTGATGGCAAGTCTTCAGTGTCAAGGGATCCTTCAGAAATCATTCTGATATGCTGGTTTGTTGCATAAGAAACATTTCTTATTATTAACATTGTATTAGTTTCCACAAAAATATTAAGCAGCACAACTGTTTACAACATTGTTTTTCAAGATTCTCTGATGAATAGAAAGTTCTAAAGAACAGCATTTTTTTAAATAGAATTTTTTGTAACTTTATTATAACGTCCGATCAATTTAATGCATCCTTCCTGAGTAAAAAAAAAAAAAAGAGAATTTCTTTAAAATATCAAATAAAATCTTACTGACCCCAAGCTTTGAATGCTAGTATATCATTTTGCATCACTCACAGTGAGATAGACTCTTAAGATATATGAACTGGCTTTACTTCTAGCGATTACAGAGAGCGTTCTGATTGCCAGCATCTGGCTGTTTGCTAAGGCAGCTGCTCTGAATTTGACCGTGAAGTTCTGCAGCAGTTTATCATAGGCAATAAATGTCCGTCCTTACGCTGGCGCTGTCTGAGGGAAGCCCATAGAATGATAAAAGATTTCAGCTATCCAGCACTCAATCTGCACGTGCCACTACCATCTGCTAAACAATTCCAGAGCGCCAATCATACACAAGTACTGTAGGTTAAAGAACAGTTTTTATCTGCAAGGTATCAGGATACTGAAGAGCCACTACCTCCATCATTCTGTTCCTCTTCAACTGTACTTTGATTGTTATCTGCAGTATTTATTAGTATGTTTACTACTGCATCGCAGTTATATACACAATGGGATTCATTAACTGTACTGGATCTATGGCTAATTTATCCACCTGAAAGGATTTGTTGTGTTTATCACTAAACTCTAAAAGTTTGCTCTCTCTGTGCTTAAAATTGAATCATAAGTGGAAAGTTATTTTTTATTTTGGGGTGCTTTAAAGATTATAACTGTAAATCTGAGTTTACTGCAATACAATTTGTATCAGCATTTTCCCTGCCTTCAATCAATAGGCCTACATGACTCAGAAGATTTATCCTCAAGAGCAGAACTGAGAGAGACTTTCTGCATATTTCATGAGTCTTCAGCATTAAAGCTACACATCAGATATTCAGCCCATCTTGGACTTCTAAAGTGCAGTATTTACCCTCAATTTCACAGGTACTGATCCTGAGAGTATTTGTTCTGGTGAGATAAATGGTTGATTGAGGAAGCTGGTGCATTTTGGGAACTGGGAAGTTCATACATTGAAATATTTTTTCTCTTAAATATAGTAAGATCTAAGTATTCGTGCATAAACATGTTATTAGATCAGCATAATTATATCTTACTATCAAGTGCCCAGCTGCTGTTTGACGTAGACATATTTATATAATATTATATAGATATAGATATTGATATAAAATGTCACCAATATAATGAACTGCTTACAGTACCATTCAAAAGTTTGTGAGCAAGATAAAAAAAAAAAAGAAATTAAGTTTTATTCAGCAAGGACACCTCAAATTGATCTAAAGTGACCAGTAAAATGTGTTACAAAAAACGTTTTTATATATGCTGCTCTTTTGAACTTTCTATTTATCTTAAAAAAAATCCTGAAAAAATGTATCGGTTTAAAACAAAATGTAGCAGCACATCTGTTTCCAACACTGATAACAATAAGAAATGTTACTTTGGCACCAAATCAGCATTTAAGAATGATTTCTGAAGTATACTTAAAATGATTTTAAACTCTAATATTTCACAATATTAATGTTTTTACTGAATATTGTTCAAATAATTACAGTCTTAAGAGACTGCTTTCAAAACCATAAAAAAAAAATCTTACTGACCCCAAACTTTTGAACAGTGTGAGTGTTGTACAGGTTTGGATATACTTATGAGAGCCAAATCTTTCAAAATAAATGTCCTCACAAATATAGCGAAACATGTTGAAAACTTGCTTGTGATGATAATTTTGTGTCAATGTTTATGTGCGTGAAATGACCCCTTACCTGTGGGTTTCATGTAATACTCCTCGATGTCAGCCATATCAGTGTGCAGAGCGCAGTCCAGGTATTCGAGAATGACTTTTCTGCTGTAGTAATAACGTGCACCCATTAGAATAAACGGTGCGCAGAAGGTCAGTGTGAAGGATTTGGTCATAACATAGCACATTACTATGGAGAAATGGAAGAAAAATAAACGACACCTGTCAGAAAAGAGAATCAAATGTTTGATTTTTGGCAGAAGAGAGACAAACAGACAACAAATGTTTACACAATTAGGAGTGTGCAGAGAAACCCTGATATACCAGGGCAGTGAGATGTAATGGAAAACAGACTAATTACAGTGTATCCTGTAATAAAAATTTTAAAAAAATTTGTAAGTAACTTTATTCATATGTACGGTTGGAATTTTAATGGGCAATGGAGTGCACAATAACAGGTCTTCATGGATGTAATTAAACTCAAGAAGATCTGAGTATGTTGGCTGTTGGCACAGGATGGCGCCCTTGAGTAGCCTACAACTGCGCATTGTTTACTGTCAACACAACTCTAACTAACTGTAAAGTGCGTTTACAAAGTTTTTGCTATTCTAAAGAACACTTCAAGTTAGCCTTTATGCTGAATTTATCAGAGGAACAGTTGCCGTAGGTGTACCGTGATGCAGCATATTCTCTGAGCATATTTAGTATGCAAGTGTATAGACATTGTTAAAAAAAAAAAAAAACATTAATTTCAGCTGTAGGGTTGTAAATAATTTTTCAATGTAGCATAAAGATACAAAAAGGTTGCTGTTTAGCCAGCTCGCCACGATGCTCGCTCACACCGCCTGTAGTTGAAAATCATTAGTAAACAAGAAAATTAAGTCAATCATTAAATATTATGCGTATTATTAATGGTTGTCAATTCTCTCTAAATTAAACGTCATACCTAAACAGGCAAAAAACACAACTTCGTGCACTAACACGAGACGTATTGTGGGGAACGTAGTGCGCTCGCGCGGGACTCATTCATTCATTCATTCATGCGGCGCACACACACACACACACACACACCGGTAACGCATACTGAATGCTCTGAACTGCTGCTGTCTTTGTGACTCCTTGATATTCACTGGGATTGTATATCAAATGAAAAAGATTTCACGTGCGTAAAAAAAAGAAAAAAAAAGTTAGCTTCATCGTTTTGAACATAAAATGTATGATGATTTGATCATAAAATGTATCAATTTAGCTCATCATTTTAGTTAGATTCTTTTCATTTTAACAATTAATATACTTACTTATGAACTCAAACAGCTCAGAGCTTATTTTCACATGTTGCAGAGGAACAATGATGAAAGCGATACTCTCATCGTATTCCCTGAATTTTGGTCACATACCTGTGAGAAAGGCATAGATAATTTGGGTTCTAGTTTGCTGTTTTAGACCCCGAAATGCCGAATTAGGTATCCGCTCCATGATTCCCTCGTTGAAGATCCGGCGCACCTCCTCATGGTCCGAGCGTTCAAATTCGCGAATAAAAACCTGGTTCCGTTTTTCAACCTTATTCTCGATCGCACTGGGAGAAGACGTCCACATTTGCGAGGAGGAAACTATAATTGAATCTTTTTTTGTCCCAGCTATGGCCTCGTGATCGTCTGCAACGATTTTAGTCTCGCAAACCATTTTGGGAGACGAACAATGCATGCAACTGGCCTGAAATGAACTGAAATTGGGGAGAAGCAAAAAAATAAATAAAAGATGGATGATGGTCTTCTTTGTTATGGAAAGAAAAAAGACTGATGTACTACTGCAACCCTGAGCTTCCTCACGACCAAGACTTGCCGGTGCATCACAAGTGGTATTTATAATGCGCCAAAGCCGCATTCAGATTCTGGGGTGTGGGTGTTCTCCTCATCTCGCTGATTGGATGCGGCGCTGTGCCACATCACGGCGGTGGGAGGTGAAAGTACAAAAGATACACCGTAACGTGTCTTTTTGAAACAGTATTTTTGCCCCCGTCAGTACACCGGCGAAATTCCTCACATGTTTGTGTTTTGGGGGGAGAGTGAACCTGATGCGCTCTGGAGCGCCCTGTGGGAGCGCCATGAACCCCGCTTGTGATTGCAGTATCTACAACGTCACGACGATGCTGCGCAACATCAGTCTGCATACATCAACGTTATACACCGGACCTGCACATTTTACAATGAGTGTGCAGATGTATGTCGGCGGGTTTCATCCACTGGCATTTTACCAACGTGCACTGCACAGCGTGTGTGTGTGTGTGTGTGAGTGACACTTTTACTGCACTGCAATGCTACTCTTTGCTTTACATGGTTTACATCCCTTTCTTCTCGGGACCTCTTTTCTAAATTTCTATCGCAAGAATAGCTAAACACAACTCCCGCTATGACCGGATTACGTCAGTACCTAGTTGTAAATGATTCAGGCTGCATATATGTTATAGATACCCTGAAGAAATCGCCTCGATTTCAATAAGGTCGTATTGTACAGAACTAGTTTAGACTGGATCGCCCCCGCCCTTTCTTCTTCTTCTTTTCTTCCCCGACCAGACCCTCCCCCTCCCACACGAAAAGAGTCGTCTTTTTTTCTAAATGTTTGAGCAGGCTTTATCTTACATGCGCCCTAATACGAAAGCGACGTTCCTCAACAATAAAAAAAAAAAAAAAAACGAAAGCGCGAGTAGGAGGCCTAATAGCTCTAGTGAAGATGCGGACTTTTCTCAGCATCAGCATCAGCGGGCAGACCGGATAACGGGCATGCGCGCTCGAGCTGTGAGCAACACTCTTGTCAGTTTGAAGATGTATTTTCATAATATTTAAGTATAGGCTAGTGTAATATTTGTTAATGTTGTTGAATTAATGTTTGCGCAGCTAAAAGCTGTGTTCTTGCTCTTTCTGAACTTGAACAAAAAATCTAAAATCTTACCACAATATTTTCTAATACAGCTAGCTTACCTTAATCTTCAGTGAGAATGAATTAGCATCTTTTAGTAACATGACTCCTAAATTAATAGAAAATACCATAATTGAAAATTAAATCTTAACCAACTCATCAGATTACTTCTAAAAAGTGGTTGAATTGTTGGTTCCTTTTGAATAGCCTATACTTTGAATAGCCTACATGGGGTCACTTGTTTCTCCTTCCATTGTCCTTATTATTTAACTTGACCTTTGACCTCAGCAGTCCAGAGGGAAGTAGCAACCTCAAATGCCAGACAGCATCAAAACTGCATAGTGTGTGCTTCATTTTGCAGTAACCCTTGACCTTTCAGATTCTCTGAAATTGTAATCACTAGTGTGTGTGTGTGTGTGTGTGTGTGTGTGTGTGTGTGTGTGTGTGTGTGTGTGTGTGTGTGTGTGTGTGTGTGTGTGTGTGTGTGTGTGTGTGTGTGTGTGTGTGTGTGTGTGTGTGTGGCAAGGTTGGGGTTTCCAAGACACTTACTATAAGCCAAGTCTGTGTATGTAAGGCAATTCACATGCCTGCATTTAAAAATAATTAATTTATTGCCCATTCTTCTTAAAGTTGCAATGTGTGACCTGTGAAATTAGAACTTTAAAATAGCTCAAATATTAGAGAGCCATCCTCATACATGAGTGAATAATCTTGCTGCTTTGTGTGATTGTTATAATGGCCAGGACCCCCCATGAACGTGTGTGCGTGTGTTTGTGCACGTGTATTGGTATGAACCAGTGGGTCTCTGAGTAACGCTCCTCATTTTTCTACTGGGTGTAATTAGCATTACTCAACTTTACTCATTTCCGGAAATATTAGTTATGTGTCAATGGTTAAGTAACTCTAGGGCTTTTTTTACTTTCGAGAATAAGAAATTAGTTTTGTGTTTCATATACTGTGTGATATTAGCAAGTGAGAAAGAACGACAAAATAAACCGCTTTAAACTAGAGTCTTCATAACCTTGATCTTGATAGAAACTATAAAAAAGCACTAGTCTTCAAGATTATCTGCAGTCTAGATCATTTTGACAATAATGGCTGTCATAACATTCTTTCATTTTGCTTTCAACAGTAGTATATTTACATACACAACACTTTTGAAAGTCAGAAATGTTTCTCTCTTTCTGGGGTCAGTAAGATCTTTTTCGATACAAGTCTCTTCTGTTCACTATGGCTGCATTTATTTGATCAAAAATAGGCCTAAAAAATAGTAAGAACAGTAATATTTTGAAACAAAAAAGAATAAAATATTAACAACAGTGAAAAATTTATAATTTAAAATAACATTTCTATTTTTAAAATGTAATTTAAATGTATTCCTGTGCGGACAAAGCTGAAATTTCAGCATCATTACTCCAGTCTTCAGTGTCACATGATCCTTCAGAAATCATTCTGATATACTGATTTGATGCTCAAGAAACATTTCTTCTTCTTATTATTACTGTTGAAAACAGTTGTGCTGCTCAATATTTTTGTGCAAACCGTGATACACTTTTTTCAGGATTTGATTAATAGAAAGTTCAAAAGAACAGCATTTGAAATAGTTTTGTAACATTGTAAAACTCTAAATCAATTAATAAATTATTGCTGAATAAATAAATAAAAACACTGTAGCCGTGAAAGAGAACTTATTTTGGTTTAGACTTGGTTTGGTTTAGTCTTCTGTCTGAGAGATGTTTTCTGAGCGCTAAAACCTGAAATGCGCGCCCATAAAGCCGCTCATACAGCGCACAAGTACTGAACTGAGTTCTTTTTGGTGCCTTATTGGGCTTGAACTGTCATATACTCGCGATTATATGTCAGAATATCCGTCTTTTGCGAGTATCCTCGTAAACACAGTCATTTATGTCTAGAGTAAACAGTTGAGAAAGAAAGCGCATGAGTATCAGTATATTAGATCTGTGCATTTGGTCTTAAAGTGACAGCTGCCTAAGAAACAGGTTGTCATCTGTGTCATTAATGTCTTCAAACAACAGAAGACAAAGAGAAAATTACTCACTGCTCTTGACTGAATCACTTTTGTAACTTTAATAAGAATAAATGTATATTTAATTTACACAGTGAAGATATGCAGTGTTTTTGTACATTTAATACTTTATACAATTTATGTAGTATTATTTAATATTTAAGTTGCTTATTCCTATTTCTAGTAATTGACGTTTTGATGTCAGGTCTATTTCATTATTGCTATTGCCATTTCATCCTGTTGCTTGTGATTGGTTTCTTTCTTATTTTATCACTGTTGAGTTGTCTTCAGTAAGCTTGAGTTTTTTAAAAGTTTTTTACTTAGGCTAGTTCTAGTTTATTTGTGATAGTGAAATTGGTGGAGTAATCAAACATTTTGAAATAAAAATGTTTTACATAACAAGGTGTTTTTGACCTATAATGCAAGTGTAAGCTCTCGCTCAATCGGCCCAATGTAGGCATCCTACCAGCGGGGAAGGTCTATGCGTGTTACTGTCTTTTCTCGTGGCAAAGTATTTTTGATTAAATGAAATAAATACGTTTTTTCTCGTTATTTCATCTGAATCCATAAATGAAAAGGTTTTAATATCTGTGCATCATTAAATGTGAATGAATGTTTGACTATTCCTTTTAACTCTTTACTGCAAATAATGCAGTATTTATATATATATATATATATATATATATACACAGTACTGTGCAAAAGTCTTAGGCATGTTAATATCCCCCCCCCCCCCCCCCCCCCCAAATATATATATTTTTTTAAGTCAGTTATTTATATCTTTTGCTGTAGTGTGTCAGTAGGAAATATCAGTTTACAATTCCAAACATTCTTTTTGCCATTAATTGTAATAATCCAGTGAGATTTGTGTACGCACAAGGAATCTGACAACAGCCAGGATGATCTGATCTCACCATCATCGAGTCCGTCTGTGATTACATGAAGAAACAGAAAAAACTGAGACAAACTAAATCCAGAAGAACTGCGGGAACGTCTCCAAGATGCTTGAAGAAACCTTCCTGCAAAGCTACCTGAAAAAACTATGCGCAAGTGTACCTGGACAAAAGCCGTTTTAAACGCAAAGGGTCGTTACACCATATATTGATTTGAATTAGTTAATAGAAGTTAAATCATAAATAAATGAACATGCCTAAGACTTTTGCACAGTACTGTATATATAAGGAACCTCCTTCCCGGGTTTCAGCACCAGTGTAACGCAGTTCGTTGTTATGGGTAGAAGGAGGCGGAACCGGCGAACATTCAAATACTTTAATGATACAAATAAAACAAATACAAAACGAAAGTAAAAGACAGCAGCCCCTCACGGACGGACGACTGCTGTCACAATAAAACAAAACACAAGTTCAGGCCTGTCTCTCGATCTGGGTGGTCGTGCAGGTGTTGCTCATCAGTAATCACGCCACCGGACTCGTGCCGCTCTCTCACGGCCCTCGGCCTCGTCCTGCTTGCCACAATGTATACTCGTTGATAATTATTCACATTAAAACATATAGATTCTTGTGTGAGTTTTGGTGATCTCAGCATGAGGGAGAAGGAGTAGGGGATGAGGAGAAGAAATGTTGATTAGGATGATTCAGAGGTGAGACTTTCATCTCGATAGTGCACAAGGGTGAGTTAAAATGTTAATTTGTTCTCTCAGAGAGTAGCTCTCTCTTCCAGTTTTTCCAGTCTTACACAAGTTATATATGTGTAACGTGTATCCTGTTTTAAATGTCATTCCTCACAAAGTGTTAACTGGCATTGAGAGACAAAAGACTGTTTAGCTGTTTACTAAATTAGTCACTAAATTAATTTCAAATTGCCTACTTCTTTACAGTACCATCATTGACCAATTTAACTGCAAAAAGGAGCTGAAGGGTGTGGATTCTGGAATGCACTGCTGCTTCAATGTATATGTAATGAGTGATTATAATCAAGGTATTAATGTTTTTAAGACCATTTTTAATACCAATACTCACCATTTCTTTGTTAAAGCTTTACTATACTGCGTTATAGCCTACTAAAGTGTCCTCTCCTTGAGAGAAAGAACGCATTATCTTGATGTTTTGAGACAACTCTCCTGAAGAGCCTGGCCAAATCCAACCTTGGAAAAGTTGTGTGTCAATGTGTGTGTAAGTCTTTTTGGTATAGGTTAAGGAACAACTCGCATTATTGGAGATTGATACAGTTTTTTGGGACAGGCTGGCGCCCAGCAACCCAAATCTGAGAACTGGAAGGTCATGACCAGTGTTGGAGGAAGTACTGAATCTCAGTAGGCTACTTAAGTAAAAGTACAAATAACCAGAGACATTATTTACTTTAGTAAAAGTAGAAGTACCACAATGAAAACCCTATTAAGTAAAAAGTACCTGATTTTAAATGCACTTTAAGTATTAAAAGTAAAAGTACTTGCATTACAATTTATTCTCTAAATGTCTATATTCTAATAATTAGGGCTGTAACAATATGAAACCGAAATCGCGACACACCCCCTATTTGAAGTTAACATTATACAATACCTACACCACAAAACTAGTGGAGGATAAATTCTTTAAAATTGGGCAATCCCAGCATTATGGACGTGACATTTGCAGTAAAAACTTGAAATATAAATTCTCAGAAAATGCATTTAATACATATTGAAACTGTTTATATACCCATAGCCTACTTCCTTAATAAAGGAGTCCAGACATTAGAAAAATATAATTCTACAGACACCTTGTTTGAGCAGTTTTGTAATATAGAGTTTCTCTTGCTCTGTAAATTTTGCTCTGTGGTTAATTATTTTTATTTTTTTTAACATTTAATTATATGAACATAAGTATATTCATAGTTATATGATGCTATTAAGATATTCTATTAATTATATGATTTCATAATTATATAGTGTATACTGATGTATATCATTTGTAATCATGTGATTAGTGCGCCATGATTAAAAGTACTGCAGATTAGATAGGATACAGAAGGGACTAATATTCCTCACACAGCTTTTACTAGCAACTCATAAAAACAGAACGAAAGGAAGTGGCAGAATGAGGGAGAGAACTGGCAGGAAACCAGCATGTGTTAATGGGTTGAATGCGATGCCATGTCCTCTGATCTGTCAGCTTCACACACATCACCATGAATGGTGTTCACCCAGAACCGCATGGGTCAGGTGAGGTACTCCTACCCCCAACTGAACCAATGTGACCTTTTTGTGTCGCTTGCTATAAATATCAGATTTTTATTCTGAGGGGCTTTATAAGGTTAGGAGAAAATGAAAATATTAAGTGTTTCTATTAAATCCAGTAACGCTATAGTCTTAATCATTATTAAATATTCCAATCGAACAGGATTTGGGGTCGGGACTGTTTGGGTGGTTTACATGTAATCATTTAGCAGACGCTTTTATCCAAAGCATCTTAAAATATAAAAAAGGTTACATGTTTTAAGATGACATAGTTACATTGTACTTACTCTAAGTAATATTAATTAACTACATATACTTACTATATAGTTAGGGTTAGTTACTTGTGCATAATTTACTGTTATTACTATTGCAAGTACATGTAGTAACAAGTAACTACGTCACCTTAAAATTAAGTGTTACCAAAAAAAAAAAGCACAAGCAGTTTATCATACAGTAGCCAGAGTACATTAGAGTAGCACAAAAGCAAGAGCAGAAATATAACAGCCTAAAAGTAGAGAAAATGAGACAGGCTGTAGATATTATTGAAGGTGTTACTCTACAACAGGTAAAGTAGAGATTGACAGAAAGCATCATTAAGCAAAGTGATCATGGCTAATGAATAGTGGAATGGCTTGTTTTAATGCTTTAGGGCAGGTGTTTTCAAACTGGGCTCTCGAGACCCCCAAGGGGGTGCAAATGAGTGCTAGACCACGGTCTGCAAACAAAGTTCAAAGAAAAATTTGTATTGAAAAATCATAAAATATATAATAATACACATTTACAGAATTTGACATTTCATTCTGCTTTCTAAATAATAGTCATTAAAATGAAATCATGAGGTAAATCATTATTTTGTTGTATTGACAGCCAAAGTTATGACTAATAAAATGGTGGATAGAAAAAGAGGCTTGATAGAACTAATATTTTCCAGAAGAAAAAACCCCCAATATTTTACACATAGTTATAATATTAAATTTGTTAAGTATGAAACTGTCTGTGCATGAAAATATGTAGCTTTCTTTATATTTTAGGAAAGGGTCCTTGCAAAATCCATGGCATCGTGAAGTTTGAACATTTTTGAGTGCATGGATTCCATTTTAATCAGTATCACTGTGTGTCTGTGTTTTGTTCCAGGATTTTTTGATTCTAAAAATAATCCATCTGTGGGTGTGTCCCAGGATGCCCACAATCCGCACACTGTGTCCACTTTCGTCTGGGACTCATGCCTAGTGCCAGGGGCATCAACCACCCAGACACTACTGTCAGCATCGGGACACAGGGTCAGAGAGAGGGAGACCAGGAGAATTACAGAGAGAGAGATGGAGAGAGAATGCGTTTAAGAGGGAGGGCAGGAGGAGGAGAGTGAAACAGGAACAAACCGGATTCTCCATCCTGTAGGAGACAGACAGACAGACAGACGGGTCTGGGAGAGAGGCTGGAGGTTTGTTCTCTTCGAAAAAACAGACAGCAACTCTGTATTTTTTCAAAATCAGCAAGAGATGTGGAGGTGTCAGCAGATGCATAATGCAACAGGGCGTCACCTCGTAGCAGATCGTCAGTTAAGTACTACACACACACACACACACACGTTTACAGTGTGTGTAATGGTGCTGTCTTTTTTTTCTTCACAATCCATCACTTCTCTGCAAACCCCCTGCTCAGAAACCCTTTACACCAGAATGGTGTGGTAGCATCTTTCTCTCTCATTCTCTTTCTTACCTAGAATGGGGAAAGTGAATATTTTATCATCAGAAAAGGCCATACTCAGACCTATTCATAGTTTAGCCTCCTAATGAGTAATTCATTTGAGGCTTCTGCAAAAATATGTATGCATAATTAATGGATTACGATCTTTAAGTATTCATGAGCCACTCACTACATGGGTGAAACACCCTCCAAGGACCTTGTGGCTGGTCTGAGATAAGTATTGCCATTTATTTTTATTTTAGATGCGCACTTCTAACTCCTGTTGTTTGTTTAGGACTTAAATTAGCTGTATAATTGATTATTTTCACGTATTTGCTGGACATCATGAGTGAAGCGTAACTATCATCCATCATCATAATAAAAGCTGTAAAACAGAATTATGTGTTAAATTATTATTAAACTTAAAAACATGTTTAAATTCATAGTGGCAAATATTCTGTTTCCCTCCCATTTGTATCCTCCCAAAAGTGACAATTGTTTTTCAATTTTTCAGAGATCATTGTTTCAATTTTTCCTGTGAGACAGAAACTTTTTTTATATATATATGAAAAAGCACTGTGCATTTAACATTTTCTTTTACCCTCCTTTAACTACACTAAACCGTCATCAGTGGATGCAAGCGAAGAGTGTGCTATCATCAGGAAAAGTTTGTTTGTTTATTTATTTACCAGTATCAGTAGTTTGGATGGCTTCACGCTGCAGTTTTACAACAGTGTTGGCCGAGGCATTCTCTGAATTCCCCTGTTTACTGATGTTGTGTGTATTTTTCCCTTAACTTGCTTGCGCTGCAGAGCTGTGTTTTCACACCCCAATGGGAAGTGCTGCATTGCTGCGACAGTTATAATTAACCTTTATATCCTTGCGCCCCCTTCTGGTTATTTAATGCGTTACATGCGAGAGAGCGTGTGGGCTCCTGCCTCTCTTGCATGTAACGCATTCAATTTCTATAACTTCTAATTAACTTCTATATGCTTATATTAAATAACTGCAAACCTCTTGATGTTAAAGTTTTAGCTGGTAAGGTGGATTTAGTTTTTAGTTTTTTTTTTACTCATAATTTAGTGCATCTGCTGATTTCAGCTAATCTGAAGAAGATATCACATAATCAAAGATTTTACGAGCATTGACAAGACACAAATGATTTCCAGTGTGAAATATGGTGTCATATGTTTTAATGCACTTTTTCTACACACAAAAAGACATTGTTACAGCTGTGAACTTACATCTTAGTACCAAAGTAATCTCTATAGGAACCCTTTCATAAATCCTCATATAAAATTCTAGACTATCACTTTACATGCAGATTCATTTCTAGTCATATATCTATAATCTTACTGAACACTCTTTAAGACAACTGGAGATGTACATTTCAATTCTGATATTTAATTCATCTAAAATGACTATTGTGACTTATAATCAGATATTTCTAGAACACAAATATAAAACGCAATTCAACATTTGAAAAAGAAAAAAAACATATAGTCTACTGTGTAAATAATTATAATAAGTAGTGTATTTTATGTTTTCAGAATATTTTGCAATGCATTGTGCCTGGAGAGGAAACACGTACCCCTGTCTTTATACACACTTATGTAAAATTAAATGTATTGGCTGCTGCTCTAATACGTGCCTCTCATAATTGACATTTAAACTGTGGAATGTTGTGTTGACTTTAGTCAGGAATGTGTATTTATGATGCTTGAGTGTGTATTATGATGAGAGCAGGTAGTATCCTTTAGGTATATAATGACTTCTATATCTGAGTGCAGTGTTTACGTCCGGCTTTTTTTAGCGCAGGCTGCTGGCCGGCATGCAGTCGCACAGTGCCCTCTTCTCAGCCCTCAGCACCAAATTCTCCGTCTGAAAAATATGAGATATGACAAAGCAAAAGTGAAGCCCCAAGGTGCCTGTCTCCAAAATTTCTGAAAGATGCTTCATTGACCAGATCGACTAGACATGAACCTCTTTCATGGCTTGATTCTGTAATTGCTAAATTAACAGGGATTGACATTAAAGTCTGCATGAAATGGAAGTTGCAATAGTCTTTTCTTTGCTATTGTGATGTATATCTGAGTGAAATGGCTTCTCGAACAAGATTGGATCATTGTGGATCACGGTGATGTCATGTGAGTGACAGGTTGCCCCGCCCTCGCGCCAGTAAACACGTCATCAGAGAAGAAAAGAGATGTCGTTGTAAGTGGAAGGTAAAGTTATTTATCATTTTTTTAAATAATAAATACTGCAATATTCCATTAAGAAATAACAATTGTCAATTTTGATTTCATGGTGACTTTATTTTAAGGATTTTCAACCATATACTGTAACCGTATATTGAAGGGGGTCAGCAAATTATCATTGGCTCTTAAATAAATTTTTGTAATAAAATGAAATTGTAAAAGATAAAGTTCAACTAAATGTACATTTAAATATCCACAACAAATATTTAATTAGGACAACACTCTCATCTTAGTCCACTAAGTCCTTGGCCTGAAAAAGACTGCATTCACTGGTTTTATGTCTCAAATGTCTCGATGTGTTCTCACCCGTGAGTCTAAGTTGAAAGCTGTTTTCTTCAGGTCTTGCAATGCTCTCTGCATGAACTCGAAGGCATGACAATCAACGCATGGCCGGCCTATTAAAACAAAATTGTGCAGTTGGTAATGAATTCACATTGAAAAACAGCACGGTTAATATCATTAACTAAACCTTTTAATATTTAACTATTTTTGTTATAAGTAGGAGGGGAAGTTATTTAGCAAAATATAAATATTAGATGAAAACTCAAAATAAAAGAAAATGAGTAATGTTGGCAACTAGCTGAAATATGGTTAGCACTAAAATGACTAACGTTAGGTGGAAATAAATTAAAATCATGAAATAAAAATAAATTAAACCTAAATGGTTTAAAAATGACAAAAGCACATAAAACTACAAAAAACTGAAATTAAAATGAAAACGGCAAATATAAATCAAAACTATAAGTATATAAATATGACTAAAATAGCACTGCTCCGGAAACGCCATACCCATTGTTGAGAAGACATGAAATGATAAATTGCTTGTTTCCCACACTTCTATAAAAGCAGTGCACACAGTCTTACTCTCAGCGGGGATGACCGTCCCTGATTCCTCGGCATGAATGTGTTTGAAACAGACGAGCTGGATCAGCAGCAGAGTCACTGTCGCTAGTGCTCCGCTTGGCCTCATACTGTGGCGCAGCATCACCGTAAACAATACCTGCGGAATCACAACACACTCCGCGCTCTGAAGGTGCAATGGACACAATGCTCTTCATATTTACATTTGACCGTATAGCAGACGGTTTTTGATCAAATCGACTAACAAATTGAGAAATACTTTACAAAAGACTGACTAACAAAGCGAAAATAAGAGACTGTCGAGCATCATATTTTGTTTTATTTTGCCTTTGTCTTTATAATGGTAAAATATGGTCATTTACAAATACGATCACCAAAACACTCCAGTCCCACTCCTGTTAGGCGCATTAGTACAGCTAATAAAAGCAGAGCTAATTTGCATTACCTGTAGTCTCTGATAAAGCCAGAAGTGCCGTTTGTCAAACCACCGCCCTCCTATTCGTTCAGGACGCAGTTTCGTTGCGGAGCATCAATTGCGTTTTTGAGGTCTATTGTCCTTCGCGGACCACCGTAGGAGGGAGTCCGATATGTTTAACGCCCAGACAACGTTTTTCTCTCTGATTGGCTACTGTCGGTCAAGTGGGTTCTATCGTTTCTATCCTTACTCGCATATAAGTTTTGATTTTTATTGCATTACTAATTAGGAACAGTGCAAGTTTTAATAATTTGGTTGTTTAATTAACACTGCAAGATAGATAGATAGATAGATAGATAGATAGATAGATAGATAGATAGATAGATAGATAGATAGATAGATAGATAGATAGATAGATAGATAGATAGATAGATAGATAGATAGATAGATAGATACTGACTAACCAATTAACTATATTTGGTGGCATCAATTTGACCAAATTTCACATTCATAAATGCAAGTTTACAAATAAATAAGCTGGTTTTGTTGACTGAAGTAGACAATGTTAGATTTGGTGAGCTTTATTTTATATTTTATACCCTATTGTATGCCCTGTATACCCTATATTATTATAATATAAAAAAGTGTTAGGTAATAATATATAATAATTCATTTTTGTTTGCATAATTGTACAATGTTTAAATGAAAGTGCATGCATGCATGTTAATTTTTTTAATTTTTTTTAAGAAATGTTATTCAGAAATAAATTCACACAACAAATTAGCACTGATAACTCAGATAACAAGTGGTATTATTATTAATCAACAAATGTATACAAAACACAGGTTGTAAACAAAACATATGACAAGGGATAATATCCAATGCTTTACACATGGCCAAATACAACACAGCGCAAAATCAAAATAGGGTACATAAAACATAAAAATAAGAAAAATAAGCACTGTTGAATAAATCACTTATAACTCAGATAACATACTGAGTAGATGTTTGTAAAAGTTTTCAACTTGTGATCACACGGGTCCTAGCGCGCTCAAGTGTGTTTTCTTAGGTAGCCTGTTAAAATGCCCGATCTCATTATTCGTCTTTTTCCAAGATGGCGTCGATGAGGGAGAGCGACACCGGCCTGTGGCTCCACAACAAACTTGGATCGACAGACGAGCTGTGGACACCTTCGAGCATCGCTTCCCTACTCACCGTATCGGTCATCGACAACATACGCCTGTGTTTCTCCAGTCTGTCGCCTCCGGTGAAGCTCAAACTCTTACTGGGGATGCTGCATCTCCCGCGCAGGACCGTGGATGAGGTGCGACTGGAGGACTCACTCCTCCTGCTGCTGCTGCCACACACACACATACACACACACACTAACCCTAACTGTCTTAACTTCCTAGTGTGGCATGCTTTATTGGAGTGGCATGTTGTTTATTAGCAGTAATTGTGTAATATGTTGCTGACACGTAAGTGTTGCATGTGTAATAATAACATGGCTTCCACCATGAGACCCCTGCAGCAGCTGCTGTCTGGATAATGTCAGTCTCCGGCTGCTGTTTGTCTTCAGCCTCTGGGCTTGAGCTAACCTGCTAGCCTTCCTGTATGTAAACATGCAGTCAACTTTGTGACTGTTGTTGGCATGTTATTTTGATGCAGTTTATTTCTATGTATGGACGAGTAAAACGCCCCCCTTATAAATATTTACCATGGTAACTTATCTGTAGTTTCCGCCAAAACACCACATTTTAGTACAGTCATTGCTAATACTGTAAGTCAATGGTAACTGGATGATAACCAGGCTCTGCTGTCATAAAAATACATTAGAAACGGAATTTGGCGGGAGCTTTGATTATCATGGTATCGTGTATGCAGCTTTCGTAAAGCTTGAAAATAAATGATTGTGTGTTTTAGTGAGTTTTATTGACTCACCCATTTAACTCTAAAATAAAAATAAAAGCCTTATTAAATTGTATAGAATAATGGATTAATGGTAAAAAAAAAAAAAACTCAATGTAAAGTTTTCATCAAGTGTTTCTTCAGTATTGTAGTTAATTGTTTCACTAAATTAGCCTGAATTCCTGTCATGATTCTTTTTCTTTTTTTTGTGCATATTGCCTCAGGCACTAAAAAGGAGGGAAATCTACAGTAGTAAAAATGTAAGCAGAGGTGGAATGATCTATTTACAGTATGGAGCGAACCACAGTGAAATAGTAGCAGATTCATTTGACCAACTGCCTTGGTTAAATCTTTTATTCTCTCTCTATCCCTCATATTCCAGATGAAGGAAGCTCTATCAGAGATCATTCAGTTGGCCACTGTGGACTCTGAGCCGTGGGTGTTAATGGTGGCCGATATCCTGAAATCATTTCCAGAGACCGGCTCGCTAAACCTGGATCTGGAGGAGCAGAACCCAAATGTACAGGACATACTTGGAGAGCTGCGTGAGAAAGGTTGGTCTGACATCAATGATTGGAGTGCTAGTAAAGGGTCAAAAGTTATTGTAAATAATTTTAATATTTGTCTCTTCTGGTTTCTAAGCTCCTCCATCTCTTCACAATAAATTCTAGTCTAGGTTCAGATATTTCTCCACACTGGACTACTTTTGACTACATATTAGGAATGTACATTTTGGTCAGTTTGACAGCTCATTGTTGGTCTTTGTACTTTGTTAGGTACACTCACGACTCATTTAAAAGACAGTGTCTCTAGTGAAAATTTTGATTTTGAGTGCTATATTATTGTCTTGGGCTGAAAATCTCTGTGTGATGTGTTCATGACCAGTTACTGACTGCAAAGTGCTACCCAAAAAGCCTCTGTAAACATTCATTTTTAATATAATTCATATTAAAAAGATTATTTAATTTTTTTATATATCAGTGTTTTCATTTCACGATCATTGACCATCTCTATTACTCTATATTCAAGTAACTGACATTTATTGTGGTTGTCTGGGATTGTTTGTGTGGGGTTCTAATTAGCTTGTGATGAGTATTCTCACCTGCCTGTTATTTGCAAGTGCATATGGTAAGTATGCAGTTTGGTAATAAAGCATCTGCTGGGACTTACTGTTGATGTTTGCACCTCCATCCAGTAAATGAATGTGAAGCGTCATCAATGTTGCCTTTGGAGTGTCAGTATCTGAACAAGAGTGCTTTGACTACACTGGTGGGGCCACTCACTCCACCCATCAAGCACTTCCAGCTCAAGAGGAAACCCAAGAGTGCTACGCTCAGAGCTGAGCTGCTTCAGAAATGTAAGTGTGTTTATGAATTATTGGTGCCAGAAAAACTGTGTTTTCAGCATGATTTCATTAAAGTCATTTAAAATAAGAGTTTATGCTTGTTTGTTGAGTGGGTGATTGCCATGTGTATTATCCATTATATTTGTTCTAAAGCCACAGAGACTGCCCAGCAGTTAAAGAAAACCGCAGGAGTGCCTTTCCACTCCAAAGGAAGAGGTCTGGTAAAGAAGATTGACACCACAAGTAAGATTTATATCCCAAAAATATTTGTATGGTAAAATTGTATTACTGTCATGACAATAATATCAAACTTTAGGTTTGAAATGATACAATAATAGATGTAGTGTTCAAAGTGTGTCAAATCTTCTTTTTTTTTCGTAAAACGTCACTAGAGCATGTCCATAGTTAAAGTGATGAACTTAAGGAGAACTGACCTTATACATCAACTAAAATGCCTTGGAACTGGTTGGTTAAAAGTAATGTTTTTTTAAAAAAAGTGGATAGTGTTTTACACTCTTCAATAATTAGGGGTCATTAAGATTTATAAGAAACATACTTTTATTCAGCAAAAATGCATTATATTGATCAAAAGTGACAGTAAAGCATTTATTTTGTTACAAAAGACTTTAGTAACACTTTACAAAAAGGTTTCTTTCACCTGTTAACATTAGTTAACTACATTAGTTAAGATGAACTAAGGATGAACAGTTCTACTGCATTTATTAGCGGTTAAATGGATTGTAGTTGATCCTTGATCCGTACGGACCAGGCCCCATGATTCGGCACGCTTGTGTTTCACGGATTAATTTGCTAAGTTTCACCATCAATACGGCACTCACTCGCGCACACACACACAGAGCTGCGTCAGCGAATTGATTCCTCTTTCGCATCTCCATGCACTTGAACAGACTCATACACACAGTTGTGTCAAAATACAAGTCTCAGCAAGTATTCTTGTAAACAGTCGGTTATGATTTAAGTAAATGTTAACAGCTGAAAAAGAAGTTTGATGTGTATCGGTATATTGGATCCGTGCATTCGGTCTCTAATCTTACTTTGGTTTTTAATCTTATTTTTACTGACTTTTTCTTCACTTGCCTTTAAAAATGTTTGAACTTGTATTAAATAGGCTAGTCGTTTTTGATGTGGTATTGAAGTACTTTGTTTTTTTAACTAATAAATGGAAAGCAAAATTACATTTGCTGATCCGAAAAAGGATCTGATCCTTGAATCAAAAACCCCGAACCGTGAGTTTTGTGATCCGTTGAACCTCTAGCATTTATTAATCTTAGTTCATGTTAATTTCTACATTTACTACAGCATTAGTAAAAGTTGTATCTGTTAACATTAGCTAATGCACTATGAACTAACATGAACATGCACATTTTATTAACTAACATTATAACAAAGGTTAATAAATGCTATAAAATATATTACTCATTGTTAGCTTATATTAGTTAATGCATTAATTATTGTTAATAATAACTAAGATTTCTATTTCAAATAAATTCTGAACTTTCTATTCATCAAAGAATCCTGATGTATCACAGATCTATCCGTGTAATGTATCACGGTTTCCACAAAAATATTAAGCATTACAGCATACAGTTTTCAGCATTGAAATGTTTCTTGAGCAGCAAATCAGCATATTAGGACAATTTCTTAAGGATCATGGGACACTGAAGACTAAGTAATTATAATTAAAATATACAGAAAATTCAGCTTTACCATCACAGGAATAAATTACGTTTTGAAATATATTAATATAAATCAGTTATTTTAAATTGTAATCATATTTCACAATATTACTTTTTTATTGTACTTTTGATCAAATAAATGCAGCCTTGGTGAGCATTAGAGACTTTCAAAAACATAAAAAAAATCTTAAAACGGCACACAAGATTAATAATGATTGATTGTTTGTCTTTTCTCAGCACCGCTGAAGGGAATTCCCAAAGCACCATTCCGGAGCCCTACCACCCCAAGCATGTTCAGCCCTCCCAGTAACAGAACCCCTATTGCCCCTGCCCGCACACCCCTGCGCAAAGAAAGGGGGGTCAAGGTAACTGTCTAGCAATGACCAGTAATGAAGTCACTGCATAACATGGGCATATCTAGTAGGTTTTACTCTTTATTATAAGCTTAAAAGCAAAATTTGCAGGTGACACCTGGATTTCTGAGTCATGAACTGTATTTTGCTTAGTTCGTATGGATGTCATAATCTCTGAGTCTGTATAGGCTTTATATTATCAGGTTATGTGATTGTGTGTTTTCTTGCAGCTGTTGGATATATCCGAGTTGGATATGGTAGGAGCTGGCAGAGAAGCTAAAAGGAGAAGAAAGACTTTGGGTAAGTTCAAGAAGTATTTTGAGTGTATTTTGAGTGCTCGGCATTTTTAGTTATATTGTATTTTGGTCTTATTTAGACACAGAAGCTGGAGAGAAGGCGACCAAAGAAGAGGCGGTTGTGGAGAACGCAACACCAGACTACGCAGCTGGCTTGGTGTCCACACAGGTAGTTTTGGAAATCTTGTCAGCCATGTGATGGCTTCCTTGAATGTGGGTCAGAACAAAACTCAAATCTGTTTCCCCTCTCCTCACAACAGAAACTTGGGGCGCTAAACAACGAGAGTGCTCTGCCGTCAACCAGTTACCTTCCCGCCACCCCCAGCATGGTTCCTTCCTCGTCTTACATTCCCAGTTCAGAGACACAGCCAGGTGAGCCATCGACAGATGCAGGATGGGATGAATGCAAAGAAATTAACTGCAGTAGAAAATCTATTGATTAGACACAACAAATATTAACAGGAAGCCAAGCTAAATGTGAGCTTAAAGTCTTCTCAATGCCCATTATTCTGCATTGTGTTAATATTCAGCGAATGCAGGCGGTTCAGGGCGTGAACCTACAAACCGACAGTCGGAGGAGTCGTCCGCGCCAAACGCGGCTTCTGCTTCACTACCTGGCCAGTTTAAACAGCGGCCGCCCATGTATAATGCCAGCACCGCCAGTCCCACCGCCCCCACTTCACCAACCACGCCAACCAGCACGCCCACCAACAATGCCCCGCCTCCTGCCGCCACAGCAGCACAGCCAGACATGCCCACGCAGCCGCCCACCACTGCAGCCCAGCCCGCACCCGCACCCACGCCAGCGACCCAACCCAAAAAGAACCTGTCGCTCACGGTAAGAAATCATGGATATAATGATTTTACTGGACTGGCTTTTTTGTATTGTTACTAAACAACCGTTTTATTTAGAAATTTCATTAATAGATGTTTAAAAAATATATAATTGTATATAATAAAATTAAAAAATATTTTGTTAATTGAAAATGGTGAAAAAGAGGTTCTCATGGGTAACACATGTCAAGTCACAGTACATTTCCAACATCTTAATGTGTGATATTACACTTTCCTTGATGGCGTATGTACATAATACATTTTTCCTTATTCTTATTATACTTTTCTAAATTGAACCTTTTAAATGAATGTGACTCTCTCCTTACAATATATTTAATTTACAATTCCTAGCCATTGGTCCTGCAACCATTTACGAGTTATGGCTTTCCTTATGCTTGATAAAAGTATCTTTAATAAGTATTTATCCATGTCCTAAACAGTTTCTGGTATTTCCCCTAGATATAATGTAATGAATGAATAGTCAAAGTCTTCTGCGATTATATTTTCAATTTCAGCCCAAAAAATATGAACATTAGCCATTGATGTTCCACATTGCCTCCAACAAAAGCCCCTACTCTGTGTGCTTGTGTGTAGTGCTGTTAGTTTTGGAAGTTATAAAGAATCATACTGAATTCTTTCATCCAAACTCCCTCAATGTTGTTAGAAGTTTAATTGTTTAAAAGTATTTTGTGCTTACCAAGGCTGCATTTATCTGGTCAAAAATACAGTAATTCATTAATATTGTGAAATAATATTTAAAATTACTGGTTTCTATTTTAAAGAGATTTTAAAATGTAATATATTCCAGCATTTTTTTTAATGGAATTTGTAAGCTTATAAAAGTCTTTACTGTCACTGATAAATTTAATACATCCTTGCTGAATAAAAGTATTCATTTCTTATAAATAAATAAAACCTTACTGGCCCCAAACTTTTGAATGGTAGTATATAGTCTGAAGTTTAATTTTTATTTTGCATCGTCCACAGAGAGAACAGATGTATGCTGCGCAGGAAATGTTCAAGACTGCAAACAAAGTTACACGGCCTGAGAAAGCCCTCATCCTGGGCTTCATGGCAGGATCACGAGGTATTCTGGATTTGCTTTCATCGGTTTCTGTTAATCGATTGACAATTTTACAGTTCCTCTTTGTTCTAAATGACCCTCCTAATTTTTGTCTGTCGCATCCCCCCCGACAGAAAACCCCTGTCCAGAGCAGGGTGACATCATTCAGATCAAACTGAGTGAGCACACAGAAGTTCTGCCTAAAGCGGACGGAACCGGCAGCACCACCATGCTGGTGGACACAGTGTTTGAGATGAACTACTCTACTGGACAATGGACCCGCCTCAAGAAATACAAACCCATAACCAACGTCTCCTGAGGAGGACTGGGTTAACAAACAGGGCGTTTACATAGACACATATGTATACATTCACACACCCCTCTTCGATGTCACCTGAGGAGTGCTTTAAAACACAAATATCGTGTACATGCGCTGGAATGTACATATTTATGGGCCAAAATCTGAGGTATTGGGAATATGCGCTAGTGAATCTCTGGATGCTGGTTTCAGACAGTTGCAAAGGACTTCCTGTTTGGTTGACCTCATGTCCTATCTCTGTTTCTGCGTTGCCAAAGACAGGGACCCTCTTACAAAACAGCTGTTTTCTTTATCTTTTTGTTAATGTTTGTATCGTCTCTTGTTTTTAGGCCCATTTCAGTTTTCATAGTGTCGGGGGAAATGATGCGAAATTGAAGCGGGCTGGTTAGTTTGTGTCTTAACCTATTTTTGATTGACACAATATTAAGAGATCTTAAAAGGGTACAAACATGCTATTACAGTGTCCCACCAATGAAACAAAAGAATCTGTCCATGTGTTTTCACACTGAGAATGTTTAAAAATGTTTTCAAGTTCCTCCTTGGATGGGAAAGAAAGAAAAAAATTAAAACAATAAAAAAAGTGGAAAACAGGTTTTCTGTTCAGTACTTCTCAAGAACGTTATTTTTATTTTTATTTTTTAAAAGGAGGAAATAAATGAAAACGTGTCCAGATTTGAATGAGTCATTTGCTGAAGCCTTATTGTAAATAATATTGGTTGCCAGTTAACTGACACAACCTACTTCTTGCTAGTTGTTATTTTTACACTGTATCTGTGTTCAAAAGTCTGAGACACAAATACTGAACAGATTTTATGAACATGGGTGACAATGCTGAAATAAGAAACCCTTGGTACAGTGCAACGTTTCTGAAGTGGAACAATGACTCCAGGTGAATGTTTCAACCATAAGTTTTAATTGAAGGGTATTTTCAACCATATTTTACAAATGGTTTAAAAAGTCAATATCTTTAACTTAAAGGTATTTGGATTATATTACATTCTGTTTGCAATAATAGCTATGTATTATTTGAATCAAGTGAAAATGTGTTCTGCTTTTGAGTACTCTTGATTCCTTAAAGACAACATTCAGCACAACAGTTACATGGTATACTTTTCATTTGACTGAAATCAGGTAGGACCCAAAAGAATTATTTAGAAAATCCCTAAAGCATTCTCTTAAGATATGCTGCTTAAATGATTACGCTTCCTTACTAAAGACCTTAGCTTTCTTTACTCACCCTCATGTTACAAACCTGTATGACTTTCTTCTGTGGAAGAAAGAAGGTGATAAAAGAAGATTTTGACATTTGATAAATGTTTCAGTGTTTTTGTCCATTGTCCAAATGGGCAGTGGGCACCAAAACTGTTTGGTTTCTAATGTTCTTCAAAATATTTTCTTTTGTGTTTCACAGGAGAAAGAAAATCCTATGAGTTTTGAACAACGTGAGGGCAAGTACATGATGAGAAATTTCATTTTTGGGTCAACTATCCCTTTAAATCATTGTTTGTTGAGGTTGTCTATTCCTGAGAAACTTGCTTTGCTATGTCATGCCTAGATCCAGCATTTCCTCCAGTGTCTTCACTGCTCAAGCCACTCCAGGATCGACCCAGCCTCCGAAAGTCTTCTCGAGGTAGAGCGCCACAGCCAAGGGCAGACGGTCTTGAAACTTCCCAGCCACCACCTGCACGCCCAAGGGCAATCGCTCCTTACTCAATCCCAGTGGACACTGGGTCACCGGCAGGCCGAGGATGTTCAGGATCCCTAGAAAAAGGTGAAAACAAGTGAAAGCGGTTTCAATTATATTAATATATATTCTTTGCTGTATATTTAAAGGATTTCCATCTACATCTATTTGACACTCCTAATGTTATTGATTAGCCTTGCTGCAAAGATAAACTCAATATTGAAGTAACTTTTATAATCCATTTCTTGACGTAATAGACATATAAAAGGTTATTGTTACTTAATGGACTCCACATCTATGGCCCAGATCAAGAGCATCAAATTTCCAAAAGTGGACGTTGTGTGTTTAATAATATATGATATATGATAAAGGCCCAACAATCTCTGGTTCTAATGATTGAGACTGACACATGGTAACTGCTAACAAAAAAATGATCAGCTAAATTACATTAGTAAAGGGTTATGTTTGAGATTGTTAGTTAAGCAACTGTTACCTGTGTAACCAATATTATATGGGGTAAATAGGGGGTGGTGGTGTTTGGGGGCGAGAAGAGGATGAGAGGGGTAGAGCAGCACTCCATCTGTCCCCAGCAGATCCTCCATCTCTCTTTGCAGTTCTTCCTTCTGCTTTAGCATGAACTGAGATGGCTTAGAGCTGTGAGAACTCTCCATTAGAGCCAAACCTGAAATCAGCCACAAGGGAAATACATGTGTCTCCTGCCAGTTGCTAGTTTGAAGAACAAGATCCGAACAAGCCCCAATTATTCAACCCTGAACAACATGACTTTGCCAAAAATTACTATACAGTATTTAGATCAGTGTTAGAGTTTACCAATAGCAGCCACAGTGTGTTCAGATCTTCCAAATGTCCTCTTTATTAGCTCCCAAATAGGCCACACAGAGCCTCCATCTGCCATTAGCTCAACAAAAGACTGTGGAGGCTGGAATAAACACAAACACACACTCAAACTTGCTCTAATTCTCTGCATGTACCATGTTTTTTGTGGTTGCTAGTTGCTACAGTCATTTGTTGAAAGCAAGTAAACAATATAGACTTTAAGCAACCGAGTCTTTCATAAAGTACTCGAGTCAAGTCAACTTGATTTTAGCGCTGCATACAATACAAACTGTTTCAAAGCAGCTTCACAGTAATAAACAGGAAAATACTGTATGTCGAGTGATGTCAAATGTATCCAGTATGAGACAAATTTAAATTAGCTGTAAAGTAGCTCTAAAAAGACAAGCGAGTTCAATATTGGTTCAGTGTAAAGTTCAGCTATAAGCAGCTCTCAAGGCAGTTCAATGTTGATTCAGTTCAATAACAGTGTCGATCAGTGTCGAAACGAATTCGTTCCAGTCAGATAGATGATAATACTGAATATTAAGTAACTTATGGTACTACACACCTTGCCATCTTTGTCAGGTAGAGCCAAGAATGTGTCCCAAATCTGAAAAGAGTATTTGAGCTGAGGAAAACTAACTTCTTTAACTGTAACTCCCAGATCCGCCTCTAAACGTGCAGCCACCTGCGAACAGAAACAACATTTTTCAAATAAGGCTCATATTAGTATTCTGCATATATTAACCAATACAGCTGATTACAGAAATATGTGTGTATGTTAAATGCAAATAATGTAGTAGTTGCTTTGGTTTGCTTCTCACCCTCTTTTGAGCTTCAATGAGCTGTCTGTCTACTGGAGATGTCAATGGAGATCCACCATCATCTTCTACAGTGAAGAAACGTAACTTTTTCAGATCCACCTCTTTTGAGAGGAAGAGCCTAGAAAATAATACTTGGTGTCAGTACTAATTTGTTTAAAAAAAACAATATTTGCATTTTCTGGTTTATATTTATTTGAGAAGTACTTGTCTGCAGTGGGCCCAGCCATTATCTTCAGAAGAGGGAGCAGGTCTTCAGCGTAGCGACACATTGGACCAGAACTCAGGTAGTCATTTTGGAGACCAGAACATGTGGGAAACTGATTGTCATTTAAAACCACATCTGAAATGAAATAAACTCTCCCTTTATGATAAGATACACCCTATTTTTCCTATTAACAGAAAGATGTTTTTCTGATTTTCCTTACAGCAAAATGCATACCTTTTGAAGGTTTGTGGCCAAATATCCCATTGAAAAAACACGGCATGCGGATACTTCCTCCAATGTCAGAACCGATACCCATCACAGATGCACCACCACCGATGATACTTCCCTCTCCACCTACCAAGAAAGAATCGATGTTTAATAGTTTATGGCTAATTATCAACTTTTTAATGTTATGTTAAGCTGAACATCAGTGCAAAAAAACATGAAATTGAAACCGTGACCAATGAAGTATAATTTTTGTATAGTCTTAATGAGTTTAAGATTTATATAAGATTTATAAAAAATATTCCTCTTTTCTTTTTTGCAAGACCTGAGCTTCCTCCACACATCCTCTCGAGGTCATAGGGGTTACTGGTGATCCCATAGAGGTGGTTGTTGGACTCCATCCACATGCAAAGCTCACTGGTGTTGGTGACACCTAGAGGAATGGCTCCAGCTCTCTTCAACAGAGCCACAGGAGGAGCATCCACATTGGCAAGTACTCTACTCCGGGATTTCAACCCGCCAGAATTGGGCATACCTGTGGGAGCAGATAACATAAAAATGAATAATTTCTACTGTCCTATACAGCAGGGCTCAACATTAAGCCTTGTCATGTGCTCGGTCATTCACTTGTCCGAGTAAAAAAAAGTTGCTTGTCCGTAAAAAAATATAAAAATGCATATATAAATATAATTTATTCTGAAGCAATATTCTATCAGTTTTGACATATTTAAATCTGCATATTTTTTCAATATTTATTTAAATTAATAAATATGTTGACACATTTGATATTGATATTGTAAAGATATTGATTTTAGTTGACATTGTTTTAGAATTTTACCAATCTTGAAGCTTGCACTTAGAAAACAAATAGTACTAGTCCAAAACCGTACATTGTCCATACCAGTACAATCATTTTCACCAGTCATTTTCAGTACAATCAGTTAGTCATTGATAGGTCCATTGATTTTCTTAGCAGAAGCTTTAAGAGAACAATTCAAATCAATATTTGGTAATACGTTATTTCTATGGTCCACTTTAGACATTCTTCTAACTATAAGTAACTTTATTTTTATGGTCCCCCAACAGACGTTCTAGTGACTACCTATGCATGTACATGTCAACCTATTCTACTAACCCTAACTGGAGTTAGTGGAATGTCTAAAGGGGACTGTCAAAATAAAGCGTAACCCAGTATTTTGTGCCCACGTTATTTGCTATTTGCAAATAGCTGTTTAAATAGAGAGAATTACAGTCAAATAGACTTTATCTCAAAATAAACTTAGTCAGGGTGATACTGTGTGGATGGATGCAAGGCAAAGAGGATTCTGGGAAGTGCACCCTGTAGTGCGAATGACTCTTTGACAGACAGTGGAACACCCAGCAGTGGAAATCGGTTCCTCAGAACTTCCTCTCCTCCATTCTCCTCCTCTATTAGTTTATCTGCATGAGCGGCTTCCTGAAGGGCGGATGAGAACCTGAAAGAGAGGACAGTGGACATTTATAGTGAAATGTCCTGTTCAGTCATCCATAAATGTTGTTGCCAGCTCTATAAAGCGAGTGCTCACCTGTCTTTGACCAAAGCATTGAGCAGTGGGTTTACTTCCTGTATCCTGTCAATGTAGGCCTGCACAACCTCCACACTAGTAACCTGAATTTACAAATCAAAAAGGGTAATGTTCAGTATTACAAAAGACCAGAGGGTGTTTCAGTCTAGCTCTATCTACAGTGGTGAATATGTAAGTGAAGTGATGTTTTTTAGGACTTATATTACTTGCGTACATAATCACTCACAGACATTATCAGAGGACCCTGTAAACATTGTTTATCATACTTCGCAGTGCCTGTAGTGTAAATAGTTTTCTTTAAAAAAAGGATGTAATTTTCAACAAAAAAAAAGCAAAATGTAAACATTCTCTCAATTGATACTTTATATATCATATGTCATTCCAAACCTATATGACTTTCTTTTGTGGAATAGAATTTATTTATTTATTAATCATGTTTTTTTCAATCTCATTTGTGTTCCACAGAACAAAGTCAAAAAGAGCTGTTACTACATGAGGGTGTGTTAATTAAACAATTTACTGAACTTTTTTTCTTTTTTTTTTGGACAATTTTAAGGCTTTTTTAATGGCATGTCTCGTGTTATTTAGTAAACAACAAATAAAGCACAGTGCAATATATGTTTTCTCCACGTGTTGGAGCTTTGGACATAAAGGTCAGGAAAGTGAGCCATGGTGTGCCAGAACATTTTGGCTTCAGAACCCTTTGTTACTTTTATCCATGATAAAGTCAACAAGATAACTCAAGATTACCATCTAGCCTATAGATATATGCAATAAAGCATGCCTGATTTAAACCTTTGGAACAGAGACACTGTTACAGCAACAAGTTACATTTAAGTTTGGTGCTGAGCTGTCATTCTTTTAGTGCACACTACAGACATTGTTGCCTTGCATAATAGAAACAGAGATTTATCTGTGAAAAAAAACCAGCAAGAAACCTTAAGATAAAATAATTGATTATATTGATTAGCCTTCTTTTCATTCATTAAGTTCACAAGTAGCCTCTATACATTTGCTAATTCTCAGCCATGACAGAACTAATGCAAATTAAAGCCCAAACCTCTCTTCTGCGTATCTTCTCAGCCAGTTGCACTGCAGAGAGAGTAAGCAGTGGGTTTCTGATAGGAGGGAGATGTTTTGGTCGCTTTGAGCCGGGTGAGACCAGCCTAAAGAGAGCCAAGAACAGCCGAGGCATGAGGACCAGGAGCCAGTGCTGCACACGCTCTCCGATTGTCAAAGCCATTGTGGGGAGAGCAGAGATCATGATGCAACAGATGAAAAGAGCAGTGTACACATGCCACACCCCTAGCATTTCATCCCTGTAGACGCTGAACTTTGACCTTATTTATCTCCTGTGTATCAATCACAATACTTATGCAGTCACCACACTTATGGTCAAGTCACCTTTATTTATAAAACACTTTATACAATACAGGTTGTTTCAAAGCAGTTTTACAGTTATAACAGGATATTATGCATTTCGGCTGCTGTTCAGCTGAAGTCAGTTCAGTGTTGATTCAGTTCTGTTGTAACTTCATCAAGGTGACAGTATGGAGGAAAAAAACTTTGGGTGAAACCAGGCTCAGTCGGGGGGCCAGTTCTCCTCTGGCGAATGAACAAACACGGTGTGATATGGTATCACAGGTATGATACGATCCATTTATAAATGAGGAGGTTTTGTACACAGGTTCAGATGCAACACTTGGGCCAATAAGGGTCAATGGGGTGAGAAAAGCCAGGTTAATACTTTGATCTAAGGAGAGTCCCATTCTTGTACAATACAAAAAACTGTCCTGTAAACTGATATTTATAAAAAAAAAATGTTCCTTCCTTGTAATATGTGTGATGACTAGCAGCTAGTTAAAAAGGCAATTTATACTATTGACATACTGTACTTTTATACTATTGACTTTATAGTTGGTGATTCAGCATACTTTTAATTAAAGGTATAGCGGAGGATCTTTCCAAATTTTAGATAAGACCCGCCCTCTCCACTTTTTGAAAAGTTTGATTGATTCACTAGAATGATTGACAATTAGGAGGACCAATAGTTTAGACTACCCACCAGGAAGTAAAACATCCTCTGCTATACCTTTAATGTGAAAAAAAATGTTTTATTAGTTATGCATAATATTGTAGTTTTTCTCTCTCTCTCATATGTAAAAAGATATAAATGGCACAAATGCTGTGACACTGTTGAAATTAAAATGTTTTTGCTTTTCATTTGTCATAGCTTCCTCCAGCAGTGAACTGGTGTCTAAAGGGCTTCACAAGTATTATCTGTACTATTCTTTATGTAATAGTCATCTGGTATGTCTTAAAAATATATATTCCAGATGTTTATCACAGGCCTTTGTCTTAACAAATGTTCCAAACAACAAATATTGTATCAACGTTTTGCTTACCTCTTCTTCATGCCCTATTTTAAAACCCTCTTACACTTATACAAATGAACACATGTGTCAAACAGACAATAAAGCTGTAAAACTTCATCTGTTTCATGTGAGTAAGAAAATATGGGAGGAGCTATGGGATTAATGTAGGTGGGCGGGAGCTTTCAGTGAAATGAAACTAAGCCGAAAATTTTGGGAACCTTTTGGAAACGTTTTTATCTTTAGACAACAGAATGTTTGTTCATCCATTCATACGTAAGAGGCATGAGAGCGCAGCTGACACTCACAGGTACGTGAAAGACATATAGTGTCATGTTATTGTCTGAGACAAAACAGAGCAATCCAGGTTTAAGTATGAGTCAAATGCTCTTTTTACAGCACTGAAATGCGATCAGCATTTGATTGCTTTTAAAAGCTGCAGAGAGGGCACATTCAATTGAATAAAAGTGACAGTAAATACATTTATAATTTAATAAACTATTTTAAATAAATTCTGTTCATTTAGCTTTCTATTCATCAAAGAATCCTAAAAAAAAAATTTTTTGTAGAAAATATTAAGCAGCAAAAACTGTTTCATCATTCATAATAATGTCACGCAAGAGGCGGTATTAACATTAATGTGACATGGTATTACTGAAGCCATTGGCACATTCCGCTATGCTAAGTGGCACATGCGCCAACTTTTGTTTGTTTGACCGCTGGTTTTTCTTTCGCAGGCCATGTTACACTTACTTATACTGACAGTTACTGGCATGCATGCAGCATCATGCAAAAATAAAAGTGTACATGATGGGACTGTTAATGCAGTATACGCAGGCCAGCTGACAGTCTTTCCTGGGCCCAGGACGAGATAATCTTAGATGGGCCCCCCGCGAAGGGATCTCTCCTTTTCCCTTGCTCTTCCTCTCCTATGCATTAACTATGTTAACAAATACAACTTTTAATTTCAATAATGTAGGCTATTATAGTAGCCTAAATATTAAAATTAATATTAATAAAAATACTGAAGAAGTGCAGTTTATTAATAGTATGTTAACTAATGTAGAGTTTAATAAATGGAACATTATTGTAATGTGTTACCGATTCTTTATACACCGATTCAGTGTTGGACAGATCAGTTGTTTTAACCATTCATTAAAGTGAATCGGTTTCAAATGAGTCATCATTTGCGTATTGGACGTGTCATTAGTGGACGTATAGCCTGCAGCATTGTGTGATTATCTCGGCAGTTTAGGACATCGCACAAGATTTGTGTCAACACAGAAAACATTTCATCACTGGATAGGTTTTTTCGTTTACTGAAATTGTGGTTAATGGCATGCTGAATGGGCGGAACGCTTTTAGAGAAGATATAAGGCAAGGTTTTTTTTTTTGCACAATTCACACCGCGTGGTAATTCAAGAGAAAAAATCTCCAAATGTTCCACGTGAAACTGCGGTCTTCCGACCTTTTACTATCAATTGATTTTGATTAATATGCGCGAGGGAGAGAGATCAAGACAGCACTCGACGTTGAAGACGTGAGAGTGCGCGCGGCCGGGGCAGGCGCAGGCGCAGCAGTCATTCTATCACTCACCGATCAAACAAGGCTTTGGCGGGACAAAAATTTGCTTTGGCGGCCGCCCAAAAAATTTCAATGCAGGAAAACCCCTGACAAGGCTCGTAAACGTTGGTTGCGCTGTTTCTTACCTTGCTCTACGCTGACTTTACTAGTTCCAGCTTCACCGTCACCACCTTTTTAAGAAATATTCCCAGCTGGCATTCGACTGACCTTAAACGTTTAAATGTGGTTGAAATAATGTCAGTTTATGAAAAAACATTAATTCAACGTCAAAACAACGTTGAACACCAAATGGTTGAAATGGTGATGTTAACTCACTATGGATTCAACATAGAAATATAAATAAAATTTGAGTTGTACGTCAAATCAACATTATTTTTACAACCATGACTTTTAAACATTTTGTTGAAATATATCAGTAGAAAAATAACGTTGTTCCAACATCCAAACAATGCTGATCAATTAACTGTTGAAAAAGTGTTGATGCATGAATAATGATACAACGTTGAAAGATCAACTCTGAATTAAACGTTTGTTAAGTAACATTAATTCAACGTCAAAACAACGTTGAACACTAAATAGTTGAAGTGGAGTTGTTAACTCACTACGGATTCAACATATAAATAAAAATAAATTTTTGAGTTGTACGTCAAATCAACATTATTTTTTACAACCATGACTTTTAAACATTTTGTTGAAATATATCAGTAGAAATATAACGTTCCAACATCCAAACAATGCTGATCAACTGTTAAAAGTGTTGATACATGAATAATGATACAACGTTGAAAGATCAACTCTGAATTAAACGTTTGTTGAGTCGTGATAAAAGCGCTTTCTAATGTTACATCTTTTTTTTTTTATTTTTTTTTTTTTTATTGTATAACACATTTGTTACAATTTGCCGAAAAAAGAAATTGATCTTGTTATACAAAAATCATTAAGATATAATTCACGTTTTCATAAGGAATAAAAAAATAAATAAAATAAAAATAAATACACATCAGCCAATAGATAATTGAGACGCTTTCTACATCTCCCGGCGTACTTTGAGAGCAACTTCAGTCTGATTGATCATTTTGAAATGGAATATCGTCCAATACAAGAGCTTGATTGGAGGACGGCGGTTGTCCATCACACAAATGTGATTCTATTGGCTCTGACGGTTCCAGACAACACCCGATTGCGCATGCGCGAAGTGGGTCTGTGTCGTCATCGTCAGGCAGATTCTGACCTGGACCGGTTCGGAGTGAATTTGGGGGTAACAGCTCAAACGGTAAGCAAAGTTTTTGAAGTCACATTTTATAACTAGAAAATTCCTAAATAAATTTGTGTGTGCCTGACTCTGGGCCGTATATTAATACGTATTGTGTTAATTAATAGTGTATGGGCACAGACTTGTTGAACCGCGAACCGCCGTTGTGTGCTAGCTAACCGCCGTTATCTCTGTGTGTGTGTGTGTGTGTGTGTGTGTGTGTGTGTGTGTGTGTGTGTGTGTGTGTGTGTGTGTGTGTGTGTGTGTGTGCGCGCGCGCGCGCGTGCAGACTAGTTTAACCGCGAACCGCGTTGTGTGCTAGGGAGTGTGTGCGCGCTAGTGTTAGGGATGTCTCTGTTGGTCGAACGCGGCACATTGACACACTTTCCATCCACAAACTTTAAAAATAAGGTTGAGATTTCAAATTCTTCTTCCTTCTCTTTTCCAGAGATTTGGAAGAACACGACTTGAAAGTCTCCTTCAACGGTGAGTTGTCCCATACCTAACCCAACCATCAATTTGAATCTGAAAGTAATTTAAAGGTACAATATGTAAGAATTTTGCATTAAAATATCCCAAAATCTCAAGACCAGTGTTATATATTTTGTTAAGTTGATTACTTACAATATCCCAAATGTTTCCAACTATTTTTAAATCGTGAGAAAATTGCGATTTTAACCAAGGAAACGGGGCGTTAGAGCAGGGGGGAGCTGGGAGTCGCCAGTCAATTGCGTCATATCCGCGTTACCCTCGGTTTCCGCTCGTACTGCGTGGAGTCCTGGACAAATGCGGAAGTTGTAGCGTCTATCAAGCTACTACAAACTTTAGCTTGTTTCTTGCAGTCGTTATGGTACACAATTATTCTTTACCGATTGCAGCTGGTTCTGTCGACAAAGCATGCTTAATTTTATATTTTCCAAATGTAGCATTCGGTAATAGTTATGTTTATGTAAGGAAAGTATTATTGCTTTAGATTTGTGTTTAGTTTAAACATTGTTTATCACGTCTGGTGTTTATGGCCATGTAAATAAACATAGCATGTGTTATACATAAAGATTAATCAGTATTTTGGCAAATGATGTGGGCATGTTCGAATGTACTTTTACAACAATTGTTTAGAACACGTAAAACTGCGCAGCGTTATCACAACAACGAATTCAACAAATACAGTAACATCTATGATAACCAATGTTAAACCTTACTTTTCTTGTGGTTAATTCATTTTAATGAAATAAAAGTGTGATGAGGTTTAAGAGTCAGGAAGGAAGAAGACAGGGATCGGCGTGACTGGGACTCGTACTTTATTAAAATAAAGCAAAACAAACAAAAGCCGCGCACAACGCGCATTCACCGTGGCAACCGCGACGGCACAAAACAGTTCAAAAATGAGAGCTCGGATCCACCGGTTTTCTTTCTCTGCGTCCAGTTTTCTCTCCAGTCTCTCTCTCGTTCCAGCGCGGCTTATAAGCGGTCTCTCCACGCCAATAATACTGCAATAAGACACAGGTTCGTCATTTGCACTTGACCTACTTGCTCGTCTCTTCTCTCTCCCATCACAGACCGCGCTGAGCCACGCCCCCCTCGCCACAAAAAGCATGTTATTAAACGCAACATTTATAAAAACAGAACTTAGCCTCATCCATGAACATGATTTTTCGATTCCCCTCAGACTGATTTACATCCACGGTGGAGTTTAAAACGACAGTTCCCATCATTCCACGCTCTTTCACATCGTCATCAAGCTACGCCGTTGTTGTTGTTTGGAATGTAGCGCCCTCTAGTGGCAAAAAAATTCTTGCATATTGTACCTTTAACCCTTAAAACAAAAATCATTTACATTTTTGTAAAATTTAAATACAAGTTGATGTGGAAGATATTATTTAAAAAATGATGAGCACAGCCCTCATTTGATTGAATGTTTTTATGACTTATTTTCAAATTGAATGATTTTCTTTATAAAAAATTTAGGCTTAAAAATATTTAGTTTTTATGTTTTACACTCCCAGATGTATCACAAAAAATGGAGACGACAAAATGCACAATTACACGCATTGGTGGAGTCTAGTGACAATTTTCTAGTGAAAATTGTCTAAATGCAAGTTATTTTTTAGGTGTCTTATTTTAACTGTATGAGATTTTTTTTTGATAGAAAATAGACATTTGACTAGAAATATCATAAATATTCTTGTTAATATTTTGAGTTTTTGCAGTGCATTTTTATTGGGCAAATGAAAAAACTTGGATTTTGTGGTGTAGAGCGTACTCAATACATTATAAAAATAATAATCAATCGCTTCTTTTTTTGGCTAGAATTCCAGAAGAGAGTTCTTCAGCTACTTGTCGAAATCAAGGATACAATTCATATCTGCTGGAACAAGTTATGAAGTGAAGCCGGCAAACACTGAAGAAGAGCTTGAAGCTTTAGAGAATCGCTTGGAGGACAAGAATGAGGGAGCAGAACTGGTAAGTTTTACATAATTAATCTTGTAAAGTGCTGGCAAAGTTTCATTATGACAATTGGCTTGTTCACTATGGTGACCACAAACTCCTCGTTCTCATCATGTGCCTGCTTTGTGGAGGTCTGGACTCTACTGACCACTTTTTCTGGTTATATTTTTAATTTCTTGTTTCTTGTTCTTTTCAGGGTAAACATCTTAAGACGTTGGGAGGCGTTGATGCTGCAGACCATGTGAAGAAGTCAATAGCTGCGTAAGTAACTTTGTTCCTTTTTTGCATTAGTTTACAGTGATGTTCCCTGTCATATACTGTCATGCACTCCCCCCACACACCCACTTACTCACTCTCTGCTACATTTTCATAATGAACTTGATTGCAATATAATATTCTAATATAAATCTGTTTTACCATGGCAGAACTATGACAAATAAAATGATGGCCATAATGAGCCTCAGAGGAAGAAGTGGGAAGGTTGCGGGTTCATGAAGACCAGTCTCTACAAGATAATCTGTGGTGAGTTTGCTTTAAAATAGTAGTTTTGTAACAATGTTTTAAATAATTGAATATAGTAAGCAGAATAATAATTCATAAGAAATGAAGAAATCATTTTAGTTGGAGGACTCTACAGAGCATGCTCTAATATAATACTCCATTCTGGGCTAGTCTAGACTAACTTCTCTACCAGCAGCACTGGTTCCTACCAACTGCCTTTTGTTGCTTGCCCAAGCACATGATTATCAATGACCTTGCACTTTGATAAATACTAATTTATATACTTGAAACATTGGCAATTCCACAGAAGTTGATTTTTGCAAAATATTTTAATTTGAGAGGTTAACGTTTGCAAATAATGATCTGTTTTTTCCCCCTCATCAGACGCTGTCTTGAGCTCATTTGATACAACTACAACAAAAGCAGACGAATACATGGCCAAATAATTGAAATATGCACCAGAGAGGATAGGTGGCGGTGGCAGAAAGAAGTAACAAGAAGGGAAGATTTAACCAGCCGTGTTCAATGTTGCCCAATGTTTGGGCCGTTTTTCTAAAGGTTAAAGTTCGACACGTGTAAAATGATGTTGTGTGAAATGTTGGCACACTTGCAGCCATGCAATAAAGCACGTTTCTTACGTCAGTGAAATGTCTTTATTAATCTTCTTCCTGGTCTTGCTTTGACCAATTGGCTTCTTCCTAGTTGACTGTGTGTCCGCAAACTTAGTGTTTATGTATCCGTTTCAAGGTGTTTGGTGTTATTGTTGAACAGATCAATACTTTAGTGAAAACAGTTTAACAAAATAAACTGTTGAAAAGCAGGACTTTATAGTGACGTTAAAATTTCAACGTTGATTGGATTTGCAAAATCTAAACCAAAATCAATATTGATTCAATGTTGGCAAATTCACCTATGTTGAAAAACATGACGTTGGAATGACGTTGCTATTTCAACGTTGATTGGATTTGCAAAATCTAAACCAAAATCAATATTGATTCAATGTTGGCGAAATCACCTATGTTGAGAAACGTGACGTTGGAATGACGTTGCTATTTCAACGTTCATTAGATTGACGTTGGAATGACGTTGCTATTTCAACGTTGATTAGATTTGCAAAATCTAAACAAAATCCAATGGTTATCCAACACTGACACCTGACGTTGATTCAACGCTGACTCTATGTTAAAATGCCAGCTGGGATTAGTTTAGAAATGGCCTCTATTTTCTTCTTCTCTTCTTCTCTTTTCTTTCCTTTTCCGAGCATCGGACTTGTGCTGACCGGACATTTTGAGCGTACTGAACTTCAAATCAACTGAACTTTCCACAAATAGGCCTATTTTAATTTTAATTTATTTATTATTCCATAATTTAATGAGGGCCCAGTTCTGGCCCACAGTAATGCAAGTCTGCTCCACAGACAGTTTGTAGTTGATCTGAGGAAGTTCAAGGTATCCCAAGCCAACTTTATAGAGCTTGGGTTGAACAGGAGTGAAGTCATCTGGGACATGTTTCTTGATTTCTTCTGGCTGTCCCCCAAGCTTTTCCCAGAATTCCCGAGGTTCATGATTCTGCATCAAAGTCGTAATCTCTGCTTTACTTTTTCACAACGTTCCTGAGACGTTGGTGTCCGTGCCGGAAATGGTGGTGTCCGTGCCGGAGACGTTGGTGTCCGTGCCGGAGACATTGGTGTCCGTTCCAGAGACGGTGGTGTCCGTTCCGGAGACGCTGGTGTCTGTTCCGGAGACGCTGGTGTCTGTGCCGGTGGTGTCCGTGCCGGAGACGTTGATGTCCATGCCGGAGACTTTGGTGTTTGTGCCGGTCTCCGGTGGTGTCCGTGCCGGAGACGTTGGTGTTTGTGCCGGAGACGGTGGTGTCCGTGCCGGAAACGTTGGTGTCCGTGCCGGAGACAGTGGTGTTTGTGCCGGAGACATTGGTGTTTGTGACGGAGACGCTGGTGTCCGTGCCGGAGACGGTAGTGTCCGTGCCGGAGACTTTGGTGTTTGTGCCCAAGACGGTGGTGTTTGTGCCGGAGACGGTGGTGTCCGTGCCGGAGACGTTGGTGTCCGTTCCGGAGACGCTGGTGTTTGTGCTGTCCGTGCCGGAGAAGGTGGTGTCCGTGCCGGAGACGCTGGTGTCCGTGCCGGAGACGGTAGTGTCCGTGCCGGAGACTTTGGTGTTTGTGCCGGAGTCGGTGGTGTCCGTTCCGGAGACGCTGGTGTTTGTTCCGGAGACGCTGGTGTCTGTGCTGTCCGTGCCGGAGAAGGTGGTGTCCGTGCCGGAGACGTTGGTGTCCATGCCGGAGACGGTAGTGTCCGTGCCGGAGACTTTGGTGTTTGTGCCAGAGACGGTGGTGTCCGTGCCGGAGACGTTGGTGTCCTTTCCGGAGACGTTGATGTCCGCCCCGGAGACGGTGGTGTCCATTCCAGAGAAACTGGTGTCCGTTCCGGAGACGTTGGTGTCGGGAGACGGTGGTGTCCGTGCCGGAGACGGTGGTGTCCGTGCCGGAGACTTTGGTGTTTGTGCCGGAGCCGGAGACGTGCTGTGGGGTCCGTGCCGGAGACGTTGGTATCCGTTCCGGAGACGTTGGTGTCCGTGCCGGAGACTTTGGTGTCTGTGCCGGAGACGGTGGTGTCCGTGCCGGAGACGTTGATGTCCGCCCCGGAGACGGTGGTGTCCATTCCAGAGAAACTGGTGTCCGTTCCGGAGACGTTGGTGTCGGGAGACGGTGGTGTCCGTGCCGGAGACGGTGGTGTCCGTGCCGGAGACTTTGGTGTTTGTGCCGGAGCCGGAGACGTGCGATGGTGTCCGTGCCGGAGACGTTGGTGTCCGTGCCGGAGACGTTGGTGTCCGTTCCGGAGACGTTGGTGTTTGTGCTGGAGACGGTGGTGTCCGTTCCGGAGACGCTGGTGTCCATTCCAGAGATGCTGGTGTCCGTTCCGGAGACATTGGTGTCCGTGGTGTCCTTTCCGGAGACGATGGTGTCCGTGCCAGTGTCTGTGCCGGAGACAGTGGTGTCCGTTCCGGAGAACGTTCCCGTGGACGCGCCTGCCGGGAGGGGGAGTACTGTCACAGTCACCAGCTAACTGTCACTGTCATCGTCACTGTCATCTGTTAGTCTCCGTCTGCACTACATTTCCCAGCATCCTCCTTGGCCCACACATGCACCTCCTTCAACATTACCCGCACCTGCCAGCTATCATCATCGTCTTCACTCATCGTCTTCAGCTGTTGTCTCCATTGTTCATCTGTGTATTTAAGTTCCTCTTTGTTCAATGTTCATTGTCGGTTATTATTTGTGTTAAGTGCACACTGTTTGTGCGTTACACGCTGTCTCGCATCTTGGTTATTACTTTGAGTTATTTATTAAACTAATCTTGTTACTTTTCAATGTTCATCGTCTTCATTGGATCTAATTCGTGACAGTTATAGCTAACATGAGATGAAAAAATATATAACTTGAATTTTATTATTATTTTTATTTTAAAGTTTTTGACAATGCGAAAAAAAAAGAAAAAAAAAGTATTGATATGTATGAGTTGTTGTTTTACTCTATGAATCTACTGGTCATGATTTTTGTTGTGAAATAAGACTTAATGTGGCTTTATTTATTTATTTAAATCTTTAAAAGGGCAAAAGCACTGGCAGCATCTCCAAAACCAAGAGAGACCAGGAATCTGGATTTATGTAAGTCTAACCCACAAAAATAATGGATTAGTGCTTGAAAGACGTAATAATTTTCCTCATTTGTGAAATATCTTTGTTTTTTTTTAGCCCCGTCATCCTCCACTGGTCTGACTGAGGAGCTCCAGTGTTCCATCTGTCTGGATGTGTTCACCAATCCAGTCACCACTCCATGTGGACACAACTTCTGCCAGATCTGCCTAAAAGAATTCTGGGACAACTGTAAGGACTGCAACTGCCCAATATGTAAAAAAACATTCAACCAAAAACCTGAGCTCAAGGTCAATACAACACTCAGAGCCATTGTAGATCTCTATAAAAAGAGAAATCGTCTGAAAATACCTGAAGTGTTGTGTGACATCTGTACGAAGACGAAACTGAAAGCCCTGAAGTCGTGCCCTGTGTGTCAGTGCTCTTACTGTGAGGCTCACCTGAAGCATCATTTGACAATTCCAGGTTTAAAACAACACAAACTTATTGACCCTGTAAAGAATCTCCAAGATCATTTGTGTCAGAAACACGACAGACCTCTTGAGCTGTTCTGTAGAGATGATCAGACATGTGTGTGTGTGATCTGCACTGTCACCGAACACAAGAATCACAACAACGTCCTTGTAGAGGAGGAGAGTGTAAAGAAGAAGGTAGGAAATAGCTAAATAAAAACATGTCTTTAGAATACTCAAAAAGAGAAGAACAGACGTAATAATTAAGTTTTTTTTTTTTTTGGATAGCTTTTAAATGATTTTACTTTATTATTCATGTATGTTTATATACTGTTTTTATATTCTTGTTTTCTGCCTTGAGAACCTTACTTTTAAGGCACTATTATTATTATTATTATTGTCATCATAATTGTTGTTATTATTATTATTTTTGCTGTTGTTCTGTCTATAGACCCAGCTGATGAAGTCACAGACAGATGTGCTGCAAATGATCCAAGACAGAATAAAGAAAACTGAAGAAATCCAACACTCAGTAAAGCTGAGAAAAGCAAGTTTGTTTATATATATATATATATATATATATATATATATATATATATATATATATAATATATATATATTTGAAGAGTTCAGATGCAAAAGCCTCTAAGTGGCATCTGAAATTTTCTTCTAGAATGATCATTTTTATCAAGCTCGTATATTTAAGTTCAATAATTTCACTTAAATGGCAATGAAAATTACCTATTAATTGTCATTTAAGTGAAATTACTTAACTTAAATATACAAGCTTTATAAAAATGGTCATTCTAGAAGAAAATTTCAGATGGCACTTAGAGGCTTTTGCATCTGAACTCTTCACATATATATATATATATATATATATATATATATATATATATATATATATATATATTTATTATTATATAATATTTATAGAAAAGTAAATATTTGATTCATTAGACACTTTTTTTTTGTAAAGATTTTTTTTTCATGATTCTGACTAATCAGAAGAACACTGAAAAAGAGAAAGCGGACTGTGTTGAGCTGTTCACGGATCTGCTCCGCTCCATTGAGGGCTGTCAGTCTGAGCTGCTGGAGGTGATGGAGCAGAAGCAGAAAGCAGAAGAGAAACAGGCTGAAGAGCTCATTAAAGAGCTGGAGCTGGAGATCACTGAGCTGAAGAGAAGAAACACTGAGCTGGAGCAGCTCTCACACACTGAAGATCACCTGCACCTCCTACAGGTCAGTGTCTGTCTCTCTGCTCACAGCACATCACAGGACAACACTCAACATGCTTCTCTCCTGCTGTAGACTTATCCATCCCTGTGCAGCCCGTTTGACACCAAGATCTGGACTGGGATCAGTATTAACACTTGCGGGAGTGTGGAGACTTTGAGGAGTGCTCTGGCTCAGCTGCAGGACACTCTAGATAAGAAACTCAGTCAAACTGGTAGGTTTCACAGATTCTTATTTCACAATAATTGTCTTATCTCAGTTCATGATGATCAAACTTTTACAAACAGTCACTTTTTAAAAAAGGCAGGTTTTTTTTTGTTTGCTAATGTAAGGTCCTTGCATTCATTCAAATAATTAATTAATTCATTCATTGCATCAATTTTATTCTTAAATAAGCACATTTAATAACATGCATCAGTCTGCAGTGTACTGTATTATTTGCCCTATAGCATTTAAACAAGAATTCAATTCATAAATGTCTATATGTAAATAAAGATCTCATCATATTTTGTTATCATGTATGCCACAGTGATGAAGAGGATCCAGCAGTATGCAGGTACAGTGTATGATACGCACTCATATATATTCTCACAGTACCTTAAATTAACTTGATAAGAGATTTACAGCATTCCAGTTTGACTGAACTTGTTATTCCACAATCTTTCTGTTATGGAGCTGTGATTCAAATTCTCTCTCTCTCTCTCAGTGGATGTGACTCTGGATCCTGACACAGCACACCCCGAACTGACCCTATCTGAAGATGGAAAACAAGTGCGACTTGGAAACATAAAGCATGACTACCCACACAATTACAAGAGGTTTAATAAATATATTATTGTGCTGGGAAAGGAGGGTTTTTCCTCAGGGAGGTTTTATTTTGAGGTTCAGGTAAAGGGAAAGACACAGTGGTGTTTAGGTGTGGCAAGAGAATCCATTAACAGGAAGGGGGATCTGTCCCTGTGTCCTGAGAAGGGAAATTGGACTTTGTGGAAAAGTAATGAGAACATGTATAAAGCTTGTGAGTCTTCCCCTGTGTCTCTCTCCCTAAAAGTGAAGCCCCAGAAGGTGGGTGTGTTTGTGGATTATGAGGAGGGTCTGGTCTCCTTTTATGATGTGGAGTCCAGGTCTCATATCTACTCTTTCACCAATCAGTCTTTTACTGAGAAACTCTATCCTTATTTAAGTCCTTGGACTATTGATAAAGGTAAACATTCAGCACCACTGATCATTTCACCTGTCGGTTACAATGAATAAATTACACCCAAATGAGAGGTCCTAGACCTAGATGATGATTTTTAAAAATATAATCATGAATCTGAATCAGGATATATGTATGTGCTTGTATTAAAGATTGATATATATGCATTTTTGATTACAGACTGTACAAATCTATATACTGCAGTAATTATAAATGTTTAGCATTTTTGTAGGAAATTATTTTTTGCACGTCAGAGTGTAATGATGTGATGATGACCTGTAAATAATCATACCTTTTCAATTATTGCCTGGCATAATAAAAAATCTGAACTTTATCCATGAAATATCTTTCATTTATTTAAACAGGTTTATGTACATTGTTACTACATTATTACATTAATACATACATTATTGTACATAATAAGTTTTGATGATAGCTAATTGCAACAATAATTCCTATAGTGTATAACACATGTTTTCATATTTTAAGTATGAATGCATGACTTAAAAAGCATGGACCCCTCTACTATAGCCCTCATATTAGTTCAGGTTGATCTTAACTTTGGGCACATTATCTTCTGATTAGTCTCATGCCGCTAGATGGCAGCAGTATACAGTAGGAGTAGTAGGCTATGAGCAGTTTCTACATGGTATACACGTGAGCACACGATACACACTCCTTCATGTTCTGCTGCTGCATGCAATAACAATTCTACACCCATTAACAACAGCAAGAGGAGCAATTTAATAAGCTCTGTGCGCTCAACCATGACTCATTTATTCAAGAGGCCAGATGTGTACTTTATTTACCGTGAGATGTGCTCTTGCACTATGAAATTCATCAGTCAAAAGGTCATATATGATACGAAGCTAAAGGGGGACTAAAACATAGTCGTAAACGTTTTTAATTGAATTATATATATATATGAAGAGTTCAGATGCAAAAGCCTCTAAATGCCATCTGAAATGTTCTTCTAGAATGATACTTTTTTTTAATCAAGCTCGTATATTAAATTTCAGTAATTTCACTTAAATGGCAATGAAAATGACCTATTAATTGTCATTTAAGTAAAATTACTGAACTTAAATATACAAGCTTGATAAAAAAAAGTATCATTTTAGAAGAAAATTTCAGATGGCATTTAGAGGCTTTTGCATCTGAACTATTCATATATATATATATATATATATATATATATATATAAGTGACGTCACACATGTAATAAACCTAAAATAACTGAAGGGTGTCCAATGCTGTCGTCAAAACTATAGCACTTTTAAGCTCATAAATAAGTCAACACTGTCTTGCTTAATAATTCATAAATAATAGATTTGATAGCATGTTGTTGTCTTCGTATAAAGTTTCTCAAAGCACGATTAGAAATGATTGGCTATAAAATATAGGCTACTAACCAACTGTACTTGTAAATAGTGCATTGACTTAATACAAAAATAAATAATAATCCTACTGTCGTTATGTATCAATTTATTATACATTTGCATATCACAAATAGGCCTATATAATAAGACCTTAACTGTTATTGACGTTTATGGCTAATTTTGTTAGTGGCAATTTGGCAAATTGGCATTGCCAAATATTCTCGACTGACTGAGCTCGATTCATTTAATAATGCAGTCGTTTAAAAAAATAATAAAGCAACATTTTTCTTTGAAATTATTACATAATAATATTGTGTAATTCGCACACTTTAAAATAATATTAAGTTCTAAAACTAGCGAATTACTGCCTAAATAAAACAAATGTTGCTTTTATTGTTAGCCAACAAAGGTAGCCTACAGTTATGTAAAACGGGGCTAAAAGTGCGGGGGCGTGGTGCCCCGTGTTTCATTCACATCACTACATCACTACAGTCGCTTGGCGTGCGCGCGCCCCTGCAGGTGATCTGCCGCTGCTGCTGCTGCTGGACCCGCCCAGGTGAGTCGCTTCCAATAAGAGCTCAAACTCACTCTGCACACATTTCCTGCGACTTACATACACAAATGCCAGTAGGGGCTCCCCGTTTAGTCGCTTTCAAAATGAAACACGAGGGGAGTTGAGCAGTCGCATCCGAGAATTTTAGGATATTTACAAAAGACCGAAAACTGGAAGGAGGTGAAGCGAAGACTTGATAAGTTTATACCTGTAGAGCAGCGCAGGTAAGCTGGGTTGAATAACGATAAACGACATGGTGGTAAATGTATGATATTGATTGTAAAAAGGTTACTTTAAAATGATAAATAACGGTATAAAATATAGTTTTAGATAGCGCGTATGGGCTCACTTTTCTATGTGAAATGTATTACCCGCAGTCCGACTGTAGCGGAAGATGTACACTATCATTTACACTAGTTCAACTTCACCAAACATACTGACGCAAGACTTGCTCTTGCAAACACACTTTAAGCAGACAGTGATCAGATTATACAAATATATCTGCCGTTGACATCGCTTCTCATTTCTTATCTGAAACAGGAATGTGATGCATTACTGAAAATGAGGCCAGACATCAGTATGGAGGAAGCGACGTACGAGACCTGAAGATCGGTCACGCGCCGGACGCGCAACGGGGATTTGCGTGTTGCTCTTGTTAACTTGATCGAAAGGCGGGCCACTTTTTACTGTCAAAAAATTACAGGGACCTCGAAACTGGAGTGTTGCGTGACCCTCAGAGATATGTAAACGCTCGAGGTAGAATTTAGAGTGCGCGAGAATGTCATTCGGGACCTTCGTTATGGACCAAGATGACTTGGACCCGGAGGCTTCAGATTCTCTTATGCACGGGATTCACGGAGCGCACCGGGCCAGGCCGTCCTCTTACCGGGCGCTGCGCAGCGCCGTGTCCAGCCTGGCGCGAATAGATGACTTTATCTGCGAGAAGATCGGCTCAGGTTTCTTCTCAGAGGTTTTCAAGGTAAATATTTGTCATGCTTGTTTGATGATGCTTTTTTGCACATTGCACGTGCTGCATAGCACAGTGTTATAAATGAACATTTTATGTAAAGAAAAATGCTTGTTGGGTCATTTTTGTTATGCAGTATATTTGTTTATATCATACAAGTATGAGACTTGTCTTAGTATATTGAACGGATGCCTTTTTTGCCTTTTCACTTTTCACTTTCCACCTTCTTAATCTTGTAGCCTATGTTATGCTACTATTTTTATTAATATCTGTAATATTTTTCTTATAGCAAAAGCCAGGATTTAAATGAAATGCATTTATTCATTTTTTGTAGTATTAGTTGGGTTGTCTACAGTAATACTGTGTTTGACAAAAATTACTGAAATCTGTATTGTATTATCAAAAGTTGTTAAAAAAAATACTTTATTGATAACCTTAGGCTAACCTAATCCCTTAATAAGTTCTACTCTTTATTTCCATTCTGTTATGTTCAATCCTGTTCATTCACTTATAATAAAATTAAGTTCCTAAGCTAGAGCAGAGCATATTTGTGGTATACACCTGTATGCAAGTTCTTAATCAAATGAACATTACAGAGCTCAAAAGGTACTACATAACAGAAATCATCCTGTTATAAAGTGACTTTTGGCAACTGTAACCATTTTTTCACTTCAAGCTGACTTTATGATTGTGCCTCCAGGTTTTGTAGCCCTGTTTATTTATGGCCACATTCTCCAAATGACTGATTTGGACAGACAACCAATTTATGAACCTCTTTGCAAAATGCAGATGATAACAACAGTCTTCACATTCTAGCTGTCCTCTTTCTGCTAGAGAAAAGGGGTCGTGACCTGTGTAAGGACAGTAGGTCTGTGTTGGTGTGAAAGTGGATACCCGTTGACAAGGTGCGCAGGTGTGCTGGAAACTCAACTCCTGTGTTTGTGTGCGTGCATGTGAGACCGAGACTGACAGAGAGAGAGAAGAGACCTAATTAGCATCCCTCATAGTTCACCCTGCAGGCCAATTTACTGACCAGACTCCAAATATGGCAATAACTTCCTGCCGGTTATTGCCTGCAAGAATGTCATTGCTGATTAGGTCAATATATATGCAAATATGTGGTCGCTGCTTTTTATTTCTGTTTGTAGTGCAAGGGTTATGAAAGATGTAAATATGACGTGTATAATAATGTACAACCTCCGTTAATAGTCCACAGTTATAATAATTTTAGTTTCTTTTCAACAGATTCTTTACATAATGGCCTACAACAATACTATTGAGCAATCTTGCAGTGCCTATACCTGTCGTGACAGATCCTTCAGGTGCTGTTTTTATTTTTCAAAGACTGTGTCAACAGTAAGGACTTGCACTTCTAGAAAGAAAAAGTTTATTTTATTCTCTTCTAATTGTTTGGTCAGAAAATCCTTTCTTGCATTGGTTCGGATAATGGCTTGGTTGATATTTGGTTAACTAACTACTGCAGTTCTCTGCCTTTTTCTGCCTACCTTGATAAATCCAAAACAAGTGATGAAAGATGAGATCATATTGCGTTTCTCTTGGTTTGATGCTCACCTCATTGTGGGATCAGCAGGCATTCTCATTTTAGGCTGTGCCAAGACAAAGTAGCTATTTATGTGAAATTCCTCTACACAAATATGATGGAGTTGTAAAGCAAGAATTAAATCATTTGTTTTTTTCTGTCTGCCTTATAACTCGCAAAAAAGAATCATTCAACATGGTTTATTTGCTTTAAAACCCCTGTGTGGAAAATATACAAAAGCTCCAAAATGTATTTGGATGTTTAAAAATAGATGAATGTCAATGCATTAGATAAAAAATAAAAAACATCAAACCAAGTGCCATTTGTTTAAAAATTGCAAAACATTTTGGAAAGTTTGCAAATGATAAAACATTCACATTATATTTACATTAGCAGTTGACAGACACTTATATCCAAAGCAACTTATGGTGCATTATGTATCAGCGCATGCATTCACTGAGAACCAAACCTATGAAGCTGTCTTGCTCTACCAGATAAACTCAGTCAAGATATGAAAAAAGAAAATCGAAGGGAAGGTATAGGATCACTTGTTTTCTTTGGGGCCTCTGCATTGTTATTCATCTAATAAGAAAACTGTATCACCTAAAGAGTTCTCAATGGAGATTTGGGTTCTCTTTTTAATACCTTCAATTTGAGCATTGTGTTGAGGTCCTTGTATCGAGTGTGCTCATTAAGTGTTCCTGAAATACAGTAATGAGTCTGGTGACTGCACGCTGATCTGCTTTTGACAAAGGGGTGATGTCACGGTAACGCGTCTTGGGTTCTGTAAATTAGAAAAGACGCTCATCAATGGGATCTGGTTCCCTCTTGGTGTCACGCGTTTTAAAAATGGGCTCTCTTCCATTAAAAATAGATATGACGAGTGTGCTTAAAAGTACACACTGGCAGGGGGGGGGGTTTCAGTGGAAGGGGATTTGCGAAATGATCATTAAAGACATGTTCTCATTGGTCAGACAGTTTGAGGTTGTAAACAATTTGCAAGCTAGTTTTGACATGATTTCGAAAGCCTGAATTTACAACACACAGTCCCTCTTTGGTGCTTCCCTTTTGCATTCTCTCTCTCTCTCCTATTTTCTCTTTCTATTCTTGTTCTTTGGTGTCTCTTACTAGTCAGGGCATGCATAAATGTCAAGCTCTATTGCTGCCTTAGAGCTCCTGCATGTTTGTTTGAGTTTGCGTATGTTTTAAATATCAGTGCAGTCTGAACAATTTGAAGTCTATTTGTGAATGCATTTTCATACATTTTGCAGGTGTGTGTTTGTGATATTAAGCTTTGGTTGGAGGGGGGTTAAAGATTTCTGCTCATAACCCAAAAGTTCTAGGCAGAAGCTTATCTCTTGTGTGGCAGTTAGGGTTAGGTTACCTAAAAGCCTAAAGAATAACTTTGTCCTTACATGAAATGTTTTCACTTTGGATCAAATGTAGGGCTACACACTATATATATATATATATATATATATATATATATATATTAATTTTACATTTTTACATTTATATGTGTAGCAGTGTTGGATGAGTCAATCAAAAGAAACGTTAATCTTTTAAAACACTAATAATTTAACACTGCGAAATGTAATCTCGAAATGAAAAAAACGAAAACATTTTCACAGTACATTATAAAATTAAGATGCCTAAATTCACGCATTTAAAATTATTGCTCTTATGTTTTGTTACTTTTTTTTATTTTCATTTATTTAGACCAAATAGTATAGAATTTAAATATCTGGTATTTGGTTGTCTGCCATATAATTAAAAAAAAAATTGGCTTATAGGTATTGGACAGAAGTTTAATATCAGTGCATCCTTAAAAATGCCTCGTAGGTAAACTGGGTGTCAATGCCAGTGTTTTCTTTATACAAACGTTATTTGAATGTAAAACAAAGTACAGGATCATGGTAAGCTTCCATCTGTGGAAGCTGTGAAGAAGGAAAATGTTGTGTGTGTCTGATAATGTTTTAGGGCCTGTTAAGTGCTCTATGGGGCTCTATTGGGGCTCTGGTAGCGTGTGAGTGGGTGGAAATGATGCTCTGTTAAGTGCTGTCTCAGACCACCTGTCTAAACTGCAATATGAGAAGTGTGCTGATAGAAATTAAATTCATCACATACATACACACTCATCCAAACTCTTATACCTCTGTTTTTCATGCACTCAACAGCATATAAAGCAACCTCATTGTGCATTCAGCAACTGTTTGCCTTGTCATGTGTAGTGCAAGAGTGTGTGTGTTCGTGTATTAAGAGTGTGCAGGGTCCATGGAGACGCGACCTGGCAGGTAGTGCACATGCTCTGAGTCTGATACATTACGCAGGGACAATTATGTGGGCAACCCCAGTTAAAATTGTGCCCCCAATCCCACGCACACCTCTTTTGCCTCTCAAAAACAAATGCTGTACAGCTAATTTGATATGCACGGATTCTGTCCTCATAGAATTCCATGGAAAGCTCCACAGAATTTGAACAGCTGTCATTCACAAAGCTCTATACAACCCCTACCCCTTGTTTGCTTGAAAAGAAGACTTTCTCTCAGTTGCCTCAAGGACCTCAATTCTCACTGCACAGATATTTTTATCACTGGATGCCGAAATGCATATTATGTGTGTTTAAGGCGTCTTCTGTATCCATCCCTGAGAATTCACTGTTTACCTTTGATAAAAGCAGTGTATTGGACACACACCCTCAGATGTGCGAGTAATCGTTCACTCTCCATCATTCTAGCTGCAGGGCTGAGTTTTATCAGATAGTTTATGGATTTTAAAGTTTCCAGCTATTGATCTTTTTGAGACTCATAAAAGCAGATAATGGTGCTCATTGTTATCATGATATCTTAGCCTGCACGCTTTGGCGCTGCAGACAAGTTCAGCCAGCCAGACGGCACGGCACAGGTTTGGGTGTCACCAATCAGGGATGGGTTTCTGCCTTTGCTTTATTAGACTGTCATATTGCTTTTGTATAGACGTTCAAAGATGAAGAACACACTTGATGCAGAGAGTTTCAGTCCTTGAGGGGAAATTTTGCTCTGGGTTACCTTTTTTTTTCTTTTTTTTTTTTTTTGAAAATGTCTGTCATCGAGGGAACATGTTCAGACAACATTAGACTTAGTCAATAGCATACTTTTTAATTTATAGTGATGAAACAAGACACACATTATAATTTCTGCCCCATAAATCTTTTCTTTCTTTTTTTTTTTTTTTGGCCATGTTGCCATGAACCATAATATAATGGTTCTCAGTTCAACTGTGTGTTATTGGGGCTGCTACTTAGTCCAGATATGGACCAGACAGCTTGAGGATGCAAATCTCCAGCTTGAAATCAAGCAGTGTGTTGTGGGTCTGTTTCGTATTTCCTTTGAGATGTGACCTAATGAGCCACTCCAAAAAAGGAAAGATAATGAATACATTTTGACTTGTGATGATGTTACTTAAAGGGATAGTTCACCCCAAAATAAAAAAATTCATTTACTCACCCTCAAGTTGTTCCAAACCTGTGTAAATGAAAGCTATTTTTTAAGAATATGGGTAATCAAACAGTTGATGGACCCCATTGACTTCCATGAATTTTTTTTTCTATACTATGGAAGTCAATGAGGTCCATCAACTGTTTGGTTACAGACATTATTCAAAATATCTTCATTTGTGTTCAGTAGAAGAAAGAAATTCATACAGGTTTGGAACAACTTGAAGGGGAGTAAATGATGACAGCATTTTACATTTTGGGTGAACTGTCCCTTTATGTTAAACCTTTTGTCTTGTCCATTTGTACAAAGGAGTTCACATGGTCAGTGTCACAAATTTGCCTATATTTGATTAGTAACGTACAAATAGTACAAAATCTATTTCATGTAACTTTCTTTGTTTTAAAAAATTCAACTTTAAAACTTTTTTCTACATTTTAAATTCTACATTTTCAATACAGACTCAACTTTATGTCCTCTTGAGTGCAGAGAATGTCTCCTGCAGGCAGGGACTTTGAAGTGTGGGATGAATCAGAAGGCTGTGTGTGTGTGTGTGAGGAAGAGAGAGAGAAAAGGGCCAGAGATCTCTGTCCAGCTGCCCCAGACATGAATAGACCTCTAAAGTCTGTCTGTGACACAAATGTTTTCTTTCTCTCTCTTTCTCTGAAGGTGCAGCATCGTATCACCGGGCAGGTGATGGCTCTGAAGATGAACACCATGGCCAGTAACAGAGCCAACATGTTGAAGGAGGTACAGCTGATGAACCGCCTCAGACATCCCAACATACTCAGGTCTGCAACACCTACATCTACATTCACTGACAACAGGGCTTGCTGACACTGAATGTTCACAATATACATGCAGTGGTGATTTGGCGATTAGATTTCATAAAAAATGTGCTACTAAAATGTTCATTTTGTGGAAAAAAATGTCTTTGTCTTTTAACTACATTGTTTCTGTACTTATTGCATTAAACTTGCCACAATAGATGTTTTATATGAGGGTTTCTCTGATTGGAAAAGAAACATCCTTTTAAGCCATTTTAAAGAAAATGCATACATGTATTTTATTCAGCAAGGATGCTGCAAATTAATAGTAATGACTTGATTTGAAATAGAATTTTCTATTTCAAATAAATCCTGCTCTTTTGGACTTTCTATTCATCAAAGTATCCTGAAACTGTGATCCTTTATCACTGTTTCCACAAAATGATTAGGCAGCACAACTGTTTTCAACATTGATAATAATAAGAAATTATTCTTGCACCAAATCAGCATATGAGAATGATTTTTGAAGGACCATGTGACACTGAAGACTGGAGTAATGGCTGATGAAAACTATGCTTTGCCATTAATATATTTTAAAGTGTAATTTATTTCTGTAAAGTAATTGTAATATTTCACATTATCTGTATTTTTGATCAAATAAATGCAGCCTTGTTGAGCATGATACTAAAAATGTTTACCTATTTTACCGGCCCCAAACTTATTTTAAAAATTAAAAAATATTTTAAATATATATCGAACAAATATGAAAACACAAACCCTTATACATATCTCTTAATCTTGTCAGTTCTTTTAGTTGTGATAATGCAAAATTAAATTGCATAATTATTTATGCAAAACATTAAGTATATTATAATTAAAAGTGCTGTAATCAATTTCAGCCATTTTGATCATTTTTGTCAGGCTTGGCCACTGAGTTAGATGAACCCCATCACTTCAAGCACATTACCATTACCATTATTACCATCTGGTACCATCTGTACCATGGTACCACCTCAGTACATGTGTTGTGAGTTATTTGGTAAATAAAATTACCAGTCTCCTGTCTAATGGCTCTCATATGTACTAACACAGCCTAAAGTCAGGGCGGGAAGAGTTTTCAACTAGATGTTTGTTCATTTTTATGAATTTCCAAGTGTTTCTTTGAATAATTCATTAATTTAGTTCTCATTTAAAAGTTTTATCCATTATTGCCGCTAGAATGGAAAGCATTTTTTGTTTTAAGTCCAGCTTACCTAGAGGACAAAGTCTGTGCTGTTGGGCAACAAACACTGCATTGTATGAGAACATGAATATTAATGTCACAGGATGGTGGCTTTTGTCTTGGTCATGTCTCCATAACGGCAGCCACTGTTTATATAGAGTAAAATATTGAATTGGAAGCTGATGAGTAAATGTTTGACACTGTATGAGGAGGGAACAACACATTGTTATCACCTATGAAATACAAATATATTAAGCTTAAACTAATCCCCACATCAATGGTGTGTTTGTTTACATGTGCCAGGGCAAAAAGTCTTGGTTCTTTTGTCTGCTTAACCTGCACCAGCTTGTGTGGTCTTGAGTGTTTGAATTAAATGCATGTCTGTGTGTGTGTGAGAGAGAGCGTGTTTACATGCATGCTTAAGATTGCCTTCAAAATGCAGGTGTTCCAGCTCACATTCTTGAGATGGGTCACTCCTGAAGGAACTTGTTAGCACTTTCTCCTGTTTTTTCCCCCCAACACCCTTACCCTGTTTCTCTGTGTGTGTCCAATCAGGTTTGTGGGAGTGTGTGTACATGAGGGACACCTTCATGCCCTGACAGAGGTAAAGTAGTGAGTGTTATGATACACTCAGATACACATGAGCCCAATTTGTTAAAGCTAATTCAGCGATAATCTAACAAGCATAAAAAAACAACACAAAATTGTTGAGTGAAAAAAACATCTGTATTTATCACTGAAGTTATGGTTATCTGTACTTTTCCAAATTAAATGATATACAATACCATTCAAAAGTTTGGGATGTGTGTTATTTTAAATACATTTCAATACATTTTAAAATGTAGTTTATTTATTTTGCTTTATATACTTCATATATTGCAAAAGTTACGCATGATGCTCCTTTAAAATGTGTTTAAAACAAAGTATCTTTTGGAGACAGTTTGGATCAGCCTTGATGTCGGGAAGGTGCCCTGACTCCCTAAATAGCCTTTTTTTTTAGGGATTACTTCCTTTGATACAGTTTAATGTGCAGAGACAACTTTAATAAATTCATTGGTTTACTTGAGGTACAGAAGTAGCCAAAAGTGATGTTCGGAGGGGATATTTATTTTTAATGGCCCTACAATTTTGTATTAAACCATCAAAATATAAGGAAAATAATTTATACTTTTTTTTAAATATAAATTTATCTGACAAAATGATTTGGCTAAAAAGGCAAACTGCAGTTACAGGTTTTACTTTACTATACAAAAATATTTTTGTATGAATTTTATTATTTTTTTATTATTTTTTATTTTATTTTTTTGTGTGACAGACTGGCCAAAAATTATGCCCACACAATTTAGCATGTTTCATTGCATAAACGACACAAATAAAACAGTTGACTCTAAGCACAACTACACAATATGCTTACAAGGTCTTAAACATTTTTCAAAACAATCTTAGCTGAAATGTATGTGTATGATGTAACATGAACTGGGTGATGAGCATAGTTAATATTAAACGTTCAGTTTGTAGCACCTGCTAATCAATTGATAGCATTGTAATTTTTCTTATTGAAGTATCAATATCCCACATATAGTTTCATGGTTTAATGATTAGATTGACCTGTAGGAGTGTATGGGGATACTTTTGAAATCTATTATCTTATGGCTCAGAAATGACATACTTCACATTTAACATCAGGTAATGTTTGACCTCTGTGTGTATTGTAGTACATTAATGGCGGTAACCTGGAGCAGCTGCTGAACAGTGACGTGTTCCTGTCCTGGTCTGTGAGAATAAACCTCAGTCTGGACATTGCCAGAGGACTGCAGTACCTCCACAGCAAGGGCATATTTCACAGAGACCTTACGTCAAAGGTACACACACTGGAAGGGTGTTAATTCCAGAGACTTTGTGTCAGAGACTTCACACTGGATGCACAACACGTTAAAAACACATAAATGTTTATCTTTCGCTCTGAACGTGTTTTTTTGTTTTGTAGAACTGTCTGGTACGCTGGGAGAATGGGCAGTGCAGTGCTGTGGTGGGGGACTTTGGCCTGGCAGAGAAAATTCCTGATCACAGGTCAGTAAATTGCATCTTCATAACTCAAGAGATAAGATTAGATATATACCACACTCTTCCAGAGAGGGAGATGGAGGCAGCCAAAGACTGATTGATGAGCTTCCATTTTCCCATGAAGCACTTGTGTATATATAGGTGGAGAGTAAATGATTAAGAGCATGTGATGTAGTCAGCACATCTTCAGGTTTGTGCTGCCTCTACACATCCAGCCCAGTCATGTCCTGTTGTTGTTTCAGTAGATGTGTACACAGAGCTACACGTGTAAATGAGATGTTAAATACCTAAGATATGCTTGGGTTATGATGTTGACTTTTACCCTTAATGACCCAAGTATCTGTTCACACATGACGTGAAGCATGTACAGTTAATGCAGGAACGAACACAAACAGTTCATGTAGACGCTCGGCTAGAATAACAATGGGGAAAAATTCAAACGCCCATTAAACCCAACTAATGTTTTAAACTCATGACAGACACTAAAGTACAAATAACAGTTTCTACATATTAAAAAAATATTACGACTTCATTAATGCATGCATACATTATAGTATTTCAATTTAAAAAAATATATGAAAAAGATGATCAAATACCAAACACACTACTGTTAAAAAGGTTTGGGGTCAGTTAGATGTTAATAAGAAGAAATTAATACTTTTATTCAGCAAGGACATATTAAATTGATCAAAAGTGATCGTAAAGACATGCATGATGTTACACAAGATACATTTTTTAAAGAAATACTGTTCTTTCTAACATTGTTCATCAAAGAATCCTTATAAAAAAGGAATCTCGGTTTCCACATAAATATTAAGCAGTACAACTGTTTTCAATATTGATAATAATAGGTAAAAAAAATGTGTCTTGAGTAGCAAGATTCGCTTATCACAATGATTTCTGAAGGATCATGTGACACTGAAGACTGGAGAAATGATGCTGAAAATTCAGCTTTGCATCACAGGAATAAATTACATTTTGAAAAATATATTAAAATATAAATATGATTTTAAATTGTAATAATATTTTACAATATTACTGTTTTTATGGTAATTTTGAATAAATAAATGTAGTCTTGGTGAGTATAAGAGACTTTTTAAAAAGTCTTTCCAACCCTAAACTTTTGAACGGTAGTCTACCTACGAAGAGCACTTCAATATTCAGAAATCATTTTTTTGAGAAATCTCATTGTCCATATATTGAAGCCAATATATGACCGTCCACAAGGGCATGGAAGCATATAAATTATATACATTATTCTTTCAAGAAATCACTCCCCTGAGATTTCCTAGTGTGAGGATGGCTGAAGGCTTTAATTGTGCAGATAAATGTATGCTTTTAGGGAGGTAAAGTGGCTTTTAGGGAGGTAACTTGGCCCTTACCAGCACATCAATTAGATTTGAGGCCTTTTATACACAATACGAGGGGGGCTTCAAAGCCTATTTTAAAGTGTATTGGTTAAAAAAAAAAGTTTTTTCATCTTTAGAAAAAAAAAGTGTTTCACCTAAAGAAATGAATAGTGCTTTTGAATGGTGTTTTTTTGTTTGTTTGTTTTTCACTTCAGAGATTGAAATTTTACGTGTAAAGTTTACAAAATAAATGAATCCTGTCTGACTACTAATAGTGCATTCTACAATGTTATTAATAACTGAAAACTGTTGCTTTTGTGAAATGACTGTCATGTTGGCCAGCACAACATAAACAACAACAAAAAACTGCTTGCACCTTTTAGTAAGGGATTACTTTTAATGATATTCCAGTGCTTTTATATTTGACCTGAAACTGTTTGGCCAGTGCAGACCACCGTATGTAACAGTTAATCCATGTATCCTGTGGATTAACATTGCTTTTAGTGAAGCACTCATGCTGCGACATATTAAAGTGGTTCGCTGCTTGTGTAATCCATTCCTCAGCATAGGGCCTCTGTCTGTACTTATGTTTGAGAGCAGAGGTTTGTACTGTAAGTCTCTGTTCAGCTTTCCTTTAATACACGGCCTCGGCCTGATGGGCTTGCGAATGTGTACCACAAGAACATGGTGTGTGTGATGTAAGTGCCATCAGAGAACTATTTCTGTTCTGCCTTGGCCATCTAAGTGTCTTTTGTAAGAGAATGCCAATGTGCAGAATAGCATACTACTCTTATTTTACAGTATGTATATTTACTGTGCATCAGTAAAAAAGAAAAGAAAAAAAAAGGGTATTTTGAAAGGTCTCTTATGCTCACCAAGGCTGCATTTATTTGTTCAAAAACACAGTAAAACGGTAATATTGTGAAATACCATTACAATTTATAATGTGTATTCTATTTTAATTTATATAATTTATTTATTTATTTATTATTATGCCAACAAAGCTGAATTTTCAGAAGCTGTCTTCAGTGTCACATGATCATTCAGTTGCTGCTCAAGACACATTTCTTGTTTTTTATCAGTGATGAAAACAGTTGTGCTGCTTAATACTTTTGTGGAAATTGATAATCGATAATTTTTCAGGTTTCTTTGATGAATAGAAAGTTCAATAACAGCGTTTTTTTTAAAATAGAAATATTTTGTATTTAATTAAATTAAATGTCTTTGCGATCACCTATGATCAATTTAATGTATTCTTGATGAATAAAAGGATTAATTTCTTCCTTAAAAAAAAAATCTTCCCGACCACCATTGAATGGTCGTGACTGTGCAACAGTTTACTGCATGAAGTACTGGCCCACAATGCAATGGGATTGACTTGACCCTCTCTTTCCAGTATGATGAATAAACTAGAATTCCGTTTGATTGAAAAACCAAATGTTTAGACTTATATTTACTAAAATTGAATTTAAAAATGTAAACCAGTTGTACTAACAAAGTGTTAATTAGATGCCACTTGCTCAATTAAACACTATTTGAAATGTGTATTGTGGAATAATGCCTTCTGTTTTGCTTCGTATAAAGTAGTAGTAGTAGTAGTAGTAAGCCAGTGCTCCATTCTGAACATATCCAGTGTGTGTACATGTGATGTCAGTCATCAGGGACATGTTTCCGCCCCTGCATTCCTGTTTATTTTAATGGTGACAGAGTGTGTGTGTGTGTGTGTGTGTGAGAGAGAGGGGGGGAAAAGAAAGACTGCAAGCAAACTCACAGTTGGGCTTAACCCTATTTTTTTCAATGTTGGTATTTTTTAAAAATGTTATGTAATTCATATTTTAGTGTGCTTGCAAATGCTTAGTTTACGTGTAAAACCACAAGTGTTTGTATATCTCAAAGTCCGAGCACATTGCTAAATGAAGGCTTTTTTGAAAGCTCTCCTAAAAAGGACAAAGTATTTCAGCAGTTTGCTGTGGTAGATTCCCTCACTCTGACTAGCCCAAATCCCCAAATGGTGTTTACACTGTGATACATTACTCCATTTATCTCCCTCTCTTCCCTTGTCTCCACTCTTCCCCTCTCAGTCTATTTATGCCAGTACACAGTCCCAGACCAAAATAAAACTGAGGAAGTGTCTCTCAGCAGTGTATGAGTGTGCCAGCTATAATTAAGATCTTACAAGGCCTTGTTTTGTTTTATTTTTATACATACATGCACATATAATCATGCTCCGAGTTAATGGACTTGGGGGTTTGTGGGTGTTAAATGTGGAAATGGAGGAATTATAAAAAGATTAACAACTTTTAGGGTTCCCTTTAAGTATGTTTTCCCTTTGTCTGTTTTCAGTGATGAGGCAGGGAAAGAGAGCTTGTCTGTCGTCGGCTCCCCCTACTGGATGGCTCCGGAGGTGCTCCGAGGAGAGCACTACGATGAAAAGGTCAAAAACACTATGATTGATTACCCACATACAGGCCAGAGTCCTTTTAAATGACTGTTTCACCCACATTACTAATCAGATTACTGGTATTTCACAGTATCAAATGCAAAGTTAGTGCCGTCATCCTCTTTGATTGAGAATATTGTTCTATTAAGTTCATTGTAATATATGGGTTTTTAGAGACTCAAAACACTGTTTTATACAGGTGGATGTGTTTGCCTACGGTATCATTCTCTGTGAGATTATTGGCCGGATACAGGCGGATCCTGACTTCCTCCCACGGACAGAGGTGAAAAACTGAACATACAGCATTTTAAATGCTCAGATTAAATGCTTTTGCAATTTATAATCTTTTTAGACACTCTTTTAGAATTTGTATTTAATTAAATATATTTAAATAATAAGACAAGTATGTTTTTGATATTTTTCCCTTTATTGCCGTGTGCTTTTATTCCTGAATTGCAGATAAAGTATTTTATTGGTCTATATCTGTTTGGTTCACCCTTCCACCTAGTCTTCGAACGTCAGGCTAACTCCTGTCACCAGTCTCATGTACTCGCCTGATTTATGAATGTGGATCATAGTTTACTCTGTGTGAGATAACAGCAGTGTTATGCTGAGCATAAAGGGTGTCCAATCATGTTGATAAGTTTAATCATTTGTTGTATTCAAGTAATTTCATTAGTTTTTTATTCATGCTATTACATATAAATCATTGTTTGATTACTTTTTACAACCAAACACTAAACCAGTCTTTGTCAGGTGATTTCTACAGTACAGCTTGTTATATACAGCTGTGTATCAGCTTTGTACCTTTTTTCTTAAGACTGAAATAAGGTGGTGATTCTATGTTTCAGGACTTCGGTCTGGATGTGGAGGCCTTTCGGCAGATGGTGGGAGACTGTCCACCTCATTTCTTCAACCTCACAGTCATCTGCTGCAGTGTAAGACCTCTTATCTACTGTCATGACAGATCATACATCATCCTCCCCTGCAAATCTCACGTTTACACGCACTGTTATGTTCAAGCTACAGCGGGTTTGTGCTTAGTCGAGCAAGTCTTCTTCTGCCTGTCCCAAGTATACATGACATAATGCGTAATCGAATATTTCAAAGATTAAATTCACATCTTTTTGGAGCAAGTGCACAATGCCAGGGCAAATTGTAGTCTAACCATATTACATGAGATACCAACCTCCGCTACCATTGGAAAAGCGTAACCGCCAACTTGGATCATGTGTCCCTTGTAAGCTAATCACGTTATAGCTTTAATGTCATTGAATCGCTTTCATTTTACAACTGTCAATCACTGTTTGAGAATACCATAAACAATGAAGGTGTAGTGCCGTAAACGGAATAGTCCCCGTCGCAAAATCGTCTTCTACTATAAAAGAGCATTTCTTCCTGTTGAAAACTCCAAATATAGCTCACTCCGAAATAAATATTTAATCGCAAACACAAATACTGAAGCTTCTCCTCCATTGACATCCATTTAAAAAACCTATTGTCCATTTGCCAGTTTACAGCTATTTTGTTTTCTATTTTTTTCTGCTAATCTTGAAGGCTCGCCTTACAAAGATCTGGTCTAATTCACATGCATAAATGCTGGTTAAAGCCAAGCTACATGTATATTATTCAAGTCTGTTAGTCTGACTTCTCAAAAATATGGCCAATTTTAATCAGCCAAAAGTGTTTACATGACATTTAAAAAATTCTGAAATTATATCTGTCTGTCTCTTTCTTCTCTCCCAGATGAACCCAGAAAGTCGACCCTCATTCACAGAGCTGGTGGCAGAGCTGGAGAAGAGAGTGAGTGATCGAGAGCAGAGTGAATGCATAGAGCCTGATGTACAGGGTGAGTCAGCACAGGGCATTTGTTGCCAGAAGGCTTTTTTTCTTCTTCTTTTCTTCTGTTCACATTCATGTAAATACTTCACATACATAATGCAAATTCATGTCAATAAAATCATGTAACAGTCATAATTTAGTTTTAGAATATTTAAGAAATAAAATATCCTTAGTTTCTATTTTAATAGGGCCCTTCTTTTCTTTTTCTTTTCTGAATTCTATTTTAAGTTACATTTTCTAATTTTGTCATCAAAAAGGATGTCTAATTAATTGAAATCATGAAACTACAATTTAACAATTTATTAAGTTTAACACAAATTTATTTTTAGTGCCCTTTGAAATTGTTTTTTATTTTTCCCCACATTACATGTTTTCCATTTTAATGGCTTAATTACATTTTAATAATCAAAAAGCATGTCTAATCAATTGAATTAATAGAACATTAACAATTTAATATTATAATTTTTTTTATTAACAATTCAGTACGCGTTTTCCGCATCATGAAAATCATAGGATCATAATTTAATAACTATTATCGTAGTGGTAAAAACTGAGCCTTAAATGAGTTTTTCTCTTCCCTTTCAGACCGGTTGTCCACAAACACAACGCCTTTGAGTCAAAAGCATTCTCTAGACATTCCTGCTTACCAGCGTCTCTGCCGTAGCAAGTCAGACGTGCTTCTCCCTCCGTCCCCTCTCCTGTCTCAGACCACACCGATGCGCGTCAACCCCTTCTCCCAGCGCACGGATCTCAACGGCGGTCGCATCAAGCTCTTTGACACCCCCAGCAAGTCTGTTATTTCCCTCACCTTTGCTCTCCCTCCACCTCCTGACCCCAGCAGCCCTGTCTCCGGTGACAAGGGCCCGCCCCATTTTCACAGACGCAGCCAATCACTGCCCTGCACGCCAGAAGACATCCAGTCTCTGCGTGATGCTGGTGACAATGAGAAATGCAAGAATAATAAAAGTGTTAAGGACACATATTTAAATCCAGCCAATGTAAATATGTTGGACATGGGGAGGGACAGTGTGTTGACCATGAGCAATGAGTGTATTGCTGACCTTTCTAATATTAGCGAGCTTGTTGATGCACCTGTTGAGGATGACAAGGAGAATCTTAAAATGAGAAGTCAAGAAGCTGTAGCCGATGACTCTGGTCTCCTGTTAGACGTGGAGTTGATGTCTCCAAACAAATCGGTGTTTGAGGAGCCTATGGACTGCACCAGCTCTCCTGATACACTAGATGGCGCCGGCATTACTTCAACAAAAACCTTCTCCAATGGCTGGAGCACCCCGGTCTCCAACGGACCGCCCTCTTTACCTCCGTTACTAGACACGGACAACAACAACAGCACCATCCCTATAAACCGATCTCTGGGATGGGGGGCTAACAACTCCAACGGTGCCACTACCCCTCTTGCGCCTCCGGAACAGGATGAGGTCATATCCTGTCCGGGTTGCTGCCTAGCAGGGATGAGTTTCCCCTCTATTTGCGCACGTGGACCTCGGCAAAACCCCTATAAGAACTTGAATGGTGATGCGGCTGGGAAAAGGCTTCTGTGCAAGGCATTGCCGCCCTCGCCCACAGAGCCGAACATTGCTCTGCCAGGCACACGGACATAAATTATAACTGCACGTTATATAGTTGAAGCACTATATTTAAAAAAAGATGCTACTGCTTAATGCGCTTGTACTGCTCAGAAATGTCTTTCTGGAGAGAGACAACTCTGTATTATTGTTTAGACTAGGTGGATCATTTAGTATTCTGATCTAATGTCCTAGTCCTCTAAACTTGAACACTCCCATAGGTTTTAATGCCTTTCTAATGACACGTTGTTAATATTTTTGTTATTTTTACTATTATTTGAATGGTTATGAAAATATTGAGTTGATAAAAAATATGTATTATTTTATTAATGACATTAAATGATATGAGCTAACAGGCTGTGTTGTGTCTTTGGAGGATGTGAATCACATTATTACTTTACATGTTGTTATATGCGTCACATGGTAAAATGGCTACACAGTCTACAGGGTAATATGAGTCTAAATGGAGAAAGTATATAATGTATACATGATATGCTTATTCTATGCACTGTATAATGTATCTACGGAAGGTATGACAACTTTCATCATTGATAATAAGAAATGTTTCTTGAGCACCAAATCCGTATTAGAATGATTTCTGAAGGATCACAGGAATGAATTAGTTAAATATTTTACATTTAAAAATGAGCTAATTAAGCTAAATGCAATACATTAAAATAGAAAACAGTTTTTTTATATATATTATAAATTAATCAAATAACTTCAGCCTTGGTGAGCATAAAAGATTTCTTTCAAAAACATTTAAAAATAATTACTATTATCTGTAAGTAGGCTATACATTTTTATTATTATCTGTAAATAGGCTATAAAATAATTCTGAATTCTAACATTTATAAATTGTAATAATTTATGATTGTCATTTTTGCTACCATTTCTACCAGAGTGCTTTTTTGTTCTCTTCCTCCTGTTTCCTCTGCACGTGGGTTTAGTCCCTGTGTGGTTTTGTGGCATAGCCTAAGTTAAGCTGTGACATCTGTCCTTCTCTCACTTTATCTGCTCACTCACTGAAAAGTAAGAGCTAATGAAATCTCTCCCATTCTTCTGTTTAAGGTAAATCTTTCTATGTGAGTGTTTGTTTTGTTTTTTTAACCTCATTATAAATTTGTAATATTAATATCATAATATAAATATGTTGTCGGTCAGCTTTGTACAGATATTATCAGCTATGGCGTTTTGATAAATACAGCTTCTTTTCCCCTTAAAATAACGTGCAGGTGTGGGGATGCCTGTCACTGCCCTAAACTTGTTGGAATATTTTTTTCTGTTGATGTTCAATGTAGGTGAGTGTATATTTTTATATTTTTTGTTTCTCTTGCATTCTGTATGAATGTTTATGCTTTCACATCTGTGATATAGGTTACACAGGTGCGACATGTTCTTGTTTTCATGTGTTTCTTTTAGAGACTGTGCTCTCTGTCTGTGATGTCAGAGTCCGTACAATAGATTTGGGATGCCATCTTGAGTGGAGTTGCCCTGATGCCAACCCTAAGATGACTTACACTGTCCAGACCAAGACACGCGGCGGGTGAGTCTCATCTACACAAAGAATAGGTTTAGAAACACATGAGTAACTGAATGACGTGGAAGATTTTGTTTATAGGAGAAATGAGAGTGAGAAGCAGAGAGCAGTAGAGCGCTTGGCTGAGAGGTGAAACTGTGTGTGGTTTAGCAGAAAACCACAGTCAAACACAATCCAGGCTTATTGCCCCAAAGCTGACAGGCTATTGTTATCGCTTCAGGCACGCTGTTGGTTTCCTCTGTATTAGAATTGAAAAAGAAAATGAGTCACAAGCGATCAAGCTCAATTTGCTCGCTCGTTAAAATCATGCCCAGTGGAAGAGTTGCGTTTTTAAGAAAATGGAAGTCAGAAATATTTGTTTGTTTCACACAGTTATGAATGGCCGGATGATCACCATAAAGAATTTTTTGTCATCTTCATAAAGTGCTCTTGATATTGTGTGTCTGTGTTGCAGTAAATCATGGGAAAATGTTTCAGACTGCATCCAGATCTTCCAGCAAAGCTGTGATCTGACACATGTCTTTCCAAACATAGACACCTACAACTTCATCACACTGAGATCAGATTTTCCCGGGCTGAATGGAACTCTGCTCTGTGACCCTTTGAATGACTGTCAGTATTAAACCTAAGCTTAATTTTTTTTGCATTTAATAAACATTGTTTAAAAAAAAAAAAAAGAGCTACAGAAATGTGTTCACTAATATTAGATAACAATGTGTCGAAACATACATGATGGCCATCTGTCGATAACTAATTTACATAATTAGACAAGAATTAGATAAGAATCACAATATGTTGCAATTCCTCAACCTTTAAAACTTTCTCTTTTTTGCCAGCTTCTGCCACATTCAGCCCCCCCAACATTATCATATCCATGGACAATGGAAGTCTGTGGGTGACTGTACATTTTCCCTGTCGTCCTTCCAAAATCTGCACAAGTGAGGATTATTATGAGGAAGAGAAGGAGATGGCTTGCCTCTGCCCCATAAATTACCATAAAAACCTCTTGGCCACAGTCACTCTATACAACAAAGAGAACCTCTCAGACAGACAGGTGCACATCTCTCATCTTTACATCCCTTTAACACTATTTTACTGTTTTGTTTAAATGGAGAGTTCAGTTGTTCTATTTTTCTTGAAGACACGCACTGCTGAGGTGATGGATGAAGACCCACTCAAGGTGGAATTTGGTTTTCTTCTACCAGGGCAAGCGTACTGTGCTGTGGCCAACTTCACAGCTGAAGGTGTACTGGCCTCCTCTCCCACGAGCCTCCCGCAGTGTGTTTACATACCAGCAAACACTGGTGTGCATCATTTCTTCACAGGTTTTTATACTTATTTTGTGGTGTAAAGATGCAGTAAGTGGTGGGTCGATTACTTAAATTGCAATCGGTTACTAATTCCAAATTACATGACAAAAATTGTAGTTGGTAACGAAATCCATTACATTACACATTTAAGGTAATGTAATCTGATTACTTTTAGATTACTTTTGTCCTAAATTGTTTATCACATTGATTTGGATAGGATAATCTTGTGCAATACTGATATAAATATACAAAGAGGAAGAAAATATATTCCATTCTTTTGTTATCAACAACAAGCGCATTAAATATTACATTACGTCAGGGTTTTCACAGACTGGGGTTCGTGATGGAACTGCAGGGGTTTGTGAGTTTAATGAAAAGCTAATCATTAAATCATAATTGTTTTTGAATTAAAATGAGTCATTTTAAAAGGAAAACAATCCAAAATAAAACACTTACTAAAAAGCATGCACTCACCAGCATGTCATGTGACCATTAACCAACATCAGAGAACCATAAACTTAATTTTATTTATTATTATTATTATTATTATTATTACTACTACTACCTTAAATGTATTATTGACCTAACTTATTAACTTAAAATCTCAGGGGGTACTTCAAGTAAATATATTTGGACAAAGAGGTTCAGCTGACAAAAAACATTGCATGTAAATATGAAATGACGTGAATTTGTATGTTTTAATGTGTTTAAAAGACAAAAGCCTTCCAAAGACAGCAATACATGGATAAATGACTAATAAATGAGTAATACATGATAATTCAAATAATGTGTTCGTCAGGAGCTGATTAGATTTGCAATCTTGTAATGTTGAGAAAACACTTCTTAAAAGTGAAATGATTTCCGTAAATTCAGTGATCAAATGCTGTATCTCTCAGTTTTCAGTGATCGGCTCATGACTAGTAGCTGGTCTGTGTGTGCAATTACACAAACCTCGAAGATGTTTTGAAGGTATATAAGCAGTAGACTTTTTTTTAGAAAGGAAAATTTAAAAGACAAAAAAGTAGGTGAGAGAATGAATGAATTATGATTAATTTACTGCTATTATGAGATTAACATGCAATTATGTATGATTATGTGTATTTGTAAAAAAGAAATTTTTGGGATCTAGTTACGTAATCCAGATTACATGTAATCAGTTACTACCCAGCGCTGGATGCAGTACACATTTATTTGCATGTGTTTGTTCAGCGTTTGTCGGCACTAATGTGTGTGTGAATGTGTGTGTGTTCTTCAGAAAGCCTCATGGTCACGATTGTGTGTGCTGCTCTCATTGCTCTTGGCCTAGTGATATTTCTGCTCTGGAGACACTGTGCATCTTCTGAACGTCCCTTGCCCAGATCTTTGGTACTGGATTTTATATTTCAGCGATATTACATGAGCATGATTGCAAGCGTGTTACTGAAATCATATTTCTCCCCCCTCAGTAACTATTGTTTTTATTGAAAACAAAACAGTTCTTAAAACTTCAGGAAACACAAAATCAATTTTGGTTAATTAATTTAATCACTACTCCCATTTTATTTTATTTTTTTAAGTTTGAAAACAAGCATCTTTTTTATAATTACAGCTGAAATACCAGAAATAATGTCACGTTTACAGTTAACTCCTTCAGCAGGTGTATTAGAAGTGTTTAGTCGTTTTCTTGTAATTTAAGTTTAGTGTTATAAATGTGCTTTATTAAATTTTTTTAAACAGATTTACAGTGTTATATAGTGCAGAAATGTGTCAGTCTGTAATAAGGGTCCACATCAGCACTTTTGGAACCCTAGCCATCCAATCAAATTAGACTTTGATAATGAAACCAGTTACTCAAAGGAACACTCCAAACCCTTCTAATGCAGATTCAATGCATTGTATTAATTGTTGTTTGTTTAATCTGTCACAAACCAGCATTCAATGCATAAAGTACAAACCATTATTGTGTTTCCAGGCTTTACTTCTAGAACTTCAGAAAGAGACATTCATTGGCTCCTATGAGGCTGCACCACACAACGAGAGCTTTGAGGGGGACCACGTTTCTGTTGTATCCATCTGTGACTTCACACTCACGGACAACCAGTCATCTTACATCAACACCCAAAGCCTGGGCAATGGGTATTACACAAGCCCCGTCCTGCACGATCCAGACTGCATTGAGGGATCTGTGGAGTCTGGAGATTTGGGCGTAGAAGTCCAAAACAACGAGTTCCATTTGTTTCCATCACATCCGGTTCTAGAAGCAAACGTGGGATGTCCATATCAGAATCAGTGTGACATTCCTCATCAGAATCAGTGTGACATTCCTCATCAGAATCAGTGTGACATTCCTCATCAGAATCAGTGTGACATTCCTCATCAGAATCAGTGTGACATTCCTCTGAGCTCGGTGCAAGTGAAATGCACTCAACCGGACGAGATGTCAACTGAAGACCCAGAGCGGTATGGAGATGTTGAGATGTTTAAAACTGAATATGAGACCAATAAACAGGGGTCCGAGCTAATTCAAACTAATGATGGTTGTTCTCCAAAGACTGAATACATTTAGTTTGAATACAGCTTTTCTCCTATGCATCGGTTGCTGATTGGTTTTTGGCATGGGGACATTGCACTCAAAAATGGAGGCAGATGAACGTGAGCTTGCAGGGGAGAGGTTTAAACAAACTAAATTATTGGAAAAGTCTTGCTTGACGACCCAGTAATGACATTTTAATAAATAAATAAAATTAATGTTTGGAAAAAAATGTTAATAAAGTAAACACATGGATGAATCATCCACAATCAGATCTATAATATGCATGTATATAGTTATAATATATAGTTTGAATTATAATTTCATGTCGACTTTAATAGCGTCATATTCTCCATTTTAGTCTAGATGGCTTCTAATGGTTAGGTCAAATGTAGTTAAGCACGTATGCCTTTACTGTAGAGTGAAATGTGTCACTTCTTGCACGTTTCTCATGGTCAAATGTCGCTGACCTGAATCTAACAGTCATTATTATTGCCAACACACAATTCAGTGACTCACTCAAATCAGTAGAGCGCTATAAATCCTTATTCTGTCCGAGTAACTGTGAGTATGGTTTGGTTTCTGTATGGCTCGAATTCATTGTTTTCATTTTTGGGTTTTTTTGCTCCATATTTTTCACTTCTGACTCAGAGTTGCCCCATTTTGACACTCATTTTCTTCGGACCGTGTCTCACAGCTAACCACGCTAAGGTGCACAGTTTCTGCTGATGTTGCAGTTTCTCTGGAACATTAATGGAAACGCTCCCAGGAACCGAGTGTGACTCTAGGTTCTGGAAAATGTAGCATGTATGTTGCGTTGTATAGAATTATGCATGTTTTTTTTCTTATTTTCTCCTTTTTGAGAAAGTGTACACATATGTTAATTTTGGTACTGTAACAGTGAAGGGAAATTAGTTAATAAATACAGTAAATTAGAAAGAGGGAAATTTGTTGTTTGACTTTTTTCCTGAAGCCATAATCATGTGACAAATATTCCACCTCCAAACTGATTTTTTAAAAAGCAGATAGTCACTGCCATTTCACAGATGACTCGAGTTTCAAATGTCAAGTTTCTTGTTGACCAAAACGTAGCAGAGTGGAAAAAAGTCTGCCTGAGTTCAAGTTCAGCTTTAATAAACCACAGCCCACAAGCCTGAAAAACAACATGCTTACATACAGTACATGCTTATTCATCTTTGCCTAACAGAAATAAATAAAAAATGCACAATAAACCTGCACTTACTTTCTAACCAAAATCATCACTTTATAGTAATGTTTTGGTTTGTGTGCATGTAGTATCTTTCTTCATCAGTGGTATTGTTCATTAATTGAATGCATTTTGTGACTGTTTCATTCTTTTAATTACAAAAACAAAAGAACTGAAGACTTGCATTAATGTTGCTCAGTAGACTAAAGCTGGGTGCAAGGTAGAACCCATGTAGTCTAAAGAAAATGTAGATTGAGGTTTTAACTTTGTATAACTATAATCTCTTTCTAAGGCATTGCCCAATTTTTATACATAGGTTGTGCAATAAAGTTGTATGAGAATACTCCTCATAGGAAGGTGTGACTCACTAGCTGACTCGCACTGTAGGAAACGCACAGGTTCTCATCCAGAGAAACCTTTAAAACCACCATATGCATCAGAACCACTCATTGTCATAGAAGGATGCCCCCAAACAGATAAAAGTCCCTAATCAAGGGTTTCAAATACATATTTAACGGATGATAATTTTTTTTTTTTTTTTTACTATTCTATTGTAAAAAAAATCATTAAACAAATTAAACAGACTTCAGCTTCTAATATAGACTCTAAATGTTTTATATGAGTGTTAAAGTGAATACTGACCAGTAAACACAAATGCTAAAGTTTGGAATCTTTATTTGGCTGTCTTTTTTTTATTTAATTTTTTTACATATACAGTTAATTTGATATTTTATATACAAATATATTCAGTTTAGTCGAGACCTAGTGCATGAATGGTTCACGGTGAGTGTGGCCTTGGCACATGTCCTTTTCTCCCGTCTATCATTCAGTTGTTGTTGTCGTCCATCTATCTGTTGCTCAATGATTATGAGAGAACCAGGCTCCATGACATCACCTCATCTGCGCCAATACTGTGGATTTTAAATATAAAACATTAGTAAAAGTCCAATATGTCAGCTATCCAAGGACCGCTATTTGGCCATTTATCAGGATCTGTCAATAATCATAGCTGATTAACAAAAGTGGGAACTCTATTAAAGCTGGAATACACTGCAAGATTCTTAAAATATGCACAGATTTTTAAACACTCAGCTTCATAAATTGTTAAAGAGAAACAAATGGGCATCATACACAAAATGACTGAGGATTACCCACAAAGTTTCAAGTTGTTCGGTTACACTTTATTTTGATTGTCCACTTTAGACATTCTACTAACTCTTAAGTAACTTTGTAACTTGTGTCAACTAACTCTCATTAATTTGCAACTACATGTCAAGTAACTTAGAGTATATTAGTAGATTGTTAGGTTAGCGTTAGTAGATTAAAGACCTATTCGGACGGACTAGTTTCACAGACGTACTTTGCGATTTTAATCTGGTCCAAATCTGCCAATTCTGAATTTTTGTCACACAACCTCTGTAAAAATTCCAGGGCAAATGACCTACTATTACGGTCCTCTAATCCCGTCCGAATGTCTGTGATCACTGTTGTTGTATTATCCATGTCTTTTTTGACCTACCAGAGCTATCGTTTGTGTACCAATCTTCGACATACTTTAATTTAGTTTAAATATGGATGGTATCCAATGAAAAAATAACATACAATTAATAAATAGAGCCAAATCTGTGAAACAGCAAAGACTGCCCATTTTATTATCAGTGTTAGGTAAGAGTAAGATACTTGTCTAGATTTCATAGATCACTTATTTATTATAAACAGCCACTGCGATAAACTTGTGAAGTTTACTTAATGCTTTTTTTTTTATTTTTTTTATCATACCAACAAATAATAAATTAAAATACATATACGGTCGGTGACGCACGCACAGCACATGACCTTCTGTAACGGCCACGTCTAGAAACACACACTCCCACCTCTGAAATGAACATGGAGGTTTTAGTCCCGTCCGAATCGGACGTTGAGTGATAAGAATTGTAACTCAAACGTCGTTTAGAAAACTAGTCCCGTTCGAACGAGGATTAAGTTGACGTACTTGCAAAGCTACTTATAGTTAGTAGAATGTCTTTGGGGGGCAAGCAAAATAAAGTGTTTCCAATTGTTTTGAACACAACATACTCAGAAAGCCGAAATGTGTGCTTCATTGCTAAGAGAAGCATGACAAATGAAAACAATGTGCTCTAAAATCATCTCAGAATATCAAACGTTTGATCTCTTCTGGATGGAATCAAAGACTGAAGCTAAAATAATTGTCTGGGCTACACTGTGATTTTGAGTGAAATCTTTCAACCCTTACTGCCCAAAATCTGCAGACTGGCCCTGAACTTTGGCAACTAGAGTTAATTCATCCAGACAGCAAATCAGGGGGAATTTAGACAAAAAAATTGCTATCCATAGAAATGAAAACAGTAACAGAACAAGCTTGTTTTGAGTAACATCATAAATAGGCCTTGTCTTTTATAGTTTCCATGCTGAATTTGCAAAAGGGAAAAAAGTATTGCGTTAAAAAATGAGGAAACATACACACCTGTGCAAATTTGTGTATCTGTTCAACCACTGCAGCAAACAAAGCCCCTACACTCTCATCAATCAGACTCTGCATATAATGCACTGCTTCCTCGTCTGAGAGGTCCAATCGAAACTTGTCCTGAACCTGCGGTGGGCAGGCAAAAATGAACAGGTTAAAATCGTATTGCTCATTTTATTCTCCCTCTGAAATTTTGGGGCCAAACAAACCTTTTTCACAGTTTTGTCAGGCTCCAGTGCAATGTCCGGAATGTTGGCATCCACCATCAGAGAGAACAAATTCAGAATGAGATTGGAGTATCTGCATATGAGAACCAAAACAACAAAAAAAGTTATGATTTCAAGTTAGACATACTACATATAGGAAGTAGGTCTTCTTTAACTCACCTGCGTAGGTGCAGGAAGGCAGTGTAGCACTGTTTTCTGAACTCCTGGTATTGTTCGCTCTGCATGCCCCCCATCCCTTCCACCATCTCCTTGCTCAGCTTCATAGGGGGTGGCAGGGGTTTAGGGTCCCGACCCAAAATATACCCAAAATCGATATGAAACAGCTTCCCTGCAAGCCAGAGATACAGATCAGCACGCCCAATCTGTTTTTTTCAGTGCATTAAGTCATTGAAAGCCGAGTTTACCAGTCTTTGTGAGAAGTAAATTGTCTAGATGTCTGTCTCCAACCCCTAGGATGTAGGTGATGACACAATAGCCCGCTGAAAAGTATATCATGATTTAGTACACGCAAATAATGATTTATAAAGAAGTAAATAAATAATAAAGCTAAATAAACCAACTGAAGCTCACCACAGCTTTTAACATATGTGTCCATGACTTCAGAGCTGATGCCATATGGCCCCTTATCATTCGGAGCGTGCTTTCGGAAGAAACTCTGCATGGAGACATAATTAATCAAGAGAAATAAAAAAAGATATGAGAGCTTTTTCTTTAGTTTTATTACAAATAAACACAGAAGAATGCGTTTAATACATCCACTATTTGGTATGTGCCAAAGCACCTTGCACCTACAATTCTATTATACAAATGTAAGTAATAAAATATTACTTTTATTTTAAAATATTAAAATACAATAGTCTTTTTTTCCCCCCTATTGTGATGTATATCCAAGTGAAATGGGTGTCCAATCCTATTCATGGTGGGCCTGTGCTCCAAACTGCACTAACGCACCTGCCTGGAGGTTTCAAGCGACCCTGAAGACCTTGATTAACTGGTTAGGGTTGGAACTGAACTTTGCAGGAAGGCGGCCCTCCAGAAGCAGGACTGCAGAACTATATTGTATTGCATTACCTGAATGTTGCCTTCAGTCGCCAAAACCTCAGCCACAGGCACTGATTGCATAAACTGCATAAAACCTGCAGACAAATCATATGTGAAATGAAACTCCCACAAGTGCATTGACTGGCTCAATAGGTGAAGCAGTACTGACCATGTTTGGTGCTGGTCGCCAGAACTTTGTATGGAGTCAACTTCAGGTCCAAATTCTCTTTCCTCAGCAACTGTTGAAGATAAAAAAAAGCTAACAATCAACAAAAAATTCGGTAACACTTTACGGTAAGGGTACATGAATTACAATGAATTCATGTATAAATTCATGCATGAATTATGCATTCATTCATATCTCATGAATCATCAGGAACTAACAAGAGTTCAACGTTTTTCATTCATGACTTCATGGATGAACAACACCTTAATTAAAACATTAACTAAGAGGAGTACATCATCATGAATTATGATTTATTATATTCCTGATGATTCATGAGATATTAATGCATGAATGAATGCATAATTCATGCATGAATTTATACATGAATTCATGATAATTCATGTACCCTTACCGTAAAGTGTTACCAAAAATTCGATTAAACTCAATTTTATTTTAGCGGTAGCATTATATAGAACAACAGATTTTTTTTTTTTCTTTCTGTACAGGTATGTATGAAGACATTAATGAATACTGATATGAACTCTGTGTACTGTTGGAACTGTGTGAGGAGATGTAATGAGCTCCTCAGACCTTATCCATGAGTGAAATAATCTGCAGGATGAGCTGGTCCTGTCTCAGGTCATCTCCATGTTTAAAGATGACTGGATATTCCTCCCCATCCTCTGTCTTAAAGATGAGCTTTGCTGGCATCAGAGCACTCTGAAAGAGACACAAACTGTGCTCAGGGGTGGATGGATGCATGTGAGACTCAGTGTAATGGATATAAATGATGCACAATACCTTAAAGAGTGTTGCAGTCTCAGGTATGATGCCTTTGATGCGGATTTGGGGTTCCAGAGGGAGAGGGATGGGCTCGATCTCTGACAGATTCACCTTCTCGTTATCAGCCAACAGGCTCTGTAACCGCTCCGTCTGTCAGAGTCACAGACAGAAAAAAAATGAAATGTAACAAAAAACTTTACAAAAGATTCCTCATGATCTACAGCAGATGTTCCGTACCTTTTTCTTGCGGTTTCCACTCTCTCTCTGAACAGCTTTCATGAGTTGCACTAGTCTGTCTACAAATGTCTGCTGGGAGGCCAGAAGGGAGCGCATCACTCTTACACTCTTATCACCCTGGAAATAGACATAAACATCACATATTATTTTCAATATCTTCTATTTCAACACTTCACATCTATTTACTTTTATCAACCAAGCATATGTATAAGAGGCATGAATTTGCAATATAATCAGACAAAATCACTTTTTGTATGCACTTTGAAAGTACAATCTTAACTAGATTGAATATCTCCTGATTGGTTGTGATTGTGTAGAAGGACAAATTGCTTGATGCTGAAAACTTGAGAAGTGTTCAAAATTTGTGTTCAAAATTAGTTTTAGTTTTTTTTAGCAACTTTTATTTAGTAAGGATGCATTAAATTGATCGAAAGTGACAGAAAAGACATTTATAATGTTATAAAAGATATTTCAAACAAAGGGTGTTCTGTTCATCAATCAAAGAATCCTGAAAAAATTTTTTTACCATTGATAATAATAAGAATGTTTCTTGAGCACTAAATCAGCATATTAGAATGAATTCTGAAGGATCATGTGACACTAAAGACTGGAGTAATGATGCTTTGCCTAATGAAAATGCAGCTTTGCCATCACAGGAATAAATTACATTTAAAAAAAAATGTAATTAAAGATATTAAAATATAATAATATAAAAAAAACTATACTATTTTACAATTTTACTGTATTTTTGATCAAATAATTACAGCCTTGGTGAGCATAAGTGGTGACTTATGCCTTGGTGACTCCAAACTTTTGAACAGTAGTGTATATTATCAAATTAATTTTGTTGTCAGTCATGTGGGTTCAGAATGTGAAGGTACCTTGAGCAGAGCCTGACTGAACCGCCTCATTACATTGAGGTACATGTCATGGGTTTTTGGGTCTCTCTGCTGGGTGTCCTGATCCTCACACTCCACTATTACATACCTGCAGAAGAAGACAATATCCGAACAACATTTTCTTTTAGTTTTAAATCTTACATATGGAATCGGTGGAAATTGTTATAGTCATGGAAGAACTGCAAAACCCCTTGATTAATGAACTCACCAGTATAGATAGTTTGCCAGAGTGGAGTTTTTGCAGGCACGTGATATAAGGAAAGTGCACAGATCTTGCTGTGGAACACAGGTCATACACACCGTTACATAATCTCCACATCCCCTTTATCTAAAATAAACAGGTTGTTTTTTTTACATCTGCTAACTTTTTATTTTACACTTACCTCTAGATTTTCACCATCTGCTCCCTCTTTGCCTTTCTGTCCACTGGGCATCACAGGGATGGTTGATGCCATCTGGGAACTACAAAAAACATATCAGTGAGTGGAACCCTCACGTTTTTGTTTTTCAATTTTTAATTGTTTCGAATTCCAACAGTACATATATTCAGAGCATCTCTGGAAATCGTGCATGCAAAGATGTTGAAAGATGCTGTGATCCTATGAAAAGTTATGTGTGGGGGGTTCCCATTTCCCATAGATGCATGTTCTGTGAGGTTTCAGCTGACCTTTCCAGATCTCCTATTGTTGAGCTCTCTGCCAGAACCCCCTGACTGTCTCTCTTACTGGCAGGCTCCAAACCACCCTGGATATCAATGAAGTTCTCATATTTCAATGCCTGTACCAGCTGGAGCAAGTACATTAGCAGATCCTAGAAGGAATTACAAAGAGAGATGAGGTGTGTGTATGGTATGGTTATTGTATGCATCACAATTCATTCGCTGAAGAGTCAGAAAAATAAGCAGAATTAAATGTTTATCTGCAGGAATCAGGTTCCTCTAATGCATAAATCTTTTAGTTGTCCCAAAAGATTCCCATTGGTAATGGTGTGCATGTTTAAGGCGCGTTTAAAATCATTTGACGCACAGAGACATATACTGACACATATACTCCAGATACAAGACATACATAAAGACACAGAAACACATATACTGTAGACTTTACCTCATCGTCAGCCTGCTGCAGCCTCGCGACAGCGTAGCGTCTGACTGTGGGGTTGGTAAACTGAGAGGACAGCAGCTCCAGGGAATCCTCCACATCCATCGGCCGCCACTTTCCCAGCAGCTCCAGGGCCTGTTTGGCCTCCTGGGGCAGATCCCAGTTCACACACTTCAGGAACTTAGTCAAAGCCTAAAAACAGAGCCACAATTAGATCCTGCCTTGGACAGAGAGTAAGACTGAGACACCATCCTACTACCAATGGGGCAACACTAGTAAACATTAACATAATTTCAAATGTTTGGGGTCGGTAAGATTTATTTATTATTATTTATTTAGTCTCTTATGCTCACCAAGGCTGCATTTATTTGATAAAAAAAAAAAAACAGTAATATTGTGAAACAACTGTTTTAGATATTTTAAAATGTAATTTATTCCTCTGATGGTGAAATATATTTTCAGGATCCTTTGATAACTAGAAAGTTAAAAAGAAAAGCATATATTTAAAATATAAATCTTTTGTAACATTATACATGTCTTTACTGTCACTTTTGATCAATTTAATGCATCTTTGCTGAATAAAAGCCTTCATTTCTTTCTTACTGACCCAAAAACGTTTAAATGGTTAGTGTCCAGTACATGTGCTCACTCACCTTTTCTTGCGTGGTGAGGTAGTATCTAAACTTCCACACAAGGTCCTGTTCCTCAGAGCTTAGCTGTTTAGTGGGTGGGTAGCTCACTATGATCTATGACAGATAAATATATACATATTAAAAACACATCTGCAGAGATGTCTTGTGGACTTCTTTTTCTCTTCATCACTAACATTGAGTTGATCACGTGTGGCTGCATTAGGTTTGAGATCGTGGTCAGACGGTCCGCTGCGCAAACTACGGGCCAGTTTATGATGCTTACTCTCCACAAGGTTCTCCTGCAACAGAACACCAGCACCAGTAAGTACCAACTTTGTCATTTTACATGAAAAGTATTTTTTTTACATTATCAAGTGCCAAAATATACACCACCATTTGTGTGTAAGGCCCGGTTTACACCTGGTATTAAGATCACAAGTGGACGACGCTAAATACAGGTGTAAATGGGGTCTAAAACGTTTTGAGCTTGTCCACTTTCGACCGATCCCAGAGGTAGTCAAAACTCATTTGACTAGTTTGCTTTTGTAGTGTAGAATGCTCATATGATCGAACAGCCACAAAAGACCGCCTTCTCTCCGCCTACTGACCTAATGCATAAACATTATGGGAAGTGTGCTATCCAGAAAGGATTTAAACTTTGACGGCTGAAGACCCAAGTTTGGTTTGAGGATGAAAACATTTGCCAAGCACAATGTTCTCTCACCATTCCTGATTTATAACACGCACTCACCCACCCCTTGAAGAAATCAGGACACAAGTAATTTAAGGTGGACAAAAGAGATTAAAAGACCAGGTGTAAACGGGAATGTGTCTCCCTCGTCTATTTGTAATCCGATCGACCAAAACGCATCTTAATACCAGGTGTAAACAGGGCCTAAGACAGACATTTATTACAGATTCTAAAACCAATGAACCCAAGTTAACTGACTTTTTTGTTTTTATTTCCACTCACCATGCACATCTGAGGGTCTGGGACTTTCACAATATCTGAACTGGTTGGCAAAGGGGAGGAATCATCAGCATCCTGAAAAGAGAGTCACTTAAATTTACCTGGTCTTTTAACTACTCTCTTTAAAAAAAAAAAAAATTATCAATCACTGATTTAAAGTCAGAATAAAAAAGGCATTCACAACCCATTTTACTTCAAAAAAGTAAAAATGTATTTTTCTAAAACTGTAAGTTGGGGCTTGTTTTTACCCATCTAAAAATGATAAGATTGTTAAAGTATTTATTTCTGACTGCTAATTTGCAGTTAAAATAGTGTAGGACTGCTTCCCTCCTAAAAATGCTTTTTTACACGAATAACCGTCAAGTTCAAGTTCACCCTCAACAAGCTATTCTTTTCAAACTAAAAGTTAATACATGTTAAATTAACCACATTAAATAACTCTATTAGCAATTGGCAAGATTTTTAAAAAACTGCTTTCCCAACAACAAGCATACGCTAAAAATGCTTAAATAGTTATTTGGCTATTAGTTAACATTAATATCACAACCTAGTCAACTAAAAATTTTGAAGTGAAGCAGAGCTGATACATTTTGATGAATCATGCATTAACAGGGAAAGTAAACAGGGTTATTTTGAATCAATTTTCACTTTGTAGCAAAGGATGTAGTTAAAAATAGATATACCTTTTCGTAATAGACAATGCTGTATTCTCGTTCGCCACTTTTGACACGGGGGAATTCCACCATAAGATACATGAAATTAGAGCTACGTTTCTCACTCTGTAGAGAGAGAAAAAAAAAATCTTAATTTGACATACTTGTGGTTTTTAGTTTGGGCTCTACAAAGAGTTTACAAAAATGATAGTGATGTCGTATCATGAAATCGTTTACCCCAAACCCACTCACCTCATTGATCATCTCAATCTCTCTGAAGGTCAAGCGATCCAGCCAGTCTACTTTAACCATGTGACCCTGACGATGAGCTTTGGTTAGCTGGGAGAGACAGAGAGAAAGAGAAAGGCAAAGAAAGAGAGAGGAAAACTTAAAGAAAAAGAACCAGTAATGAAGACCAGTAACACTAATACCTTGTGCGCACAATCCTTTAGCCAATCATATGACAGTGGCGTGTCAGCCAGCAAGAGCCTCAAACACAAAAACGCCCATTAGCAAGTAAGGACATTCAGTGGGTGCCAGTACAAAGTAGTAGCACACTAAGATGACTCAGCCCTTTCTAAACAAACAGTTAGTAATAGTTAGTACAATAACACATCTCATCTAAAGGCCACCAAGAGTCTAAGAGGACTTTGTTTAACCAGCCATACTTGTGTTTTAGTGGCTAAACATAATATCCATAACATTTCAAGGAATGTTCCCAGTTCCAAACAAGTTAAGCTTTGTCAACGGCATCCACAACAAATCATTCTGACTTAGATGAATTATCCAGCAGAACAATCTTTTTATTTAATCTGTAGATTCTTCTAAATTGTCCGTTTGATGTAGAACTGTTTTTCTGTAGACGAACGACTGGTTATACATTACAGACACGATTGATGTGAACAGAGGGCAAACTTACCAGCTTTTACATGGCCATAACATGAGTTGAAACATTTAGTTGAAAGATGTTGTTAAAAGGGCTCAAGTTGTATCTGACCTGCCATATTTTTAAAAGTTCATCTATAGTAGAATTTAGAGCTGCACGATTCTGATTTGAGAAGCAATTTTTTTTTTTTTCACGATTCTGAATAGACCACTAAACAAAATAACATTCAATTTACTAGAGGTTCTGATAAAATGTTAAATGCTGCAAATTATATAAATTATAAATAAATGTTAAAATATTTAAGTCATTTTAATTGATTTAAAAAAAAAATCGGTTTGTTTGAATGAATAAATGATTGATTCAATGACTCGCTCATAAAGACTCAACATTTTTGAATGTCAACATTCAATGATAAATAATGTTTTTTACAGTCAATTGTCGCCACCTACTGGTGTAATGATGTAATTGATGCAATCTTTATTTTGATCACTACTGTAGACATCAGTGTTTATATCTTTTATGATAATTTGAATTATTGTGACAGAAATAAAGATACTGTGTGGTTGAAAAGACTGTTTGTGAAGCCGTTTCATATCTATACATGACAACTGGTCTCTCTGGGGCAGTGGCAGCAACAACGCAGATTTGGATGTTCGCTGTGATCGTACTTGTCAAAGGTTTAATAGGCATATCTATAGCCGAATCCTTGTCATTAAGAAATACAATTGCATTGGTGTTTTAATTGGTATGCAATCTTTTAACGATTAATCGAGCAGCTCTAATTTATAGTGTCATAAAAAGCGTTTCTCAATTCCCCTGAACACTTGGTGTGCTTTATAACAGCTTTACTGCAAATTAATTGCAAATAAATAAATTCTCAAAAACAAAAATGAATATTAAATATTAAATAAATAAAAATTGGTGAGGGCAAGCAATGTCCAAAATGTCAGTGCTTGAAAGTCCAAAACACACAGAGAATTATATACTTATCCTATTTGAGAAAATGTGGGTCAAATTAAACAAGCTAAGTATGGAACCATTCCTAAATCTTGACCAAAAATATGAGACAAGCACACACTCATACACACACATACACACACACACACATTCAGCATTCCTGTCCCGTTTTCTCTCATACTCACGTCACTAAGTATCTCCAGGTCTGGGCCCTGGAACAGAGGGCAGTTAAAACATGTCCTTTTAGAGAACACACGCACACACACTCACAATCACACTCCCAAACATTCTCAATTCTCATTCTTTCCACAAATTGGGTAATCTATAAACACAAACAGCACATCCATCTATCCCACCCTGCCACCCACTTTTCATTTAACATATCCCTCAAGTGCAGTAACTGGCCACAGGCATATTTCTCGCCTTTCTGTCTCAGTTGGGCTTCTCCACTTCCCAATCCCTCAACTGACCTTGGCTAGGCGGCCCATCTGGTCCTCTGACAGAGTGCTGCTGGTCCTTCCTGGTGTACTAGTGGGCTCACTGCCATCACCCTCCACGCCCGGCCACACCTTCAGATCATGCATGCCCTGCCGGAACATTCTGGTAGACAGAGGGAGAGAAGAAGAGAGATGAAGAAGGATAAGGGATTCCCTTATTAGATGTAAAAGAGGGGTGGTGTGCAAACTTTTGTGGAAAAATGTCACACAAAAAAACATCAAGTTTGTCTCTCTAACAATCTCTTCAATAATTGATTAATAACACCTCACTGACTATATTAACATGCACAGATTTGTATTAATTCTAATTAATTTGATATAATCACAGATTCTGAATATGCTGGTAATATGTCATTTAAATTCTGGATTACAATGAATTTATCATGCGAGTGAAGATATTAATGAAAAAAATTTCTGTGCATACAAAGAGAAGAATATGGTGTCAGTGTTACCATAATTGCAAGAGTCCTTTTTCTCATTAGAGTCCTGTGAAAAGGGACCGAGTCAGCTACCTAAAGAATTTAGCCAAATCAGCATGGCATCCTAGTGCATAATTGGTACATTTCCAAGAAAGCCTTCTTTTCAAGAATTAGAAGCAGGATGCCTCATTTTAATTTTGCCCATTTTAATGTCCAACTGTCCTTCAAAAACTAGACATATCTAGAAGAGAGTATGTAGCAAAGATTGGTGGGCCAAAATAGCACTGCATTTCACATGTACGGAATCGGAAAGTTTTTATTATTTTTTTATTCATTTTTTTGGAAAGAATTGCCCACCACTTAAAATTACAATTATTTGCTAAAAAAAAAAGTTTTTTCTAATATATTTTAAAATGTAATTTATTCCTGTGCTGGCAAAGCTGAGTTTTCAGCAGCCATGTGGAAAGTTTTTGTGGAAACCATGATTTTTATTCTTTTTTATTCTTATTCTTTGATGACTAGAAAGTTCAAAAGTACCGCATTTATTTGATAGTTCAAAATTATAATCCTATTAACTGTCACTTTTGATCAATTTAATGTAGCCTTGCTGAATAAAAGTTGAAAAAAAATATTGACCCCAAACGTATGAACAGTGAGAAATATTTGAAACTGATTGTGAAAGTAGACAGATTTAAAGGTTTTCAAAACAATTATTCTTATATTCAACAGACTATTTAAGTCTCTTTTAACCATAGATAAATTTCATTCAAATAGAGCTCAATCATAAGACATTTTCAGTTGTTTACATGAAGGCTAAATGAGGTACACATGTAATTTCTGATGAAACAGTAGACCTTTACCCATATTTCCCAAACAGGGTGACTGTAGTGCCCCCAACAGGTGTGGCACGGCCGGGTCCATACACATCCCAAACAGTTAGTGTCACCTGGGCACTCTGAGGCAGGTCAGGGTACTTCACTGGCAATCTAAGCCACTCGTTCCAGCTGCGAAGAAGAAAAGACCAGGAAAATAATGTGACAAATCACATGAGTCAGTACAGTCAACAAACAAAATCTGAAGGTATCAATGTTTTTTTTTTTTCTAAATTAAGAAAATTAATTATACTTGTCATGTATCTGTGTAAATATGCAAGGGATGATAAAGGTATCAAAATATATAGGCTATATATCTCTGCGACATATCTCTGGCATATTTTGTTTGGTTTCCTGCTCTGACTCATTACTGGGTCACACTTGCATAAAGTGAGCCACAGTGTGAGATACGGAGATTAACCGTTGTTAAATGTACTCACTTCCAGCGAGTGCTGAAGGCCTTGTAAGACGTCCGTACTGGCAGAGCGAGTGGCTTGCCCTCAGCAAACACCTGACAGGTGACGTATAGGTCGGAGCAGCTCTCCTGATAGAGTCCTGAGAATCGCAGCATGGGGTCCTCGAGCAGAGATTTATAGCTCTTCTGCTCTCTCTTGCCCTCTAGACTGCCTCTGCAAAAGCAAACACAAACGAAAGGCTATTTTTGCTCAGTCAGCACACAACACAATGTCAAGATATTTGGGGTCTAAATTTCAGCTATTTGACCAATGATTTCCATGACTTTTCCACCGCACATTATATTCACACTGACGCTAGTTGTTTAAGTACTGTCATTTGTGGAACAAAAAACTATATATATATATATATATATATATATATATATATATATATATATATATACGATATTCTGCAGGAAGTTAAGGCCTCAAGTCTTCATTAATTTTCATTGCATCTTTTTTTCCACTTAATGAAAGTAAATGGTGAATATAGCTCATAAAAGTAAAATGATCAGAGAATTTTTCAGAGAACACTTTATTAACAAAACATGGTTTTGGTAATATACTTTGGAGATATGTTAACACTAATGATACACTAAGATTTTTTTTATGTTTTTGAAAGTTTCTTATGATCACCAAGGATGCATTTTTTTTTCAAATAAAAAATACAGTTAAAACAGCAATATTGTGAAATATTATTACAATTTAAAATGAATGTTTAAAATGTTTTCTATTTTAATTGAAAAGATTTTTGAAAATAAATGTATATTTTTAAATAATTCATTCCTATGAAGATGAAGCGGAATTTTCTAAATAATTCTAATATGCTGATTTGGTGCTCAAGAGAAATTTCAATCACAGCTGAATTTTTTTTTTTTTTATGCATAAAGGGATAGTTTACCCAAAAATTACAATTCTGTCATTAATTACTCACCTTCATGTCATTCCAAATCCATAAGACATTTGTTCATATTCAGAAAACAAATGGAGATCTTTTTAATTAAGTTTTGAGAGCTTCCGGTCCCTCCATTGACAGCTATGCAACTACCACTTTTATGCCCGAGAAAGGTATTAAATACATCATTTAAGTAATCCATGTGACTCCAGTGATTTAACCTCCTGTTTATGAAGTAACGCAAGTGCTTTGTGCAACAAAAAACATACTTTACCACTTTATTTACAAAATAATACGCATGTGTGTTGTGTTGACGCGAGATGCCGTGAGTGCGCGTTTGAGATTAATATTTTGAAGAAAAAAAGAAGTGGAGTATTTGTGCAAAGCACTCGTGTAGCTCCATAAAATTGAGGTTAAATCACATGGATTACTTTATTGACTGTATTTACTACCTTTCCCGGGCTAGAAAGTGGTAGTTGCATAGTCAATGGAGAGAAAGACTGCTCACATGAGGGTGAGTAATTATTGACAGAATTTTCATTTTGGGTGAACTAACCCTTTCATATTTTTGTGGAAACTATAATTCTTTTTTTTTCAGGATTGTTTTTTTTTTTTTTACAACGTTAAGTCTTTACTATTATTTCTGGTAAATTGAATGTGTTCTTGCTTAATAAAAGTATTAATTTGTTTCAATTTTGTTGATGTGTCCGATACTCCAAGCGCTAGTGCAAGGCTTGTGCGAACACTACTAGTGTTCGAAAGCATCTAAAATATGCAACATGCACTTTTTAAAAATGTTTTGATACTTAGACGTTGACAACGTTCCTTAAACGTCTTTTTTTCCTTCCTATTTAATTCCTATTTCACACTTAAATGGACAGTTCACCCAAAAATGAAAAATTTGTCATCATTTACTCACCCTCATGTTTTTCCAAACCTGTATGAGTTAATTTTCTTCTGTTGAACACAATAGAAGATATTTTAAAGAATGTTGGTCACCAGAAAGTTGACGGCACCCATTAACTTCCATAGTATTTTTTATTTTTATTTTTTACTATGGAAGTCAATGGCTACCGTCAACTGTTTGATTACCAACATTCTGTAAAATATCTTCTTTTGTGTTCAACAGAAGAAATTAACTCAAACAGGTTTGAACTTTGCAATGAGGCAAAATGTTCATTTTTTGGGTGAACTATCCCTCTAAATTATGAAGGTCAGCCCTGTCAAATTCACCCCGTTGTTTCAAGTGCTTCACATGGTGACAGCTCTTCTTCATGCAGTTTGGCTTCACTGTCTTATGATGATGAGGTCTTGCGTAAAAGTTTGCTCACTAGCACCCTGGGATTTTTCTGTCCTTCTAACGTAATTATGCGTGCGTATGCAGCCGGACAAAAACTAGGGGTCAGAAGAATCATTTATGATCCACACGCGGACCGAGACTCGTTAAGATCGAGGGCAAAAGGAGAATGATGTCAATAGACAGATGACAGCCCTAAAACACAACAGCTCTCGCTGGACTCGTGTTAACACTTTGTTCTTCTGACTCATGGTGTTGCCATGCTAGCTTTGGTAAACATCACAAAAACAACGATTTGATATAACGGAGGGAAGAGTCTTCCTTCCTACATTTAAAAATATAAATGTACAACATTATGTCCTCTACATAGGGAGATTTGCTGATTTTATCTTTGACGAAGTAGACAATATATTTAAAACCATATTAATAAATTACATCGAGTAGATATATCACATCTTCCAATAATACGAGCGATGTTTCTATGAGCAAAGAGCTGTTACTCGATCTCTGTTGACATTCTGCTGGTTTGACAGTTCTGCAATCAAGACAATGACTAAGGTCCAGAAACATACTCACATTTTCAGTTGGACGTTTATGTCCAAATCGCAACTATACACATAGTTAAACTTGTCTGTGTCCATCTTCAGTGATCGACGAAGTGTTATGCAAAACTGTAGTGAATAAAACGAAACGCATATAAAAGAAAAATGCAGATTTGTCAGGCGATGGGCCTATAGCAAAGACCCTGCACTGGATCTGCAGGAGTTTTTGCTTTTCGTAACAGTTTATACTCTTGATATAACTTCGCCTGGATAATGACAACCAATATGGCCGGTCAAAAACACTAGCAGTCTTAATTTAAGACAATAATAAAGTTATAATGAACATCTGACAGGGCTTCATCGCGTCCGCTTTTAGAAAGGAAAACATTAGAATCAGGCGTAAATAATCGATGTCAAGTTATTCGATCGCCGCAGCGGCTTGTTTGGACTGAGCGGATCAGAAATGGCTTATTTGGTCTGGTGAATCTTTGTGACTTCCTGTTTGGTTTAAGAACGGATAGTAAAAGAGGACAATTTTAGTAAGGCGTTTAAAAGTCCTCTTGAATTGCATATTAGTTGTACAATGAGAATAGTTGTTAGCATTGGTAATTCTGAACTTAAAGTGGATAAAGGCAAGACATTGAAGATCATAGAAATCTCTCTTTTTTTTATTTTTATAAAACTCTTTTGATTTAGTTTTCATTTGTTTAAATATGTTTAATTAATTGAATTATGTACTGCATTTTATGAATTCCATTAAAGAGGATATATTCATTATGTCATGTAATTTTTTAGGTGCTGTTTAGAATCTATTTAAATTGCAAACTATTGTGGTTTATCTCTGTTTATCTGTATTATCTAAGGATAATAAGGGTCTCAGATAACTGGACACAAGTTCCCCCTCTTAGTAGATGACTGGTTTCTGTAGCCAAAAACTGTGAGAAAGAACTAGTGAATAATGCTTATTTCTGTAGTCAAGTCCAGTAGGCCTTGGGAAAGTCTATATAGAGAGTCAAATAAAATGTTTACAATTAAAAATTATTTACATGCATAAGGTATCATATTTTGGGATATTGATGAAGATCGAGAGGATGAAGATGAACCAGAAGCATACATTTATGGTAAAAGGAAGTATGAGGCCTTATCTGTTAGTTTGTTTATACAATCAATTCTGAAAGTCTTTGTTCTATGACAAATTAATATGCACGACAAGAAGTATATGAACTGTGTATCTGATCAATAAACTTTCAAGGAGGTGTGAAGCATACCACTGTGTGCATGTCTCATTCTTCCCACGTGTGCCCGCATGGATCTGAAGCAGAAGACGGAACAACAGAGCAAAGTTTGTTGGAAGATATTAAATAATGAATACATTTTCTTACAAAATATATTAAGAGTTTGCCAATACAAGAAATTGTTTATAACACTCAACTCATTGTGTGATTAACAAGCTTGGATCTGCTGTGAAACCAGCTGGTTATGGCCTTTGTCAGCCATTATGCACAGCAGGTGGACAAGTCATTTGCAATTGCTATCTGTCTTTTGGGTGCATGAACCTAATGCTCTCCAAGTATGTTCTCCAATGCAATGAACATTTTATTGGTTTGTTTGTGTATAAAGGCACCAAAATAGGTTGTAATTCCTAAAAATCTCATCTCTCTTCACATAAAGAGTTTCTTGCCATCATTTGCAAGGGCAGAAAAAGAACCAAGCCAATAAAATGATTGAAAAAACAAGCTGTTCTTGCTTTTAATTTACATTCGTTGGCAGCTTGGCATCCGATCATCTAAATCTTAGTGCAACCTTGGGTCCCCCTGCACATTAGTGTGTGGTTATGTAATAAATGGTGATGACTCAGACTGCACAACAGAACAGGACCGCAGTCCATTACATCCTCCGCTCGGGACTCAAGAGCTGTTAAAGAGGATAAGGCTCATTGCCACCCCTCATGTGTTCCGAACACTCACAGAGGGGGCTCTGCTTCCTTGCTCCCAAGTTTAAGGCCACATTCCTTTGAGCTGAAGCCAAAGGGCAGATGCACTCTTGGGATGATGAAGGTTTCCACTGGCTAACAGGTCTGATGTTTTGTTTTCAGGAATTGCTTATGGCCAATCAATAAATGCTCATATGATGGATTTAGTATTTGTAGGTCTGATCCATCTGAATTATGTGCAATGCATCTTTGCATTTATTTTTATCTTTAATAAAATGGGTTGTCAGATTTAATTCATTGTAAACTAAACTAAAATGCTTCTGTAGGATCAAAAGATTGATTCAAATTAAAGACTGAATTGAACAAAAAAGCTTTATATGAGGTTAAATTGAACACATTTGTATTATTTTGGTTTTTAGCTTATTAGATTATTTTGGATTAAATTTTATACATCAGTGATTCGCAACAAGGGGTACTTGAAAAATGTTGCTTTGTTAAACTATGACTTTTTGAATTAAATATACTATAAGGTGTGTCATTGAAATTGTATTCAGGGTGCAAATTACGGGGGGTACAGTACATAGGGGTCTAACTCCCCTAATGAAGACTTGATCCCTGAAGGCCATTGTGTAATTTGTCCCCTGTTTGTATTGTAATTTTACTTTTTGCACTTCAACAACAGGTGTTGTTTTTAAATGTGCTGCTAACTGTGATCGAACATTCAGTTCCTTAAAAAATTTTTTTTTGAGGATGACACGTAATCTTATTCATACTTCTGCTGTCTTCTTTACAGCAATAGGCTACACTCTTTCACCTATTTCCTAGAATTCGGTTCTGGGCAAATAATCCTATTGAGACATAAATTGGGAAACAGTGGGATAGGTTACCCAAGGTTTGATTTAAATGAACATGTTATTCAGGAAACGTGCTACCGAAACCAAGTTTGAAGTGTACCTGCTGAATAGACTAATTCACACTAGCACTTTTAGTAACTTCTTCCATTTAACGACAATTACCAAAGATTAATTGGCAACCACAAAAATAAGAACTTCTGCCCAATGGCCTTCTGGCAAATTTTTGGCTTTTATTTGACACAAATCTTGTCCTATGAGGCGAAAATGTTTAAATTCTACACCAGTTCTAACATTTAACCAGAGGTAAACAAGGTCAGAATGCAAGGCCAGAGCAGAGGAGAGACTGTGAGTCACTTTGTCCAAACTGAGGTGCTAGTCAGAGCCATAGAGCAGTAGTACAACATGCAGTACACCGGGAGGAGCTTTCAACACCTTTCAGACTACTGTGGGGTGACACAAGCGTGAATGTTACAAACAGACTTTGTGGTACCCATAGGGCCTCCTTGGAAAACGCCTGTTTCTTCTATCGCAAGTTTTTCCATCTTGATAGCAAAGATGACGAGAGATGAGCTAATGTGCGAACTAGTATGTAATGTTTGGTTCTGGCTCAAAGAGCGTTACCTTCTCGGCATCCGCTCAAAGCCTAATCCCTCGCGCTCGACACCTACCTAGAATCCTTCCTCAACAACAAAAACGCATTTCAGGAATATTACATCTTCGCTGGTCATAAACACACACACCTGCAGCAGTTGCGCAATAAACGTCCAATTCTGCCTTTATGAGCTTCCTCCTGCTCATGAACATCTTCAGCTGGACCAGGCCCATGTGAGGTCATCACAGCCATGACATCATCAGCATCAGCTCGGTCCAAAGAAGCAGACGAAGGTCACGGCAACATGAGGACCACAGTTGTGATAAATGAAGAATCATCTAGTTACTTGGTGATGTTGAGAATCACCATTTTTAATGAAAATTCAGCTTTGCCATCACAAGAATAAATTACATTTTGAAATATATTAACATAGAAAACAGTTATTTTAGATTATAATATTTCACAATATTATTGTTTTAACTGCATTTTTATCAAATAAATGCAGCCTTGCTGAGCATAAAAGACTTATTTCAAAAACATAAAAACATCTTTATTTTTAGTGTACAACCACCAAAACCCAGATGAACACCTGATTATCTTTAACTGACAATCCATGTTCTCCATAATTGTTCTGCGCCCTGTCTCGCGTCAACTTTTTGCTCTCTCACACTCTTCCCAACCTCTCTTAGTCATCGCAGGATGTGTCAGAATTTCTATAGTTTTTCAAGGTCATGCCCAGTGGAGCGGAGAATGGCAATCACTGGAGAAAAAGAGCAAGTGGTGCCAAACCACAGCTTTTTCCTTTACACCCCCCCTCAAACAGCCCAACTAACCTGCCCCCACCCCAGAGACACACCTCAGGTAGGGGGTAAACCACTCCCCACACCCGTCCCCATGAACGAAAGGGGGTATAAATGAAGGTGCGAAAGAGGAGAGAGCAACTCAGAGGGTGATCGAACAACCGAGATGGATCTCATGGCGAGACATGACACATTGATGTTCTTCATGGCCTGTTTGGTGTGGACGACATGTTCAGCAGCACCAATGCAGTGTCACTTCAACTCTCAAGGTGAGAGCAAATGTCCTGTCTCATGATATTCCCTCCAAATCAGTTTTATTTTTAGTGCACTGATTGATATTCAGTATGTTTGACGTCTCTCTTCACAGCTCTGTGTGAATATGATGGAAAGCAGTACTCAATGGGAGAAAGCTGGATGGAGCAGGGCTGTGTGCAGTGCACCTGCCTGCACCCTGTGGGAGTGGGATGCTGCGAAACGTAAGAACTTTAAAACCTTCTATATAAAAAGAACCTGATGAATGAGAACAGTGAGATTTGTCTGTCTGATTTTGGTGCAATGAGACCAAAAGTACACTCTTAAAAATGAAGTTTTTTATTGCCATCAATGGTACCGTGAAGAACCTTTAATGTCCATGGAATCTTTCAATTGCACAAAAGGTTCCTTAGTTGAAAAAGGTTCTTCAGATTATTACAATCTTTTTCACACTTAGAAAAATATGGTTCCTCAAAATGGTTCTTCTATAGCAGGGGTTCTCGAGATCCACCTTCCTGCGGAGTTTAGCAACCTTGATCAAACTCTCCAGCCTTAAACTTTCAAGTAATCCTGAAGCCCTTTGTTATCTTATTCAGGTGTTCGATTAGGGTTGGAGCAAAACTCTGCAGGAAAGTGGATCTCAAGGACCAGATTTTGAGACCTTTAATTTTAAGAGAGTACTATTTAGCTGTTTTGTTCTTGTTTCTACATGGAACTAGTCCATTTTGATTTGTAATTTATAATCGTTGAATTACAGTGTGCACCGGCCTGTGGACTTTCCTCCCTGGTGTGAAGTTCGAGTTGAATCTCTGACCTGCCAGGTCATGCTGGTTATGACCTCTGATCCTCGTCTGCCCTGCATTCCCGGAGAAGACAACAATGTTGACCCAAGACATGGAGCACTCAACATGAAACTAGAAGGTTAGCATGGAAGAAGCCTTCAAATTACAAATCATCTGCCTGTCAGCTAACATCTGTCTCACTGTTAAGTGAGATGGGATATTACTCCTATAGCAACTGTTTTCTCAAAACATAACTATTACCATTTAAGGAAGCATTCTCAATTTGAAGGAAGCAAGGAAGTGGTTTGACATGTACAGCATGTAGGGGAGGAAAGCGAGTCCTGTTTTGGAACGATGTATTGGAGTGAGAGATAGAGAAGAAGTTTTTTTGATCTGTATGGAATGTTGTGCATTATGTGTATTTGTGCCTTTTCTACCATGTTATTATCACATCACTATAACAGTAAATATTAGCAGTGAATGGCCTGTCATTGTCTCTTTTACAGTTCCTTCTCTCAATAGCCAAGATGTTTTCAAGCTCTGAGAGCAAAATTAAAAGTGTATTCCTGATTAAATCATTGCAATAAAACTCTTCATGAGACAAGCAATACTCTGATTTGATAACACATTTTGTCCATGTTGCTAATTTTAAGCAGGATAACCAAAGCTTTTCCTTAATCGTGTATGCACTATTGTAAATAACAGCTGACAAGCTTAGTAATATACTGTTTGTTTCATATTTAGAATGTGTAATCAAATAAATATGTACATAAAACTCATCTAATTTTTCTTTCTATTTTCTTCAAACATCAAAAAATTACAATAGTTTCAACAAATCATCAGCCGCAAATAACTCTGAACAGATTTTATTCAGTTATGATTTGCATAGAGAGAAATGTACAAAATAGCTTGTAATTTAAATACAGCAGAAACCGTATGTCATTATAATTTGGAGCATACATTGAAATATAGACAATAAATACAGACATTTCAACATTACAAGAGGTAAAGCAGTCTGTTGGTCAAGGCTGAAATGTTAAAGTTGCTTGAATAAAGAATTATCATCTCATTGCACGGCAAAAGATAAGAACCAATAAAACAACTCCAAAAATGAGCTACATTAGAATTTGGAATAGACTGCTAACAACACATCTCACAACAACAACTTGTTAGTTTTATGATCTTCCAGCACAAATACCAACACAACTCAAATGTTGATGCTGTTTGTCCCTGTGAACTGTGAAACATATGAAGCTAGTGTGGGATTGGTGGGAAGCACTTTGATTGGCAGGTCCCAACTGAAGGTGTCCACATCCACATGCTCCGCCCCAGTCCATACAGTGACTTCTGACTGATTCTGCAGAACCACCGGTGCCTCCACTGGCTCCCGTGCTGTGACAAACTCAAAATGCAGTCGCCATCTTAACGTCACTGGGGAAGAGAATTAAAACATAGAATGGGAATGTTCCCTTATCACTGTTGATTTAAAATTTAACATGAACTAAATTAAGTCTCAATGCACTTAGCCTGAACAAATATTTCCTTTACATACATATGGTCGATAATAGATTTAAAACTCCAGGTTTAAGCAAAACAAGAAATAAACCAATATGTCAACCAGAATTATTAAATTATTATCATTATTAAAAAAAAATATATGAGCGAAGGTTTTCAAACCTATATCTGTGGTGAATCCAGGTGTGACGTTGAGGGGTACAGGAAGAGAGAAATGGCTGGAGGCTGTGTGCAAACAGGACTCTACATGTCGGCCATGACCAGTGACACTGACCGCCTGGCCGGGTCGTCTCTGGTACAGCTCTTGGACCTCCTCTTCACTTTGCAGACTTACTGAATACTGAGCAGACCAGACATAAATACACATGAACATTCTAGGAACACATCATGAAGCATTTACATTCTCAAAAGTTTGAGTGTCAATAAGATTTTTTTTTTTTAAAGAAAAAGAAAAAAATGTAAATAAATTATTCACTTTTATTCAGCCAAGATGCATTAAATTTATCAAAAGTGACTGCAAAGACTTTTACATTGTTATAAAAATAATATATTTCAGAGAAATTGTTTTTTTTAAGACTCTATTCCTTAATGATTCCTGAAAAATTTATCAGTTTCCACAAAAAAATTAAGCTGCAGCACAACTGTTTTCAGCATTGATAATAATAAGAAATGTTTCTTGTGCACCAAATCAGAATATTAGAATGATTTATTAGAATGACACTGAAAACTGAAGTAATAATGCAAAAAAATTCAGCTTTGCCATCAAAAGGACTTTTAATTTGTAATAATATTTCAAAATATTACTTTTTTTATTGTATTTTTGATTAAATAAATGCAGCCTTGGTGAGCATTAGACACTTCTTTCAAAAACATTAAAAAAAAAATCTTACTGACCCCAAACTTTTGAACCGTAGTGTATACTATACCTGTAAACATGGAATATCCCCTTCTGAGAACGTGAAGGTGCCAATGATATCTTCTCCGAGCCTGTACACAGTCTTAAAGATGCAGAACTTAGCCACTTTTCCCCGCACATTTGTGATGTTGAACATATCTGTGAAAGAAATTTATATAATCATTACCATATTCACAGAGACATAGAATTGATAACCGAGCAGAGGACTAAAACATGATAATAGATAGATGAATTTCAAAGACACTTCCCACAATCACTACCACCCACATTTACTCACGCACATGGGCATCGACGTGAGGTGGTGATCATCAGCATGTCCAGAGCTCTTTCTAGCGGTCTTGTATCTCTCCGGCTTCCTTCCTCCTCCTCCAGGAAGGGGTTTGAGGGAGCCACTTCCTCATCCTGAGGGAACGGAGGCTCTGGCATACCTGCAAAAGAACATCGTCTTACTATTGAGTGGGACATTTTATGGACACTTATTAACATCATCCAAAAAGGCAAAAGTTCTTAGTTACAGATGTAGAGAGACAGGCATATTTGTCACTCATGGTTAATTTGTTCCACAACCACAAAGTATCTAATAATAGGTGGTTTACCGAGATAAAGCCAGTTGGTCTGATCATGTGATCTCAACATGATGGCGACCATGAAGGGGAAGAAAACTACTTTTTTTAAGTTGATATGACTCAGATCCTCATTTTATGTCAGTATATATAATTTCACACTTATTTCTAAAAAGATTAATGATTTCTTTTGTGTGTAAAAATAAAACAACTGAGGTGGAAATATTAATGCATCTCAAATGCAGCCTGGTAAAAATTAATATTTGCTTTGCATGGACAAGGCTGAAAGGGAAACCTTATACAAAGAGGAAAAATAAGTGCAACCTACCATGAAGCACTAGAACTCTGAAAGGGACTCGCAATAACTTGATAGGTGAGTTGACTCGCTGGCAGCCAATCGTGAGCTTGTACACATATTTCACTGCCTGACCCCGGAAACTGGGTGGACCGTCAGAGGGCACGACCTCACTATAGGTATCTGAATGAGGGGAAAACATTATTTTGTGGTAGTCACAGCTGAAAAAAAAACACTGAAAATGTCCTGTAGTTCAGGATGACATTAGCCAGGCATAATGTGCAATTAACCATAGCTAAACTTTGGCCAGCTGATGGTTGGTCCTGTGCCATTAGCCAGTTTTCAGAGAAATATCAACAATATGTGGGTCATGAGGAATTAGCTTCATTCTGAAATGATTAAGGGGTTTACTTCTTGTTACTGAAGTTGTGAAAGTGCAAACAGTGTAAACAACACAAACAATGTATAAAAAGAACATGTAATGTGCCATCTAAAAATGTCAGGTTTAAATGCAGTTTCTTACAGGTCTTGCTCTCTCCAGGGTCCAAACGAAGGTCACAGAACAAGATCTTAGGTGGTGTGTCCAGCACACACTGCCCTCGTTCACCTGGATCAATGAAGAAACAAGGGAAATCGTGAAATCTCTCCTCATAATCATGAATCAAGAGGTTTCCTGTGAATAAATCTGCTTATACTGTAATATGAAAGACACAATCCAACAAGACCAAACAAAAAGATGGATTATAAAAATTTACAAATTCCCAGCAATGCTAACAAGGGAGTCTGTGACCAGTTGAAATCATTACACTACTTGATCTTCATCTGCTTGATTGCATCAGCCATCATTAGCAGTTTCTTGAAATGTATAGGGTTTCTGACTCAAACCTTGGAACAGAGCCAAAGTCAATGACTTATTTCGGCAGACTGACCTGGTACTTTGCATTTTCTCTAATTAACTACTTTTGTGACTTTGGCAGATAGTTTTTGCTCATTATTCGGCCCAGCATGTTTTTACCGACTTTCTGTTAATGTAAATCAGGCTGGATAACCTTTGATCCATTTTAAGATTTGTAAAATTAACACGTAATTTTTAATACTGTGTAAATGTGTATTCGGCATATGGCAAGAACAGCATACTCATTATTACTCATCAATATAGTGCAACAGTGCTGGCCCTCTTTTCAGCTGTGCGGGTTCTGGAAGTATTTTTCTCATACATTTTTCGTTAAAGAGTAATAAGCCATGATCCAAGCCAAATCAGCTACATGGTGAATCACATCACTAAGCAAAAAGAGTTTTTGAAAATCGGACAAAAAGTCAAAGGTACAAGACTGTGTACTTAACGGTTTTAGTGAGGTAAAAAACTACAATCCAATTAAGCATTGCAAACACCATAATTAAATTAAAAATTATGGAGAAATATAAAACTACTCATTTACAAAAGTTGATTATATATATAAAAACGATATATTTTAAGTTAATTGGAAAATATGCATATGTATACAAACTTTTCAGTATTTTGAGAGCGGATTTGGAGCATGTTTCTCTGACTTGTGTAATTTTCAGCACAGCATCATGGGTAATGTAGTTTATCAACAAGAATTCCACTGTTAAACACAATTATTAAAAAAAATAAGCTGAAATAATGCAGTCTGACGGCTTCCCATGTATTAACAACCTCGTAGCTCACAGCAAGTCTGTCTTTAAAGGTTTATAAGTTATCGTTAAAAGTTAAATAAATGAGTCGAGTTTTTATTTCCGGAACCCAACTGCTGCACTCAATAGAACTATTTGCAGTTTCCACAACCTCAAAATGTGTACATTATTTTCTCAATCTGCCAAAGTCAGAGTAAAATTTTGAATACTTTCTGTTCCAAATTTACTTGCTATTCTGTTCTGCTTCTGAAAATACAAACCTATGTCTAACTAACTACAACCTTTTAGATATTGGCTGTTGTAAAAAAAAAAGAAAAAAACTGTCCATGATTCTAGTCGCTTTATCTTTGATTCAATATTAAAAATTGAGTAAAACAAGTGTGAGATCAGCTGCTTATTTATCACCTCTGCTTGGTATCAGCACGGTGTCACTCTCAGCTTGCACGTCCTGCTTGGTGCCCTGAGTGGGCAGAGCCACGCGACTCTCGCTGGCATGGAACTGGCAGTGAATCTGAGCACTGGCCCAAGCCAACATCTCACTGTGGAAGATTAACAGACTCACTTCAGAACTGATCACATATAATGACTGAAATGTGGAGATACACCAAAGCACAGCAGGGTTTAACTTATTAATGCGGCAGTGGCCAAAACTAACCTTGCACATTACATTCATGCTGATTATGGTGTTCTTTACCTGCTGGCAGATGTAGACAGATGTGACATGGGGTTTGTGAAGGTTACGAGACACTCTAAAACCTCCCCGGCCAAAAACACAGGCCCCCGGGCCATAGATGCCACCACCTCAATCATCTAAGGAAAAAAAGAGGTTATACATGTATATGTACGTATGTGTATATGTCAGCATGGTTTGTTGACTGATTGTAATGTAGTTGTTTTTTTCTAAACTAGCATAAACTGGTTTAAGCTGTTTTTAGCAGGTAAAGAGAGTAAATCGCGTAACAGATAAACATTGTGAAGAATAGCTTAGTTTTAAGATATTTACATTTGAACTTATTGCCTAATACCTGTGGCACTGAAAGAACAAGAATCTACTAATTAATCTGCCCCTGACAGGAACATTATGTGCAAACCTAGACTGTAGATAGATATCTATATTTAAAAAGCTAAAGTCGTGCAGTGGGGCGCAGCGACGAATGTTTAGCAGCTAAAGTTACTATGTTAGCAGGACGTCCTAACATCATTTTATTAGATCCCTTTAAAATACCTCGAAGCTGCTTAAAACAAACGACCGCTGTTTGTTCCCGTCGATATTTTCTACGTCGTATCCGTAAACCACAGAAGTTAAAAGACCGAGTTCCCGGCGACGCTCCAGTGACTTAAAAACAAAACAAGAGACAGGTTTCTCTGGGCCATTATGAGGTTTCCCTGAGTTTCTCCAAATGTCATTCAGGCTACATTTATAAATGGAAAATTAAACGTTGTCATATAATGGAAATAGACTTGAGAAAAATGTTCGTTGTGCATATTATTTTGGAATTACTCAGTACAACATAACACGACAAAGTATAAGATGTCATCGTTTGTATCAACTCCGGTATAGTGATGTCCAACTTGTGAACAAATCATTTTTGTGAATCGATTACTTTGAATGAATCAGTTGAACAGGTACCCCGATAAACTGAGTGAACCGAGATGTATAATTGCAAAAGAAATATTTGATAACCTAAATATAGTTTGCATGTACATCAATTAATGTTAAAAGTCATTTATATTTCTTGGCAGAAAAAAATATGTTGTACATTTTAATAAAATGCTTATTAAAACCGACGTTTTGTATGCGACTAACAAAGATAAGGATTTTATTTGTAAAATCAGGACTGAAACAAACTGGATTGGAAAAGACTAAATAACGATAAACAAACTGTTCAAAGGAACCGATTCGAGGAAACGAGTACACACGTTCATCCACTCGCATTGGCTCCGTGGCAAATGTGACGTAAAAGTTCCAGACCAAAAAATAAAAGGGGGTGGTAGGTTCTCAATCAAAACAAAATTGATAAGGAAAATGTAACATTTAATCATTTAAATAGTCACGTCGTGGCTTATGAGACAAAATATGAACACAGAACAATGTTTATGTTTATTGAGATGTACTGAGATGACGACACTGCTGAAAGTTACTCCCCCGAGTGTTTACTTATTGGTTCAGGCCAACAGAAGGCCCTACTGTACTGAACTATCACTGGGAATTGATCTCGGGCTTTGACCAGTTCATTATTAAGAGATTCGGGATATGTAGTTCGGGATAAGATGATGTGTTGTTTACTTCAGGATTCTTATAAATGCTAAATACATGCTTTTGTCTGTACTGTACAACTTAGCTTTTGCTGTTCACTTTGAAACATTGTCCCAAGATCCAACCGTAAGAAGGTGGAACAGCAGCCACGGGGACACCGGGTGGCTTTTCTGACACGGTCATGCTGGCGAGCGTCGAAACAAGTGCAGCTCGCCACTGACGCGTCGCAGACCCCTGGGTGGTGTTGGAGCTGGAGGCAAGGGTAAGAGAGGTTTACACTGCTCCGCTGGACAGCGTGAGTTAGATAATAACAATGGGAAAGCATTAATAATGCATAGGAAATCGTATGCGTGCGATACGTTTTTCAAAATAGGGCCGAAAATGAAGTTTTTATAAGTAAAAAGACAGTGAAAGGATGGTAAAAGTGCTTGACTTTAGAACATGATGACCGTCTGTCTCGGGAGGCCAAATAATAAATATGTATGCGAGTTTGCCATTTTTGCAACACTAACCAGAGTTTTGGACATGTTTAAAAACATAGTTTGTGTGATTTAGAGCATTTCTAGAAAGTAATAATTAAATAGACAAAAAATAATTTTGAAAAAAAAAAAAGTATGAAAAACTACAGCAGAATGGAATCAGGGTTACAATTCTAAAAATAAAAAAAAAAAAGGTGTCAGAGGTTTGAGGAATGTAATTTTTTTTTGTAAAGGTCAGATCAAATTAGTTAATAATAATATATGATTATTATTATTATTTTTAATAATGTTTATTTTAGTTTATTCTTATTTATTTAATATTCTTATTGTAGTGAATTTTAGTGCAGTATATCATACCATGACATTGAATCATGTGCAGTCGAGAATGTCAAGACACGCTTAGAGGGACATGTTATTTATTTAGCCAGGTGAATTGTACCTTACAGAAAAATGATAGGTTAGATTTGCCTGGAGTAGGGGTGAAATGAAGGAAAGGTCAAGGTATTGTTAGTTAATTGAACAGAAAAGGATCAGATTACGTCTCCAGAACGTGGTTGTCGCTGGAAACTTAGCTCTGTCGTCTGTCACCCAGGTGATATGTGAACTTTGCGTTCGTATGTAGATTGCCTACCTGTGCATGCAGATCAAATGTGATCTTTACTCTTACCTGCACCATGCAGCAGGTAAAATTTCATTTGTCATTGTTTAGATTTGTCACCAAACCATGTGTCATTAAGGTTGTTTATTGCTTTAGTCTTTAAATAAAGGGAACAACCTATATGAATTAACACTTCTATCTATTTTGCCTTTTTTCAAAGGAGCTGATTTTTACACTTTTGGTTTGGACTGGTGATCCCAGAGCTTCGAACTATGGATTTAAATGACAGCACATCTCTAGCCGAGCTGATGAGCCGGTACGTTTCTACAGAAACAGGATTTGGTGTCCCCAAGAACGGCTGGCGGATATGTCTGGCACACGAGTTTAAAGAGAAGCGGAAACCGTTTCAAGCCAAAGATGTCTCGTTGTCCAACATGATCGAGCATATTTCTTTAGGTGTCAGGTATGTTTAACAAGACATGTCTCAATTTGATTTTCCTGGCTTCTCCTATAGTAAACACAATTTACTAAAGAATAGACTGTTTGTTCACATCATAGGCTGCTGAAATAGACCATTTGTATACATCTCAAAGCCCTTTTGTACTCTAACATTATATAGCTGAAATAGGAACTGGAAATGTTGTTAAGTGGTTCTATTTTGACCTCAGAATGACATGTTTTGCCTGCTTTCTGCTAAACCCTTCTCTTCTTTGTTCTTAGCAGTCAGCTTGATTTAACCAACCAGTGTTTTATGGTAACTGATAACATCTTCATAAAAAGAGGACAGCCCATTCTGTTGTGCAAGAATGGTATTGCATCTCACATACTAGTTAAACTCGAGATGTCCTGTAATGCATGATGTACTGCATTACATCCAATACGTAGTTAGTTATTCCTCTCTAACTAGTTAGACTTGCACAGTAACATACATTTTAATGAAGTTCCTCCCTTTAAATGTAATAAACAGCCTGATCGCTTTTGGCCTGGGTTTAGATACTGTATTTTGTTGTAGTAATTAGTTTACACTATTAATTTTTCTCTAACATCACGCTATTGCTGCATGTAATTTTCCGCTGAAGCTGGTTAATCATTTTGGCAATACTGAATCATTCAGTCAATATTGTCCTTGTGTGGTGTTTTATTCCATGTTAATGATTGACACAAAAACTGTCATGAGCTTTTTAAAGATTTATTGTGCATTCCCATTTACAGAGGTCAGTCCTGTGATGTGTATGTGAATACTGTGTTCATGTTGCTCAACCTTTACCACACTTGTTTGAGCAATCACAATCCACACTAGCATAGAGCTAACGTCTGTGATAATCGTATTGAGTCGTAAATTAAAACCTTCTATAGTAGGTGACGGTTGCACTTTTGGAAAGAAACTAATAATAACAAGAATAATAATTAAATAAATTCCAGTCAGTAGAGTAGCAAAGGTGACTTTTTGTTTTCCAGGGCAGAGACAGTTGACAGATTTTTTTTCAGCCCGTTCCCACAATGCCATCCTCTCTTTTATGTATGTGTGATTCGGTCTCTGTTTCTAAGCGCTATTGTGCTTGAGTGCGACGACTGAAAACAGCTGTGTGTGCATTAAAGCATGAGCGAGAGAAAAGAATGAGTGTTGGATAGTGTTGTTTAAAAGTGACTAAAGGGAATGTTGTATGTATACAGTATGTTTGAGAGAGGTTAATTATTAGGACTGACATTGTTGTGGTGCCATTAAGTCCTATAGTCCTAATAAGGTGCAGTAAGCGATTTCTGAGAATCATTATTGAACACTGTTGATATTTGAAATCAACCCAAACAATCACACTCCGCCCCCAAAATGCACGAACACACAATGGAAGAGTGGATGTCTCTTTATCATAGTTGAAGCTAAGCAAAATAAAGTGTAGATCAGGGGTTTTCAAACTGTGCGTCGCAGATTGGGAAGAGATGGGTCGCGCAGTCACTATTGGCTGCAGCTAAATTTACGTTTCATGAATGACACACACATACAGACAGGTTGCACGATGTACCAACGTTAAATAGAAATCGCTATATTGCTTAGTACGATTTTAATTAGATAAATATGTCAGCATTGTGTTTCATGAAGCACGTGCGTGCGACTTGTTGTGATAACAATTTTCAGCGGCTCGGTGCGCATTGTTAACAAGAAGAAACTTGTTTACTCCAATCACTGCTCTGCATTCTGCATGAGATCGCATTACACCGGAGAATTCAAATGTCACGAAAGGCTGATTCAGGTCTGGGCTGCGTTTCCCAAAAGCATCATGAGCTAAGTTGATTGTAGAGACCATTGGTGACAATGGTTCTACGATCTACTTAGGCATACGATGCTTTTGGGAAACGCATTAATCTCTGTCGTCTGTTCGACACAACGCTGTTGTCTTTCAGAGATAGGGTCATCGTAAGAGTGCGTTGTTTGCGACTTTGCGTTCCCTCGCATGCATTTTGATGCTCACTCTCTCTCCTCCCCCATCATGAGCGGACACGCCCCCTACTACTGATTGGCTACAAGTGTGTTGTGTGCTGCTTGGTCCACTTTCAAGAGCAGTTTTCTGAAATCGCTTACTGCACATTTAAGAAGTCAAAGTGTGATTTATGCACAAAGATACATGTCACTATATTCAACAAAACTCTCAGTTACCCATCTTCACTGTTCATTAATATCACTCCAAGTCTGTGGGTATGACAGAAAGGTCAGTTTTGTAAATTCCTCCTTGCTTTATGTTTGTCTGAGCAGGTATCTGAGATGGTGGTACAAAAAGACCCAGGTTGAGAAGAAGGCTCCTTTTATTGATATGTTTCGAGCTTTACCGCTGAAACAAATTTATGGTAAGTGCAAAGACAACCAGAAATATCAAAGCAATAACAGAAAACTTAAAATGACCTCATGTAATGGAGGATGTGTTTTGTGCAGGTGCTCCTCTTGGTGGCATTGGGGGTGGCAGTATTACACGTGGATGGAGGGGGGATTTCTGCCGCTGGCAACTAAATCCCGGAATGTACCATTACAAAACCGTTATTGCTAACCAGGTAAAGGGCTGTTTGTGATCCAATAAATTACCTACTTAAGCCATACTTCTGTTCAAAAGTTTAGGGTCAGTACAATTTTTATTTTATTTATTTATTTGTTTGATAAGAAATAAATTTTCTCATTTTCAGCAAGGACACATTAAACTGATTAAAAGTGACAGTAAAGACGTTTATAATGTTTCATTTCTATGTCAAATAAATACTGTTCTTTTGAACTTTCTATTCATCAAAGAATCCTGAAACATCATGGTTTCCATATCAATATTAAGCAGCTCAACTGTTTTCAACATTGATAATAATAACTGTATCCTGAGAAGCAAATCAGCATATTAGAATGATTTCTGAAGGATCATGTGACACTGAAGCCTCGAGTAATGATGCTGATTGCTGAATTGCTGATTGCACATTTATTTTAAATTGTAATAATATTTCACAATATGAGCAAGTGTGTGTTGTCATATATGCAGGTGTTCAAATCTCTCTTTCACTCATTTTAAGTCTGTTTTAACCCCCTCTATGTCCTAGTTTACAGTATGTCTGCGCAGGGGGGGTCAGACAGTGTACCAGCAGGTGTTGTCTACAGAGCGACCCCCAACTCTTCAGGGTTGGAACTGGGGTTATTGTGGTGAATACGCCTTTTACCATGCCCTGTACCCACGAGCCTGGACCGTCTACCACCTGCCTGGCCAGAACGTCACTCTCACCTGCAGACAGGTGTCACCTGTCATCCCTCACGACTACAAGGTGACAAGCTAGGTTTGATATTTCAGCAAGAATGTGTTTGATATTTAAAGCACATTGTGTACACATACATTATATGTATGTATGTATGTGTGTATGTATGTATGTTTGTTGTTTGTTTATTTATTTTTTACAGACTTGTACAGTACAGCTGTTTGCAATGAACAAATCAAACCTATTACAAATTATGGAAAAGTAATTGAAATAACTCAACACAACAAATGTTTCAAGTGGTTTACCCAAATTTAACTGAAAATGCAACTTTTAATAACTTAACTTTAATAACCCCCTGTATAGAATCCATCTCAACACCACAAATCTGCAAAAAAGGTGTTGTCTTAAGCACACCTGATGTAACTAATCAAGGGCTTCATAATTGCACCAATTGTGCTTGAGCTAGAAAACATGAAATACCTGAACTGGCTAGGTTTGTTGAGTGTCAACACTTCTTACTGCAAGTAAGAAATATGGCTAAGTCAAAAGAATGGTCCAAAAAGTTAAGAGAAGGTATCATCGGCCTTCACAAACAAGAAACAGGATACAAAAAGATAGCGAAGGCACCAAATGTTCCTAGAGACACCTTTGGAAGCATAGTTGGCAGGTTCAGAGTTAAAGGAACAGTGGTTACACTACCTGGACGGGGCAGAAAAAGAAAGATATCAACGGATGCAACTAGTTTTCTGAGAAGGCAGGTTCAGAAAAACCCTCGAGTGACTCCTGAAGACCTGCAGCAAGACTTGGTGGCAACAGGCACTGAGGTTTCAGCTTGCACAGTAAGGCGTGTACTAAACGCATGCCAGAACTCCAAGACGTACACCACTGCTGACCCAAAAGCACAAGAAAAGTCGGCACCAATTTGCTCAAATTCATATAAATAAGCCACAGAGGTTTTGGGATTCTTTTCTGTGGAGTGATTAAACAAAACTATTGGAACTTTTCGGCCCACTGGATCAGCGGTATGTCTGGAGGAAGAAGAATGAAGCATATGCTGAAATGAACACTCTGTCTACAGTTCAGCATTGTGATGCTCTGTGGCTGCTTTGCATCCTATGGCACTGGTAAACTGCTGCGTGTGGAAGGCAAAATTGATTCATTGAAGTATCAGGAAATCAGAAACCATCAGTGAGGAAGCTGAAGCTTGGGCATCATTGGACCTTCCAACAGGACAATGATCCCAAGCATATCTCAAATTCCACCAAGGCTTGGTTACAGAAGAAGTCCTGGAAGATTGTACAGTGGCCATCACAGTCACCTGACTTGAACCCCATAGAAAATCTCTGGTGGGATTTGAAGGTGGTTGCAGCACACAAACCCAAGAATATTACTGAACTGGAGGCCATTGCTCATAAGAAACAAGCTCAGATTCCTTAAAGTCATTAAAAGTTACATTTTCAATTGAATTTGGGGAAACCACTTGAAACATTTGTTGTGTTGAGCCATTTTAATTACTTTTGTTTGATTTGTTATTTGCAAACAGCTGAAAGTCTGTAAATGTTGTCAATAAACCTGATTTGCAATGGGGGTTGAATAATTTCGATTGCAACTGTATATGTGTAATTGTGTGTGTATTCTGTATATATATGTGTGTGTGTGTGTGTGTATGTGTATATATATAAATATATACACAGACACGCACACACATATGCATATAGAGAGAGATATAGAGATATACAGCGGGGGAAATAAGTGTTGAACACGTCATCATTTTTCTCAGTAAATATATTTCCAAAGGTGCTATTGACATGAAATTTTCACCAGATGTTGGTAACAACCCAAGTAAGCCATACATACAAAGAAAAAACAAAAATAAGTTCAGAAATTAAGTTATGTGTAATAATGTGAAATGACACAGGGAAAAAGTATTGAACACATGAAGAAAGGGAGGCGCAAAAAGGCATGGAAAGCCAAGACAACTGCTGAAAACTTACAGTAATTAAAAAGCAATCCAGCCCCCTGTCAGTGGAAATTAATAACAGCTGGTTCAGTCCCAAATGATGGCCTACAAAAAGGTCTCATTGCCAAGGTGTCACACAAGACACATCTCATGATGGGTAAAAGCAAAGAGCTGTCTCAAGACCTTCGCAACCTAATTGTTGCAAAACATAATGATGGCATTGGTTATAGGCTTCTGAATGGTCCAGTGAGCACTTTTGGGGCCATAATACGGAAGTGGAAAGACAATAATTTCACCATAAATTTGCCTCGACCAGTGCTCCTCGCAAGATTTCTGATAGAGGAGTGAAAAGAATAATCAGCAGAGTTGTCCAAGAGCCAACACCAAGTTGTATGGTGTTTTTAGGGTAATGTGCACTGCCATTTCTCCTCCAAATATGGTGTGTATTATGGCATCCAAACAGTTCAATTTTGCTCTCATGTGACCACACTATATTCTCCCAGTATTTCACTGGCTTTTCCAAATGTTGTGCAGCAAACTTTAAATTACTTTTTAATTACTGTAAGTTTTCAGCAGTTGTCTTGGCTTTCCATGCCTTTTTGCACCTCCCTTTCTTCATGTGTTCAATACTTTTTCCCTGTGTCATTTCACATTATTACACATAACTTAATTTCTGAACTTATTTTTGTTTGTTTCTTTGTATGTATGGCTTACTTGGGTTGTTACCAACATTTGGTGAAAATTTCATGTCAATAGCACCTTTGGAAATATATTTACTGAGAAAAATGATGACGTGTTCAATACTTATTTCCCCCGCTATATAGATAGATAGATAGATAGATAGAGAGAGAGAGAGAGAGAGAGAGAGAGAGAGAGAGAGATAGAGAGAGAGAGAGAGATAGAGAGATAGATAGATAGATAGATATATAAATATAATATTTACACGCACACATACAATATATTATATAAACAAACCTTTATGTTAATCGATTTGACAGTACTAAAATATATACTTTTATTCAGCAATGACGTTTTAAATGTGACAGTAAAGACATTTATTATGTTACAAATAAATGCTGTTCTTTTCTATTCATCAAAGAATCCTGAAACAAATGTATCACACTTTCCACAAAATATAAATCGGCACAACTGTTTTCAACATTGATAATAATAATTGAAAAAAAATTCTTGAGCACAAAATCAGCATATTAGAATGAATTCTGAAGGATCGTGTGACACTGAAGACTGGAGTAATGATGCTGAAAATTCAGCTTTGTCATCACAGGAATAAATTGCATTTTAAAATATACTGAATCAGGAAAAAAAATTTTTTATATTCTAGTAACCGAAATGTGCTGTTTCAAAACTAATCTCTTCAGTAATATTGTGAAATACATACAAACAATGAGATTAGTTTTGAAACAGCAAATTTTATGGATTAAAATGTAAAGATGGTGTGTGTGTGAGTGATTATTTTATTTTTAAAGTTTAATCCACCAAATTAGCTGTTTCAAAACTAATCTCTTTTTGTCTTTTTCAGGACTCCAGTCTTCCTGTGGCTGTGTTTGTGTGGGACATTGAGAATAAGAATGACTACGCTCTTGATGTTTCCATCATGTTCACGATGGTTAATGGGTCGGGCCATGAAGACGATAAGATAGGGGGCCACTGGAATGAACCATTTCATCTTGAAAAAGAGGGAGAATCTGTGTCTGGGGTTTTACTACATCACCAGACGCCTGTCAACCCTTACACTCTGTGTATAGCTGCAAGAGAGAAGGTAATGCATCATTGTAAATCTTGAAGCTGTAGGTTTTGCTTGTAGTAAATGCTTGAAGAAAACAATTCTGTTATAAGGAGTGCACAGACAAATGTAATCTGCCAAACTGGTTCCACCATCAGTTTGCTGTACAGTGTGTGGTCCTGTGTCCCTGTGCAAATAAGAGTATTATTAAGTTGACTGATTGCTGTGGTTCACCACATAAAACTATGCAAATGTATAGCTAATGTAAAGTATGTTTGAGAAACGAAACTTTAAAGACAGCTTAAACTGTTAATTACAGCTCCAAACTGCATTTCATTCTGCTGTGAAACACACAAAAAAGATAAGTCTTCTTTTGAAAGTCAATGGATTTCAATGTTGTTTTAGACTCCATTGACTGTCATTTTAGATATAAAACAATCTTCAAATAATCTTTCATGTTCCACTGAAGACAGAAAGTCATACAGGTTTGTAACAACATTAAGGGTGAGCAAATTATGCCAGAATTAAATGTTTTGGGTGAACTGTATTTTAAAATCTGTCTAGCTAGGTAGCTCACTAGGTTTTGAGACAGTTGTTGTACTTCCTCTTATTATTTAAAGTTTCACTTTATTTTAGTCTGACCAAGAGATCAGTCACCAGACAGCGTTTAGCCCAAAGGGAACCTGTAGTGCTCTGTGGAGTGACCTCATGACAGATGGACGGCTCGACTCGCCTAAGGACTCCAGCACACCCACAAAGAAAGGGGAGAAAGTGGCGGCAGCCCTGGCTGTGAGCTGCTCGGTGCCTGCTAACCAACACAACAGTGTGGAGTTCAGTTTGGCCTGGGATATGCCTAAAATTACATTTGGCTCCAGAGAGAGAATATATGTCAGGTATGTGTATATGGACAAATGATAAATCCCTTCCTTTCACGGAGCTTATTAATACATTACAGTTAGGATCCATGATTTGCTTCTTGCTGGTTGGTTGTCAGTGGGAGGGAGATTCTCATTCTAGAGAGCATATTATTGGACAAAAATATGGACTCAAAAACATGAGTCAGCAATATTTTTGGACCATTTTCTGAGAAGTGAACAACTGTAAATTTTTTATGCAAACAGGGGGAAATTATTTCAGTTCAGAGAATCCAGATGAATTAGACCATGATGTATAAATATTTTAATGATTAAAATAAACTGCATTATTTTCACTGTTGTTTTTTCGGTGTCTCCAACATATGGTGACAAAACTCGCTTGTGTTTGTTCTTTCATCTGCTCTCTAATCTTTCTGTCATTCTCTTTGTACACATTATGGATCAGGTAACCTTGGACATACTGATGTCTTTCTTTTTTTTAGTGTGTGTGGAAATTGCATGTCACAGAGATGGCATTTGATTTTTATCAAGCACTAGAATGTTTAACCTTAACAGAAATATGGTCTATTATTTAAAAGCTTCTTTAAATACCCTATTTAAAGACCCTTAAATAGGATAATAAAAAACTCTTAAATATTTTATAATAAAAAAGGTATCTTAATCCATTTACACTAAAAGTAAAAAAAATTGGGGTCTGTACATAAAACATTTTTTTTAATACTTTTATTCAGCAAGGATGCAGCAAATTGATCAAAAGTGGCAGTAAAGACTTTACATTGTTACAAAAACATTCAATTTCAAATAAATGGCTATATGTCCCAGTATAGTCCTAAATATAGACAAAATGGACTTTTAGCAGATACATTATTGGTTTATGGGTTGTTCTCTTAAAAGAAAAAATATTGTCGTTTTTCTTAAAAAATAACTTATGTCTTAAATCAAGGCACAAACACTTTGATGTGTCTCGTCCATGCTTCATGTTTCAAAAGGAAACAACACTTAAGCAATTTCAAGAGATTTTTAAAAGGAAGTGGTGTGGCTGTGACAGGAAGAAGCTTCATTATTTACAAGCTTCATGAAAGGAAGAGACTCATTATTAGTCATAAAGTGAGCTCACCAAACATCAGGAAAATTCTGAAGGGTCACAGTTTGTGCTCCTTACGAATTCATATAAGAGCAGCAATGATGATTTGTTTAATCTCAGAGAACCCAGGAGACAATGATGCATAAATGCTACTAATTAAAAAAATGTCATTACTTTTGTTTGCATTACGTTAATGAGAATGAGACTTCATTGCATTACAATAATGGGAATTGGGGGAAATGTGCTTAATTGTTATTTGAAGATCTTAATGGTCCTAGAAATATGTCTCAGTTTGTTTATGCAATACATAATTGCAAGATGAAATAATCCCCTTTGATGCTATGAAGTAATAACAGGGTGTGTATGGTGTTTGTTTCAGGAGATACACACGTTATTATGGCACCAAAGGAGACGCTGCCCCGTCTCTGTCTCACTACGCCCTCACACACTACAGTAAATGGGAGGAGAGCATTGATGAGTGGCAGAGGCCGATTCTACAGGACGGGTAAAGAAATGTCATTTCCCCATGAGATATTTCAAGTGTGATGGTGCGATGGCGTAATAATAGCGTGCGCTGTCAGTTAATCAAGTTACCCACGGCTGATTTGTGTGACTCTTTACAAAAGACTGTGTGTAAGCAAGCAGTCGTCTTTCCTGTGAATTGATTTGATTACTATTTATCCGTTATGTGCATAGACAAGAGCAACCCTTATATGCCATTTTGTGCATATTATGTGTTTTGTTTCACCAGTCCCCATACTTTGCACTTCATATAGAATGAAATGTGTGTTTTTTGAGTGGTATTGCCCTAGTCACATGCAATATACTAATTCTGAGTGTCCATCTTTGTTTCAGCATAAGGCAGCTATTATATTCAGTTGCTAGGCTGATTCATCTATTGATATTTGGCCAATTTGAGATTAGCAGTATCAGCGATATCCATGCCAGCTTGGCAAAACTCTTTGTTGACTCAGTTTTAAAATTTACTGACAGCCCCGTCATTGGAAAAAGCACATTTACTAAATATTGTGTGAAATAAATGTTCACTTAATTTATTTCAAGATTAATTTGTGTGTTTTTCATTTGTTATTATTAAAATATATCAGTCACTGGTAGCCTTAAACACTTTGTTCTTCTAGGTCTCTTCCTGCTTGGTATAAATCTGCTCTGTTTAATGAGCTCTACTTTGTTGTGGATGGTGGAACTGTGTGGGTGGAGCTTCCAGAGGATGCTGATATCAGCGGTGGGCTTCGTCCTGAGGATGGGGGGCTTCCAGCCCAGCCTGAAGTTGTCAAGGAGTACGGCCGATTCGCTTACCTAGAGGGTAACATTCAACATGACCTCAATATGCAAACTGAGCTTGTGACATTTGGGCCTGGTTTCTCTGACCTTAGACCATGGTTTAGATTAAGCCAGGATTAGGCCTTAGTTTAATTAGGCCATTTAAGTAGCTTTTATAAATGTGACATAATTTAAGATATGTAAGTGCAAGTTGCTTTCAGTTAAAACGGCTCAAACATTCCTTTTAGTCTGGTACTAGGCTTAAGCCTAGTCTGTGAAACCGGGGGTTGATTTAGGAACCAAAAGTCGTTATGAAAAATTATTACTAGCATTAATGAGAGTAAATCTGTTGGCTGCTAGATTTTAATAAGTGTTATTTTAGTATTTATAGACTATTATTGTATTAATTCATGGTTTGAATTAGCTTTTATTTTAAATTTTAGTTTTAATTTTATGTGCTTTTGTTATTTTTATTCATTTTTATTAGTATTTTTATATTTCTGTATAGCTTTGATTGATTTTTATTTCACTTTTAGTCATTTTAGTGTTTCAACTTAAACTAATTTGTTAGTTGCCAAGGCAACATTTCTAATTTTCGTTTAAGTTTATTGTCTAATATTTATATTTTATTTTATTTCAGCTTTATTTCAAAAACCCAAAACTTTTTTAATGGTTTTAGTTATAACTTAGAATTAACTACAACAACACACAAATTTTCATACTTAAGATCTCAGTTCATTGTACACTCATGCCCGGTTTCACAGACCAGACTTAAGTTAGTCCCAGACTAAAATGCACGTTTGAGCTGTTTTAACTGAAAGCAAATTGCACTAAAATATGAAGTGCCATTGTTTTGTCTCAAGATGCAAACCAGTAAAATTGTATTCTAAGACACATTTAAAAAAGCTATTTCAATGCCCTAATTTAACTAAGGCCCAATCCTGGCGTAATCTAAGCCCTGTCTGTGAAACAGGGCCTAAATGTTCATTTAAGTTTAAATCAATGTACTAAATCAATTCTGTGTCTCTTACTGTCTTGTCCCAGGTCAGGAGTATAGGATGTATAACACGTATGATGTGCACTTCTATGCTTCATTCGCTCTCATCATGCTTTGGCCCAAGCTGGCTCTGAGTCTGCAGTATGATATTGGTGAGCTAAGCTTCCATTTTTCTGATAACATTGAAGACAGTATTCAAATTCATTAGTAATAACATACTTTTTGTATTTTAAATTAATTTGTTGATACATTCCCATTCTGTTTTGCATTCTGTGTTTAAATCTCTCTCTCTCTTTTATTCAGCTGGTAGTGTCGTTCAACATGACCCCACAGAGAGATTAAATCTAATGGACGGCCGATACTCCCCAGTCAAGACCCGGGGCGTTGTACCTCACGACATTGGAGACCCTGGTGAGTTGTGCATAACAGGAGACCATGAATTTACACATGTTGCATACGGAAAAGACAGAAAGAGAAATAACCTAAAATAAACATTTCAATAATCTTGAACCTCATTTAAATTTTTTCCTTGTGGAAACAGATGATGAGCCATGGGTTCGTGTCAATGCTTACTTGATCCACGATACAGCCGACTGGAAGGATCTGAACTTGAAGTTTGTGCTTCAGGTGTTCCGAGACTATCACCTGACCCAGGATGAGCAGTATCTGAAGGACATGTGGCCTATATGCCAGGTGAGTTGTTTGTGTTTTATTTTAGTAGTTTGTACAGCATCATATCTTCTGTATATGTAAATGTAGAGGCGCTTGTCAAACGCTAAGTGCTTTAGGACACATTACTCAAACGTCTGATATTCTGCTTTATTCAGACAGTCATGGAAACAGAGTTGAAGTTTGATAAAGATGGTGATGGGCTGATAGAAAATTCTGGCTATGCAGACCAGACATATGATGGATGGAAGGTGACAGGACCCAGGTTGGGGCTCAGGATGTTTATTTTATTTTATTTTATTTAATTTAATTTTATTTTATTTTATTTAATTTTATTTAATTTTATTTTATTTTATTTTATTTTATTTTATTTTATTTTATTTTATTTTATTTTATTTTATTTTATTTTATTTTATTTTATTTTATTTCTTAAGATTACATTTTTCAGAATATTTAAACTATATAGTTTTTATTTTTACATTGTATATTAAAAACCTGTATCATGGCACAAGTTTTGTTATGTCCGGTGTAGCAGCTCAAGTAACACCTGTGTTTCTGCTCTTCCAGTGCATACTGTGGAGGTTTGTGGCTGGCATCAGTGTGCATGATGTGTAAAATGGCACGTGTGCTGAAATGTGAGTCTGTTTATCAGCGCTACAGAGATATTTTAGAAAGAGGAAGCGCAGCCTTTGACAAACTCTTGTGGAATGGTGAGTGTAAGCATACACAGTGCTATTTAAACTAACTGTAATTTTCCATTTTTGTTAAAAACTATGCTCATCCTTTTTAGGCCTCTTAGTAGGGATGTTCAGTCTTCCCATTAGATCTGTTTCTATACTGAGGTATCATTTGGAAAGAGAATATGACTTGGAATAAAAAAAACCTGTGGAATGTCTTTCTCTTTCTCTAACAGGCAAATACTACAATTATGACAGCAGTGGACAGAGTCTGTCCAACAGTGTAATGTCTGACCAGTGTGCAGGCCAGTGGTTCCTCAGGGCATCCGGACTTGGGGACGATGACTACCAGGTCAGCCTGAGAAAGATTTTACAAACATTTGTTTGTATATTAACCACTTCGTTTTCATTTAAAGTCCCCCTGCAGTCAATAATTTTATCCCTTAAAACTCATCTTTGTTCACCAAAATGACATAAAAAAAAAATTCCTGTGATAAATTATTAATGCCTTAAATTAGCTTGAATGTTACTCCACACCCTTGCTTCATTTAGTATACGTGGAATCATGAATATGCAAATTAGTCCCTTCCTCCACTCATTCACACCAGATCGGACTACCTGATCCACTCGCTCAACTTTACTGTGGTAAACGCTGCATAATGGCAAGTGGAAATACTGCTTTAATACAGCAATACATGTTTGAACCAGAAACTGATTCAGAAGAAGTGGAAGAGTGAATTATACAGGGTCGTCTACAAGTCAATGTATCAGAATAGTAATGCGTTTTATGTATCACTTTCTACAACATCTGACACATAACGGTAACTGATATGATTAGTCTTTGGCTTGACTATGTTATTAAATAGCTAATAATATGTTATCAAATAGCTAATAAGGTGTTGCTAGTGTTACACAAACAATGTTCCCGTTCAGCCATCTCAATCTGCCTTCTAAAAATCACTCTCCTTAAAAACACTTTGATCAACTTAGAACGTCAGTGGAGAAAGGCATATAGTTCATCATTACATCGTAATATACATCATGTATATAATTCACTCTCTATATTGCTAAATGTACACGATTTTTCATTTCAACAGAAAAATATACCTGGATAAACCTTGCTTCTCTTGAGACCCCTCTGCTTCAGAGCATAGTAATGATATGCTGAAGCCCGCCCACATGTTGACGTGATTGGTCACAACATGTTTGTGACGTAAGAAACAGCGGCGATTTCAAACTGCATTTTTGAGACTGTCTTTAGATCACAGTTTTAAGGAGAAAATACTCAGCAATAATGCTGACTGATGAATTTGCACATGGCTTGTCTTAAAGCATATTAAAAACACCACATAGACATATAAACAACAATAAAAACTTGATTTTCACCACAGGGGGTCTTTAAAAATAACTTTGTATGATTTCATTACCATAAGAAATAATGACAGTCTTTAAAATATGGTTCAATGCCTTGACATAAATGTATTAGCTGTCATGTGCTAACAATAAACAACAATTTATATTTAAATATAAACAACAATTTATACTAGTGTTCAACATTAGGCTGCATGTAAAATTTTATTTATTCCTCTGATGGCAAAGCTGAATTTTCAGCACTCATTATGATCCTTCAGAAATCATTAAATCATTAAAATGCTGATTTGGTGCTCAAGAAACATATATGAAAACTATAATCCTCACAGTTGAAAATGGTTGTGCTGCTTAATGAACTGTGAAAATAGAGAGACAGTTCTTTTTCAGGATTCTTTGATGAACAGGAGCTGTGTCCCAATTCAGAGGCTGCATCCTTCGAAGGCCGTGAAGGTCGAATCGAGTGTTGTTAAATGGGACAGTCTAGCGTATGGAGGATTGTTCTTGTCGCCTAGCAACTGTCACAGCTGCCGTTGATGAGTGGCAGTAACGTTTGTACTGGACTTTTTGGAAAGTTATATTCAACTGTCTTAAAACAAAACAAGGATCACAACCTGTCTAAATATGTTCACCTTGGTCCATTTATGTACATAATAAAGAGTATAACTTTATAAAATTGCATCTTAGTAAGATATTTTTACATTTGTATCGTTAAATATTCGAGTGAATTTAAACCCAATTCTTACATTTTTAAAAGTGTAATCAAGTAATTTAATGCAAAAAATCATTTGGTGTGCAATGAATCTTGGGATAAGTTAGACTGCAAAGGATCCATTCCTATGTGGTCCAGGATACGAAGGACGCATTTGTATGCCGACGCATTGAAGGAGCCTTTGAATTGGGACAGCCTTCGCCGTGCCGCTGTGACACATTCAGACTTCGAATGATGCAGCCTCTGAATTGGGATGCAGCGAAACTCTGAAGAACAAAATTTTTTTGTAACATTATAAATGTTTAATGCGTCCTTGCTTTATAAAAGTATTGATTTCTTTGATTTAAAAAAATGTGTATATTTATTTATGTTATACGAAATTATACTTTTTTACATCCATTTCTCTGTGCAGGCTTTTCCCAAGGAGAAAATCTGTAGTGCATTGAAGTCAGTGTTTGACCTCAATGTTATGAGCTTTGCAGGCGGGCAGATGGGTGCAGTGAATGGGATGAGACCAGAAGGTGTGCCTGATCGTTCCAGTGTCCAATCAGATGAGGTGTGGGTGGGAGTAGTGTACGGATTGGCAGCTACAATGATACATGAGGTAAGTCAAACCTCAGGTCATATCATCAGGTTTCAGATTAAGTGAACCTTTCGGTTATCTCCTAATACATCTCTCGGCATCTCCCAGGGCATGGTGGATGAGGGTCTGCGCACTGCAGAAGGCTGTTACCGTGCTGTATGGGAGAGAATGGGAATGGCCTTCCAGACTCCCGAAGCATACTGTGAGAAAAGCATCTACCGCTCTCTCGCGTATATGAGGCCTCTGACCATCTGGGCAATGCAGCATGCTCTGAGCAATCGACCAAACCACAACGAAACCACTGATAAAGATGTGGGACAGGACTGAGCTGGAGCTGAAGGGAACTTGCACTGTCGAGCCTTCACAATAAAGGGACCTCTTAATCCTTGCATTTTGAACTTTAAAAGACTGCAAAAGAGCTTTGGATGTAATGTCATCGTGCGCCATTGGTTCACACAGAACCTTATTCCATTATTTTGTAAAGCTTACTTTTCCACTGAAAATGTGCATAAGCTTTACCACAATCCTTCGGTGTAGCAACTGTAAATGATAATTTTACAAATGGTAAAGTGTAAAGACTTGGTCTCAGTGAACTGACATGCTGTTCATTATGATATAGTGTGTAGGGACATTGAATCGAGTAGTTAGAGCATGATTCTATATAATTTTCACTGTATATTTTTATTTCTATTATGGGAATGCTTTATAGAATACTTGAAGAAAGGACTGCTGTTTTTTTTTTTTTAAATAGCTGTCATTGTATGTGTCATAAATCATCCATCTGAGGATTTGAGTCAGTCCTGTACATTATTCTACAGAATTATAATAGATATATAATTGAGTAAATTGGAATGAATGTTTTCCTACATCAGATACATTTTTTCATTAAATGCATCATTAGGCATTTATTTTCTCTACAGTATTTAAAAGTTCTGGTGGTAAGGAAATGGTGCTGGCCAAAGTTAAAATCAAACACGAAACCCTGATAAGCACAAGCCTGGCTTTAGTGTGTAATTTAAATTAATGACTGGAAGTGAATTCCCCTTTGTGACCTTTTAGGGAAGCCACAGCACGGCACACTACCATTCAATTATTTGTGCTCGGTAAGTTTCTTTCAGTGATTTTGAAAGAATCTCTTCTTCTCACCAAGGCTGCATTTATTCGATCAAAAATAGTCGAAGTGGTTATATTGCGGAATATTTCAAAATGTAACAATCCCTTTATGCCCTTCAAAATGACTTTTTAGAATGTTACAATGTAATAGGGCTTCCAAGCAGGGTTATAAACATAAATACAGAGGTGGAAGTAACGAATTACAACTACTCACGTTACTGTAATTAAGTAGTTTTTTTGGGTACTTGTACTTTTTTGAGTATATTTTTAAATCTGTAATTTTACTTGTACTCAAGTACATATTAAGATAAGTAATCTACTTCGCTACTTGTAAAATCACATCTCGTTACTGAGTACAATTTGAATTGATATTCAAATCTTTGAATGGCATTTCGGTAGCCAATAAAAATATTCGATCGTAAACGGACCAATAAAACCCCTGATATTTGGACTGAATGAAAGCCGCCGCAGTCGCAGCAGGTTTTGAAGAGCTGATCATGAAGGAGGCGAGGAGCTCAGAGTGATTAATGGCTGGACTGAAAGTTTGGAACAACAAACTACATAGTAGTATTGTCAAAATATCTATATTTTACCAGCTGCGCGTTCTCATTCTCTCATCTCAACGACAGCGAGTTTGACACACCCGCCTCCTCTCAGCGCGGGATTGCAGGTAACGTTAGGCCTATTACGCATAATTTTATTAATACCTGCAAGTTTCTATGGCATATTTTAATGGCAAATGTCACGAACAATATTATAACGCGAGGGCACATTCATGTAATCGCAGAAAACTGGACGCGAGCTCTCAAATATACGAACGAACTGGACTCGGATATTGAGTGTGCGCTCTCGGACTGTGTGTCATATCATGTGCAATCGCGAATCTCTCCAAGTGGTTCTCACTGCAGACTCAAATGACGTCCAGCTCCAATCTCTCCATGCTCTTGAATTAAACGCTGTCAAAAGCTATGAAAAATCTAGTCTTTTTGCAAATTAAATTCAGTTTGAATTGAAATCAAGCTTCCTTGTGCTGTGTGTGAGCTATTGCAACAGTTCACGTTACCCTATTGTAAAGACAAATACACTGAGTGAGTAAATATTAGATTATTGTAATGGTTATTGATCAATGTTTAAATATGTAAACAAAAGCCTAAATTAAAATCTCACCTTATGAAGTGGACGTGTCTCTTTAGAAGACTTGAATTAAACTTTTCCATTCAAATAGATTACTGTTACAATGAGTGTTGTGCTTTTCAATGCTTGAAAATAATGATTGCCTTGACAAAATGGATGGACAATTTAGATATTAAAATATTTAGTATGTAGTAGTTTTCCCGATGGTATTAAAAATTATAGGCTAGGCCTACTGAATATTGACATATTTCAAGGTGTCATATTGAAGTTAGAAATTCCAGTATCCACTAATTAATGTCCTTTGACAATAAGGTAAAAACGTGTTAAAAGTAGCTATTTTCTACATAAATCTATGATTTTGTTGAATATTTTTATTGGTAATGCATTAACTATCGCCAGCTAAAAAGTAATTAGTAACTAGTACTCTGAGTAGTTTTTGAGAAGAGTAATTTGTACTTTTACTTAATTACTTTTTTGGCACCAGTACTTTTACTTGTAATTGAGTATTATTTCAGCAATGTAACGGTACTTGTACTTGAGTACAAATTTTCAGTACTCTTTCCACCTCTGCATAAATATTACTCAAAATAAAATAAACTTATTTTATTTCATCTTGTTGCCAATGCAACATTTCTCATTTTTGTTTAGGTTAAAGGTAGGGTAGGCAATTTCGGAGAGACTAGCAATAGCAAGCTAGCTTTGAAAGCATGAGATCCCACCCCTTCCTTCAGAGCGTCTCCTAAGCCACGCCTCCTTCAAAACACTTGAACGCACACAGCCAGAGCAGAGAACAGAGTCGGCAAAGTGTCACGAGAGACATCTTAAAATTACCTCATGTCTCAAAGCACAGAACATTACAATAATAATGAACGTAAACAACTTAAGGAGCTCTTACATTTACCACCTGACTGCTTCAGATTTATTTCGGCGTTGATAGTGTTGACATAGAAAGGCATAAATCGGAGTCTGAGGACATTAACAGAACGTCATGGGTTACTATCTTGCAATTATGGTTATGACATGGCGTGAATGCAATGTAAGCTTGTTTTGGTTCAGGAGGAACTGTAAAAGGCTACTGCTGTTTTTTAATATATTTTTTTGGCCCTTGATGGCTGTTTTCTTTTTCTTTCTTTTTTTGGCCCTTGATGGCTGTCTGTCTACAAATCTGCATAGCCTAACGGAATGCCTTTTTTTAAATTATGATTCCTAGTCTAGAGTTATCACAAATGTGATGCCAAGATTGGGAACCCAGTCCATAATTCTTAGAGTACAATCCATTTAATGATTCCAATAGCGTGCATCTAAAACTAATAATAACAATTTATAAGATAATAATTACAGAAGTAAAATTCGGACCATGATACAGCGTGCAAAAACAGCATGGAAACCATGGCGAACATGACAAGCCTTCATGACACCAAAGTACGAAGTGCTAATGATAGTGTTTTGGTTTCAGCCACTAGAGGTCTATCTTGAGCCTTCCAATCTGTTTGATGGAGATCTCTGTAGAGCTCATTCAGTCCTGAGTGCTCTGTCTCTCTGGAGTGCTAGAGGAGAGGCGTCTAAAGTGCACACGCTGTGTGTGTGTGTGTGTGTGTGTGTGTGTGTGCGAGCTGTGCCACACAGAGGTCTTATTTTAAACACTCTTGTTAAAAAATATATGAGTGTGCTGATATTTAATTGATGGCCCTCCTAGACTGCGCAAGGTACTGTAACACGGGCGAGTCAGAGAGTGGCAGAGGAACTATCACAAATTTCACAAAACAAAAAACACGAAACAATATTATCACATTAGCAGTATGAAAACACCATCTTGATCTACATCCATTTAATAGGTGGATTCCCAACTAACAAAAATATATATGTTTTGTCATATTTTTAATGTTGGCAGAAAGTTTTAAAAACGTTTTTTTGGGGAGGTTATGTGAAAGTTAAAGGATATGTTAAATTTTGCAAACATAATGGGAATGTTCTTTTTGATTCATTTCTGAAAATCCTGAAAGTTGTAACATTTAAAAAATGTTAGATGAACATTAGAAAAACGATGCTGATGTTAATGTTGTGTTGACGTTTTGAGAACATTATGGGCCAGTTGCATAAACATAGCCATTATGTTGGTTCTTAAAGTCTTAAGAACTACTATGACCAACTAGCAGTTAGTTAGGGGTTAATAAATCAGTCTTACTGTTCGGTATCAAATTAGACCAATCTACGATTTCATGTTACTAACTTTATGCAACTGGCCCCAGATCATTTTGAATTAAAGTTCAATTAACGTTACTAGAATAATGTTTGTTCATAACTCTGACAGAACCTTGCCTGAACATAAATACTGTATTAATATAATACAAAAATAGTCCCTAATAAAATGTAGACCTATGTGATAAAAAAGCATAAAAATGGCACCTTTAGAATTCAGTGGAGGATATTCAGGGTGAAACCGAAGCCAAGAAAACTGTCTCATCACCACAATCCTTGTCCTATTCTATCCTGTATAAGAGATTAATGAAGCACAAAGAACATTCGTACCATGAAAATGAAAAAGATAAGCTCTAAACACTTCATTGTGCTCCTGCGCTCGCTTTGGCTTGAAGATGCGGATGTGTGCCTTTACTTGCAGGCCCACAAAGATAAGTTTGGATTTATCTAAATGGAAAATGAGATCACAGTGCGCCTGAGAAGCCTGCACATCCAAACTACGTTAATAGGTGCCCATTATAACCATTATCTGCTTCCATAACAGAAACTTAAGTTATAATTAAATATATTGGGGGGCGTTAATGGTACCTAACAAAATATAGCCTAAAAATATGGAAATGGTCCTAAATGTAAAGAAAAAGCAGGACAGATGGTTTAGAGCAAAGAAAGCAGGACAGTATTGATGGTAAAATGTCTTATCTGATCTTTATTTCATTTACTCTTTTAGCAGTGTTGGCAAAACAGAACAGTCTACAGCCCATCACAAAAAAAAAGGAGATATGAGAGATTGGAAAGAGAACAAATGATGGAGGAATGGAGGAACGGAGAGAGAGAGCAGACTGCACACATGGAGTAGCAAACCGAATGAAAGATTTGGGACAAGCAGGAGAATAAGACCGAAGACCAAATATCCATTATTATTCCACAATGTCAGAATTATGTTTTGACATAAAAAAGACAAGCAAGAGATGCACACATCGAGAAGCCATATCTTTGGGAAAGGCATGCCACGGAGAGAGGGGTACGTTGTGGATGCTGATTAACTTTGCAGGATAAGAGGTGGAACAGAGCCACCACATGCACCTGCTCTGGCTAGATTGGGGTGGGTGAAGGTACAGAGGAGGAAGTGAGAGTTAAGAGCTCAGAGTTCACACTGACGGATCCTTGCATAACACAATCTCCAGCTCTGTGCGGAACAGCTTCCCTCCGTCAGACAACGCCATGATGCTCTTCTTTGAGCTAGCCAGACTTTGAGGGTCAACAACCTAAAAGGGGACAAACATAGACGTCTATAAGAATTCAGACCAGTCATATTTGTTGCTGAAATGCAGCATCAGTGCAGGCTTAAATATTTAACTATGTATTTTTAAATGTATAATTTATGCTCACTAGGGCTGCAGTAATACAGTAAAAATTCAGTAAAACAGTAATATTGTATATATTATTACAATTTAAAAATATCTGTTTTCTATCTTAATATATTTTTAATTTTTAATTTTATTCCTGTGAATTTTCAGCATCATTAGCATAATATGAAGAGCAGCATTTATTAGAAATAGAAATCTTTTGTAACATTATAAATGTCTTTACTGTCACTTTAATTTAATGTATCCTTGTGGAATAAAAGTATTAAATTCTTTTCTTTTTTTTATCAACCCAAAACTTTTGACCAGTAGTGTATACAGTACATTTCTATCCATCATGTATCGATATTCATAATTTGACATTTAAAACATCAATTTTATACCATTATTTCTGCAATTGTAGCTTTGATGATAATTTTTTTCCACTCTGCAGCATTAAATTGTGTAAATGCCCTTTTTGTGTGGTATATATGGCGCTTTAGATGCAGCTTTTGTGGCACATTTTCAATTAAAAGAAAAATTAATTAAATAAAATGCTAAATTCCAAGTTACCATTTTATGTTTCTGGTAGAGGTCTCTCAGGAGTGCATCCAGTTCATGTTCATCAATGTAACCATTTCCATCCTGTTAAAGAAAAAAGGAGAGAAACAGTTTTACATATATTTTAAAACAAAAAAATCTTAAAGACATTTTCTAACAGCCCATTCAACACCTGACGGAACATGTTCTAGATGTATTGCAGATAAGCAAAAAAAATAAATAAATAAAAAACATCTTCCAGATGAAAAAATGCACATCAAATAAATGTCAATTATGCTTTGTGGTTGATATAGTAGTGCCAAATTGTTATTTTTGTGTATATGGTCATGTGTGTATTATTAACTCACAATACAAGACAAATTAACAAGGACACAAATGTGAGAAATATACACATTATCTGACCTTGTCATAAAAGTTGAAGATTACTTCAAATTCTTCAGCAGATAGTTTGAAGTTCTGGCAATAAAGAGGGGGAAAAAAGACATTAGTTTACGCTCAATGTATGTGTGTGTAAAATAGACAGTTATTCTGTGGTGTAATTTCAATCTGCCTTTAGGTTTTATTTTGAAGGTCTGAATTTTCATAACTAGAAAATAATCCTCAAAATCCTTTGGATTATAACAGAATAGTGCAGCCACACCTACTGCAAAAAAATGAATGCATACCATTCATTACCATGCCAATATAATATAAAAATGTGATACAACCATGCCAGATATAGCACACAAAAGTAATTAAGAAAAGGAATTGTTTATTCATCTCGATGGTATTCCACTAATATTCAATTCATATCTGAACTGCATTGCTCTTTTTTCTATGTATTACTGTATATCAGTTTAGAACTTACAGCGAGGATTTTATGCACCTGTATGTCAGTTTTACAATGCCTCCTAATTCACCTACTGAATGAATGTGCTCCCAGTATATTATATAATACAGTGAGGAAAATAAGTATTTGAACACCCTGCTATTTTGCAAGTTCTCCCACTTAGAAATCATGGAGGGGTCTGAAATTGTCATCGTAGGTGCATGTCCACTGTGAGAGACATAATCTAAAACAAAAATCCAGAAATCACAATATATGATTTAACTATTTATTTGTATGATACAGCTGCAAATAAGTATTTGAACACCTGAGAAAATCAATGTTAATATTTGGTACAGTAGCCTTTGTTTGCAATTACAGAGGTCAAACGTTTCCTGTAGTTTTTCACCAGGTTTGCACACACTGCAGGAGGGATTTTGGCCCACTCCTCCACACAGATCTTCTCTAGATCAGTCAGGTTTCTGGGCTGTCGCTGAGAAACACGGAGTTTGAGCTCCCTCCAAAGATTCTCTATTGGGTTTAGGTCTGGAGACTGGCTAGGCCACGCCAGAACCTTGATATGCTTCTTACAGAGCCACTCCTTGGTTATCCTGGCTGTGTGCTTCGGGTCATTGTCATGTTGGAAGACCCAGCCTCGACCCATCTTCAATGCTCTAACTGAGGGAAGGAGGTTGTTCCCCAAAATCTCGCAATACATGGCCCCGGTCATCCTCTCCTTAATACAGTGCAGTCGCCCTGTCCCATGTGCAGAAAAACACCCCCAAAGCATGATGCTACCACCCCCATACTTCACAGTAGGGATGTTGATCTTGGGATGGTACTCATCATTCTTCTTCCTCCAAACACATTTAGTGGAATTATGACCAAAAAGTTATATTTTGGTCTCATCTGACCACATGACTTTCTCCCATGACTCCTCTGGATCATCCAAATGGTCATTGGCAAACTTAAGACGGGCCTTGACATGTGCTGGTTTAAGCAGGGGAACCTTCCGTGCCATGCATGATTTCAAACCATGACGTCTGTATTACCAACCGTAACCTTGGAAACGGTGGTCCCAGCTCTTTTCAGGTCATTGACCAGCTCCTCCCATGTAGTTCTGGGCTGATTTCTCACCTTTCTTAGGATCATTGAGACCCCACGAGGTGAGATCTTACATGGAGCCCCAGTCCGAGGGAGATTGACAGTCATGTTTAGCTTCTTCCATTTTCTAATGATTGCTCCAACAGTGGACCTTTTTTCACCAAGCTGCTTGGCAATTTCCCCGTTGTCCTTTCCAGCCTTGTGGAGGTGTACAATTTTGTCTCTAGTGTCTTTGGACAGCTCTTTGGTCTTGGCCATGTTAGTAGTTGGATTCTTACTGATTGTATGGGGTGGACAGGTGTCTTTATGCAGCTAACGACCTCAAACAGGTGC